>NC_136180.1:1178482-1791965 GCF_965212315.1 Lampetra planeri
CGTCACAGAGACTTTTTCTCTCTGTGTGCCGATGTGTTGCTCTCTCTCTATGTATCTTGGTGATATATGTCTGCTTATATGTCTGTCTATAGTTTTCTGGTTAGATTTTTGTTGCTATTTCATTTATACCTGATGATGATTGCTTGTGTTGCGATTGAAACGTCGTATGCTATTATTTCATTTATTATTTTATATTTATACGTGACTTTACCGAAAGAACCAAAGTGTTATTTTCTAATTGCTTATGCCTCAAAAGTATAGAAAATGGCTATTATTCCCCACAAACTTTGCTTACTTACTACCCAGGAAAAAGAAAATTGTTACACAGTGAATTATATAATCAGTGTCTATTTGCTGTTTGAACATCGTAAATACCTCCTCTATTATTATTGCCTGGAAGGTTAATAAAGTCGAGTATTTGTATCATCATCAGTCATCTTAATTTCATGGGAATTCGTGTTTTTGTGTTATTGGGTCTCACCTCTACATTGGCTTCCGTGTTCTTCAGTATATTCAATCTTGCGGCAACTTTCCCATTATATGTCATAAGTTTTTGGAGTGAACACGAAAGGGATTCCTGTTTAAAAAAAAGAAAACAAACCAAACAAAAAAGCCTTTAGCAAAACGATTTCAATCATGCGCGATATTTACCCATTAAATGAAAAGAGTTGTTTCATCATGGGACAGCTGTCTCTGGTGTGGACCAACCAGTTCAAAGACAATGCATAAATTATCAAAGTATTGTTTTTTTTGTTTGCATTTGACTGCAAGTATTGTGGTTAATGTAAGCATGATTCCTTGCAAAAGGTATCAGTTTTGTTGCCAGAAAAAAAGGGGAAAACCCCTATTAGTAAAAGGGTTGTTGTTCGGAAAAAATGTAAGGAACCAGAAAGAGAGGAAGACCAAACACAGAAAACGATGGCTTGAAGAACGCGTCATAAAGGGATTGGTGCAAGAAAGATGTAGCCACTAACTTGAGCCATATTAGCACTTCAAGAGAGGAGAAAGTGGAAACAACAAGTGAAGAAAAGTGCAGTGGGCACCTACTCCGGGCTATCTTGCCTCATGGATCGTAATGATACACTACACTACTATTCATGACACGACTATAAGCTACACTATACACTACGCTATACACTACACCAGTGGATTTAAACCTGGGGTGCACGCACCCCCTGGGGGTGCAAGATGCCCTTTCTGGGGGTGTGAGACATGCCAGATGATTTTAGAAGCAAAATCGTTGAACACAAATTAAGCAGATGCATGCAACTACCACTACTTTATTTAATCAAATCTATGTATTTATTAACATTATTATAAAAAAATGTCGTATCTGTCTTTGTGTCTATAGCTGTGTTCCCGCTGCCTTGTGAATAAGTCTGGGAAGACAAAAGCTAGGGGAGCACACCCTGAGATTAAAGCAACGTGCTGGTGGCGTGCGAAAGGTGGTCCTCCGATAGACTGGAGCTCCGGCAGCCTCCTGCAACTGTGGAAGAGTGCCAGTCGTCCTGGGTTCTCACTTTGCACTGGATTCCACCATATTGCAGTGAAGAAGTGCTGTTGGGACTTACCCTCAAACGCACTCTAAATATACTCTTTGCGCAGGCAATCACTTCTGCCTCTGTGAATCGCGCATCTGGAAAAACTGGGCAAAAGTCTGGCGGCGTTGAGTGGTGTGGTGACGGGAGCAGGTACGAAGATATCCTGAAGCTCCTAGTCAGACCCCTGCACGCCAGCGCCACAGGGCATTTGGTCAGTAGCAGCTGGGATTGAGTTGCAGCTGCTCTCGGCAGACCCCTGTGTGACTGAGTAGTCCTATTCAGGATCCACACTGATCACCCCAAATGGGGAGGGGCCTTGAAAAGGTGGCCTAAACATTGCAAACTCAAACTTACATGGATAGGTAACCGCAGCTATAGGGTTGTTTCAGTCTGTGGTCGAAAAAACAATAAGAAAATAATATCCCTTAAACTGGCAACGTGGAATGTAAGAACCCCATTGGATGCTGACTGGGAAACTGAGAGACCCCATCGAAAAACTGCCGTAGTTGCAGCAGAACTAAAGCGATAAAACATTGATATTGTTAGCCAAACCAGACTCCTGGATGAAGGCTCCCTGAACGAGGATGGCCAGGGTTAAACCTTCGTCTGGAAGGGATACCTCCAAGGAGGACAACATCTACATGGTGTGGGGTTTTCAATAAAAAAACAGCCTAATACCCAGTCTCACAGAGAGTCTGATTGGCATGAGTAAGAGACTCATTACGATATGCATCTCGCTATCAAAAAAGCATTATGCCACACTTATAAGTGGCTATGCACCGACTTTACAATCAGAGAGCGAGGTTAAGGATAGCTTCTACTCAGCACTAGATGAGGCCCACTGTCGCATCCCCAGCAATGATATCTTTTTGCTGGGTGACTTCAATGCTAGAGTGGGAAGGAACAACCATGTGTGGTGTAGTTATTGGTAGGCATGGAATTGGGCAAGCTTTTGCAAAATGGCATGAGGTTATTGACCCTTTGTGCTGAACATAGCTTGACCATCACGAACACCATATTTAAACTAAAAGACAAATATAATACATCATGGATGCACCCACTTTCCAAACATTGGCACTTAATAGATTACATCATTGTGAGACGTTCTGAAATAAAATATGTCTTATTCACCCGTGCAATGAGAGGGTGCTGAGTGCTGGACACATCACAAACTTATCACGACCAAATTACAGGTGAGAGTACGCCCTCCTGTCTCAAGAAGTCAGGAAAGAAGCGACTAGACTGTACCCGGCTCGGAAATGCTGTGGTCCAGAACGACATTTAACGCTCTCTGGCTGACAAATTGGAAGACGATGAGCCTCTCATAAGCGCAGAGGATTCCATTGATGGAAAATGGTCCCCTATCAGCTCAAGGCTCGATGAGGCAGCAGCCAGCTCCCTCAGCCACAAGCACAGAAAGCACTAGGATTGGTTCGATGAAAACTCTGCACCAATAAGTACCTTACTCAAAGATAAGGACAAAGGTCACAGTGCTAGAATCGACAGCCCCACATCAGACACATTTCGGCAGTGATGGCGAGCATTAATGAGGGAGGTGCAGCCAACAATGTGTGCCCTGGAGAACGAGTGCTGGATATCGAAGATGAACGAAATACAATCCGACACCGACAAAAATGATATTCACAACTTTTATGTTGCAGTGAAAACTATCTATGGCCCAAGAAACTGCTCTGTCTCTCCCATTAAATCGGTTGATGGCCTGACCTTCATAAAGGACCAGAAAATTCATAATCAACGTTTTTGGGTTTAGATCGCGTTATTTATAAATGTGTCGTAACCCTCCACCACCCGACACGGCCAATCAGTAAAATGTGTCACGTTGACAAAAGACAAATAGTTCACTGCTTTAGCCCACCGGTGTGTTGAAGCCACAACATTTACAATTTGAGTACGACGTTTCGCTGGTAATTGCATCCAGCATCATCGGGCAATTCGCCAGAATGGTGAGGCTCTGCTGTTTCTCCCGTTCTTATAGAGAGCAGCAGCAGGGTGACGTCATCATTAACTCATTAACTCATCAGGTGCAAAGATTCAAGGGGGGAGTGATTGTAATTATATACTAGATTAGTAATCAGGCTATTGTTACGATGCGAGTTGTAGATTAGTAATCATTTGGAATGTGTTTTATTGTGATTATGCTACATTAGTAATCAGTTAATGTTTGTTTCCCCTTATAAGGAATTGTAATGTATCTTATTTAATAATACGCTTCCAGGCCGCATTATTAAATAAGATACATTACAATTCCTTATAAGGGGAAACAAACATTAACTGATTACTAATGTAGCATAATCACAATAAAACACATTCCAAATGATTACTAATCTACAACTCGCATCGTAACAATAGCCTGATTACTAATCTAGTATATAATTACAATCACTCCCCCCTTGAATCTTTGCACCTGATGAGTTAATGAGTTAATGATGACGTCACCCTGCTGCTGCTCTCTATAAGAACGGGAGAAACAGCAGAGCCTCACCATTCTGGCGAATTGCCCGATGATGCTGGATGCAATTACCAGCGAAACGTCGTACTCAAATTGTAAATGTTGTGGCTTCAACACACCGGTGGGCTAAAGCAGTGAACTATTTGTCTTTTGTCAACGTGACACATTTTACTGATTGGCCGTGTCGGGTGGTGGAGGGTTACGACACATTTATAAATAACGCGATCTAAACCCAAAAACGTTGATTATGAATAACATTGGTCGCGAAAGCCTACGTGTTAAACGGACCAGAAAATGATCACGCAAAGCCCTTCTCAACCAACTTTACCCTGCAGACCACTCTGTTCTGAACTAACTACCTGACTGCCCCACTATTCAAGACCTGGATCTCTTACCGACCTTCGCAGAGGTTCAGTCAGCAGGAAAGTTTTTGAAAATAATAAGACCCCAGGTCCTGACAGCATCACTGCGGATATCTTCAAACAAGGAGGTTACCTTTGCATCCGAGCACTACACCTCTTCATCACTCAAGTTTGGGAGTGTAATGAGAGCCTATGTCTGGCTCACATGGTGATCGGATCTGCCGGTCCTGCTCTACAGCCAATGGGGGGAGAGCCTGGGAGCATGGCCCTGGCGTGATCGAGGGATGTCAGCTAGGGTGATTGGTTCTGCTGGTCTTTGCTTCAGCCAATGGGAAGACAAGTCAGGGACGTGGTCCCGGGAGTTGATGGGGAATCTGGAACATTCAGCGCAGGCTATTAAGGATTGGCTGGAGCGTACCACGTGATCCAGGCATTAAATAAGGGAAGAGCCGAGGGAAACGTGTTCAGACGAGGAACGAAGAGAGAGAGAGGGGCCACGCGCGAGCGGGGCTCCGAGTGCCACGTGGCGGTGCGTCTCTTGCGATATGTCTGCCCACTTCCCATTGCCTGCCAGCAACGGGGAGTGCTTGTGAACTGAGATAAGTAAATAAAATGACCGATTCCACAAGCCGTCTCCAAGAGTATTATTACAGGAGCATAAAATCATCCCCCAGCAATGGCAGGACACAAAAATCATTACCATCTACAAAGGCAAGGGTGAGTCGTCCATTTGTGCAACAGCCGTGGCATTTCACTACTGGCTGTTGCTAGCAAGGTCCTTGCCAAAGTAATGCTCCACAGACTGGTGGAGTGTCACAGAAGAGCTGTTGCCTGAGTCACAGTGTGGTTTCAGGCGAAACAGGAGTACTGTAAGACATGATTTTCACAGCATGGCAGCTCGAAGAGAAGTGTTGAGAGCAGCACCAGGACCTCTTCATGGATTGTGTTGATCTGTCGAATGCCTTCGAAACAGTTAACAGGGAGTTTCTGTAAGATGTTTTACTGAAGTTTGGCTGCCCAAAAAAAGTGTCATATACTAATCAAACTCATTCACCCACCACCACTGTCAATTTAACACGTAGGCTTTCGCGACCAATATTATTCATTAAACATGTTAAAGAAGCACGAAGACAGAATGGCTACAATAATGTTCAAATTAACAGAGCACTAAATGCCAAATCACGATCGCAAAGCAACACTGCTGAAAGCGATCAGATTATTAAAACAATAAAAATACCATTTATCTCAGGAGTAACTGACAAATCGGCCCGTGTTTTGCAAAAGCAAAACATTATAGTAAGATTTGGTACAGTACACAAAATTCAACAACTAGTAACGTGCACTAAAGACGAATTACCTAAATTATCAACAGAAGGTGTATATCGGATTAATTGTGTATGTGGCAGATGCTATATTGGACAGACAGGGCGTAACGTTAGTGTAAGACTAAAAGAACACCAGAGAAATATTAAACTATCGCAAACACAACTGCCGGCAGTAGCAGAACATTCATGCCAACAGGGACACTCAAATGATTTTGACAACGTTGAAGTGTTGTGTAAAACTAGTTACTACTGGCAAAGACTAATTAGAGAATCCATTGAAATTGAGAGAAACAGAAATAACTTTAATCGCTCAGACAGCTACAAGCTTAGTGCGGCCTGGAAGCGTATTATTAAATAAGATACATTACAATTCATTATAAGGGAAACAAACACTAACTAATTACTAATGTAGCATAATCACAGTAAAACACATTCCAAATGATTACTAATCTACAACTCGCATCGCAACAATAGCCTGATTACTACTCTAGTATATAATTACAGTAACTCCCCCTCAAATCTTTGCACCTGATGAATTAATGAGTTAATGATGACGTCACGCTGCTGCTGCTGCCCTATATAAGAACGGGAGACACAGCAGGGCCTCACCATTCTGGCGAATTGCCCGATGATGCTGGATGCAATTACCAGCGAAATGTCGAACTCAAATTGTAAATGTTGTGGTTTCACGCTTCAACACACCGGTGGGCTAAAGCAGTGAACAATTTGTCTTTTGTCAACGTGACACTTTTTTACTGATTGGCCGTGTCGGGTGGTGGAGGGTTACGACACATTTATAAATAACGTGATCTAAACCCAAAAATCGTTGATTATGAACACCACCACTGTCTTTGAGAAACCACTCACAATAGTGGAATCATTTAAGTACCTGGGCAGCTTTCTGTCTGGCGACTGTAGCATTGAAAGGAAAATACAAAACCGAGTAAAGCAGGCGTCATCCTCTTTTGGCAGGCTCAGAAAAAGGGTATTCCAGAACAAGGACCTCAGCCGACACACACTAAAACATCTGCTTACCCGGCGGTGGTCATCACAACACTCCTCTACAGCTGTGAGACGTGGACCTTGTACAGTCGCCACATCAGGATGCTTGAGGCCTTCCATATTAGGTGTCTTCAATGTATCCTTGGGATAACCTGGTGTGACCGAGTGCTCCATACTGAGAAGCAAAATAAACTGCATCACTATGGAGGCTACCATCGTCCAACACCAACTCCGCAGGCTCGGTCCCGTCATCAGGATGCCAAAGGACCATCTGAAGACGGACATGAAAAAGTGCAGCCTGAACCATACCCAGCTGGAGGACACTGCTGCAGAACGCTCCGTCTGGCGCCAGCTCTGCCAGCAAGGTGTGTCGAAGCTCGAAGAGGACTGAAGTGAGCTACGGAAAAGGAAGCGTCTTGAGACATGAAGCCAGAACCATACCTACACCTCTAATCAGCGACTTCACCTGCTCTGTCTGTAGCAGACGCTGTGGGACGAGGATTGGACATTACAGTCACACAAAATCCCACAAATAGAGGCAGATGAGGAAGTCATCATCGGATACGATGGATAGCCCCGAAGAAGAGAAAATATATATTTTTTACGATTTTAAACCAAAAGAGTGCAAGGCTACAGCACTACATTATAAACTACACGACTGTACACTACACTAATATACACTACGTAAAATACACAACACGACTATATGCTACACTGCTATATACTATACTATACACTACACTATTATACACTGTGCTATGCACTACACTATATACTACACCACTAAGATCTGCCACTAACTTGAGCCATATTGGCGCTACAAGACAGAGAAAGGAAAGTGAAAACAACATGTGATGTAAAGTGCAGTGGACACCTACTACTCGATCGTGATGATGATTTACCCACAGGAAGCCCTCCACTGATTTCCAAAGGCATTCTCCCGAAGATCTTGCGTTATCAGCGATCGACGAATCCCTCATTGAATAGTTCAGTGTAGAGCGGGAGGAGACCAGGATTCACACAGCCTACTCACGGTGGCTAGGAGATGTTATCTCCCTCGCCTGGTATACAGGAGGTTGCGGGTTTAATCACAACACTTACGTTTGCTGTATATGTGCAGTTTGCGCGTCTCTCTTTCGGTTCCCACGGTCGTGTGGATTTTTATCCAGGTCCTCCAGTTTTCTCTCCACATTTAGAATAAACATGACATGTTTAGAGTGTTTGGCTGCTACTATAAATGTACAAATGATATGCAATTTGCTTCAGCTACGATTTGTGATGGCCAGGTAGCTTCTGAAAAATAGCTACATAAACTTATGGAGTCTTTCCTGGTAAAATAAAATAAAAAATAATTGTAGTTTTTATGTTAGATTATAGTTTACTAAATGCACCACAGTCCTGAAACGTTGTGAGGCATGTTCCAATCATCGCTGTCGATTTGGGCAAGTTTATCCATTTTCAATGTGGAGTTTTTGTTTTAGTTTTGCATGTGCCAGTGGGTACCACGTCAATATTTAACTACCACCACCACCACCACCAACAACAACCACTATTTGCCACTAAGTGGCAGTGACCTCACCACGGCGCTTGTTCCAGGCTATGTGCATGTTAAGGCCACGTGAAGTGTCAAACACCTGCCAGCAGGAGGTCACAGGGCAGACCCAGGTGCCATGAGTCGACTGACTGAGATGACTGGCCAATGCACCACCTGTGCCCCCTACTGTGCCAACTTGCTATGTTTTAGCCACCCGGCATTCCACTCGTTGTTGTGAGCATCGCTACTCTGTCCTCCGTTGTTGATGGAGGGCGACTGCCTCCAAATGCCCAGTAGTGTCCTTCATGAGCCTCCTCCACAGAGGCCGATCTTGACACCAGTGGTACAAGTCATCGGCATGTCCACTAAGCTCAAGATCCTCTTGTACCACATCACTCCATCTCTTCTCTAGCCTGTGTTTAGCCGGCCGAACAAAAGCTGTTTAGGCATGCGGTGGCTGAGTATGTGGACTACATGACCCAGCCAATGCAACCTTGCCTGCCAGAGAAGCTCACCATTGGGACTTTGTCCAGATTTTTCAAGGAATTGTGAACTCCTCACACAATACAGCCTGGTTATACCCAGAACAGATTGTAGGCAGGCCAGCCAAAATGTTCATAACCGGCAAAGATGTTTCATTAGGGGGGTCCAAATTTCGCAAGCATAGAGAAGGGAGGGCATGGCAGTAACTGCGAAGACCCCAAGCTTCATGTGGAGCGACAGACCAGGGAGCTTCCACACAGCATTACACAGCCGATGAAAAGTTAATGCCACTCGACTGATTCGGAGACCTCTTCTATCAAACCGGAGCCAGTCATGAGCACACTGCCCAAGTATGGGAAGCTCTCCATTCTCTCCACAACTGCTCCATAACCAATTGGGACTTGTGGGGGTAGAGTGTCTTATTGTACAAAATAACCAGCCAGATCCTTAGTTTTGGTGGGGCTGATGGTAAGGCCCCACCTCTTCGTGGCATGCTCCAGGTTCAGCAGCAGCGCCTCCAACTCCTCCTCTGAGTGAGCAGCAATCACCAGATCAACGGCATACATAACGTGGTTGACCAATAGGCAACCATCCCTTGACCGCACCCGGGCATCGATCAGCCTCCCATTGTATCTGTACCAGATGGAAATTCCTCCGGTAAAGCCATCGAAGGCTTCACAGTGGTTCTGGTACCAAGGTCACTATATAGTCCACCAGCTGTTCTTGCTTTGACCTGGCGTGCATACATGATGTTGTGTGGATGTGCCAATGCTAGAACAGTGTGTTGGAAATTACAAACTCATGGGCTGCAACTCGGGCATTAAAGTCACCCAACACAATGACTCTATCCCAAGAGGCCACTTTAGCTATCACCTGTGACAGGAGGTCACAGAAGGCATCTGACTCATCGGCTTTGCCTGTATCCTTCCACTGATATTCATCTTCAGTGGGGGCATAAGTAACTATGACCACCACTCCTCGCGTCTGGTTGATTGGAAGGCGAGCCCAAAGTAGCCTGGGGCTTACAGCTTCACAAACCTCACTGCCATGCTCCCACGCCCCCTTCATCCTTTTATTCAAAAGTAGAGCCACTCCCTGTTGTTTGGCAGTATCCTGCCCCGAGTAGAGGGCTGTCTACCCCTCATGGTGGCAGGAGCCAGAGCCGGTCCACCGGACCTTCTGAATACCACAGAGATACAGGCAGTACCGGTCGAACTTCCGACAGAAGAGTGGCAGCCTCTCCTCCGCAGTGAGCATTCGAACATTCCACGTGGCCAGCTGCAGTGGCTTGTTGCTGTTTCTGGAGGAACCCCAAGGGTAAGGATTCAATCTCCTGGCTCCGCCAAATGCAGTTTGGCCAGGAGACATCATAGATGACTGGCCCCCTGGGGCCTCTGGCACAAGCTTAGCTGTATATTTTGTTCGTGGTTTAGTGGTAATTGAAGGTGAAGGGGTTACCAGCCCCTCGCCCCTGTCCAGAGCCTAAGTTGGACACTGTGGTGGCTACAAAACGCCATGAGGGGAATGGCAAATTTAAATTCGCCCTCTACACATGGCACTGCTCACCATAGCATAACCTTCCGTCACCAACATCACCACCACCATCATCGCTACCACCACCATCAATCACGACCATCACTATCATCAACACCATCACTACCGCCACTATCATCAATCTCACCTCCATCTAGTAGTAGGTTTTTATCCTTTAAACTGGTACAAAAACTGACATCTTTATACAAGGCATCATGTTTGCAATAACCACAACACAAGCAGCCAAAATGCAAACAAAAAAAAACAACTCTGATAATGATGATATGCACTGTCCTTGAAGTTGATTGGTCCACACCCAAGACAGCTTTTCTTAGAGCCTAGTCTCCATTGGTGTTGGACCAAATGACGCAAAAAGGTGTACAACTCAAAAACAGCGCACTTTCAGAACATTGAGAGCTCGGGGTAAGCATTTACACTATGAGACCTCCTTTACCAGTGGCAAAATATAGTAGTAGGTTTTTACCCTTTAAACTGGTACAAAAACTGACACCTTTATACAAGGCATCATGTTTGCAATAACCACAACACAAGCAGTCAAAATGCAAACAAAAATAAACAACTCTGATAATGATATGCATTGTATTCTTAGGCTTTTTCGGTAAAGTCACGTAGGTAAAAACATTAAAAAGTAAAATAAAATAAAAATTCTAGATTTGAAGCTTTCGTGACTGCAAGGAATCATCTTCTTAGGTTTTTTCGGTAAAGTCACGTAGGTAAAACATCAAAATGAATGAAAATAAAATAAAATAAAATAAAAAATCACGACGTTTCGGAGGCAACACAAGTCTCCGTCATCAGGTGGGACCGTCACAGCCATCAGGTGGGACCGTCACAGCCAGATTAGCTGCTAATCTGGCTGTGACGGTCCCACCTGATGACGGAGACTTGTGTTGCCTCCGAAACGTCGTGATTTTTTATTTTATTTTATTTTATTTTCATTCATTTTGATGTTTTACCTACGTGACTTTACCGAAAAAACCTAAGAAGATAAAATAAAAATCACGACGTTTCGGAGGCAACACAAGCTTCCGTCTTCAGGTGGTACCGTCACAGCCACGACAGCTGTATCAAGTAAATGAGAGATTTCAGGAGCTACCACTCCGTTTATATAATGGTTGGAGAATGTGGTAGGGCAAGGGCCGCATACTTTTTATTAATATGGTAAGGTGTGGCTTAAGACTAAGAATAGACTGCATAACAAAGGCTGAGCCTGAGCCTTTGTTATGGAGAGGTGCGGTTTGTGACTCAACCTGTGACAGGGAGACCACCACTAAACATGGTAAAACTGTAATGGTTTTCTGTCAAATAAGATTGGCAAATAAGTGTAGTTAAATCTTTTTTGCATGGTTAATCACATCTTTCCAATGATTACTCAGTTTGTAACCGTCATCACGGTTGAAATTATGTCTGTGTTTGTATATTTGTATGGCTTCGTGTACAAACCTTTGATGGTAACCAGGAGGTTTGCAGAGAACCTTGGTCTCGGAAAATACAATTTCATGAGAGCCCACCGAGTTGTAGCAATGATCGGCAACGGCCGAAGAATCAGTTCTGCCGTGTTTCAGATCTGACTTGTGCTCGCGGACACGATCACAAACATGACGTTTCGTTTCTCCAATGTAGCAATCACCACAAATGCAACTCAATTTGTAGACTCCAGGATACTGTAAGTCAGGAACGACATCCTTCACAGATGGAATCAAATCACGGATTTTATGCACTGTACTGAATCGGACTTGGATCTTATGTTTGTTTAGAATTTTGGAGATCTTTTTGGTCACGCCTGCTATACATAGCATACATAGCAGGCGTGCTACAACTCGGTGGGCTCTCATGAAATTGTATTTCCCGAGACCAAGGTTCTCTGCAAACCTCCTGGCTACCATCAAAGGTTTGTACACGAAGCCATACAAATATACAAACACAGACATAATGTCAACCATGATGACGGTTACAAACTGAGTAAACATTGGAAAGATGTGATTAACCATGCAAAAAAGATTTAACTACACTTATTTGCCAATCTTATTTGACAGACAACCATTACAGTTTTATCATGTTTAGTGGTGGTCTCCCTGTCACAGGTTGAGTCACAAACGGAACCTCTCCATAACAAAGGCTCAGCCTTTGTTATGCAGTCTATTCTTAGTCTTATGCCTCACCTTTCCATATTAATAAAAAGTATGCGGCCCTTGCCCCACCACCTTCTCCAACCATTATATAAACGGAGTGGTAGCTCCTGGAATCTCTCATTTACTTGATACAGCTGTCGTGGCTGTGACGGTACCACCTGAAGACGGAAGATTGTGTTGCCTCCGAAACGTCGTGATTTTTATTTTATTTTACTTTTTAATGTTTTTACCTACGTGACTTTACCGAAAAAGCCTAAGAATATGAATCATTGCAGTCACGAAAGCTTCAAATCTAGATATGCACTGTCCTTGAAGTTCATTGGTCCACACCCGAGACAGCTTTTCTTAGAGCCTCCATCACCATTGCCACCATCATCAACACCACCACCATTGCCACCATCACCTCCATCACCCCCACCACGCGGTCACCGCGCTCATATCACCTCACCTTTGCCTGCCGATCGGCCTCCTCTGCTGACGTGAGCTCGTGGCCCCGGTGCGCACCGCTCGTGACACAGTTGGCGCACACGGACGTCCCGTGCTCCTGGCAGAACATGGCGAGTGGCTTGCCGTGCTGAGCACAGAGGTCCAGATTCAGGAGCCTCGCTAGTGCCAAGCTCGGGTTGAGCTCCTTCCGCAGCCGTTCCCCCTCCGTGCCGAGACTCGAGAACCTATTGGCACAAACCGTCTGAGCGACCGTGAATAGCAGCCAGGTCACTCATAGCTGACTTGTCCACATTTGTGTGCCATGGTGGCAAGATGTTAACTACTTCGGCTGTTGCACAGGAGGTCGTGGGTTCGATCCCGACCCTGCTGCCTGCTATCCATTTACAGTGTGCGTGTTCATTCTCCCTGTGGTCTTGTGGATTATTCTCAGGGTTGTCCAATTCTTCCCTCCGCATTTATAACAAGAAACACTGGGGTACCGCGGTGCTGAGATGTTAACTACCTCGCCTCGTATGCACAGGTCGTGTGTTCAATCCCAGACCCTGACAACGGCTGCTTCTGTATATTTGGAGCCTCCGTCTCTCTCCCCTTGGTGGTTGCATGGATTTTTCTCGAGGTCCTCCATTTTTCCCCCTCCATGTTTAGAATCAACAATCACGCGCTTAAGAGTATTTAACTTCTGCTATGAATTTCCACGTGATGATAAGCCAGTTGGTCGAGCATTCATTTGTTATAGACAGGTCACTTCTGAAAAACAGCTTTTTATCTCAGTGGGCCTTATCTGGTAAAATGTAAAATAGTTGCATTTATTATTGTACTCTCACGAAACGTGAGTAGGGACTCGCGAGACAAACGACAATTTCACATTTACTGTATATTTTGTTTAACCAGGTGACAACTCCAGAGACCGGGACCTTTTTTTAGTTTAGTTTGTTGTCCTTCCCCCGTCACTTCCCATTATCAAGGTTGGCTATGCACGGTGTGAAAGAGGTTCAACATACATACATGCATGGTATGTTGTAAATGTTTTGGGTTTAATGTCCAACACACCGGTGTGTTGAACTAGTAACGAATTGGCACGTTTTGTTTACGTGACAAACCTTACTAATTGGCTGTGTCGGGTGGTGGCAGGTTTAATGACACGTTTATATTTATGCGATCTAACCCATAAAACCTTTGGTTATGGTATACAGCAGCTTGTGGGTTGCGTACTCGCTCTGTTTCTGCACAGCAGCGTCTTAAGATGTGGTAGCAGCATGCCTGCTCTGTAAATTTAAGTGTTATACAATCATGAACAATGTCACATGACTATCTCTGAAGCTTGATTGATGCCTTTTGTAATTATTTATCATCATCATGATCCATGGGCTGATAGCCCCCATAGTAGGTGTCCACTGCACATTGTCATTAGTTTCTACTTTTCTCTGTCTTGTAGTGCCAATATGACTCAAGCAGTGCCATATCTTTCTAGCACCAATCTCTTATAACGTCGTCGTCAATCCATTCTCTGTTTTGGTCGTTCACTCTTTCCGGTTCCTTTAATTTTTCCTCAAACAACAACACCACACTTTAAATATGTATATTGTGTCCAAATAGTGCCAGTTTCCTTCCCATCAATGCCTGCATCAGTTGGTTGTCTCTCTTCTTTGGTGCAACCGTTTTCTTACTTTACCTTGATCACTCTTTATTATTACAATGTACGTGTTTATAAGGCGCAGCAGACCCAAAATCGGGCTTCAGAGCGTCATACAGAAAGAGAGAAAATAACCATTTTGAATTAACATATCTTAGGAAATAATGTTGTTTAATTTTAACTCTGATTCGGAAATATTGTCAGTTTTAATGTAAGGTAACACTCAGTATGTGCGGCTCTTCAGTTTTCTGGATGAAAAGTGGGATAGGTTTGCCAAATCCTGGCCAACTGGCTCAGCAAACTTAATAAACTAACAGACTCATAGAGATACATAGAGATTCAGAGCCACATTTATACATACTGTAGATACTCATAGAGATATGGAGATATACGTATAGACTCGTATAGATCAAGATATTTCGATACTCATAGAAATACACAGAAACTCACAGGGATACATAGAGATGTTTAGAGATACATAGAGACTCATAGAGTAAATGCATAAATATGTCGTTAAACCCGTCACCACCCGACACAGCCAATTAGTATGTTTTGTCAACTAAAAAGAACATGCCAATGTGTTACTAATACAGCACACCGGTGTTGGAGAGCAAAACCACAACATTTACAATCTGAGTACTCAGCTTGTAAATGTTGTGTGCTGTACTAGTAAAGAAATGGCATGTTCTGTCTACGTGACAAACCTTACTAAATTGGCTGTGTCAGGTGGTGTCGGGTGTAATGCCACATTTATAGATTTACGTGATCTAACCCAAAAAACCTGTATTATGGAGAATATTCTTAGGTTTTTTCGGTAAAGTCACGTAGGTAAAAAACATTAAAAAGTAAAATAAAATAAAAATCACGACGTTTCGGAGGCAACACAAGCTTCCGTCTTCAGGTGGTACCGTCACAGCCACGACAGCTGTATCAAGTAAATGAGAGATTGCAGAAGCCACCACTCCGTTTATATAATGGTTGGAGGAGGTGGTGGAGCAAGGGCCGCATACTTTTATTAATATGGTAAGGTGAGGCTTAAGACTAAGAATAGACTGCATAACAAAGGCTGAGCCTTTGTTATGGAGAGGTGCGGGTTGTGACTCAACCTGTAACAGGGAGACCACCACTAGACATGGTAAAACTGTGATGGTTGTCTGTCAAATAAGATTGGCAAATAAGTGTAGTTAAATCTTTTTTGCATGGTTAATCGTTTTTAATTTTGGATCCCACTAAAAACCTAACGACAAAAACCAACAGTATCATCACGAGTTCGACTTCCCTAATCGAACCAAGCAAACGTCCCTCTCTAAAACCATCGGCGGCTAGACCTCCCAGACTCTATGGTCTTCCCAAAATCCATAAAGAAGGCACCCCGCTACGACTCATCGTGTCGACGATAAACTCTCCTACGTACAAACTAGCCCGTTTTCTATCAGATACTCTGCTCCCCTTCACAGGCAAGACCTCTTCGGCAGTACTCAACTCAACCCAATTAGTCTTTATGGTTAAGGACATGGTACTATCTCCTGATGACATCCTCGTCAGCTTTAATGTAGTATCTTTGTTCACCAAAGTCCCAGTACCGGACACCCTAACAATAATTGAGGACTTAGTCTAACATGGATTGAATTCTGATGTACCTGCGCTGGTTAGGCATTGCCTCACCAACACTTATTTTACCTGGAATGGCACCTTCTACAAACAGAATGAGGGTACCCCTATGGGCTCCCCCTTGTCACCAGTTATAGCCAACATGTTCATGGAAAAGTTTGAATCAGACGCCATCCAGACATCCACCCTGCGTCCTTCCTTGTGGAAGAGGTATGTGGACGACACTTTCGTCATCTGGCCACATGGCCTCCCAGCATTGAACCACTTCTTGGACCACATCAATTCTAGACACCCATCCATCAGATTCACCATGGAAGTGGAGAAAGACGGTAAACTACCATTCTTGGATATTCTGTTTGAGAGGAGGCCTGACGGATCCTTGGGACATTCTGTCTACAGGAAAGCCACCCACACAGATTCCTACTTGAAACCGGATTCCCACCACCACCCATCTCAAAAGAATTCTCTCATCAAAACGTTATACCACAGAGCCCATGGCATTTCTGACCAACACCACCTGGCCGGTGAATTAAGACATTTACATCGGGCCCTCAGGATGAACGGATACTCTGATCGCACTATCCGCCAAGCTGTTTCTCCCACCATACAGAAACAGCCACATGAAACTCCGACCAAAACTATCACGTTGCCATACATAGCAGGCGTGACCAAAAAGATCTCCAAAATTCTAAACAAACATAAGATCCAAGTCCGATTCAGTACAGTGCATAAAATCCGTGATTTTATTCCATCTGTGAAGGATGTCGTTCCTTACTTACAGTATCCTGGAGTCTACAAATTGAGTTGCATATGTGGTGATTGCTACATTGGAGAAACGAAACGTCATGTTTCTGAACGTGTCCGCGAGCACAAGTCAGATCTGAAACACGGCAGAACTGATTCTTCGGCCGTTGCCGATCATTGCTACAACTCGGTGGGCTCTCATGAAATTGTATTTTCCGAGGCCAAGGTTCTCTGCAAACCTCCTGGCTACCATCAAAGGTTTGTACACGAAGCCATACAAATATACAAACACAGACATAGTTTCAACCGTGATGACGGTTACAAACTGAGTAATCATTGGAAAGATGTGATTAACCATGCAAAAAAGATTTAACTACACTTATTTGCCAATCTTATTTGACAGACAACCATCACAGTTTTACCATGTCTAGTGGTGGTCTCCCTGTTACAGGTTGAGTCACAAACCGCACCTCTCCATAACAAAGGCTCAGCTTTTGTTATGCAGTCTATTCTTAGTCTTAAGCCTCACCTTACCATATTAATAAAAGTATGCGGCCTTTGCTCCACCACCTCCTCCAACCATTATATAAACGGAGTGGTGGCTTCTGAAATCTCTCATTTACTTGATACAGCTGTCGTGGCTGTGACGGTTCCACCTGAAGACGGAAGCTTGTGTTGCCTCCGAAACGTCGTGATTTTTTATTTATTTTACTTTTTAATGTTTTTTACCTACGTGACTTTACCGAAAAAACCTAAGAATATGAATCATTGCAGTCACGAAAGCTTCAAATCTAGAATTATGGAGAATATTGGTCGCAAAAGCCTACGTGTTAAACAGACTCATAGAGATGAGATACATATATAAAGAAATACATAGAGACTCATTAGGGATACCTAGGAAATTAATAGAGATACAGAGACTAAAAGATACATAGAGACTAAAAGAGATACATAGGTGGAGAAGATGGCAATCTACCCATGGTCTGCACTGTAACGTGCTTGTCACAAAGTTATCATCCCGGCGATTGAATGTCAAAATGGCCCTCCTGATCAGGATTACAACACCAAAGATCCTTTTCATGGCCAAACTTACCGCAGAATAGGGCCGTCACTACGTTTATGCTATCTAAATATAGAAGTATCTATCAAGGCCGAAGTCTGACTTGCTGGGACGTTTCCTCGCAATCCAGATGGCTCGACGCACTCTTGATCCAAGAAACTCATGCACAGCTGACGACGAGAGCCTCAAAAATTTAAATTCCTGGATTTCTGTTAGCTTCCAGCTACCACCATCCCAAGCAGGGACTACCAACGTCACGTGAAATTCCATTTCAAGGACCTCACCACAACGAACGCAGAAAACAACATACCGACAGCCATCATCATCGTCAAAATCAATTATGTATCTGTGATAAATGTATAAACCTCCAAGAACCACATGGAGCCCAAATATGCTGCCTGCTGCGACCCATCCCGCGGTTTTCGCAGGTGACTTCAACAGCCATCACATGGCCTGGTGTATTCAACCAATGAAACCTGTGGAGAATGGGTCATCGACTAGGCAGCAACTAGTTATCTGTTCATTCTGTTTGATGCTAAAGATCAAGGCACCTTCCATTCCGCATGATGTAAGATGGATTCAAACCCTTACCCGTGCTTTGTGTCGTGTTCCTATTCGGGTGAACCGCTGTGTGCTTCCAGAATGGTTCTAGACAATTCCCGAACAGTTAGCACAGGCCAGGCTTGGTGCATATCGGGGTCAAAATTCTGATGATCACGTCCACCCCTGTGCCACGATGCAACTTAAGAAAGGGCAACTGGGAACCTTTTATTGAAGACATCGTGTGCACTATCTCTCATAATCCACCAAAGTCAGAAAACTATGAACGTTTCACCAAGATTGTGCTCAAGCAGCCCACTCATAAATTCCATGTAGTTACTGGGCAGAATACACTCCATGCTGGAAAGGACAAAGCAAGTCCCTGCTCCAGAAATACAGAGTCAAGAAACCCAGAGTGTGGAAAAGCTCTCCTGGACTCCCTAAATTAATCCAGGAGCCAAAGATGGACAGAAGCGATGGAGTCAATAAATTTCACACACTCAAACATATAAAGCCTGGTGCCTCCTGAGACACCAAGGAGCGGCACCACCACCGAGAAACAAGACCACTAATGTGCCCATCAATGCCATCGCTACACAGATGCTATTGAATGGAAAAATCTCTACAGATCGGCAAAGACAGCGAGCGAAATGAAAACTCCATCAATTAATAGCAGAATGTGCACCAACAACAGCCTTGTTATCTCCCCTCAACGAAGAAGAGGTCATTGATGCCATGAAAGCCACCAGATTAAGAAAGGCCACGAGATTAAATGGGATTTATCCCAAGTTCCTTAAACACCTTGGCCAAAAAGGATGCCACTGGCTGGCCAGATTGTTTTCAGACAATTTCCTTAGGCAAATTCCCCAAAATGGCGACAAACGAAAGTCATTGCCATACCGAAAATGAACCGCAAACCCAAATAAGTTCTTCCCCATATCCCTGCTTTTTACAGTGTACAGACTCCTATAGAGGATGCTACTGACCTGTATGTCACCGATCTTCGAGGAAACTATACCAACTGAACAGGCTGGCTTCCGTCCTGGCCACAGCATTTGCTATCAAGTGTTGGCACTCACCACACACATCGAAGCTGCCTATCAGTGCAAAAACATCACAGGAGCCGCTTTCATAGACCTATCACTGGCCTATGACACAGTATGGTGGGAAGGCCTCATGCTAAAGCTGTCGAAGTCATCAGATGCCAGCAGACCCTCAGACTTCTATCATCGCTACTGTCCAACCGGCCATACTATGTCCACCTAGAGAACACTGTCAGCAGAGCCCGCTTTCTCAGTAATGGGCTCCCACAAGGATCAGTGCTTGCTGTGGCACTTTTAACATACATAGATATAAGTGACCTCCCTGTCACCATCGGCCGAAAATTTGGCTACGCCGATGACCTAGCACTTGCCGTCCAAGGAATGACTCAAAATTGAGGTCAAAAGTGACCTGTGCGAAGACCTCAAGGAACTCGAAACGTACTTCAAGTACTGGAGGCTCCGCCCAAACCTAAGGAACACTGTTGTAACATTATTCCATCTGAACAATGCAAGCGCCGACCAGAAACTGGCCGTCACTTTCTGTGGCGAAGAGGTCCAGCACGACAAGTACATCAAATACCTTGGTGTAACTATTGCCAGCAGCCTCACCTTCCACAAAACCTGCAGAATGCTGCTGTAACAATAAAATCGCGAGTTAATCTCGTGCATAAACTGGCCGGAACAACACGGAGAGCAAAGGCAACAACGCTCCTGACGGCCACCACAGCACTAGTCTTCTCTGCGGCAGGATATTGTGCCCCAGCCTGGAACAAAAGCATGCACACAAAGCTGGTGGACACAAAGGTAAATGCATCCATGAGGATCATCTCAGGGATGCGAAAGAGCACACCGTTGCCGTGGCTTTCGGTCCTCGCAAATATTGATCCTCCGCAGCTCTGTCGCAATGCTGCATCTGTGAGGGAGTATTGCAAGGCCATCATAAATCCAAACCTCCCAATAAACAAAGACATATCCATGCCCCCACCACACAGGCTCAAATCAAGAAAACCTTTCTTGTAATATGCAAAGAACATACATGATGATGACAAGACCACCCAAGCACGATGAGCAGAAACTTGGGCAAACACCAAAATCTTGAAGAAATCCATCATCAGCGGCCCTGCAATCCTCCAAACAGGATCTCATCTACCGAAGAAGATCTGGTTCTCCTTGAATCAGATCCGGACACTCCATGGAAAATGTGGACACTTTCTTCACAAATAGAAAATTAACAAGAGTCCAGTTTGGGACTGTGGTGCAAGATCTCAGACCGTGCAACATATCAGATCATTTAACGGTGATCTGAAACAAATCCATGCGGCTACTCCTGAAGAAGTCGAATCAACATCAAATCTCGAAATCAATTTGTAATCTGTTGCTGTCCCCAAAAATGCGATACAAAAGAAGAAGAAAGGGATACATAGACTCATAGACATGTATTGCGACTCAGAGATACAGTGAGGGAAAACGTATTTGATCCCCTGCTGATTTTGTACGTTTGCCCACTGACAAAGACATTATCAGTCTATAATTTTAATGGTAGGTTTATTTGAACAGTGAGAGACAGAATAACAACAACAAAATCCAGAAAAACGCATGTCCAAAATGTTATAAATTGATTTGCATTTTAATGAGGGAAATAAGTATTTGACCCCCTCTCAAATCAGAAAGATTTCTGGCTCCCAGGTGTCTTTTAGACAGGTAACGAGCTGAGATTAGGAGCACACTCTTAAAGGGAGTGCTCCTAATCTCAGCTTGTTACCTGTATAAAAGACACCTGTTCACAGAAGCAATCAATCAGATTCCAAACTCTCAACCATGGCCAAGACCAAAGCGCTCGCCAAGGATGTCAAGGACAAGATTGTAGACCTACACAAGGCTGGAATTGGATACAAGACCATCGCCAAGCAGCTTGGTGAGAAGGTGACAACAGTTTGTGCGATTACTCGCAAATGGAAGAAACACAAAAGAACTGTCAATCTCTCTCGGCCTGGGGCTCCATGCAAGATCTCACCTCGTGGAGTTGCAATGATCATGAGAACGGTGAGGAATCAACCCAGAACTACACGGGAGGATCTTGTCAATGGTCTAAAGGCAGCTGGGACCATAGTCACCAAGAAAACAGTTGGTAACACACTACGCCGTGAAGGACTGAAATCCTGCAGCGTCCGCAAGGTGCCCCTGCTCAAGAAAGCACATATACATGCCCGTCTGAAGTTTGCCAATGAACATATAAATGATTCAGAGGACAACTGGGTGAAAGTGTTGTGGTCAGATGAGACCAAAAAGGAGCTCTTTGGCATCAACTCAACTCGCCGTTTTTGGAGGAGGAGGAATGCTGCTTATGACCCCAAGAACACCATCCCCACCGTCAAACATGGAGGTGGAAACATTATGATTTGGGGGTGTTTTTTTGATAAAGGGACAGGACAACTTCACCGCATCAAAGGGACGACGGACGGGGCCGTCAAATCTTGGGTGAGAACCTCCTTCCCTCAGCCAGTGCATTGAAAATGGGTCGTGGATGGGTATTCCAGCATGACAATGACCCAAAACACACGGCCAAGGCAACAAAGGAGTGGCTCAAGAAGAAGCACATTAAGGTCCTGGAGTGGCCTAGCCAGTCTCCAGACCTTAATCCCATAGAAAATCTGTGGAGGGAGCTGAAGGTTCGAGTTGCCAAACGTCAGCCTCGAAACCTTAATGACTTGGAGAAAATCTGCAAAGAGGAGTGAGACAAAATCCCTCCTGAGATGTGTGCAAACGTGGTGGCCAACTACAAGAAACGTCTGACCTCTGTGATTGCCAACAAGGGTTTTGCCACCAAGTACTAAGTCATATTTTGCAGAGGGGTCAAAAACTTATTTCCCTCATTAAAATGCAAATAAAATTTTCACATTTTTGACATGCGTTTATCTGGATTTTTTGTTGTTATTCTGTCTCTCACTGTTCAAATAAACCTACCATTAAAATTATAGACTGATAATTTCTTTGTCAGTGGGCAAACGTACAAAATCAGCAGAGGATCAAATACTTTTTTCCCTCACTGTACATATAGACACATGGGAGACTCAAAGAGGTATATAGAGACACATAGGATCGACAGAGACTGGGTGAAAAGTGGGCTAAATTTTTCCCAATACGAGCCAGCTGGCTCAACAAATGTAATTTACTAAACCAATGGACTAACCCACCAACTAACCAACTAACTATCTTTTCCGGGGACCAGGACCTGTCCACGATGCTGGCCAGTTTGAAGTTTTTCACGAGCTGCAGCCGCATCTCCTCCTTGGAGCCAAAGGGCAAGACCCTGCGGCACTCGGGGCAGGCGCAGGCACCGTCGTGCCACGCGCTCACGATGCACTCTCTGCAGAAGGTGTGTGGGCAGCCCAGCAGCACGGGGTCGACGTAGAGTTGCAGGCAGATGGAGCAAGTCAGCTCCTCCTCCAGGCCACGGTCCCGGCCACCTGCTGCTGCCGCCGCTGCCATGCTAAGTGGAGCCGATCCGCTCTGCTGTCCCTCTGCTCCCGCAAATCCTAACGAGGTGGGACAGGTGGGCTAAATAGACAACAACAACAACAACAACAAAATAATAATAAAGTTTGGAGACATTTTTGAGTAGATGTAACTCCGTGTTGTGTTCTGTCCACCGGATAAGTGGGGCTACTCGACAACAGCTGAGCACCAGGGTGTTTGCGAAATGGCTGAACTTTAGTTCAAATTTGTTCTTCCAAAAGGCAATTGCGTATCTGCAATAGCGACACCCAAAACTTGTCGAGCGTCGCGCTCAATTCCCGTGCTCTGTCCAAGACGCACCTGGTCAGACTCGTCTACCCTGTCCGCGTCTTTATTTATTATTTATTTAATTGCCCGTTTCTAATTATTTCAACTAAACTATATTTTTCGTTATTTCACCAGGTAAGGCTCACCGAGCTATGTAGTTCTTTTTTAGACGCAACCTGGCCACAAATTATAGCTCAAAGAGGTAGCTTGTCATCACGTCGAAATTTACAGTGATCAAAATGCCTAGAGATTCATAGACACGCACAGATATGCAATGAGAACCATACAGGTGTATACAGTGAGGGAAAAAGTATTTGATCCCCTGCTGAGTTTGTACGTTTGCCCACTGACAAAGAAATGATCAGTCTATAATTTTAATGGTAGGTTTATTTGAACAGTGAGAGACAGAATAACAACAACAAAATCCATAAAAAGCATGTCAAAAATTGTATTAATTGATTTGCATTTTAATGAGGGAAATAAGTATTTGACCCCTCTGCAAAACATGACTTAGTACTTGGTGGCAAAACCCTTGTTGGCAATCACAGAGGTCAGACGTTTCTTGGAGTTGGCAACCAGGTTTGCACACATCTCAGGAGGGATTTTGTCCCACTCCTCTTTGCAGATCTTCTCCAAGTCATTAAGGTTTTGAGTCTGACGTTTGGCAACTCGAACCTTCAGCTCCCTCCACAGATTTTCTATGGGATTAAGGTCTGGAGACTGTCTAGGCCACTCCAGGACCTAAATGTGCTTCTTCTTGAGTCACTCCTTTGTTGCCTTGGCCGTGTGTTTTGGATCATTGTCATGCCGGAATACCCATCCACGACCCATTTTCAATGCCCTGGCTGAGAGAAGTTGTCCTGTCCCCTTAGCAGAAAAACACCTCCAAAGCATAATGTTTCCACCTCCATGTTTGACGGTGGGGATGGTGTTCTTGGGGTCATAGGCAGCATTCCTCCTCCTCCAACCATGGCGAGTTGAGTTGATGCCAAAGAGCTCCATTTTGGTCTCATCTGACCACAACACTTTCACCCAGTTGTCCTCTGAATAATTCAGATGTTCATTGGCAAACTTCAGACGGGCATGTATACAGAGGGAAAAAATAAACCTACCATTAACAGTGGGCAAATGTACAAAATCAACAGGGGATCAAATACTTTTTTCCCTCACTGTATGCATGTTAAATCTAGATTTGAAGCTTTCGTGACTGCAAGGATTCATATTCTTGGGTTTTTTCGGTAAAGTCACGTAGGTAAAAATTTTAAAATTAAAATTAATAACAGTAAAATAAAAAAATAAAATAAAAATCACGATGTTTCGGAGACAACACAAGCTTCCGTCTTCAAGTGGAACCGTCACAGCACGACTGCTGCATCAAGTAAGAGAAATTCCAAGAAAACAGTCCTTGTATATCTATTGGTTGAGGGTGGGAGGAGCCACAGCGTTGTAGCGTGTCCGCGAGCACAAGTCAGATCTGAAACACGGCAACACTGATTTATCCGCCGTTGCCGATCATTGCTACAATGCTGTGGGCTCTCATGAAATTGCCTTTTCCGAGTCCAAAGTGCTCTGCAAACCTCCTGGCTACCATCAAAGGTCTGTACACGAAGCCATCCAAATATACAAACACAGACATAATTTCAACCGTGATGATGGGTACAAACTTAGTAATAATTGGAAAGATGTTATTAACCATGCAAAAAAGATTTAACTGCACAAATGTGGACCATCTTATTTGACAGACACTATTCTTCAGTTACCGTATAGTTTCTTCTTCTTTTTTCACACAGTAGTTTTCCTGCTTTAATTTTTACCACACATATTTGGCAAATCTAGAATTAATCCCAGCAACGTAGCAAAAGTGCTGTTTCATCTACATAACAAAGGCTTAGTCCCATTCACAGCAGCCGCACCTTTACATCAGCCGCACCTTATCAACTCTTGGAACCTCCCATTGCAACCAGTCTACGCAACAAAGGCTCATTCCTAACAGAGGTTTCAGCCGCACCATCTCTACATAACAAAGGCTCAGTCCCATTTACAGCATCCGCACCTTTACATCAGCCGCACCTTAACAACTCTTGGAACCTCCCATTTCAACCAGTCTACACAACAAAGGTTCATTCCTTGCAGCGTGCTTCAGCCGCACCGAACCTCACAATGGCTCCTCCCACCCTCAACCAGTATATATATGTAATGTAGTAACTCGGCGGGAGACGACTTCACGGGTAGCACACTCTTTATTTCACCAAACTCGTTCACAGGTGACTAACAACCACTTAGTATCCCGGGTGACCAACACCCACTTAGCTACTCTGGCGACTAACGCCCACTGAGCTACTCGGGTGACCAACACCCACTTAGCTACTCTGGCGACTAACGCCCACTGAGCTACTCGGGTGACCAACACCCACTTAGCTACTCTGGCGACTAACACCCACTGAGCTACTCTGGACACTCCCTGCCCGGGGTGTCCGTCTTGACTGTGGGTCCCCAGCCCGACCCACGTGGGCGTCGGACCCCGGGTCCCACAGTCTCGCCTCCGAGCCACACAGGGCCCCGGTCCCTACAAGGACGGCGGGACTAGGGGTCTCGGGGCACTAGGTCTTCAACTCCGTCTTCGATCTTCAACTGGATAACTCTCCCCGAGTGCTCTCGCGCGTCCCCCTTTATACCCCACCTGCGGACGTCGCTGCGAGCACCCATCCTATTCGACCAATCACTGGGCGCTGGCTACGATCCTGTTTTCCCACATCTCAGCGTGCCTCACCACCCACGCCGCGCCGCCCCGTCATCTGTCACTCCCGGCGCGCGCGTCCATACCACGCCCACAACGCGTGCCCAACCCCGCACCCCGTGCCGCCACGTGATCCATCACTGTCACAGTCGGCGCACGTCAACACCACCACTACATATTCAAGGACTGTTTTCTTGGAATTTCTCTTACTTGATGCAGCAGTCGTGCTGTGACGATTCCAACTGAAGACGGAAGCTTGTGTTGCCTCCGAAACGTCGTGATTTTAATTTTATTTTTATTTAACTTTTATTAATTTTAATTTATTTTTTTTACCTACGTGACTTTACCGAAAAAAACCAAGAATATGTATGTATGTTAATTAAACTTATTTCACACCGTAAATAGCCAAACATGCTACACGGAGGTGCGGGGAAATCTGCACTGGTGCCTGCTTAATAGAGGGCGAGATGAGCAAATAAAATAAATACTGATTAATTGATCGATGTCACCGTGGAACAGGGCTAGGCTATGAAAATGCTGGGGCCCTAAGCTATGTCGCTTAAGAGGCCCCATCACATCGGAATGAATACAGTACACAGACACCCAGATAGACACCACAGATATGTATAGAAATTCAGAAATACATAGAGACTAAACTATGTTAATTTTACCAGGTAAGGTCCACTGAGCTGTGTAGATCTTTTTCAGAAGCGACCTGGCCACCACAAATTATAGCTCAACGAAGTGGCTAATTATCATCATCATCATTATGTGGAGATTTAAACCTGCAGCCAAACACTCTAAACGCATCACGTTGATTGTAAAGGGGAGGGGAAACCCGGAGAACTCTGAGAAAAATCCACGCAGTGACCACTACGGGGAGAGACAGAGAGGAAAATTACAAATAAACAGCAGCAGGCATCGTCAGGGTCGGGATGGAACCCACGACCTCCTGTACCCCAGGCAAGGTAGTTAACATCTACCTAGCTGATAATTGGTTTTTTACCCTTCTATCTGGCAACAAAACTGACACCTTTTTACAAGGAGTCATGTTTGTATAGACCGCAATACCTGCAGTCATAATACAAACAAAAAACATAACTCTGATAATGTATGCACTGTCCTTGAAGTTGATTGGTCCACACCCGAGACAGCTTTCTTTAGAGCCTAGTCTCACATGGGTTGGACCAGATGACGCCAAGGTGTCAGTTTTGTTGCCAGATAAAAGGGTAAAAAAACAATTATCATATTTTTACTGGCAAATGAGGTTCCCATAGTGTATCTACCTGGCTACCGTGAAGTAGAGATACGCAGAGCCCCATGCATGGGCGGTTCATGACACGGGCGATGTAAAAAAAAAGTACAACGTGTGTCCAATTGTAAGTTTTGTCGTTAATTAATGTAGGCTGACTTAGCTGGGGCTCGCTTAGCCGAGGCCGAAATCTGACCCTGCCACAGAACGAAGAAGCCGTCAAACCACCACCACTCAAGGCCACGTAATTGTTGGCCGGGTTACGATTAGTTCGGGTTACTGGTTAACGCGACCAACCGGTTTGGCTCCGCTGTTATAGACAATATGAGGATCTGTATTTATGAACTGAAGGAGTAATACGGATGGAGCTATGAATCACTTTGTAACGGATGTCCCGTAAAGAGTTGTGGGTCAGATAATTATATCGACACACAATACAAAACAACAATACACACAGTATATATACTGTTAGTATACCACACTCAGTCAGTACATACGGTCAGTACACACACACACAGTACACCACACAGTATACACAAAGTACACACAGTCAGTACACAAAAACAGTACACTGGACAGTATACACAGTCAGTACACACACGGAGTACACCACAGTATACAGTGTACACACAGTCAGTACACACACAATACATCACACATTATACATAGTGTACACACAGTACACACACACGCAGAGTACACAACACACTATACCAAGAGTACACAGTCAGTACACACAGATTACACCACCCAGTATACACAGTGTACACACACACGAGGTACACCACACAGTATAAACAGAGTACACACAGTTGGTACACACACATCGTACAAAACACAGTGTACACACAATACACAGAGTACACCACACAGTACACAGTGCACACACAGTCAGTTCACACACACACAATAATACACAGTCTACACACAGACAGACTACACCACACAGTATACTCAGTGTGTGTACACCACTCAGGCAGTCCCACCTCGTCACAGACGGCACGATCGTAGTCGGCAGGACAGAGCTGAAACGTTCAACTATTTAGGCTGTCAACTAAAATACAACCGTGGGCCCGTGATTTCAGCCGGAACCAAAAAGAACGCCACGTTACATTTACGTGTCTGAGTATCTCTACTGTTGTTACTGTTATCATAGAATCGTCTCATTTCCATGTGTAAAAGAACGCCACCCACCTGAGTCCCTCACCCTGCTCGCTACGCGCAGTCTCTCAGGCAACGATCCCTGCCCCGAGGCTCGCTGCTTAATACAGAACTCTGCTCTGGGGAGTCAAAGTCCTTTGAGGTGGCGGATTTATGTGACCAAAACACCTCCACTCCCACCTTTACACCCTACCCCACCATCTAAGCAACCTTTAGCAGAAGACTAAACACTTGCACGTTAGTTTGTTGAGTTTCGTTGAGCCGGCTGGGTGAGAATTGGTAGAAACCCAGCCCAGTTTTCAGCCTCTACGTATCTCTATGAGTCTCTCTGTATCGCTAAGTATCTCTATGAGTATAAGTATCTCTATGAGTCTATCTACATCGCTAAATCTCGAGACATCGCTATGGGGCCGTCCATAAATGACGTAATACGATTTTTGACCCCCCCCCCCCCCTCGTAACACGGCGTCACAAAAAGTCAGACCCTCCCCCCTCAAATATGACGTCACAAAGCTCTGCCCCCCCCATGCTTCAAATCGCTTTAAACTATTGTCATTGTAGTGCGTATTTAATGTGGCGCTGCACTCTGATTTTGTAGGAGAAAACATTTATTAAAAAGTCTATTTGATTAAGTAGAACGTGTTGTCGATATTTATTCAAAGTTGCACATTTTGATGTGACGTCACATTTCTCAACCCCCCCCCCCCCTTCGTTACACATCGTCACAAATGTCTGACCCCCCCCCCCCCCCAGGTGCGTGACGTCATTTATGGACGGCCCCAATGTATCTCTATGTTAGTTAATTTATTAAGTTGTTTTATCCAACTGGGCCAGGATTGGGAAAATACTAGCCCACTTTTCACACATTCTCTATGCATATATCGGTGTCTCTATGAGTCTCTCTATGTGACTTCATTTATTAGATTTGTTGAGCCAACTAGGCAGGATTGTAAATAAACCTAAACCATTTTAAGCCAGGCAACTGTGAAAATTTTACCTTACGAACCCCGTCGGACCAGTTCGGGAATGTAAAATCCACGGACGTCAGCACACAAACACGAACTCAATGACGCCCATGCTCGGCATGCTTCATAGAAGGTGCTTTAAATTGACTGCAATGTACTGGGTGTGTCCGAAAATGAATACTGTATACCGAGAAACAGAACGTTGAATAGTTTAATTGTTATTCGATGAAACAAGCAGTAGTAGTGCAAGTCGGGATTTCGCGACCAATAAGACGTTTTGGGTTAGATCGCGTAAATATAAATGTGTCGTTAAACCAGCCAATAAGTAAGGGTTTGTGTCACGTAAACAAAACGTGGTGCCAATTCGTTACTGGTTCAGCACTAACCGGTTGTATGTTGGAGCGTAAACCCATAACCTTTACCATTCGAGTACCGTGATGTTTCACAGGTAATTACAACCAGCCTCGTCAGGCGATGAAGCTGGTTGTGTCGAGTGGTGGCAGGTTTAACGACGTATTTATATTCTTTGGTTCTTTCGGCAAAGTCACGTAGGTAAAAAATAAAATAAATCACGACGTTTCGATAGCAACACAAGCGGTCGTCCTCAGGCGAAAAAAAGATAAATAATCCAGCATTGGAACTGCTGAACTAACGAGAGAGCAGCTACAACAAGGCTACATATGTGTAGTAGGTTCAAGGAGACTTGGACGACGTAGTCGGAGGCACACTTATTTATTAACCGTTCCACTCTATACAGGCCAAGGTATACAACACTTGAAGGGGTATCGGCCCCTTCACCCATCTAACAGGGAGATTCCACGATCTCTATCCCGGCTAGCCTACTCCCAAGTCCTCCACTACAGAGCTAGGGGAGGCTAGCTGATCCTGCTCTGGCCAAGTTGGGATCACGGCACCCTGAGTCCCCAGACCGGCTCTTACAAGAGCATCGGCTCGGGCTCTCGGGGCCACGCCACTGGCTTGCCCTGGTTGGTCCTTAGAAGGACAGCAATCTAGGGGAGTCCCAGTGCCTATCTAGCCGGTCTTCTTTCTTCATTGGTTTAAGCTAAACACTGAACCCCGAGCCCACCGGCTCACCGCCTTATATAGCAACCCCCCCCCCCCCCCCGAGGGGTGGGGCCGTGGGGGATCACAGCGCCGTTTCAGCCCCCCAGGCAAAACGATGCGGACGTGGATGTAAGCACCCTTCCGCGTGCGGGCATAACCACCCCTGGTGTGTTTGTTCGCCCTCCCGTAACACCTCTACATATGTGGCAATGGGCAAGCAAGCGGGGTCTGAGCGATAAAGGAATTCCACCCTGGAAGCAAGCACCTCAGTTGTGTTAATGGAGGATTAAGGAGAGAGATTACCATTAATGAGCTTCCGTCGCCGTCGCCGCATAAGAGTACCATACCCGCATATGTGCACAACAGCAGTGTTAATGAGAGATTAGCACCATGAGAGTGCAATCCAAGGATGTGAACATGAGAGTGAAATCCAAAGAGATACACACAGAGAGTCGGAAATAACAGCTGACATAGGCAGGTAGGATGGAAACATCACAGTCAGCTAAGACTTTACCTGGTTAATAACGTCCTTCCAATGATTGAGTTTGTACCCATCTTCTCGGTTGAAGTTGTGTCTGTGTTTATATATCTGGATGGCTTCATGAACATATCTCTAAAGGTAGCCGGTAGGTTTGCAGAGTACCTCCATCTTGGAAAAATCAATTTTGTGTGAGCCCACAGCGTTAAAACAATGATCAGCAATGGCAGAGGTATTGGTCCTACCGTGTTTCAAATCCGCCTTGTGTTCACGATCGCGGTCCGAGACATGTCATTTCGTTTCCCCAATGTAACTGCTGCCACATCCACAACTTAGTTTGTAAGACACCAGGGTATTGCATGTCCGGAATCACATCTTTTACAGATGGGATTAAATCACGAATTTTGTGTACTGTGTTGAAACGAACCTGGATCCTGTGTTTGTTTAAGATTTTGGAAATCTTTTTGGTAACCACTGCTATGTATGGCAAAGTGATGGTTTAGGTTGGATCCTCAGAAGGTTGTCTACCTATGGCTGGGGAGACAGTTTTGCGGATTGTACGGTCCGAGTATCCGTTCATCTTGAGGGCTTGGTGTACGTGCTCCAACTCACTGGCTAGGTGGTGCTGGTCGGAGATGCAACGGGCCCTATGGTGTAGTGTTTTGATGAAGGAATTATTATATGGCTGGATGGTGGTGGGATTCATGCTTTAGAGAGGCATCCGTGTGGGAGGCTTTCCTGTAGACCGAATGTCCCTTCTGAGCCATCATGTCTTTTCTCGATCAAAACATCCAGAAATGGTAGCTTGCCATCCTTTTCCACTTCCATTGTGAATTTGATAGATGGGTGTATGGAATTGATGTGGTTGAGAAATTGGTTCAGTGTTGGCAGACCATGTGGCCAGATGACAAACGTGTCATCTACGTATCTCTTCCACAAGGAAGGACGTAGGGTGGATGTCTGGATGGCATCTGTCTCAAATTTTTCAATGAAAACATTCGCTACCACTGGAGATAAGGGAGAACCCATTGGGGTACCCTCATTTTGCCTGCAGAATGTACCATTCCAGGTGAAGTATGTGTTGGTAAGACAGGTACTAAGAGGAAGCAAAAAAATAAATATGTAATGGGAGAGTGGAAGCAGGGAACTTGCAGCGAATGGACTGCGGTCTGAAAGCCACCGTAAACGTGAACACAATCAATCAAGACCCGAAATGGTTTATCACGTCCTTCCAATGATTGCTGAGCCAGAATCCATCTTCTCGGGTTGAAATTGTCTCTGTGTTTGTATATGCGGATGGCCTCATGAACGAAGCTCTCATGGTAGCCGGATGGCTTGCAGATAACCTCCGTCTTGGATAAGTCAATGTTATGTGAACCCACTGAACATAACAATAATCTGGCATGGCTGAGGTGTTTTTCCTACCGTGTTTCGGGTCTGCTTTATGTTCACGGATGAGGTCCGAGACATATCGCTTAGTTTCTCCAATGTAACTGCTACCACAGAGGCAACTTAGTTTGTAGACGCCAGGGTACTGTATGTCTAGAACCACATCTTTTACAGACGGGACCAGATCACGGATTTTATGTACTGTGTTGAATCGTACCTGGATTTTGTGTTTATTCAGGATTTTGGAGATCTTTTTTTGTGACCCCCGCAATGTAGGGTAAGGTGATGGTTTTGAATGGCTCCTCAAGAGGATCCTTCTTCATGGTTGGAGTGATGGCTTTGCGGATTGTGTAGTCTGAGTAACCATTAGCCTTGAGCGCTTGGTGTACGTGCTTGAGTTCACTGGCAATGTGTCCCTGGTCGGAGATGCATTGGACTATATGGTGTAGAGTCTTAATGAGGGAATTCTTCTGGGATGGATGGTGGTGGGAATCCGGTTTTATGTAAGCATCCGTATGGGTAGCTTTCCTGTAGACAGAGTGGCTCATTGAAGCATCAGGTCTCTTTTTTATTAGGACATACAAAAAGGGTAGCTTGCCATCTTTTTCGACTTCCATGGTGAATCGGATGGTTGGGTGTTTGGAATTGATGTGTGTTGTTTATGTTGGATTATGAAATTTTGATAAAAATAATAAAAAAATTATAATTTTCCGAAAAAATGCGCAAATCGCATTAATTATGTTAATGTATGTATTAATATACATAAATTATGATAATCACAGAGATCATCGTAGTAATTTATGCGGATGCTTGCGATTATGTTAATGTGTGTAGTTATGATAATTAGGCTTAGTTTCGTTTATCCAGAGTTGTATCAATCAGGATAACACGATTATCATTGATTAAACATTTACCGATTATCCTAGTGTGTGTTATGTTATTTTAGGTCTCCAGTTTCATATCTCACCACAGGCTACAGTTCTCAAGAATAAGACAGTTTTGCATGGACTTGGAAGGAACACTCGATATGCTTCTGTGATAACAATTTTATTCTAACAAACATGTGACATTCTAGCATGCAGGTCAAACATGCGTCAATAATTAATGAGCAAGATTATGCAATTAACTAATATGAATGACAAAAACTTATGCATTTGCGAGATTATGCAATTACGAAATTGAATGACTAAAAACATTCATAATCAACGTTTTTGGGTTTAGATCGCGTTATTTATAAATGTGTCGTAACCCTCCACTACCCGACACGGCCAATCAGTAAAATGTGTCACGTTGACAAAAGACGAATAGTTCACTGCTTTAGCCCACCGGTGTGTTGAAGCCACAACATTTACAATTTGAGTACGACGTTTCGCTGGTAATTGCATCCAGCATCATCGGGCAATTCGCCAGAATGGTGAGGCTCTGCTGTTTCTCCCGTTCTTATAGAGAGCAGCAGCAGGGTGACGTCATCATTAACTCATTAACTCATCAGGTGCAAAGATTCAAGGGGGGAGTGATTGTAATTATATACTAGATTAGTAATCAGGCTATTGTTACGATGCGAGTTGTAGATTAGTAATCATTTGGAATGTGTTTTATTGTGATTATGCTACATTAGTAATCAGTTAATGTTTGTTTCCCTTATAAGGAATTGTAATGTATCTTATTTAATAATACGCTTCCAGGCCGCACTAAGCCTGTAGCTGTCTGAGCGATTAAAGTTATTTCTGTTTCTCTCAATTTCAATCGATTCTCTAATTAGTCTTTGCCAGTAGTAACTAGTTTTACACAACACTTCCACGTTGTCAAAATCAATTGAGTGTCCCTGTTGGCATGCATGTTCTGCCACTGCCGATAGTTGTGTTTGTGATAGTTTAATATTTCTCTGGTGTTCTTTTAGTCTTACACTAACGTTGCGCCCTGTCTGTCCAATATAGCATCTGCCACATACACAATTAATCCGATATACACCTTCTGTTGATAATTTAGGTAATTCGTCTTTAGTGCACGTTACTAGTTGTAATCCCAAAAAATGAGCAATTCCTAATTAAGCCAAGGGCTTCAAAACCACCTAGACTGTATGGGCTACCAAAGATCCATAAAGTCGGCATCCCTTTACGACCTATAGTCAGTACAATTGGCTCTGCCACATATAAATTAGCAAAATATGTAACTAAACAAATACAGCCTTACATCGGTAGGACATCATCATTCATAAGAAATTCAGAACATCTTGTGAATATGATCAAAGATATTAAACTTAACCCTAATGATATTTTGGTGAGTTTTGATGTGGTTTCGCTATTCACTAAGGTTCCAGTGAGCGAGTCGCTTGAATTACTTGATACACTGGTAAAGAATACAGGTTTACCAAAAGATATTCCGAAACTCGCAGACCATTGTTTAAATAACACCTACTTCTTATGGAGAGGCGAATTCTTTAAACAAAGGGAGGGAGCAGCGATGGGCTCTCCTTTATCTCCTGCTATAGCAAATTTGTACATGGAAAACTTTGAAACCAGAGCACTTGCCTCGAGCACATTAAAACCATCCTTTTGGTTTAGATATGTGGATGACACTTTGGTTGTCTGGCCACATGGTAAAGATACACTTAACGATTTTCTAAATCATCTCAATGCACAAAACCCGGCCATTCAGTTCACCATGGAAATGGAGGTGAATAACACACTCCCGTTCCTGGATATTTTACTTGGGCATGGCATAAATGGTAAAATAACACACAGCGTTTACAGAAAGCAAACGCACACTGATGCCTATCTGAATGCAGATTCACATCATCACCCAGCTCAGAAATCCTCTCTTATCAAGACGCTCATACATCGGGCTAAAACAGTGTCAGATGGTGAAAGTCTAGTGAGAGAGATTAAACATGTTAAAGAAGCACTAAGACAGAATGGCTACAATAATGCTCAAATTAACAGAGCACTGAAAGCCAAATCACGATCGCAAAGCAACACTGCTGAAAGCGATCAGATTATTAAAACAAAAAAAAAATACCATTTATCTCAGGAGTAACTGACAAATTAGCCCGTGTTTTGCAAAAGCAAAACATTATAGTAAGATTTGGTACAGTACACAAAATTCAACAACTAGTAACGTGCACTAAAGACGAATTACCTAAATTATCAACAGAAGGTGTATATCGGATTAATTGTGTATGTGGCAGATGCTATATTGGACAGACAGGGCGCAACGTTAGTGTAAGACTAAAAGAACACCAGAGAAATATTAAACTATCACAAACACAACTATCGGCAGTGGCAGAACATGCATGCCAACAGGGACACTCAATTGATTTTGACAACGTGGAAGTGTTGTGTAAAACTAGTTACTACTGGCAAAGACTAATTAGAGAATCGATTGAAATTGAGAGAAACAGAAATAACTTTAATCGCTCAGACAGCTACAGGCTTAGTGCGGCCTGGAAGCGTATTATTAAATAAGATACATTACAATTCCTTATAAGGGAAACAAACATTAACTGATTACTAATGTAGCATAATCACAATAAAACACATTCCAAATGATTACTAATCTACAACTCGCATCGTAACAATAGCCTGATTACTAATCTAGTATATAATTACAATCACTCCCCCCTTGAATCTTTGCACCTGATGAGTTAATGAGTTAATGATGACGTCACCCTGCTGCTGCTCTCTATAAGAACGGGAGAAACAGCAGAGCCTCACCATTCTGGCGAATTGCCCGATGATGCTGGATGCAATTACCAGCGAAACGTCGCACTCAAATTGTAAATGTTGTGGCTTCAACACACCGGTGGGCTAAAGCAGTGAACTATTTGTCTTTTGTCAACGTGACACATTTTACTGATTGGCCGTGTCGGGTGGTGGAGGGTTACGACACATTTATAAATAACGCGATCTAAACCCAAAAACGTTGATTATGAATAACATTGGTCGCGAAAGCCTACGTGTTAAACTGACTAAAAACACTCCAAACAATCGTAACCTCTACCTTTCCACCAGGCATCTCATTAGTTCCCCCATGTATCGATCACAATCGGCAACTGGCCGAGTTTGAAAACAAGCATGACACAATTTCATATGGCGGTAATAAGAGCACTTATTGTACCCCGAAAGCGAAGCATACTTCAATCGATTCGTCGGCAAGATTATATCTGTTAACGGAATGTTTTAGAAAATGGTGGGTGAGGGCGTGTGTGGTGGTGGGAGAGCGAATCTGGCTCTGTTTTAATTAATTCTTTGGCGAGACTCTATGACAAAGAAAACTGGTTTGACAAGATATTCACTATGTGCTTCCTTGAGTCTGTGAGGGGAGGAGGTGATACGACCCTGTTTGGAGACTTCCTCACAGCCCGTGCGGATTGCAGACGCGACTTTTTGTTTTGGAGCGACCCTGATGCCATAATTATTCTTTGATGCTTCGGCCCGGAGTAGAAACTACCAAGTGTACATAATGTCCGTATGGAATTAATACATGAGGATTCAAACCCGTCTGTGTTTTTTTGTTGTCGATGCTATTTTCTTTGTTAAGAATATAATCATATCTTTCTCCGTGGTGCCTGGTTTTTTGTAAGGCTTTTTAACGAAAGGATGTCATCCTAACCCCCGCCTGCAATTCCCCCCTCCCTTGTTCCTCTTGTGTGAAATTAGGGGAGTTTTTATGACATTTATTACCCTCTTTCATGCCCTCTAGCCCTTGTGGCGAGGTGTGCGCGCATCTGTTGAAGTGGGGGAGCGGGTTTGTTTCCAAGTTGCCCCGTGTCTATTAAAAATGTAATGATATATGTTGGCAGAATAATTCTTAATGAAAATAATAAAATAAAAATAAAAAAGGGGGTATAGATACAACATGTGGTCGAGGAATTGGTCTAGAGCAGGCCGGCCATGTGGCCAGATGACAACAGTGTCATCTACGTACCTATTCCATAAGGTTGGGCATAGAGTGGCAGTATGGATGGCGTCTCACATTTCTCCATGAAAACGTTGGCTACAACCGGAGATAGGGGGGAGCCTATTGGGGTGCCCTCAGTTTGTTTGTAGAAAGTTCCATTCCAGGTGAAGTATGTATTGGTTAAGCAGTGTCTCACCAGGGGGGGGTACCTCAGTGTTCAGTCCTTGATGAACCAAGTTTTCAATTATTGCGATGGTGTCAAGTACATGAACTTTCGTGAATAAGGAAACCACATCAAAACTGACAAGCAGGTCGTCTGGGGACAGGGAAATGCCCTTGATTCTCAATACCAGGTCAGTAGAGTTTAGTACCGCAGAGGTTGTTTTTCCAGTGAAATGCCGCAGGATGTCAGACAAAAAACGAGCCAGTTTGTAGGTGGGGGAGTTGATAGTAAAGACGTATAGTGAATATACAGCAGTGTGGTATACAGTAGGGTTTGTAGAATAATACATAGTGTAATATTACAATGTATAGTCTAAGGTATAGGGTAGTGTATATTAACCCAGTGTATAATTCAATGTTGGGGTTTGTCTATGGCAGTGTATAGTACGGGGTATAGTCGTGTGATGTAGAAAAAAGTTTAGTTTGAGGAATATTACATTTTTTGCGACATAGAAGTGTAATGTATGACTTACTGTTAGTAGCTCAGCTTATTGGAGAGTATATTGAGTATATTGATTATATTGATGTAGTTTATATTTTAGTTTTTTATCGGTTCACTACATGGTAGTCATTATATAGTGTAGTGTATACCCAGTTACTTAATGTTAGGAGCTCAGCTTATTGGAGAGTATATTGAGTACATTGATTATATTGATGTACACTATGAGACCTCCTTTACCAGTGGCAAAATATAGTAGTAGGTTTTTACCCTTTAAACTGGTACAAAAACTGACACCTTTATTCAAGGCATCATGTTTGCAATAACCACAACACAAGCAGTCAAAATGCAAACAAAAAGAAACAACTCTGATAATGATATACACATAGACATCTACCTTAGATACACACATATGGATTAACACACACATAACGACTCACACACGCATTGACTCACACACCAGTTTAAAGGGTAAAAAACTACTACTATATATTGATGTAGTTTATACTTAGTTTTTTCACATCGTTTTATTGTATGGTAGTAGGGTTCTTTAACATCAATATGCTAAATTCCTCTGTTGATATGTAAACTTCTTTGTCAAGGCGCTCTGCTTCTCCCACCCAGCTTAAAATGCGCTGCCAGGCTTAGCAGTGTTTATTAAAATGCTGTATTTCAGACAGCTCTGTTCTTCAACTTTGAACGGCTGCTTGTGTTGTGGCCGAAACGTCGTTAGAATTTTATTAGCTTTTATTTTTATTATTTTATTATTTCCCTTCTACGTGACTTTACCGGAAGATCCAAGAATATGAATCCCTGCAGTCACGAAAGCTTTAAATCAAAATTGAGCTGGGACTGTGTATAAAAGCCGAGTCCCTGAACGGGCCCGGCAGTTGTCGTCCACTCGAAAACTCAAGAAGCCACCTGGAAGACCTGAAGCCGGGGGCCGGACCTGAAAACCCTGGCTGGGTCGGGTCCTAGCAGCCCCGTGGATAGGACCAGAGGACCCTGGCTGGGTTGGGTCAGGTTAGCCTCCCTCGGTCCTGCTAGCAAGGAGGACCCTTTGTGGACAGCTCTCCCAGTGTGTAGGGCACACTCGGGAGGAGGACTTACCTCCTTAGGATATCGGGTGAAAGGATCGTAGCCCCCTTTGTGTTAAGCTGCATCGTTATTTATTTATTTTTATATATATAAAAGTCTCCTCGCGCTTGTGGGGGATTTGGCTCTCGGACGGTGGGCTATATGTAGAAAAGAAATTGCCGGGCGGCACGCCCTAAGCCCCGCGGTGGGAATAGGCAATTTCATTTTCCCATCCCTAAACTTTAAAGTAGTTGAATTAACACATTTGTGCCGTTTCTATTATTAATTATTTACTTATTGCACGACATTGACCGTACCAACTGACGACAATTGCATGAAGGGGGCGGACCCTACCAAGTGCTGCGCCTTCGCTCGAGCTCACGGGGGGCATTTCCTTTTACGCGTTTTAAAGCCAACACATACACACATAACGCTGCGGATATTTCTTCACAGTGTCATTTCCTCTTCGCGCCCCCTAACACGATGCGTCCAGTTTATAGTACAGACTCCGTAGAAAATACTATTTTAGTGCTTACATACCATTATTCTTGCACGCGCGGGAGATGCTGGGGGGGGGGGGTGTAGCGGCCCAGCCCCGAGCCTGGCAATGTGCCAACTCCGCTGCCTCGCCAATGTAGGCCAGGACGGGGGCTACGCATGGCACAAGGCCTCAACATGGCTATGGTAAGTACAAAGTTCCTTGCTTCTTACGCTAACAACTCAAGTCCATTGTTTACTATTGTTAAACACATTAGTTCACAAACATTACAATAATAATAAAACATTACAATAATAATGTTTGTGTGCAGATCATTAATCACGTTCATTGTTTATTATTATTTAACAAATACGTTGCCAGATATTGTGTGCAGATAACAACTCAGGTTCATTGTTTACCATTATTAAACAAGTTGACAAATGTTACAATAATAATGTTGGTGTGCACAAAACTCCTTTTTGATTTTTAGGTTGCTAAATTTTCACTTTCTTTGCTGCGCTTTTATGACGCTGCCACGGTCTACTGCCAGTCTGTGATTTCTGATTATTTCTTCAATACATTTCTATTGTTTCCATTGCTCACGTCACTCTATTTCGTCATACGTAGTACTTCCATACTGATAGCTGTGCCATCATCAGGGATTGCTGTGCCCGTCTATGTGTGTGTCTTTGAGTCCATATGTGTGTGCGTGTAGAGCCATGCGTGTCTTTAACTCCATGTGTGTGTCTGTCTTTTTCGAACGGACAACGCCCCATGTGTGTGTGTACGTAAAAGTGTTTATGTGTGTGTGTCAGTCCAAGTGTGTGTGTCAGTCCATTTGTGTGCGTATCAGTCACTATGTGTGGGTGTGTAAGTCCATGTATGTGTGTCTTAGTCCATATATGTGTGTGTAACTCCATGTGTGTATATCTCAAGTCGATGTCTATGTGTGATAGGCCACATGTGTATGTGTGTGTACGGCAATGTGTGTGTCACTCTATGTATGTATGTATGTGTGTAAGAAACAACGAAAAGCCATTACAGATGGCCACGTGGAATGTTCGAACGCTCACTGCGGAGCAGAGGCTGCCACTCCTTTGTCGGGAGCTGGCCTGGTACCGCCTGGATCTCTGTGGCATTCAGGAGGTCCGGTGGACCGGTTCTGGCTCCTGCCACCATGAGGGGTGGACAGTCCTCTACTCGGGGCAGGAGACTGCCAAACAACAGGGTGTGGCTCTTCTTTTGAACAAAATAATGAAGGGGGTGTGGGAGCGTGGCGGTGAGGTGGAGGGATGCAGGCAAAGCCGATGAGTCAGATGCCTTCTATGACCTCCTGTCACGCGTGCTGGCTAAAGTGGCCACTCGGGACAGAGTCATCTTTTGGGTTACTTCAATGCCCGAGTTGGTCATGATGCTGGCACCTGGTCTGGGCCAGATCAGCTCAATAACAACGGTAGGAGGCTGCTAGATTTTTGTGCAGCCCATGGGCTTGTAATTACCAACACGCTCTTCCGGCATCGGCGCATCCACACAACATCATGGAAGCAAGAACATCTGCTGGACTACATAGTGATGGACTAGCGGATGCGAGCCCATGTCCTTGACACCAGGACCTAGCGTGGAGCTGATCTGCCCTCTGACCATCGACTAGTCATCAGTAATATGCGCCTGCCATTCTTCCACTCCGGTGGTGGGTGTACACCCAGGACCCCATTCCAACCTCAAGTGGCCTGGTCTCAGTTAGCTGATGAAAGTTGCAAGCGAGAATTTCATCATCGCTTGCAGCTGGGGTTGGCATCGTCCCCCACTCCTCCTGATGTCGAGGGTAAATGGACGAGGTTTAGGACTGTGACTCATGCAGCGGCAATGGCTGCTTTGGGTACGCGGTCCAGACATCCCCAGAAACCCTGGCTGACAGAGGAGGTGCTCAGGTTAGTTGAGAAAAAGCGACAGGCCCACTCTCATCGGCTACAGCATCCCACATCAGAGAATGAGGAGGTTTACCACAGCCTTTGCTCAGAGGTTCAGAGAGCCGTAAGGCGCTGCAAGGATGGGTGGTGGTCGCGGGTTACTGAGGAGATAGAGTCTGCCTCAGTGGCCCGCGATCACAAGTCACTATTTAATTTCATCAAAAAAGTAACCTGCAGCGCCACACCTATTACCATCATTAGGTGAAAAAACGGTGATCCAATCTCCGACCCCCAGGAACAGGTTTTCAGATTTGCTGAGCATTTCTGTGAGGTCTTGTGGGAGGGGAAATCCCTCAGCCAGGAAAACATCATGGCACAAAGTGGGGATAACCCTGCTGAGGCTGCGGTGCCTCAAATATTGGAAGAGGTCACCCCATGTGAGTGGCTGGCTGAGGTGCCATCTGTTGAGGAAGTACTGAAGGCGATCTGGAGTCTGAGACTAGGAAAGGCACTGGGCAGAGATGATCTCCCAAGCGAAATGCTCAGGGAGGGTGGCGTTTGTGTACAGACTGCCCTACATGACATCATAACAACAGTCTGGACCAATGGACAGGTTCCGCAGGATTGAAAGAAAGCCCTGGTGGTCCCCCTCTTTAAGAAGAGGGACCGCACAGACTGTAACAACTACAGGGGCATCTTACTCATCAGTGTGCCGGGAAAGGTCCTGGCAAGGATTATTCAACATCGCCTTGGTAGGCACGCTGAGGAGTGGCTTGCGGAGCCCCAATGCGGTTTCAGGAAAGGATGGTCCTGCACAGAAGCCATATTTTCTGTCCGTCTGCTACAGCAGAGATGTAGGGGATTCCAACAAGACCTACATCTCTGCTTTATTGACCTGGTCAAGGCCTATAATACCATGAGTAGGCCTGGGCTCTGGGTTGTTTTTCGTGCTTTCGGAGTCCCTGACCCTCTGCTCACGATCATTAAGGACCTTCATGATGGTGAGCGGGCCCAGGTAAAACTACGTGGCTGGGAGTCAGAGCCTTTCCCTGTACACCTTGGGGTGCGGCAGGGATGTCCTCTGGCTCCCACATTATTTAACATATATTTTGACCGCGTTGTTCGTGAAGCCTTCAATAGCTGTACCGGGGGAATTTCCATTTGGTAGAGATAAAATGGGAGGCTGATCGATGCCCGGGTGCGATCAAGGGATGGCTCCCTATTGGTCAACCACGTTATGTATGCCGATGATTTGGTAATAGCTGCTCATTCAGAGGAGGAGTTGGAGACGCTGCTGCTGAGACTGGAGGGTGCCACTAAGAGGTGGGGCCTTACCATCAGCCCCACCAAAACTAAGCACCTGCCTGGGTATTTTATACCATCGGACAATCCACCCCCAAAACTCACAATTGCTGATGCCACAGTTGTGGAGAGATTGGAGAGATTGCATTCCTGCCCAGTGTGCTCATGACAGGCTCCAGTTTAACAGCAGAGGTCTCACTCCAAATCAGTCGAGCGCCATTATATTTTCATCGGCTGCGTTACGCTGTGTGGAAGCTACCTGGTCTCTCCCTCCGCATTACGCTCCAGGTCTTCTCGGCCACAGTCATTCCATCCCTTCTCTACGCTTGCGAAACGGGACCCCTCTAATAGAGCATCTTCGCAGGTTGGAAACATTTATGCTGGCCTGCTAACGATCCATCCTGGATGTAACCATATGTGTGTGTGTGTGCGTGTAAGTCGATGTGTTTCTATGTGTGTGGGTCGATGTCTACGTGTAAGTCAATTTGTATCTTCCTTTTTCGCTCGGGCAACGCCAGGTACTTACCACTAATTGAATAATAAACGTATTGCCTCCAGAGAAGCCTCCTTCCATTTTTACCCACTACCCATAAACTGTCAGAGCATGTATTTTTTTTCACCACAAGTATCTGTGGTTAATGCAGTCATGATTCCTTGCAAAAGGTTTCAGTTTGGTGTTTTAACATCTTAACACCTGTTTTGTTGTCATAAAAAAGGGTAAAATCCTATTCTTATATTTTGAAACTGGCAAAGGAGGTCCCATGATGTAGCTGCTCATCCGAGCTCTCATTGTCTTGTTATTGCATTGTTATTGTGCTGTTTGCCTTTTGGCGTCCCCTGGTCTAACACTGTTTGAGACTAGGCTCTATAAAAAGCTGTCTATGGTGTCGACCAATTAGTTTCAAACACAATGCATATATTGTCAAATCATGTTTTTTTGTATTTTCACCACAAGTCTCTGTGGTCAATGCGGACATGAATACTTGCAAAAGGTTCCAGTTTGGTATTTAAACATCTTAACACCTGTTTTGTTGCCAGAAAAAAGGGTACACATTCTTATAATACACTATGCTTTAAACTACACTACTATACACACTATACACTACGCTACTATACACTACACTATTACACACTACAATACTCTACACTACACTACTATACACTACACTATTACACACTACAATACTATACACTACACTATGCACTACAATACACTGCGCTATACACTACTGACTAGACATGGAACACAGTTGGTCAGCGCATCGCGCGGCGCTTTCAGATGCAACTCTGCAGCCGGTCTGGAATAATCTTCTGTTCCGGTATTAGGAAGCCAATCGAGGCTGTGCCCTTCTAAATTATCTAAATTGATAAACTAATTTACTTTATAGAGCTGCTTGTTGTTGTTGTCGTGATGAGTTTGTTGTTATTTCCCCACACATCTAATTAGCACAGTTGGCTATGTAAGGTGTGAAAGAAGTTTAACGTGCATGCAGTAGCACGGTTGGCTACGTACGGTGCAGAAGAAATTCAACAGGCATACGTACAGAAACAGAGATGAGGGATGCCAGTGATATTCAGCGCCACTTGCATTTCACGGTTCGTGAGTTCAAACCCAAAAAGGGGAAGTGTCTTTGTTGGATTAATTAATATTAGAAAAAAGTTGCTTTTGCAAAATGTCACTTCCCTAAAACTGAGAAAAAGTTACAAACAGCCACGGCATTGAGACCCAGAGGTCAAACACAATGCCGTAACCGGATATCACTTTTAAAATACTGAGCTATGTAATCAATATTTTTCAAAAGCTACCTGGTTATCACAAATTATAGCTCAAACGAAGTGGATTGTCATCACGTGCTAATGTATAGCAGCAGCCAAATAATCTAAACGCACGTTTCTACAGACCCATAGAGACCCACAGGAACCTACAAAGAGAACCACAGAGACCCACACTCATAGAGAAGCATACAGACCCACCGAGGTCCACAATACTCTAAATGTGTGACGTTCATTCTAAATGTGGAGAGAGAAACCGGAGCACCTGAAGAAAAATCCACGCTACCACGGCAAAGAGACACGCAACCTCCAAATGTACAGCAGTCGTCAGGGTCGGAATCTAACCCATGACCTCCTGTATACCAGGCGAGCTAGTTAACATCTCCCTGCCACCGAGGTACAGACGAGTCGACTGTGAGCTCCATTAAAAAGTCTGCAAATGCAATCGTGGGAAGTGAATGAGTCTTCCCTGCTTCCTGTCTTAGAGGACTGAATGTGACGTCATCACTGTGAGCCTATCAGGTGCCAAGACCAGAGGGCGGTTATAGTCGGCGTATATGTTACAATGGACCGTGTTAATCTGGGAATATGCAGTAGCTACTATTAGTTGGGTTATGCATATTGTTCTTTATGATGGACTAGAATTCTAACTCCTGCGGTGGGATTCTCTGCGCCTCGCCTGTCACCCCCACTGATGTCCACTTCATCTCCCCCCCGCCCCCACCCCCATGTGTGCAGATACTACAATAGAGTAAGCTGATACTACAATAAGTCAGTTAAGTCAGTAGATACTCCTGACTATATTGTATTATGGGGGGTTTTAGGTGCCTACAAAATACATTTCTTTATTGGGGGGTGGGGGTCGACAATTTTTGGAACCCTGTTTGATCAACTTTTTACCCCCACATCTGTGCTGGGGGGGGGGTCCACTTTCTATAACTTGTAGATTCAGGCCTTCTGAAAGGCTCTTATCATTTAGTTGATGGAGAAACGGACAAGCGGACACACAGAATGCTGGGCTTGCATAATAGAAGATTTCACATTTACTGTTATCAACGTTATTAAACATTTACCACTCCGCCCTTCCAATATCCACTCGTACCAAGGCACATGACCCACATTTTTCTCCATTTGAACCGAGGTTTCTGCATCCGCCAATTCTGCACTCACGAGCGTTTTCAAGAAGGTAACCCCTCGTGGATAGAGAGAGACAGAGAGTTTTACTGTGTACATACACCCAGTCTACCAGGGTCACGCTAAAGTACGTGCCTATGCAGATTGATCTTTGCCCAGGCAATGTATGGAGTCACTTTCCATGACGTCGAATGCGACTTGAGGTCGAGACCTAGACAACGTGGGAGAAACACTTCCCAGGAAATGGAGGCGTCAAGCCAAATCCCCTAAAAAAATAACAACAGTCATTGCATTTCATTTTGATAATCGGGGCACTGTAACATGATACAACTGACGTGAATAATAAGAGCGGTGCTTAGCCCATCAAAGAAAGGGAAACAAGGGGGGCGTGCGTGCCCCATGTTGTATATATTGGGTCTTGAAACACTTACTTCACCTGGAATGGTACTTTCTACAAACAAAATTAAGGTACCCCCATGGGTGCCCCCTTATCACGCTGCCTCCAAATGTAATGTCTATATTTTACTATAAATATAAACAGGAAGAGAATACGCTTATAATTGTGGAAATTTGTACCCAGAATGGTAGCAATTTAATCAATTTTAATCAAAATATTACTTTACAACTAGTAAAATCAGTTTCCAGGTCCCACAACCTAGCCACTCCCTTTCCTCTCCAGGCATCACTGCCCCAACTGCTATTTCGCCCATTTTTAATCGACTCTCAAACACCCTAAATTGCCCCTACGGACAGCGGCATGGCTGCCCGTTAACTGCCCCAACTGACAGTGTCACGGCTGCCCGTTTTCTGCCCCAAATGACAGCGTAATGGCTGCCCGTTAACTGCCCCAACTTATAGCGTCATGGCTGCCCGTTAACTGCCCCACACTCCACCTCACACCCACGAGCTGCAGGAGCTGCGCTCTGTCCAGTGTCGCCGACAACGCTCACACCCAGCACTGCAAGTCGGGAGTCCCATCCTCGCAGCTCCCCGCCATGGTGCCACCTCCCCGCCCCCTCCATCATATAGCCCCTCATACACAAGGATTGTGATTTACTACAGAAGCAAAGACGCATAGATAACTTAATTGAGAGAATTGTTACCTTACATTTTTTTTATGTCATCGTGAGGCTGTCTTCCTCTAAACCCCAATGCACGGTGCAACTAATGTCTGGTTATAGCCTAACATATTATTGTATACGGGAATAAAAAAAGAATATCCGTAGCTATTTCAGTGAAAGTTATTCTGGAGAAAGGAGGGTTAGGCCCCACAGTCGTGTATCTTGCACAGACCCCCACCCTGTTGACAAAGGTCGTTGCAGCAGCCCCTGGTGTTCACTAACAGCACTTCAACCTAAGGGTCGTTGAAGCCTATACGGTGTAGTCCCTCGGTTCACGTTGTGTTAACAGTGATCTGAAGGTGTACAGTGAGCCACAGACCACTCCGCTTTATTCGTGAACTCGCGGTTTTCAGTAGAAGCCTGGACTCAGATGTTTATTTTTAAAGCCCCCTTATCGCTTCCATACAGCCTTTAGTAGGCTCCCAAGTGCGGTCACCTACTCCCTTACCTACAAATTGGACTACTGTGGTGGAAAGTCCGCCTCTCTACAAAGGTAACATTTCAACGAGCGCGCTACTGATTGTATGTGATGCTCTGTACCAGGTCGTTTGAGAAGCTGTCGATGGGTTGTGGAGGGCCTTCATCATCCCAGTAGTGGATTAACCAAGGTTGCCCATTGATGATAATCATCATTGTGTCCTTTGAGCTAGCAAACTCTTAAATGCCCTTTGCGAGTTGATGACCACAATGTGTCCACTTTGATAAAACTGGGCCGATGGCTGGCTCAGTGTCCCACCGAGACACACACAGAGAAGGTAGGTGGCTGTTTTAACTTTACCAGGTAAGGCCCACTGAGCTATATAGCTCTTTTTCAGAAGCGACCTGGCCACAAATGATTGCTCAACAAATTGGCTCGTCATGTGGAAATTTATCGCAGCCAAACACTCTGAACGCATTTTTCTAAATGTGGAGGAAAAAACAGGAGGACCCAGAGAAGATTCCACGTGACCACTATAAGATAGACACGCAAACTCCAAATATACAGGCGTCAGGGTCGGGATCGAACCCACGACCCTGTATACCAGGCGACGTATTTAACATATCCTAGCCACTGTGAAGTCAGAGTCGAACCCACGACCTCCTGCATATCAGGCGATATAGTTAACATCTTGCCACTAAATATCGATTTAAAGCTTTCGTGACTGCAGGGATACATCTTCTTGGTTCTTTCGGTAAAGTCACGTAGAATGGAAATAATAAAATAATAAAATAAAACATAATAAAATAATTCTCACGACGTTTCGGCCACAACGCAAGCAGCCGTCCTCAGGTGAAGACCAGGTCTGTCGGGGAGACAGCGTCTTGCCACTGTGTAGCCCAGCTGACTCAGTCTGTGAGCGAGGAGCTGAAGTCGAATTATAAATATGTATGAGTCAAGGTGTGGGCTGCCTTGACCAAAAGCATGATTCATACTTGATTTTTTGGATCAGATCTCGTAAGTAAAATGTGTGTCGTACACACCCCTCCATCTGGCATAGCCAATTATAATAATTGTCATGTGAACAAACAATGTAAGCGCATTACTGCTTCAATAAACCATTGTATTGGAAAGTAATCTCACAACATTCCCGGTCACGACCAACACCTATGACAATCATCTGAATGGGTCCCTGGGCATCCTCTAGGTCGACTCAGCCTCAAATGTGTACCTTCTGCGGTGTGTAAACATCGCCACTGGGGAGCCAAAGGCGGACAGGTGTGGTGATGGCCACCCACCTACACGGGAGATCGTTGTCGTTCTGTGTGTGTGTCTGTGTGCGTGTCTGTGTGCGTGTCTGTGTGCGAGTCTGTGTGCGTGTCTGTGTGCGTGTCTGTGTGTCTGTGTGTGTGTCTGTGTGCATGTGTCTGTGTGTCTGTCTGTGTGTGTGTGTGTGTACGTGTGTGTGTCTGTGTTGGTACAGTGGGGGGCACAGGTGGTGCATCAGCCAGTCATCTCGGTCATCTCGGTCAGTCGACCCGTGGCACCTGGGTCTGCCCCGTGACCTCCTGCCAGCGGGCGTTCGACACTTCACGTGGCCTCAAGGTGCACATGGCCTGGCACAAGCGTCGTGGTGACGTCACCGCCACTTAGTGGCGAATGGCGGTTGTTGTTGTTGTTGTCTGTGTGTGTTGTGTGCGTGTCTGTGTGTGTCTGTGTGTGTGCGTAAATTGTGGGGACTCCGTATGTCCCTTCCGACAAGCAAGCCAGCTTCTCACTCACCATATGTAGCGAACTGTGTTAATCGGAAGTGATATATTTTTTATTATTATATCCCATGTTACTTATTACGTGGAAATGTACAATGTTTATTTTTATTCATGAGTTTTGCAATGCTTCCCTTTTTTGTTGTTGAACCGTTACTCATTGTAGAACACGGACCATATGTGCACTTAAATGCAGTACATTGTGTTACGAATGGCTCTCAGGAACGGAACCCATTCGTAAGTGGAGGACTGCCCGTGTATAAGTTAAGAGACAACGAGCGAGTGCATTTGCTATCACATATGAGCATAGTCTCATATTTTGAATGAGAATATTTGTCTATTATTATAATGTTATCAGGATATAAATGTGGCTCCAAACACATCTCCGTGCACACATGACCGGGCACGGCCATGTCCTGGGTTCGACCCCGCGCGCGTGGCTTGTGGCTTCTGGGTTTAGTTCACCAGGTGAGAGTGCAGCTCTGACAGCCACTGCGCTCACAACCATTGCTCAAACTAAACCAAACTATTTACATGGCTACCTAATGAAGGCCGCCTTTGTTTCCCTCGTGGCGATGTTTACACACCACACCAGAATTTCATTTAAGGCTTAATAGATATAGGGGAGGACCAGGACCGGTTCAAAAATCATCACTTGGTGGTGGCCGTGAGCGGAAATCGAACTGTGGTCGTCGGGTTTGGAGCAGAGCACGCTAACTACTACACTATCGCTCACCCCGAAACACACGCACACTCGCTCACACATCGCCCTGCTCTTGGCTGTGGTAAATAACAACACGGCGATTTTTCCCCGAGAGGAAATGGAATTTCTCACTGACCGAGTGACGCATCTGGCTCGACCACACGCCGTTGCTAACAGCGGCTATTGGGAAGGAGCTGCAGCTTGGAGCAAGACGCCAGCGCAGACAAAACGAGCGCTGCGCGTCCGTATGTATATTGTGTGTATGTTGTGTGTATGTTTTATGTACGTGTGTTGAACTTCTTTGGCACCGTACGTAGCCAACCGTGCTCATCGGTGGTGCAAGGGAAGGACAACAAACTAAAGACGAAAGCAGTTCTAAAGCAATGAGTCGTCAATCTATTTGATTTAAAATGCATAGCTCCAGTGGCTTCCTAATATCGGAAGGAAGAGCGTTCCAGACGGCTGCAGTCGCGCGATGCGGTGACCTTTCTCTATTCGATGGCTAGCCAAAAGTGTAGTCTATAGTGTAGTGTATGTCGTGTATATTGGTGTAGTATATAGTGTCGTGTAGTTTAAATAGCATCTGAAAGCGTGCGATGCGGTGATCATCTTTGTTCGATTGCTATCCAAAGTCCGCTACTGCGAGGTTGAATTGAGTTCGTTTGATGTTTTATGCTTTTTGACGAGATCAGCGAGGTATTTTGGTTCATTTGTGTGTGTAATGAGTGTGGTGTTGTCCACCCATCTCCTTCATAGGCGTTACTCGCTACGAGCGCACACTACAAATATATGGCAGGCGTTAGGGTCGGGATTAAGCCCACAATCTACTGCATACCAGACGAGGTAGTTAACATCTCACCACCGTGGCGCCAAAAATGTCTGCTGACCACTCAGCCTCCCCACCCCTCGTGACAAAACACATTCACTTCTCTCTCTAAATACCAGCAATATAACAGGATTCATATTACTTGAACATCCTTATAGCTGTGTTTTTTCACAACTATAATGATATATTTCTTAGGGGGGGCATTTAGATATTTGGGTTCAGGTAGTTTTATCAGGGTAATTTACCGCACTTCGTTTTTTTATTATTACTAAATATAGTGTTAAGTTATTATTCACGTCTGAAACAAAAGTGTCTAAACATGTTCATTATGGACATCTGTGACAAAAAGAGCTTTAAGGCTCATTGTATTTCCTCCTGCAGTGTAAATTAAGATTCTGATTCTGAACCTGTGTTTGTATCTGTAGCCGGTCTGCCCTGCTGTCCCCTCTCGTCCCGTGTTCGTAATCCTTGCTAGGGAGGACAGGTAGGCTAAATAGACAGCAGAAACAATAACAACAATAACAACAACAATACAACGAATATAGTTCTGAGACGATGATTCGATGTACTCTGCGTTGTGGAGGCAACTCCACAACAGCTGAGCCACCAGTGGTGGTGGTTGTTTGTGAAACGGCAAAACTTTTTTCAAAAGTCGTCTTCAGAAGGGATATAGCCTATCTGCAATAGCGGATCAGACACACATCGAATGAGGGCACAGACTAAATAATTAATCTGTCAGCAGTAACGACATCTTGTCCAGCTACGGCTGGGTGAGGTACGCGTGAAGCAAATGGAGTGACGTGACAGTGGCGGTATTAACATGGGCAGCAGCAGTACCAAGTGTAGAAAGTTATCACTGAAAGCCTATGAAACAGAAGTTCCTAGGGCCTACAAGAACATTCATCCGGGCCTGAGCTAATGTCACATGTGCAGTTCACCAGCACGAAGTCCGCGCAAATATAAATTGGGGACGTGGCTCGTTCTCTGCTTTGGACGTGGGGGGCTCGTGGTCCAATCGCTGATCACCGTTGGCATTCACTTAAATAATAAAAAGCACCTGTCTACCCGTAGCTATGAGCAGAGTGCACACTTATACGTGTGATTAATCACAGGTGAGCTCATACCCAGCTACACTTCTATTGAAAGTGTTTTTCAAAGCGAGGCTTTTTGCTGACGTACAGTGAACGTGGGGCGCCGCAGTGACGAGTTTTTACCCTCCTTGCCTGGTATGCAGGAGGTCGTGGGTTCGATCCTGACTAACGATGCCCGTTGTGTATGTAGTGGGTTCACTGATAAATACACTAACTCAGTAGGCAACACGTTTATTCTACAAACACAACACGGTGACTACATAACCAGTAACCACCACGGGATAACTACATAACCTGTAATCATCACGGGATAACTATATAAACGGGTCAGGTCAGTCGGCACACTGCCTGACCCACGATGCCGAGCACCAAGACCGAAGACCCAGGGGAAGACGTAGCACGGCGGGTCCCATTCCAGCAGACAGCCCCGATGCAGCCTCGGGACCTCCCTTTTATACCCCCCAGTGTGGCCTGGCTCTGCCCTCGGCCACACCCCAGAAGGTTCTGGGCCATACACCACGTGCCCCTTCTGTAACCTTTAGCCCACTTCCCCTACCCTGGCCTATCACGTGCCCTTGCCAGCCAACGGGGCTGCTACGTCCTCAGATGCCCTCTCTCTGTCAGTCACCAGAACTATGCCCCCTAGGAACCCTTTCCATGACATTGCATATCCTGCTGGCAGAGAAGGCTACTTCACTCCCAGTTCCCCTCTCTATCAGTAACTGGCGCTCGGCGCCGTAGTGGCCCATTATATGTCACTACATATATTTAGAGTTTTCATCTCTCTCTTCCTGTCTCCGGGGTCCTCCGGTTTTTCCTTCCAAATTTAGAATCAACATGCCATGTAGATTATTTGGCTTCTATAAATGTCCACATGACAAGTAACTTAGGTTGAACTGCTATCATTTGTGATGGCCAGGTGAGCTCACACCGGGCTACACATCACAGCCACTCCTGGGTCAGGGGACCGCACCTCTGAGAACCACTGCGCTAGAGGAACATTCCGAGCAGACACGCGGGCAGCGGTCGTGCAGAGCGACGTCATTCTCCTGCACCAGTTCCTGGAGACAAGAACACAATGCAACGCGAGCACCGACTGTTTCATGCTATGCTTACGTGTATGTACGTTGAACTAATTTCTTACCAGTGTAGGGCTGTTACGGGAGGGTTGTAGGTGCATAGGATCCAACGGGGAACAAATACAGTGGGCGGAGCTCCGGGAGTACACGGGGGGGGGGTGCCCGCAGCGACGTCCGCATCAGGCAGCCTGGGGGGGTTGGGATCCTGATGTGGGGGTATAAAGGGGGAGGACAGAGAGAGCTCGGGGCTCAGTCTGGGAACGAAGGAGGAAGAAGGAAGATCCTCTAGTTAGAGCCCTCGACTCCCCTCGACGCCGCCCTTGTAAGGGCTGCGGAGGATCGAGCCAGAGGCGTGGTTCCGTGAACCAGGGTCAGTACCCTGGGACTCCGGAGACCGTAGCCCGACTCACCAGTGTCGGGCCAGTTAGCCTCCCCTAGCCCGTTAGTGGAGGACTTGGGGGTAGGTCAGGATTAGCTAGAGTGTATCCCCAGTTATCCGGGTGAGGGGGCCGCTACCCCCTCTAGTGCTGTCCTGTTCCGACAACTTGTAATAAAGATACGTGTGCCTCAACCTGGGTGTCCAGCGTAATTACCGGTACTTCATCTGGTGTCAGAAGAACTACGGACATGGAAACACGCCAGACAGCTCGAGCCAGAGTACCGGAGGAGGACACTGCTGAAGTCGTTGAGCCCGAGACGGCTCACCAAGACATGGCGCAGCCGGGGCCTGACGCGTTCCTACCGGGGCATCGGCATGAAGAGGGGCCGCAGCCAGACGCGCTACGGCTGGCTCACGAGAGGCTGGCGTAGCTGCTGTACGCCGCTGCCGCCACGCTGGAAAACATCACGCGGCTGGGGGCTGGTGGTCCACCACGGGGCGAGGGGAGTCGACGACCGGAGCGCCTTCCCGCCATTTCTGAAGACTCCAACTTTGAATTTCCTGCCATCGCTACGGCAGCTGCAGAGGGCGTGGCCGGGCTCAACCTTGGGTCCGACACCGCTCTCGCTGGGACAGCCGCGTCATCACCAGCGGAGGGAGCGTCATCACGGCTGCGACAGGCGATTCCATCTGCCATTCGCGCCGACGCACAGCCGAGTCCCGGGGATAGCAGCCTGCAGGCTTCCAAGGCGAACGCTGCGCTGCAACAACGGCTGCCTCCGCTGAAAGAATTTGTTGGCGCGGAGGGCGACTGGCGCGGCTTCCAGCGACGCTTCATCGCCCACCAGGAAATGGCAAGGTGGTCGGACGATAAAGCTCTCTGCGCGCTGCCGGCGCTCCTCGACGCCGACGTGCTCGCCGCCCTCACATCGGCGCCGAGAGAAAAGCGTTCTACTCTGCCGAGGGCGCTACAGCTGCTGGCCGGGGTCTATGGACCTTCAGCAGAATGCAGACAGCAGTTCTACGACCGCAAGCGGGGTGAAAAGGAGTCGCCCCTGGCATACAGGACGAGTCTCCTGGCGCTGGCTAAGACGGCTTTTCCCCGTATGGACGACGACGGCGTGGACGCGATGGTCACAGAGAAAATCCTCCTCCTGGCAGACGACCTGGACATCGCTGTCGTCGCACAAGAGGACGCCGAGATGACCTCGCTCCAGGCGGCGCGCCTCCTTCACGCCAACCTCCTGTCCCTGCGGCGGAAAGCCAGCAGGGCATCGGCCGGGCGTGCGGTGGCTGCAGCCACCCTTCCGACGGAGGAGCTCTACGCCGTCGACCATCGACGGCAACAGGCGCAAGGAGCACGGTCGGCCCGGGACGGGTCAAGCCGTTTCGACCGTCCATCGTCTCCATCGGGGCTCCCGCGGTGTTTCAACTGCGGCGTCCGGGGCCACGTCGCCTCGGGGTGCCGCTCGCCTCGACAGCGCGGGACGACGCCTCGACGGGACGCCGGCCCTCCTCCTCCCAAGCTTCAGCAACATGATCCGGCGAGTCGCGGCACCACACATGTTTGGCCAAAGCACCCACCTGTCGCACACTCTCGCACCACAACGAACGGGGGGCCGATGTTGCGCTGCGACGGGCCAACGCGGTTCACTGCGGGGACTCAAATCGAGCCCAAGCAGTGGTCCGTGTTAGCCCATCGCGTGGTAGCCGCGTCGTCAGGGTCGTCGGCCGTGGTCGGACATATTGATGGGGTAGAGGTACGCATCCTGATCGATACGGGGGCATCGGCGACAATCATTTCGGAGTTAATTTACAATATTCTGCCTGTACAAAGCCGGCCTTTGCTGCCGGTTAATGTCCCATTCTATGCCGCTAACGGGGGCTCTCTCGGCATCATGGGACAGATTCGAGCGCAAATTTGTATCGGGGATATCAAATTGTCGGGGCCGATTTTTGTCTCCTCCTCGCTGGCGGTTCCGTGCCTGCTGGGGACGGACTTTTTAGGCAAAATGCCGATTCGTATTTTGATCGATCAAGGATGTATTGAGCTTCCGTCGGGGCGACGCATGGCGTTCTTGCCTTCCCCTGCTGCGGCTCGGACGGCGTTCGCGACGGTACCGGCGTTCATCGTTAGAACAGTTCGTGTGCCGCCGGGAGCTCAAATGCTAGTGCCTCTGAAACTTCGTAGGCCCTTCGCTAAGGGCGTAGGGGATCAGGGTGTTTTGCTGGGACCGTCTAGGGCCGGGGTTAATGGACCTCATTTGATTCCGGCCCAGACCGTCGTAAGGGGGGACGGGGACCCTTTCATCGCGGTCCTCAATGTAGGGTCGCAGACAGTGGTGGTTCCTCAAGGGACGGTGCTCGCTCACGCGACGCCGGTACCCAGCGAGGAACCTGTCGCGAACCACGTTGGCACTGCTTCCCGGATGCTCCCACATTCGGACAGCGATGAAGGGTGGCTCGACGCGCTTTGTGCGGGATCGACGGACCTGACAAATTCAGAGCGCCAACAGCTTAGAACGCTACTGAGGGAATTTTCCGACGTTTTCAGTCGGAATAAATATGATTTGGGTTGCACTCACCTGCTGCGTCACCATATTGACACGGGTGACAGCGCGCCAATTCACCAAAATCCGTTTCGGTTAAGTCCCGCCGAAAAGGACCATGTCAAATCGGCTGTTGATGACATGTTAGCCGCCGACATCATTTCTCCCTCCACCAGCCCTTGGGGAGCGCCGATCGTCCTGGTTAAAAAGCAGGACGGCTCGTTACGGTTTTGCGTGAATTTTCGGCGCCTTAATAAAATTTCGGTTGCCGACGCATACCCGCTCCCACGGATGGACGAATCGCTGGACGCCTTGGCGGGAGCGCGATTCTTCTCCACACTAGATTTACTTTCGGGATTCTGGCAGCTTCCTCTGGACGATGATTCTAAGCCTAAAACTGCTTTCCGTACACCGCACGGCCTGTTCCAATTCAACCGGTTGCCGATGGGCTTACACTCAGTGCCGGCAACTTTCCAGCGATTGATGGAATTGGTTTTGGCTGGATTGCAATGGGAGTCGTGCCTGATTTATTTGGATGACGTTATTGTCTTTGGTAAAACTTTTGACGAACATCTCCAGAGGTTGCGGGCGGTTTTCCTAAAGATGCGGGCTGCTAATTTGAAATTTAAGCCCCAGAAATGCCATTTGTTACGCGAGTCGGTGCGTTATTTGGGGCACATCGTAGGGCGCTCGGGTATTGCTACCGATCCCGCCAAAACGCAGTGTGTCAGCTCCTGGCCGACTCCCACCTCGGTGGGAGAGGTCAGGAGTTTTATTGGCTTCGCATCATATTACCGACGCTTCGTCGCTAATTTTGCAACGATTGCGAAACCCCTACACGCGTTAACATCTAAAGGGGTCCGGTTCCACTGGGGTCAGGATGAGGAAGCTGCTTTCTGCTCCCTTCGGGACGCCCTGGTAAAGGCTCCTCCCTTGATTTACCCAGATTTTTCGAGGCCGTTTTTGCTCGACACCAACGCGAGCAACACGGGTATTGGGGGCGTGCTTTCCCAGGTGGTTGACGGCGTGGAACGGGTGGTTGCGTACGGCAGTCGGGTGTTGTCTCCAGCGGAGCAAAGATATTGTGTCACCCGTAGGGAACTGTTGGCAATTGTCTATTTCATCCAACAATATCGCCCATATCTGTACGGTCGGCATTTCACCGTCCGCACAGATCATGCGGCACTGCAGTACGCCCTGAAGGTTCAACAGCCATCGGGACAATTGTCCCGATGGTTGGAGGTCCTCCAGGATTTCGATTTCGAAACCACCTACCGTAAGGGCGTTCGCCACACCAACGCTGACGCTCTGTCACGGATGCCAACCGCCTCCGAATGCGCATGCCTCCTGGGGTCGGGGCGTTGCAAGCCAGCAGGGGACATGATGGTTCCGGTCCTGGCGGCCGCCGCCAATGACGAAACATTAGTCACCAATGATATCGCGGATCAGGGGAAAGATTCCCTGCTTGGGTTGCCCGTTAATGAATGGGGGCGCCTCCAAATGGAGGAGATACCTCCCTCCTCGCGTTGCGTCGTCGCGCCGGGGAGAGGGGGCGGGGGACGGGTGAGGCCGACGCTTGGGGGATGCACGCAGGGTTGCTTATGCATTGGGACAACAAATCCCACCGTCACCGGCTGGTGGTCCCTTCGGGATTACGGGGTAAGGTGGTGTGGGCTGCTCATGAGCGCCTCCTCCACCTGGGTACCCAGAAAACCCTCGCCTTGCTCCAGCTGAATTTTTTTTGGCCGGGCATGACAAGGGATGTCGCTGATCTGTTGGCAGCATGCCCTCGGTGTGCGCAGCGCAAACCACCGGCACGGGAGTCGAACCCGCCCTTGCAGTCCATCCAGGTCTCCAGAGTAAATGAACTGGTCGCACTGGACATTCTGGGGCCATTCCCCGCCACCCCCAGGGGAAATAGATATTTGCTTACTGGGGTGGAATATTTTACGCGCTGGCCTATGGCCTGGCCCCTGGCAAATCAGTCGGCAGCAGCCATCGTCGACGCCTTTGTCCAAGGTTATGTCATGGACAAAGGTGCTCCGGAGCGGTTGCTGACCGACCAGGGTAGAAATTTTTCCGGGAAACTCCTAAAACAAGTCTGTGATCTCCTAGGAACGAAAAAAATTCGAACCTCTCCCTATCACCCGCAAACGGACGGGATGGTCGAGCGTTTGCATCGCACCATCACGTCTATGTTGTCGCAGCAAGTTTCGGACTCACAGACTGATTGGGACTTACAAATTCAAGGGGTTCTAGCGGCATACAGATTGGCTCCCCATGCTGCGACGGGGTTTTCACCCTTCTTTCTTATGTATGGCCGCGAACCCGACCCACCTGTTCGGGCACAGCTGCAGATCCCCGCGCCGCTGGGTAAAACTAAATTGGACGAACACGTTAAATTTAACCTTGACAAACTGACTGAGGCGCGGGATGCTGCGAGGCTAAATTCTGACAGGCGTCAAAAGGCGAACGAGCGCCTCAGACTGGCTCGCGCGCACGTGCTGCAGTGGAAGCCGGGGGACAGGGCATGGCTGCACTGTCCCCCAGGTACCACTCGCGACCGCCCGTGGCGGGGCCCCGTCGAGGTTGTCGAGGTTTTGAGGCCTCAGTGCGTTCGAATCCAATGGGGGAGGCGCCGGTGGTTTGTACACCCCTCTAGGCTAAAACCGTTTGTTGCGGTGCGAGGGCCCACTCCACACACGCAGGGCCAAGCATGTGGGGGGTCGACCGACTCGGAGGGTCCGTCGCTGCTCTCGCCTGATGTGTTGCCGGCTGTCCCACCCACAGGTGCACTGGGAATGACGGGCTCACGCCCTACAACCCACACGGGTGATGCCGACGGTCGCGCGACTTCAATCGCGACCTCATCTCGAAAGGGACAGCCGCCACCGGATGGTCCGCCGTCCGGGGTTGCCCCGTGTGACGGGCCTGCGGCAAGGACGCGCGCTAAAATGCGCAGACTCTTATAATATACAAAAGGAAGAAAATATATATTTTTTTTTAATTTTCCTTCACGTGTCATGGTTACTGTATGCTGCGTCGGTGGTGTGCTCCTGGCACACTGTGTGTGTTGTGTTGTGTGGGCGCGGTGTGTGTGTTGTGGGTGCGTTGTGTGTCGTGGGTGTGCTGTGTGTGCTGGGGGAGTTCCCGGCTAGTTGTATATACGTGCTTTTACGGATTTCGTATTTATGCGGGGGGGGGGGGGGGTGCGTCGGACATTCCCTTCGGGGGTGTGCTTGTTGTTCTTGTTGTTGTTCTATTTGCATTTTGTTGAAAAAATGAGGCACACACGGGGTCCAGGGGTAAATGTTCCTTTATTGGAATTGTTGCAGCCGGGACGGCTGCGAGCTGTAATGGGGGGGGGTGATGTAGGGCTGTTACGGGAGGGTTGTAGGTGCATAGGATCCAACGGGGAACAAACACAGTGGGCGGAGCTCCGGGAGTACACGGGGGGGGGTGCCCGCAGCGACGTCCGCATCAGGCAGCCTGGGGGGGTTGGGATCCTGATGTGGGGGTATAAAGGGGGAGGACAGAGAGAGCTCGGGGCTCAGTCTGGGAACGAAGGAGGAAGAAGGAAGATCCTCTAGTTAGAGCCCTCGACTCCCCTCGACGCCGCCCTTGTAAGGGCTGCGGAGGATCGAGCCAGAGGCGTGGTTCCGTGAACCAGGGTCAGTACCCTGGGACTCCGGAGACCGTAGCCCGACTCACCAGTGTCGGGCCAGTTAGCCTCCCCTAGCCCGTTAGTGGAGGACTTGGGGGTAGGTCAGGATTAGCTAGAGTGTATCCCCAGTTATCCGGGTGAGGGGGCCGCTACCCCCTCTAGTGCTGTCCTGTACCGACAACTTGTAATAAAGATACGTGTGCCTCAACCTGGGTGTCCAGCGTAATTACCGGTACTTCACCAGAATAAGAATTATTATTTCAATTCAAATAGCGTCATTCATGCAATTGCATCCCACAACGCTGCACATCTATTATCCAGTTCCGTACAAAAAGACGAAAATAAACCCCACTACTTAACAAAAGAAGGTAATACGTAAATAACGAGAAAAAAAATATTTTCAATGTAATACAGTTCTGTAGTGGAGTGTATAATCGCGTAGTGTATAATAGTGTAGTGTGTTGTGTAAAGTAGTGCAGTGTATGTAGTGTAAAGTGTAGTGTATAGCCGTGTAGTGTATAGTAGTTTATTGTAGAGTATAGTAGTGTAGTGTATTGTAGTGTAAAGTGCATTTAACTGGTCACAACGGGACCCTATGTGTTGTGCTGGCTCCTACCTTGCCCTGTCCTAATCCCTGTCTCTTGTAACCCGCCCAAGGAGCTCCCAACCATGAACCACCGCGAGTCCGCCTTCTTCGTAACGGTAATGGCGGTGGCGGTGCACGTGACTAACTCAGGTAAGAAAGATGGAGTGGAACGTTGGTGAACAACATAATTCAGCGCGCGTGCTCTGAAATGCACGCTCCTTCGGTTGTTTAAATTTGCGATAGTAACGGTCGCGCCCAGTGCCGGATTATCCTAGTAGCAAAAGTAGCTACAGATGTAGCTATAGGACCCGCACTTTCAAAGGCCCCGCGCTAAATGCTTTCAAGCTTTCAATTTCGGTTCAGTGATTCTGCACTTGCTCTATTACTATAGTACTATACTGCCTTCACCTTTTATGAACAACTGAGTGTTTAAGGTTAGCGATTTGTTGTAATATATGGCTGTATAGCAAATACAATTACTTTACTATGCAAGTAAAACATGTGTTTCAATATTTATGTTTTTTTTATTTAGGGCCCCTTTATAACATATGCTACAGGCCCCGCACGAGGTTAATCCGGCACTGGTCGCACCCATAACATGGTGGCTAGGAGATGTTAATTGCCTCGCCTGGTGTACAGGAGGTCGTGGATTCTTTTCCGATCCTGACGCATGCTGTATATTTAGAGTTTGCGTGTCTCTCTGATCATCATCACGATGACTAGGAGATGTCAACTACCATGCCTGGTATGCAGGATTGTCGTGGGTTCGATCCCGACACTGATGGCTGCTATATAATTGGAGTTTGCATGTCTCTCTCTCAGGGCCGGCCCTAGACTAGCTGCCAGCAACTGGCGCCCGAGGCGAACCATGCAATCAGCGCCCCCACCCCCAAACTCCAAAGATATGTTAACTACCTCCCTGGTATGCAGGAAGTCGTGGGTTCGATCCCGACCCTGATGCCTGCTATATATGTGGAGCCTGTGTCTCTCTCTCTCTCATCATCATCACGGTGACTAGGATATGTTAACTACCTCGCCTGGTATGCAGGAGGTCGTCGGGTCGATTCAGACCCTGACGCCTGCTGTATATTTGAAATTTGCATGTATCTCTTTTTCCGTGGTGGACCTTAACTGGTAAAATCATATCTAAAAACACATCTCAGGCCCTGTCGTCCGCGGTGAGACCACAAGGGTTGCATAGCGGCTCCATTACTTTGTGCAACAGGCAGGAGTTGTGTCGGCCGTGTCACTCATAGCAACCACGCGCATTTTGATGTGGGGCATGGGTTGTGAGTTAGAAATAGGCTACACACACCTAATAAGTTCCGTTCGGTCATAGCATCATTCGTTTCTACTGTAGATTAATGATACAGCTTTATTTATATAGTGGTGGTGTTGACGTGCGCCGACTGTGACAGTGATGGATCACGTGGCGGCACGGGGTGCGGGGTTGGGCACGCGTTGTGGGCGTGGTATGGACACGCGCGCCGGGAGTGACAGATGACGGGGCGGCGCGGCGTGGGTGGTGAGGCACGCTGAGATGTGGGAAAACAGGATCGTGGCCAGCGCCCAGGGATTGGTCGAATAGGATGGGGGCTCGCAGCGACGTCCGCAGGTGGGGTATAAAGGGGGACGCGCGAGAGCACTCGAGGAGAAGTTCCAGCTGAAGACCGAAGACGGAGTTGAAGACTTAGCCAGTGGCGTTAGTCGCCAGAGTAGATGAGCGGATTGGGTGTTAGTCACCCGAGTAGCTCAGTGGCGTTAGTCGCCAGAGTAGATGAGCGGATTGGGTGTTAGTCACCCGAGTAGCTCAGTGGCGTTAGTCGCCAGAGTAGATGAGTGGATTGGGTGTTAGTCACCCGAGTAGCTCAGTGGGCGTTGGTCGCCCGAGTGGCTAAGTGGCGTTAGTCGCCCGAGTGGATAGCCGAGTAGCGGAGTGGGTGTTGGTCACCCGTGTAGCTGAATAGGTGTTAGTCACCTGTGAGGGCGTTGGTCGCCCGAGTGGCTAAGTGGCGTTAGTCGCCCGAGTGGATAGCCGAGTAGCGGAGTGGGTGTTGGTCACCCGTGTAGCTGAATAGGTGTTAGTCACCTGTGAACGAGTTTGGTGAAATAAACGAGTGTGCTACCCGTGAAGTCGTCTCCCGCCGAGTTACTACATTACATTTATATCAATACGTTTGTGATTAAAATAAGCCAAGTTAAGAGTGATGGTGCAGTGGTTGTATGTACGTGTGTATGTATGTTGAGCCTCTTTTGCACCGTACGTAGTTAACTGTGCTAATCGGAGGTGAGGGGGAAGAACAACAAATGAAATGCGAAAATGTGTTCTAAAGAATTTAGTTGTCAATCTATATCATGTAAAAGTGCACACCTCCAGTGACTTCCCAATATCGGAAGGAAGCACATTCCAGACGGCCCCAGAAGCACATCTGAAAGTGCATGATGTGGTGTACATCTTTGTTCGATGGAGAGCCAAAAGCTGCCACTGCGAGGATGATCGGAGTTTGCGTGATGGTTTATGCTTTTTGACGAGATCAGCAAGGTAGTGTGGTTCATTTGTGGCAAGTGCACTGTGTGTGTAATGAGTACTCGGCGAACACCGTGACTGACAGTGGCATCAACGGCATTGGCAGTGACGGCCTCCTCAACCGCGCGTGACACTTTTATGTCTTCAATCGTTTCCCCCAAATGTGTTATCAGCGTAATATCACGAGATACGTAACCTCACAGCTACCGCTAAAATCCCCCTTGAAAGAACATCTCACCCTCACAATAGGGGGCAGCACTTCCCCACCCACTCTGCCACCCAGAGTAATGTTCGACAGTAAACCCTCTCTCGATGCGCGAGCGTTACATTCTTGAAAATTTCTCGCAATTCAGAATTTTCCGAATCCAGAAACCTTGGTTTCCTTTTGGGGGAAAATGGGGGGAATGTTCCTGTTATGAGTGAACATTGGGTGAGAAATTGGAAATAAGTTTAATAACAATGGCTAAAATAAATAATAAACTGCACAGAACATGTTTTTTTATTACCTTTGACGATGATTATTATGATTTGACAATGATTCATAAAATGTATAACCGAGTCAAGTGTAAGTACGTATAAAGTAAAAAATGCACAATAGCGAGTTCAGGACACAGCGGACCGTTTCAAATGTAGTAAAACTCTGCGGTCTGTCGGAACTTTCATAGAACTTTCGAACAGTGAATTTGGGCAGGTTCGCGAATATGTAATTCATATGCATTTAGTAACTCGCGAATATGCGAAACTAGCAATTTCCATAAGCTTGCGCATACGGACGGTTATACTGTATTCATTTCTCAGATATGGGATTTTGAAAAGGTATCTGTGTATGTGTGGAAATGGCATGGTTTGTTGATGCTTCCAGGCTGCTTATATCCAGCCATTAAAGTTCAATGCATTCGTTTTGCACATTTTTATTTATGTAGCACATAGCCCCATTCAGCACATGGCGGCTGTTGAAGGCGAAGATGTGCTCCTTAACTGTTCAACATCGTCCACAATAAAAAGCTTGCGATGGAGATATGGACAGTCTGACTCAACGGTGAGTATTGAAATATCCCTCATTACACGTGGTGTTACCAACTTTAGGGATTATCAGCCCAATGCAATATCCGTCTGCATTGCTAAACACAGCGTGAATATCACTCGTGCAGAATGTGCCGTATTTAAAATAATGTTAAGAAATACATTACGAGATCTCTCTCGTTAGTCTAAGCCCGTGCTTCTTAACCTTTACTGCACCTCTGCTTCTCAATCGTTAAACATGTTTCATGTTCATAAATACATAGGTTTGATGAAACAAAGTAGTTGTAATTACGTGCCCGTGCCTAATTTTTCTGGCCATGTCTCACACCCTAGAAAGGGCATCTCGCACCCCCATGGGGTGCATGCACCCAGGTGAAGAACCACTTGCCTAAGCTGTCCAGAGACCCCATTCAGAGATGGGGGTCCGTTAGCAATGTTAACACGAACTCTGTGGCTCTTTGGCAGCAGCTGGTGGTACGGACATCAAGATGGGTTGACCTCCAACTTCCGTTGGGCTCAATGATATCGAGACAGAGTTACTTCTAGCAGCACTAAAGATCAACTGCCCCCTGCTTGCCAGCGCTCCCCGGCCCAGGGATGGTGGGGGAGGGGGGTGATGGGGGCAGTTATCTGTATTGTAGTGTATAGTATAGTGTAGTATGCATGCATATGTGTTGAACTTCGTTGGCACCGTACAATGCCAACCACGCTAATTGTAAGTGCGGAGGAAAGACAAAAACTAAAACACACAAAAAATGAATGAGTTGTCAAATCAGCCGCAGCTGTATTTGTTGTTATAACGAATGGACATGTGTGAAAAAGATCTCCATGGCGCATCGGATTTATTTTGTCTAAATAAGTGTTTTAATTCTCTTAATGTTGTTGGTTACATTCATAATTTGCGCGAAGCTTTGGCATCGCCATTAATATCAATGCTAGTTTAGAGGAGTGATTCTCATTTGTAGTTAGCTCAGCTTTCTACCATTTCAGAAATGTAGCCCAATATGCCCCTTTGAAATCAGAGCGATGTCGAGATTGTGTGTCACGTGCTACTCTAACATCTAGGAATCACGATTGCAAATCGCTGTTTGCTGGACTGCCCGAATAGCTTCTTCATTGTCTCCAGCTTGTGCAAAATGCGGGCTGCTAGGGGTTCTTGGTGGACAAGGTGAATTGAGATCAAACATCCCCCAGTGCTTAGAGTTCTGCAATTGGCTACCAGGTCCCCGGTTTTGGGTGTCAGTCAAAATCCTTCTGTTAACGCAAGGGGATTTTTATTGCTGCGAGGTGCACAATGTAAAATAATATACGTTCAAATTCTACCGATGTTTTAGAAGTGTTAAAAATAATAAGTGTGGCAACTGATTTAGTTGCTTCAATGTTTTACTTGTAAAAATCTAAAAATATTAAGTTGTCGATTTTAACCCCAATTCTTAATAAAATCTAGGGATGAAATACGTTTTTTACACAATTCAACGTTACTTCCCAACAGACGTTGTGAATGGCTCAATCTGAATTTAACAGCAGATGGCCAATAGAGCTCTTCCGCATAGTTTTTGGGAGAGTGTGATGCCAGCCTACTGGTACGAATAAACAAACACTAACGTGCATCAATTAATAACATTGCTAAACGTGTAATAAACATTGTTCCACAGATATTATTTCGTAGAAATGAATCTGTCACACCTTGCAACCCACTTTTCTGCTACGTGGTTTTCTCTGGGAACCTGAGCAGTGGAAATGGCTCCATCACTCTGATTTCAGTCCCAGCGAACGCGAGTGGAATGTACCGCTGTTTTCTGGAAATAAGCAGAGCTGATCATCATCATGGCATGGTTTACAACTTGACGGTAACCTCTAAAGGTAATGCCTCAAAGCTTGAGCTATAATGAAACTCACTGTAATAAAACTACACACGCTGTGGTTTAAGTGTCCAACTATTTTTATGTTGCATCGATTAATATATCTTAACATTACGAAACATTAAGATTATTTGTGTGTGCAAGAATCGATTGTTTATCTGCATGTGTGTGATCTATGTATTCAGCTCACTTTTCCCTGGAGATACTAGAGTCCGCTATATTCCCCAAATGTAAATAACATTTATTCCTGAATGAAAATCGCGAACCTTTGAATCACAACAACGCATCACACTATTACTCTTTATCATAACCATTGCATTTTTCTCTCCCAACGTGAACTCAATTGCACTGCAAAATCTCAAATTCGCTCGGGCGGCTTGGTACCCAGAGTGAGCAGCTCACAATCAGAAGGTCCCAAGTTGAAATTCTTGGTTGGGAGGATGAACTCAGCCATCATCCTTGAAAGGGTTGGCTAAACGAGTAGCACTTTCAACTTATATGCTATGTTTTTCACGGTGGTGAGATGTTATCTTCGTCGCCTGGTATACAGGAGGTCGGAGGTTCAATCCTGACTCTGACACCTGCTGCTGTATATTTGGAATTTGCTTCTCTCTCACTCTCCGTAGTTGCCTACATTTTTCTCCTAATCCTCAACATATAAATCAACATCACGAGTTTAAATAATCTAGCTGCTTATATACGTTTGCACGCGATGAGCCCCTTTGTTGAGCTATCTTTATGGCCAAGTCACTTCTGAAAAAATAGCTACATAGCCAAGTGGGGCCTGACCTGATTTAAAAAAAATAGTTTAGTTTTCATATCCCCGACAACTCAGGAAGGTTCGTTAATTTCTCTGCATGATATGGGCTCAGAATAGGTGTCACGTGGTTCCAGCGCCACAATATTCACGTGCCTGGAGATCAAATCATGGCCAAATACAGAAATACCATTGACTGCGGACTTATTAACTCTTGATGAAACACTCTGCCAAATCTCAGAGCATACTGTAGCCTGGAGTTTGATACAGACCGCCGCTAAGTTATCGCAACAATATGTCCTCAACAGTGCCCATGCTATTATATAAATATATATATAAACAAATCTTCAACATCAACTGATTCGCAACTCTTTAAAAATTAGCAACTAACAAACTAGGATACAGTTTCTTCTGGAATCTGTAAAACAACAGTGCAAAGACTCGCGCTCTGAAACTCCTCGCAATTATTAGGAAGGAATAAAGCAAAACGCAAAACACGACGAAAAATCTTCACGAAAAACTTCACGAGGACCCGAGGGCAAAGCAAGACTCAGATCTGGGACGGCCGCCAGAGGTGGGCAAGATGAGAAAGCTGCAGTGACACGGGAGCAGTGACTCTCAGATGGGTAACAAAGCGAGCGATTCCCTTTTACCCACTTCGGGCATCTGTAGCTGGAGCCTACCGCAATGCGTTCCTGCCACACTTACGGATGGGAAGTGGCCATCTGGATCAGTGAGGTGAATAGCTTGCTGGCGGGGGCGGGGGTGCAGGAGGGGTCAAATGGGTTATGCACACGGTGGTTCTTTGCCTTGCATCTGCTCCCCATTTGCCCTTGTAGAGAGGCGGGGATGATGACATCGCCATCGAACGAAGGCAGTCGTATGCATGCACGTATGTGGAACTTCTTTCGCACCGTACATTTCCAACCGTGCTAATCGGAGGTGCGGGAGGAGGTCAAACCACATCGCACGGCGCTTTCAGATGCTGCTGCTGCTGCTCCTTTGTGGTGCCTCTCCGAAACGCCCTCCCTCTCCTCCCTCCCACCTTTGTTTATGAAAAGTTTGCGCGATCTAGCCCACAACAGCTTAATAATATAATATTGAATTTCGATTTAAAGCTTTTAAAATAAAAATTCCCACCATTGTGAGAATTTTCATTTTATTATGTTTATTTTTATTATTTTATTATTTCCCTTCTAGGTGACTTTACCAAAAAGAACCAAAAATAAAAATATTATATTGGTCGCGAAAGTCTACGACGCGTTGAATCAAAGTAATATCGTGCACACGCAAATGGGTAGATTATTTAAAGCTTACCGATGCACATTTGTCCTTGAAAGTGTTTAATCAGCAGTACGGATCCTGTACTGGTATCTTCCAGGACAAAACACTACTTGCAATTTTGCAATTAACACTTTTTTGCTCTGGCGTGTATCTGAAACGTTAATACACCACTTTTATACATTTTTTTTCACAATTCGGTAAGCCCCTAATAGCAACATATAATTTTGCTGAAGCTTCGTTCATGTAGGATAATATTTACAAGGGTCGTCGTGTTACACAGGCAGAAAGGGCTTATGCATTACTCCCTTCAACGTCAGTTGGAGAAATTTTAATCTAAACTAAATAATACAAAGGCCCACTGTGTTACGTAATATATATGCCAACCAAAGAGCAACAGTTAGATTAGAGTATGGGGAGACACAAGAATTTGACATTGGGAAAGGAGTAAGACAGGGCTGTATACTGTCTCCTTACCTATTCAATTTTTACAATGAGCGTATTATGTGAGAGACAGGCCTGAATTCCATTGAAGCAGGTGTGACGATTAGAGACAGAAGAATAAACAACTTAAGAGATGTTGATGATACCACCCTACCATCATATAGCAAAGCTGAAATTATTACCCTTGGTAAATATTAAAGAAGCTAGTGAGGAGGCTGAGCTGTGCCTCAATCTCCAAAAGACAAAGATTATGACAATAGAACAAGTAAACTCATTTAGTCTGGAAAATGCATCAATAAAAGTTGCAAAGAACTTTGTATTCCTGTGCTCCTTGACTGCTAAAGACTGAGAATTTAGCCACGAGATCAGTAGGCGGTCAGTTCTCAGTAGAATAGCCATGTCACAGCTCAATAAGATATGGAGAGACAAGGGCATTACCATAAGCACCAAGAAGAGGAGGATTTTCAAAGCTCTGATATTTCCTGTTGCCATATATGGATGTGAGTCGTGGACCCAGAGATTAAGCGAGCGAAAGAGGATCAGCGCATTTGAGATGTGGTGCTGGAGAAGAATGCGACATAAACTTAAGACTGCCAAAATATCACACATGTCCATCCTGAGAGAGATCGGTCCCGCTCTTCCACTCGAGGCCTTTTTCATGAAGCATAAATTGATTTACTTTGGACACGTTATGAGGACCTCTGGACTAGAGGAATCAGTCTTGCTTGGGAATGGAGAAGGTAGCAGGGTCAGAGGTCGACCTCAGAAGAGATGGATGGACGACATCAAGAACACCACTGGCTTTACACTAACCCAGCTACGAGAGGCAGTGACAGACAGGTTTTGATGGGGGAGTCTGGTCGTGGATGTCACCAGAGGTCGATTTCGACCTGACGGCACAAGGTGAAGAGGTGAAGGCCCACTGAGCTATATAGCTCTTGTTTCAGAAGCGATTTGGCCACAAATGATAGCTCAACGAAATGGCTCATCACGTGGAAATTTTAAGCTGCCAAATACTCTAAACGCGTTTATGTTGATTCTAAATGTGGAAGGAAAAGTCTGAAGGACACACAGGAAGAAAGACACACAAACTCCAAATATACAGCAGGCGTCAGTCGAGATCGAACCCACGACCCCCTTTATACCAGTCGGTATATTTAACATCTCCTCGCCACCACCAATCACGGTGTCCCTTTCTCTGCAACAGATACCGCTGCTACGACGTGTGCAGTGACATCGCCGGTGCCATCAACGGTGCCATCGACGGTTTCGCCTTCGCGCGTCAAAGCGTCCCTCGCCATAACGGCATGGTCTCTGATCTTCCTTCTGGTGCTGATGGTGCTTCTTTACCGGTGCCACCACCGCTACCACAGCAGGAATTGGTGTTGTTGGAGGAAAATGAGAAGTCATTTCAGCCGTGGCGGTGGTGATGGTATTGATGACAGTGGTGGTGGTGGTAGAAGGAAGGGAGACTCGGGAGAGATGCAGCACCCTGGTGGAGAAACTCGTCCCTTGGATGAAATGGAAACGAGTGAGGTGCGTGAAATCTTTCGATCTCAATCTTTTGAAGACTCAATTTTTCTTCTTCTGCAAAATTCTGGCTATCACCTGATGAAGCTGGTTGTTGATGTTATCACCAGGGAAACATCACGGTACTTGAATTGTAAATGTTGTGGGTTGACTTTCCAACACACCGGTGTGTTGAGGTAGTAACTAATTGGCACGTTTTGTTGACATGACAATCCTTAATATTTGGCTGTCAGGTCGTGGCGGTTTTAACCACACTTATGTTTATGCGATCTAACCCACAAATGTGTATTTATGGATAATATTGGTCGCGAAAACTAATTTCTTGAGAACTGCTTTTTGTATTTAGTTTGTTGTCCTTCCCAAGCACCTCCGATAAGCACGGTTGGCTATGTGCTGTGTGAAAGACGTTCAACACCCATAAATGCATAAACTCAATACTGCACATAGACGTAACACTGCCCATAGACTCAACGATTCCCATACACTCAACACTGCCCATGGAGTTAACTCTGCACCGCGGCAACATCCTGCATCACATTGGAACCGTGTAGTTTGCTGTGCTGCCCTCTGCTGCCCTATGTGAATGAGTGGGTCAGTGAGTGGGTGAGTGAGTGGGTGGATGAATGGATGAGTGAGTATGTAAGTGCTTGGGTGAGTGAATGGGAGGGTAAGTGAGTGAGTTGTAGTGACCTACAGTGTGGTGAACATTGGGTGAGACAGTCAGTATCTGGTAGACTATAGGTGGGGGGGGGATCAACAAAGTGAGTCTTAGAGGCAACTATGACCATGATCGTAGCTGGAGAAAAGTGATAAGGAGATGAGTGAGCGAGTGATTGGAATACATCAGTGAGCTCTGAATGAGCAATAAACCTAGAAGGGTTAATGAGTGAGGCGGGTGGATGAACGGGTGACTGGGTGAATAAATGTGGGTGAGTGAATGAATGGATGAGTCGGTGTGTGAGTGGCTGAGCGAATGAGTAAATGGCTGACTCAGTGACTGGCAGTGCGAATGACTGGCTAGCTGGTTGAGTGAGGGAGTGATTTAAGTAAATCAGCGAATGCTGGATCATGAATCAACCAGCCTACTGCTTTACTCTGAATTGTATGGGTGAATAAGTAGGCGATTGAGCTAATAAGTGACGGGGTGAATGAATAAATGCAGCGTGATTCAGTGCTGAGTGAATTAGATACTGGGGAAATTATTAAGTGTCTGGCTGAGTAACTGCCTGGCTGCACGAATGACTGGCTGAGTGAGTGAGCGAGTGACTTGAGTAAATCACTGAGTGCTGGATAATTGGTCACCCCGACTGCTACTAACCATCTGAATTATACCGGGTGTATCAATGAGATAGCAACTGGCAGCTCCTGCTGCTCCACCACTCGAGATACGGTGACAGCAGCAGCAGGATTCCATCTTCGGCCGAATTACTCCGTTTTGTGTGGCTGCCTAATATTGGAAGGAAGAGCATTCCAGATGGCCGCAGAAGCATATATGACAGCGTCCGATGCAGTTACCGTCTTTATACGATGGTAAGCCAAAATCCACTGCAAGGATGACTGGAGTCTGCTCCTTAAGGAAATTACCGAGCTATTGTGGTTCATTTGTGAGAAGAACTTTGTTTGTGTAATGAGTGCGACCTTATAATGTACTCATTTGGCAACTGGAAGACAATGCAGTTCACGAGCACTGGAAAGACACGGTCGAATCTTGCAGTACCCATTACACTAGGAATTCAGCGACCCGAGGTCTATTACAGCTCACGGCCAACACGATTATTTGACCCTTAGATAGACTCAGTCTCAAATGAGTACCTGGTGTGGTGCATCAAAACATGGCCATTGTAGAGACAATGGCGATTGGGCGTGGTGTTGGCCACCCACCCTCTATGTGCCTTTCCGGCCTTCACAAGTGTTTCTTGCTAACAGTACCTACAATCTGGTATGTAGGCGAAACCTGGGATCTTTGTCTTTGGGCAGATCGTGTACGCAAGCCTTCAAACAGAGCATCTACCGCCTTGCGCGCTGCCTCGCCGACCTCATGGAGAAGACATCACGGTGTACGTGACCATCGCGACATTCAGTGGGGAGAACGAACTTCCAGACTGAAGGGAGTCACGAGAATAAACAACAAAAGCAGCAGTTGGACAATGCCTTAACCACCAAACTGAACTTTTATTTTACCAGATGAGGCCCCACTGAACTATATAGATAGCTCTTTTTCAGAAGCGACCTGACCACAAATGACAACTCAACGAAGTGGCTTATTAAGTGGAAATATATTGGAGCAAAACTCTCAACACATGTTTCTAATGTGGAGGGAAAAACCAGAGCACCCGGACAAAAATCCACGCGACCATGCTGCGAACATGCACACTCTAAATATACAGCAGACGTCAGTGTCGGGATCGAACTCACGACCTCCTGTATACCAGATGAGGTTGTTAACATCTCCTAACCACCGCGGCAACAAGAAGAACGACAATCTGCTATCAATCGACTGGCCAGGGGGAGGCTCTCTTCCCCCATGCGGCCTGTTATGCACCATACTTTAAAGCTGTTCAACACGGGGTTTGGTGGAAGACTGGGAGGTGTCCACCACTGGTGTTGGAATGTCATCAGCGATAGCTTCTGGACTGTGTGCGTGTATGTAGGGAGCAGTAGTGTAGCGGTTAGTGCGCTGCGCTATGAACCTGGCCACCCGGGTTTGATTCCCGATCACAGCCAATACCTGTAACGATTAATCTGAACCGGTCCTGGGCCTTCCCTAGGTCGACTCAGCCTCAAAACGAGTACAACGCCACCTTGGGAGACAAAAGCGGCCGGACGTGGTGCTGGCCACCCACCCCATTGTGTACCGTGTGTGCTTTCATTAGGTGCTCGTTAACAGCACTTGCCCCAAAAGTCTGTAAGGCTATTCGGGGCATGTGTATCCTTGTTTGAAAATCATGAATTAGTTATCATGAAAATAGCTGTAATGTATTAAATCACTTTTTTACGGGGAGTCCCTAACTTTCGAATGGGTTCCATTCGTGAGGAGCCTTGCGTCAGTCGAACGGTTCATACGTCGGGACACAAGAATGTGGTGCTGCATGTATTTACATGTGCATACGGTCAATGTTATAAATATGTTACGTTTCAACAAGAGGGAAGTATTATTAAACTCATAAATGAGAAGAAATGTACATTTGCATGTAATACTGTAATAAATACTGTTCCTTGACAACTTTAAAATTCTCACTTTAGGGAAATAAACAGTTTCAATCAATATCAATAGGTCATACAATCCATTTGTAGTTTCTGCCGAGTAACAACCTTAGTATTTTGCCATTCATAATAATGGATTTTTAGTAAAACTGCGTAAATACAAATGTATTGTGAACCCACCACCACTCGACACAGCCAATCAGTAAGGGTTGTCACGTTAATAAAACGTGCAAATTAGCTACTACTTCAGCACATCGGTGTGATGGAGAGTAAACCCACAACATTTACAATTGAGTATAACGGTGGTTACAGACAGCTTCATCAGGCGATTTGCCGTAATTTTAAAGTCGACCCGGTCCCGGTCTTAAATAGATCAACGTGATGTCATCACTGTGAGCCTATGTTGTGCGTGTTCTACTGTGGCCCATGGAATCCGGCACTGGGAGATCCACAGCAAAGCTAATACACACCGTGTAACAATGTGGGTGTCCAGAATAAACACCTCATTCGAGACCCAAACATCACACCTCCAGTCTTTAACATTCCTCGACGACTCTAGTGTCACAATTATAAACTGCATTATAACATCAACAGCAGGCCAATGCGCATACCTCTTTCCTGATTGGAAATTTTAAGACAAGCCCTAGTAGGGTGATTGTGGCCATGCAACCCAAACTATCGCCCACATAGTAAACCACTGTAGTGTGTGCTTCTTCAATGGAGGAGGCTGAATAGCATAATTACATCAACTCTCTCCTGAAGCCCTCACGTCGTGGCCAGCAGACCTCGACATTGACATTAGGCCCCTGAACGATATTGCCAGCATGTGCAAGAATATAAGAGAAACTGACTTGGTATTTTTTTTGTCGATTGTGTCCAGTTTATTCTGGTCCCAAACAAGAAACATTTTCAAGTCAGTGGTGAATAATAATGAATTATTTGCAGCTTGAAAAAAAAATGTATGTTACTTTCACTTCGTGATTTCAATTAGGATGATGCATGCAGTTTACTGATAATGTAAAGGAGTGGATCATATTGTGTCTAGAAAATAAAAGTAATTATTAACTGCGAATAGGGTGACGGCGATTTGATGATTGGTTAACGAGTCGCACAGATACTCAAAAAGTGGTTATTATGTGATCTATGCTTTCAGACTGGTAATGCAGTCACACTCTGGCCTATATATGAAAAATATTAGTGCTCTGCTGCTGCAGCCGTGGGTGATATGGGTTAAAATTAATCCAGAGCCAAGCCGCAAATAAAAATACAGCCCGTCTATGACATCGTGGGGTGGTGGCGAGGGGTGAGTGAGGAGGGTGATGAGGGATGTGGGAGGGGTGGTGGGGGAGCGATAATAGTGGAGGGTGGAGGTGAATGTTGGAGGGGTGTTGGGGGATGGGGTCTGGCCGATGTTCCGCTTGGACCTTTGCACTCAAGCAATGCAATCACTGTTTTTTGTAAATCCTTTATATTAAGTTCGCTTGCTTGCTTAGGACCGTGCAAATCTTTCGGTCGTTTTTTAACCCACTTCTCGTGATCCAATCGAGCTGACATTTTGCACACAGACTCGTTGTGCGTGACAATGCATTTTCGTGAACATTTTTTTTCCAAAATTTTACACTGTTTAGGGGGAAATAAATAAATATTTAATTACCAATTGTTTAATGCTACCAGACAATCATCTGATCCATAGGTGGCAGCCATCTCAAGCCAGAGGTCGAGAGGACTCCAGCCGCCCCGATGCCACGCATATAAAGGATTTATAGTGAAAAACTTTGTTTTTACGGGTTAATTTTTATTGGTTTGGCTCTGAGCTTGGTCCCAGCCATGATTTATGCTCTTCGAAGGAATATGGTTTTTCTTTCAGAATAATTATTTCAATCTATAATGCGAACAGAGTTCATTCGCTTTCAAAGAGAGAGAACGACTGGGATGCGTGAGGCGGCACCACAGGCAAGATGGAAGGCAGCCACGCAGTGAGCCAGTGCCATAAATTGCCCAATATTTGTGGTCCTCTATATACTAACGTGTTATAGGTAAATTAATAAGTGTTTGCATCTCGGAATACAATCACGCATGTGAGGGGGAAACGCCTTACCTCATACAAACTGAACAGGTGGAGTCCACATTTGTTTTGCACTGCCATCTCCTGGTAAGTCTGAGTATGGCTCCTTAATGGCCACGGAGAGAGTTTGACAACATTTTGTGCGACCCAACAACCCTTACTGTGTCCCTAGTGCTGGAATCCATGCATGTGCCACCACGCGCCTTTTCTGAGAGACGTGATGGAGACGGTGCTTATTCAGGAATATGTATTTTGGGTTATTATACATTCTGGAAGACATGGAATGGTTATTTTTTTTGCTCAGAACGATATTCCAAAAGTGTAAGACGTCTTTTGTCGTGAAGAATGACATTTGGAAGGTACGGACCCGTTCTCCCATTCGTGTTATTGGTCAGAAGACTCTTCCGAAAGGTTATTTCCATACTGAATAATCTCCCGCTTGTTATTTTGTTATCACAGTGTGCACCCTATATAGTATATATGTGGATATACGGTGTCCCAAATATCATTGAGTGGGTGGGAGGGGGGACCTAAAATGTGACTCAACCATCGGTAGCCGAATGGTTTAGTTAACTGAACGATTCTGTTTCCCAGCGTGGCAGTTAAGACAACGAGACGAGCGTCTTCAATGCAACTCACGCAAAACCTGTCCACCCTGCGCTACGAATGGGGCTCACCACAGTGAGGCCGCACTCGGAAGATCGCGTGCGGTGGGGTAAAGTGTGGGTACATCCACCTCTCCCAACGCCTGCTGGCCGGCACGGCAGTCGACCCCAGCGCCACCTGGAGGGGCTCTCTCTGCCCGGCGGAGCTCCTGCCAGCGGTGGCCGAGCGAGCGCTTGCGGGGCTGCTCCTTCGCCCCGCTCCGTCTCCGCCACTCGCGGCTCTGTCACTGCTCCTGACAGCAGCGCCTCGCTTCCTTGGAGCTCGGAGGCTGCGAGACGACGCCGTAGAGACGCCCTCTGCTTACACTCGCCCCGTAACTTGCCCATTGAGGCTAAACTGAGGCAACGTTTGCGAATAAAATAACCAACGTTAATTATCACGAAATTATCACGAGTTTTGTGGAAAAAAGAAATCTTTACTGTCGCGAAGAACCCAGTTTAATACTCTTTGGTTCTGTCGGTGAAGTCACGTAGGTAGAAATAAAATAAAACAAATTACGATGTTTCGATCGCAATACAAGCGATCTTTATCAGGTGGGACAACCACAGCAAGAAAATACTGAAGTAATTTCTTCAGAACGAAAACTTTACAATTTGGCCTCCGGAATAAAAAACCCTCATAGAGGATGTAGGTTAACCGGTTAAAACCGGTTATGAACAAATAAACACTGCGCTTTGCAGGTCGGAGGGTGAAAGTGGAAGAGGTCGCAGTAGCTCAGCCCGTGACGCCAGCAGGCCCACTGAGCGAGGTCCCTCAGCCACTCTGCGAAACGTCTCAGGCACAAAGCTGCTGCTGCAGCTGCTGCTACAGCTGCTGCTGAAGCACGGCGACTCTCTACGCAATCAGCACGCCGCGGGTTTTAGGTGAGAAGGGTGCACGCGCTAAAACTCCTCAAACATAACCAGACAATTGTAACTTAGTGTAAAGGAGAGCCGACACAAGGTTGCAGGGGGTTCGTCTTTTATTCCTTTTCTCCCATCCACACCTGTCCCCAGCCGTCCCAATCTCGTTACAGGCAAGATCCCCTCTTTCTGCCCATTCTCTCCCTTATATCTCCTCGCTTGCTCCTCCCCCTTCTCTTGTCACCGTCCCACTCCCCCTCCTATTGGTGGGAATCCTTCCCCTGACACCCCTACAATAGACCGATAAAGTTACGTAGGTAAAAAATAAAATAAATGAAAAATGAAAACTAAATTAAATCACTAATTTAATTTAGTTGTTTTCAATTTTTTTTATTTTACATAATTTTTTACCTACGTGACTTTACTGAAAAAACCCAAAGAGTATGGATCCTTGCAGTCATGAAAACTTCAAATCTAGAATTGACACAGATACTTATATATTTCTTTCCTATATGGATAGGCAGTGTATGGGAGTGAAGGAGGCCAATTGTCTGCTTGTTTATCGGTTTTGACGGGGGGATTGGCGTGAAGAGGGAGATTGTCTCCCGCCCCGACCGTCAAAACGACGCCTCGACTCTCCTCGCGTTGACATCGATCAAGCGATGGATAACTCCTTGATTTGTTATTTAACCCCTCGATTGGTTTAATAACGTTGTGCACTTACCAACGTAATGGAACGTCTGTCCCTGCGAATTGTTGATTGTGATAGCGGATGCGGGGAGAATGGGAAATTGTCGTGTCGGTGGGGGCCAAGTCGATTCTAGGAATCAACAACGAATGGCCTCGCTCTCTCTCTCAAGCGTTCATCATATTCATCATATACAGATAGAGAAAGTTGTTTATATATAATTATCATTTCACATCTGGAAGACTTCATTGAAAACAACATTTCGTGTGAATTTTCTGTCGTCATATTAATCATTTCTGTTGCTTGGGAAGCGATTTAGAGCTCAAAGTTTTAAATGAACTCGGCCCCTCAGACAGAGAATGAATCGACGTTGGGCAACGATTGGCGAAGCTTTCCTCCAGCAGTGGACTGAGCATGGCTGCTGCTGATGGTGATGAATGGGGAGCGGTGGTGTAACAGTTAGCGCGCTGCGATACGAACCCGGCGACCCAGTGACGATTATCTGAGCAACCCCTAGGTTGACTCAGCCACAAATGAGAACCTCGTGTAGCAGTGTACAAACATCGCCACGAGGAAGACAAAGGCGGCCGGGCGTGGCGCTGGCGATCCACCCCGTCGCATGCCGTGCCGGCCTCCGTAGCTGCTCGCTACGAACATCACTCGCCCCAACAGTCTGTTAGAGGCTGCACGGGAGGGGCATCTTTGGTGACGGTGAAGTCCACGGCTGGCGAGTGAGGAGCCCTGCTGAGGGCGAGGCAGCAACGCGTCGTGGTTATTCACCTCACGGGGTCGACGTCTCGGCCCCCCCCCCGTGCAGTCGTGGCCGTGAGTGCCGCGCCGAGCTGGGACCACGGCGCTCTCTGTGGGCGGCGTCGTCTTCGTGGTGGGTGCCACCACCCGCGCCTTGCCGTTTGGCCATACTTCACCGCACTGGTCGTGGATTAGTGCATTGTAAAGTACGGCAATATACGTTGATTATTTATGTTCAGCAGTCAGTGCGGTGGTGATGGTGATGTTGTGTCGAAGCTGCGTGCAGTGCCGGGTTAGCCCAGAGGCTCGTGAGGCCCTCTCGCGTTACGATGGCATCACTCACGCACGACTTTGCTACAGCTATGAGGTCAACTTGTTTGTTTGTTTGTTTGAAGAAATGGAGATTAATTTACCTGGAGTCGAATAGATGTGTTCATTTTAACATCGGCAAATACATATATTTGACCACTTCGTTTTTTCCTGTATGTAATGCATACTTAGGCTGTAACCCCCTATCAGCCTGAGCCCCCTCGTAACTTCATTTCGGCCCTGCCTGTGTGAGTTGTCTAATCCACGTGTTCCTCGCTGTGATCCCACGCATGCATCTCTCCATGTTATCATTATGGTATATCCACTCCTGGATGGAGATAAACGTGAGGATGGTGTCTCTACCCTGCAAATACAATCTAATCCACGTGTTTACGTCTTTCAATTTAATCATAATCATGATATATCCACTGGCGTATGGAGATAAATGTGATGAATCTACCTTGTGTGTGTTCTCTACTCTACGTGTTCCTGTCTGTCTCTCAGTGTAATTTTTTATGTTAATCTTTCCACGTTTTTTTGCGTCCTTTTCAGCTTGTCAGAGAATACTGTTCCCAATACCTCATATATATTATAACAAACTTAAATAGGACAATATCACCTATTTAATTTAGCATGAATTGCATTTCACTCGATATTATTTTTCACACACTGTCCTGCTGATTTTTATTTTTTGATTGTTTAATACCTAACGTTATTAGAATATTTGCTTTGGAGTAAATTGCCTGTATAATTCCAATGAACATTGAGTTCCTCAGACTAAAAAGACGAATGTGTATAATATTTGTCTGAGTTTGCTTTCTATACCGATTGAACCACGAGTTAGGAACACTGGCTTAGGGCATGCGACGTAACGAAATGGCCACGGTAACATCAATCAAGGGATGTCACAGGGGATCATTGTGAAGGTGACTGAGCCCAGCAGCAGCGCGTTCACCACTTGTTGAGGAGGTTGGCGGTTTGATTTCAGCAGGCCGTCCTGGTCATCACTGAGGTTGTATGCAATATTACTCTCCCGTCTGATTCAGAGTGGACATCAGAGATCCCCTGACGTAATTAGAACCGAGTGAGCCATTGTTTGCCAGTATCATGCTCGAAATTTGATCAATTATCTGTAAGTGTCTTTTATAATAAAAAATAATGTGTTTAGGACAATGTATTACCGGTTATCATCATTATTATAATATCATTATTATTAGTATCGTTATTATTATTATTATACGTTGAACTTTACCAGTGGGCAGGTGTAGTGGCAGCCAACCAGGATAATTGTTCTCACAATAATGTTCCACCAAGCACCAATGATGAAATGTATTTCGTGTAATTCGAGAAGAATTAAATAGAAGTCAGGGCATTTCAATGGGTTTACCACAATAAAAGGTAAATTTGTAGCTCTGCAATTAATTGCGAATGAACCTCCATGATAGGGAAATATTCAGGGCCCAGCTTGGGTGCAATGTTCACAAACTCTTCCATGTTGGCCAGATGTCCTGGAAGAGGTGGAAGTAGCCAAACTTTACTCCACAGCACGCGACTTGCTGATAAACTGTGGTCCACCTATTTATACTGCTGATATGTGAACCCACCATTTCACCTAGTAAATGGAAGAGAACTGTGCCCCTTGGATTGCAAGTCTAGCGTGCGAACCATTGCACCACAACAGTAGCATTCTGACAGCAACTTCATTTCCCCAATGTAGCTGCGATGAACTGGCAGCAGGCAGTGACGTGGCCCATCAGCAGCGGCCTTGTTAGAGGATTGCAGATTGAGCCGGGCGGCCGCCAATCATTACAGCTGCAGTGCTTATCAACCATAAAATACGGCTCTGTGCCGTCCGCTTCACAATGGACAATAAAGATCCCTCGCATCATTCAGGACCAGGTCATTGTGTGCCGGCCGGCTACATTGTCCAAATTTTCCAAGTAAAAAATTTGCCCACAAATTACACAGCAACATCGCCCCCTGCTGTGAAACTTGCAGCCTGTATCTGTGAAACTTTAGTGCCTTTGTGATAGCCTCCATACATGTGTAGTGGCATGAAATGGGTCACTGTGGCGTATAGCGCTGGTTGCTGGCACAGAAGGGGATAGGAGGTGTAGTAGCCCTTCCTGCCAGCATAATGTGATGAGCTGGAGAGAGGGACGTGAGTCAAGGAGGACAAAGAGGGTACGTGTGGTAAAGCCCAGGAACCTGGTGGGTTCTAGAAGATAGGTGTGGCCAAAGGTGGAGCGAGGCCATGCTGGTGTATATAGGAAAGCCCAGAGCGAGGGTTTGGGGCTGTTTGGAGTGGAACCGTCGTGCTGCTGCAGTCCTCGTCACCGTCTTCACCTCGTCGGCATTGTTGGTCAGGCAGCCTGTTAGCTGTCCTGACTGTAGCACAGTTATCTCTTGTACCCGTGAAGGCTACCATTATTATAGTGTCTCCAACTGTAAGTGTCTCCGAGTTATACACTACACATGCATGAACAAATGTACTCAATTACTTTTCCTCAACTTGTCCCGAGTCCTGCCAAGCTCAGAAGTGGGCAGCAGTGAGCCTCTCAAGATGGCTGCTTCCGAATGTCCACCAACAAGGTCAGCTGTTTGCCAATGCAAAATAATCTAATACCTCTGCAAAGTAATGACGATTTGTATATGTGGAAGACATCTGACTCACAACCCAAGCCTGTGATTTTGGCAGCCTTGAATGTACCTTGAACATCCACCTGGCCATGCTAGCAGATTACAGTACTGCAGCAAATTAATACAGCCAAGCACGAGCAAGACAGTTTCCAGTGTGTTTCACCTACACACCATTGCAGACAACTACGAGCTAAAAGTGCATCTGAACGACCGGTTGCTAATGTAGGATGCAGAGCCTGGCTTCTTTGGAGTTACGTTGGAGAGGAGTCTTGACATTCCGTCAACAGCTTAAAAAAAGAATACAGCAAGTTATGCTCACGGAATGGTCTGGCACAGCTGGCCAGCTCAACATCGGGCGGGCCTCATTTTGTGCTAATCTGTAGAATAATGATTATCACCCCTATGGCTAACAGACAATCGGTGGACATTCAACGGAAGGTCACCATGAGAACAATCTCTGGTGCAATGACGACAGCCCCACTAACGTGGCTGCCAGTTCGCCACCAAGCGACAGTGACCAAGATGCTGGACAATGCGCATGCAGCACTGGAGTTATCTCTCCACGTCGATATTTCAAAGCCTCCACTTGTACCTCTGAAGTCCCGATACCCAGTTTGGGTGTCTCCACAGCCCCTACACCTGAGGATGCATGATGTCCACAGTTCTTAAGGCGAGGACTGGAGATACGTCGGTCTGCAAAACCAGAACCTCATTGGTGATCCCTCTGTGCACGTGTGCGGCTTTCAACATCCTAGGTCGTAAGTGGGCCCAGTTGAACCACTTCCGCTGTGATCAAGGGGGTGTGTGCAGCTTTTAACATTGATGGGTCCTACTTCATGACAGTCCGCAGTGCGACAGGGCGAGAAGGGTGTACCGGCTCCCCTGCACGCGTTGGAGGTGACGTCCACTTCAAGGATGATTCTCCATTTATTTTTTCTAACGCTGTGTCACGTAGAGTCACGTGTAACAGCATTCACTCAATAACAGTACATTGTGACTATGAATAACGTAGGGCCCCTAATCAATCTTACGTCTTATAGGTCTCTCCACTGTCTCAGTCATTGGGATTATTTGATTGTACTGCATCACAATGGTTGGTGCTTGATGGTGACGGGAGGGTGGGGACAGAGGACTGTTTCAGAAATTTCCCACCATTGATGGTACCCATGGCTGGAAATCTAACTCAGGTAAACACGAAATAATCAGTTATTTATGTCATGTAGTCTTAATAATTAAATAATCAGTTTTGGGGATGCGTTTATTACGTATTAATCATTAAACCTCTGCAGATCAGAGACCTCACCAACAGGAAACCTCAGAAATGTTGATCGATACATTGACTAATAAACCATACAAGACATACGCAAGTGATAATAAAAAGTGATTTAATAACGTGACATTTTCAGTAAGTGCTGCAAATTAGCATTCAGAACTGCACTTGTTCAAAGTCAAACGATAACAAAGACAACTGGCTGACGAATATGTATGAATAGACGTGTAACCAAGACAACCCAGCCTACCATGACCACCTCCTCGTGTCTCTCTTCGTGAAAATACGGTGCCCAAGAAGAGATGTCTTCGTGTACCACTCAGTCTCTTTGCTGCCCCCACCTGTGCTGATGGGTGACTGTCATTTTCACGCATTTATTTCCTGTGTTGCACCCAGTGTGACTCAGCATTGGTATTAGCAAGGCCAATAGCAATGTTGCAATTCACCAAGACAAAAAAAAATCTATTCTCTAAAGTGTGCTCGAAATATGACTGTATATGTATCAAAGTAGATGATCAGATAATCTGTGATATATATCCAGAAGATCGTGTGGCATGCGTTCAGCAAAAAACACTCTCGATCCGGATTCCACATTAAATGTCTGATCAGCATTCAGGCTTGCTTGAACCAATGCTGGTGAACTGACAAATGTTATCGGCAAGGACCCTCTCTTTAAGAAATGGGTCCTAGTAAAGTTATCAATAGTTTATTTTGGGAGATTATAAGTAGGACAATACAGAAGTGGACAATGTCTGATTTATATATGTTTCGTTATACAAATAATAATGTGTTTTACGTAATGTAAAATTATATTTACCAACTGTATAGCAGCAAGCTTTCGATAATGTTGTATAGACTTGTATTGCGTAAAGCCATGTTGACTTTGAGCTGTCCTGCTCAGGACGTCTTAATGTAATGCCCATCTCACATGAGCTATTAATTAAGCATAAGCTCGACAAAGTCTTCGTTTACGAGCAGAATATGTATTTATACTGGAGGAATCCGATGAACTATGAAGCTCTTTTTAAAACAAACAATGCAAAACCACGATAGGACTGCAAAGTATAGTAAAGATAAAAAAAACACTTAAAATATATATATATACACAAATAATACTATTAAAAAAATGTTCTTGTCAAGTAAAGCCCACTGAGCTAGTAGCTTTTTTTTTCAAAAGCGACCTGGCCACAAATAATAGCATTTATACGAGCAAAATAATCTATATAATCTAAACGCATGTTTCTACGAGGAGTAAATGCTCAGAGCTTGCTCACAGCAAAAGCTGAGATGTGTTCTGTGTTGAAGCTTTAAAGGACTCAGAATGAGTTACACCCAAATAAAGCTGGTTTCAACAACTACATATTCAACAACCTGGGATTTTTACACCTAGCACACCTCCAAACCATGCACCATCACCATAAGCACGGCGATGTGGGGTTTAGCCCGCCCTCCCACAAACGATCTGGAATTGTTTAACATGAATGGTCGATATCGTGAGGACAAAGGCGTTTTGTGATTATTTTCCAAGGACTCTGTTACAATCATTAAGTCGCAATAGTTCAAGAGCAGTTATGAACCAGACTTAATAGTCACTTCCTCCCACCATGAATAATCAGAAGATCAAAGTCAAAGGTGCCCCACAACACTGAAATTAACCATATGACAAAAATGTAATGCCCTAAATTCATGGAATTACTAATAATAATGATTTTACAAATAGCTTAATTTATGCAACTGCATCCCACAATGCTGTATAGTTCACAAACACAGGGACAGAGATGAATGTTTTTAGAGAATGAATGAATGTTCATGCATGTGGCGGGAAACTGGAGTACCTGGAGAAAATTCACATGTGCAAGGGGCAACACTCCATCCCATACAGATAGGACAGGTAATATTAGTCAATGTTATGAATTCCACTGCTTCAACATGTAATTGGTTATTTGTCTATCTCAAGCACAATGTGATGCTGAGCTGTCAATTCTGTATGAAAACTTTACTTGCAAATATATTTGATACAAATCTGATTATATTCTAAATACATTTTTTGTAACTAAATTTTGCTACAATTGTTTTTTAAAAGTAATTTGTCTAAGCAAATGTTCTTATCGGAAATGTATTTAATTTAATCACACATTAATTTTTTTCACAAATTTACGTTGGTTTCACTTTTGTGATTGTTTTATTTTATTGTGTTTGCCATTTTAGTGACCGAGGTCAGTCTTGCAAATGAGACTCATCCTGGTCTCTTGAGTTCTCACCTGGTCAAACAAGATCCATTTGAAACGCAAAGCTGAACATTCCAAATGTGCAATATTAACTTATGTTCCATCTTACCTAATGCTCAATTTGATCAAACATCTAATTGACAACCATCATTTTAAAATTACAACAGAACACAAAAGGCACAAAATACAATAAATGCTTGAAAGGGGAAATGGCCTGCAACTCACTGCACTGCTGAAGGTGCAATAGATTGGAGTTAATAAGATGTTATGGATAATCTAGAATGTGATGGATAGTTTTGTAATGTGGGGGCACAATAACTGTCACGATGGATTGATAAAAGGTTTTCACAAGAACTCGGGAAAATAGAAGATGGTGGGGAATTCTACAGACAGGTAGTACGAGGGAAAAGAGATTTAAACAACATTGGGTTCAACATTACGTGGGTATCGAGGTGCTCTAACTACTGCACCACCTTTCCCTGCTTCCCAGTTAGAATTGCTCAAAAATGCCCTCCAGGTGTGGACAGGTTGTCCTGAGTTCCCACAGTACCACCCAGAACTGCTTGACCTTTTGTTGTTTTTTCGCCAAAACCAGCTCCAGCATGTATTCAGTCGCATTCTTGCTGCATTTCCACTGCTCCCTTTCTTTCACTTCCTGCACCGACACAGGCACATAGCGTGTTGCTTAGAACAGAGCGATGTTCCAGGCATTGGTAATTGGTACATTTTCAGACCCACTGCCAGGCTACTCTGTGTGTGTTTCAGTTAAATGGCAGTGCTAATGGCAAAGGTTAGACTTCGCTTGATGCTTGGGCATCGATAACACAATCTGTTGATGATGTTAACGTAATCCAACTAAAGGTGTAAAGCTTTAACTTATTAACTCTGTTCGCCTTGTAAAGTGGGGGCACAAAAACTCTCATCAAGATGACTCAATGTGAACAAGAGTTTAGTACAACGTTTTGCTGTTATTAGGGACTCGTATTGAAGGATGTTGGCCAAATTGATTAAAGAGTCACCATAGAGTTGGAGGCAGCTCGTGCCAAACGGCTTAACCTTGCATCTGGTCTCATGGCCAATGCGCGTGCAAGTCCCCATTTGCTCCCAATGACGTTATCATGTGTGAGATTATCTCAGGACGTCACACATCATGTGCTGTGCGAGGTATTTTTATTCTGCAGATAGGAATGTGATGTTATTTTTTATATTGAAATACTTCCAAGGACCAAAGTTAGACATTTTCATAGAATACTTGGATCACCTACATGCAACATGTTAATGAGGGCCGTCGTATCTTCATGTTAAGGACAGACTGCACACCATCCTACTCTCTCGCAATTTGTAATTTTACATTTTCAATTTTATCCTGATCACCCTTCAATTACTACACCAGACCATGGCCATACCTGCACACTGATGTCAGTGAATATCTTTCGGCTCTGTAGTTGGGACAGCAGGGGTATCACGTTGGAGTGCAGTGCATCGATCAGCTCCCATTTGTGGGATTTGATTTTTTCTAGCAGCGAATAGTTGGTATAATTTTTCAGAAACAAGGTGGTCTTCTTGCAAAGCCTTTGGAAAAACACTGCAGTAAAAAGAGACAAAGTCAATGCTGTTTCAGCCTTAGAGGTGGACAAGAGGAGGTTGGAGTGCTTTTGGAAAACTGAACTTGATCATGAAAAGTAGCACTCATTTTCCTGAAGAATAACAATTTAATTAATTGTACATTACCTGACATGACATGGATCATATACATGGACATTGACAAGGAATAAGGAACAAAGACTGGAAAATGTCCGAAGAAAAATAAAAAAGTGCACATTTGGAATTAGAGTGATAAACAGAAAGTGGAACACATGTATGCATGTATGTTGAACTTCTTTCGGACCATAAGTAGCCAATCATTGAAGATGTAATGTCTTTGACTGCTAAGAAAATTAATTGGGCTTTGTTGGGACAGGTCGCTGGAAGGATTGGGAGCCCGGTGATGGAGACTAGCGATGGATTGGCAGGCAGAGGAAGGAATGCACCCAAAGGTGTGCACACCGTCGAGTTGGAAGAGTTAAATTGGCTATGGTTCTGGAGCTATATGGATTGTAAAACATGACTATGTGGATTAACAGTGGCTCGGGGATGCCTTAATTCAGCAGTGGATAGAATATAGCTGAGGATGCCTCGTAGAAATCGATTACAGGGCTAAAGTAGCAGGGTTAAAACTGTCGACTGATTGCAAACCGACTCCTTCGTGAGTGTGCTGACCACTTGGTCACCCAGTGTTCATATTGGCAGTTCTTTACATAAAAAAGCAGGAACGCGTTTTAAATGTAGTAATTTCTCACCAAGAGAGCCCAGCCACGGCGCGACTTCAGGATACTCGTCCTGCACGGCTTTCAAAGCAAACAGCAACTGGAGGCAGTCGTCATTGCCTCTGCATATGAAGTAGTTGAGCAGTGCCTCTGCAGACTTCTCACCAGCATGCATGCCCTTGGCTTGAGCGAAGATCCTATTAGGAGGAGTTCGTCCTTGACTCATCAGCTCCAGCAGGAGATATCGGGGGTCTGTAGCTATCCACAACTTCAGATCCAACTTCTTCTCTTCAATGGACCGCACAGACTCACCTGTGACAAACACAGCTTTGAATGCATTTCACATTTATCTTTTCATGTGCATTGTCTTTTCGTTTTACTATCCTGTTCTGAAAAAAATGTGCCCACAGCATAAAGGAACATGCAAGATATGTTAATTACGGTATACAACCATTTTGAATATTAACATTAAAAAGTTGTACAGTACCCGTGCATATGCACGATGTATTATTGATGTGGGTCATACCGTGCTTCTGAAACCAGCTCCTTAGCGGCTCGTAGTTCATCTTCACATGGTAGAGAACTTTCCACAGTTCCCACAACGCCGTCTCTTCTTGGTTAAAGAAGTGATCTAGTAGGACCTTCACACACTCCTCTCCATGCTTGTTCTTGGCTTCTTGGAAAACTTCGTGTGGAATAGAATGTGAGTCTTCAAAACATTTCAGAAAGTGGCATATATCCGCTCCAATCCATTCCTTGAAAATCTCCTTGTTTTCTTTGATGAGTTTCAATGTGTCACTCTGATGGTGGTCGTGAATTAGAGAACATGGCAGTTAAGTTTTTTTTATATGTGCAACGGATCCCGAAGCATACTTCATCCTAAGCATAGATACTAAACAAATGAAGAGTATGTTTAATGCGCATGCAAACTGCATCTAGTTTACCTGAACTCCATTGGACACCACATCAACACGTGGCACACTGATTTCATTGTTCTTTGTTTTGTTACCACCTGTGAATAAATACAATAGTACTAGGTTATCATTGATTCAAGTGGACAGTAGGTGTGGTTAAGTAATATTTTTTCATTTCATAGCAGCAAATTACGTTAGAAACCGAATAATAATGATGATAGACACAGAATGTGAGACACTGAGATGAGAGTGAAGGAGGATATTTACATTACAAAATTTATAACATACTCTACAGACATGAACAGGAATTGAGGTTGAACAATTGCAGTAAAGATCAATATGTCTTCATCATGCTACCTGGCATCCCCAGTACATTCTACATTCTGCCAGATCATGCAGTTGCTGTACAATTGTTACCCGACCTCAAGATCTGCTGAAAATGCATCTCACTATCTACTCTTAGGTCTTCCCTTTGTTGTTGTACTTCTGGAGACCACTCCAATGCCTGTCTCAACGATTAGCCGTGACCCATTGTGTACACACGTCCCACCCAGCACAAACGTGTTTAACGATATATAATCCGCTTACCGGTCATGTTCTCTTCCCAACTTATACTATCTTGTCATTATGTAATGCGAGCAAGGACAGGGTCACGTGAGTGTGGGCGGAGTCAGGGTCACGTGAGGAAGAAGAGGAGTCAGGGTCATGTGAGGGGGAGGATATAAGGGAAGAACCGGAAGGGGATCGGGAGTGGAGACAGAATAGAGAAGGGAGAGGCCACGCGGAGTGCTGGCGAGGAGTGGCGCGATTGCCATGAGGCTGGAGTCACGGCACCGTCGGCCAGCGGTATTCGTGGGGCAGCGGGGGTGTCTGCAGAGTGTGCGGGAGCACACGGAGCAGCAGAGTGGCTGCTGAGTGTGCGGAGTCACACGGAGCAGCAGGGTGGCTGCAGAGTGTGCGGAGCACACGGGCAGCGGTGTGGCTGCAGAGAGAGAGAGAGCGGAGGACTCAGACGACGTGCGAGGCACGAGGCGGAGAGGGTGCGGGTTCGAGCGGAGACATCGTGGGGTGCGAGCATGAACCCAATTAAAGGACACGGAGGACAACATCGCCTGAGAGTCCTTAATTACACTGGGGTCAGAAGTGAGACATGTCGAAACAGCTCAGAAGAAAGGCCATACCTGCACCATCTTCTGCACCATCTTCTGAAGAAGACGACGACCTTTCTCCGGCGGTGGCGCTACCAACAATGGAAGGCGGAGGCGAGACAGGGACGGGCGACGCGCCGAGAGTGCTGGATGTCGCCGGCGCAGCGGGACCATCTCCGGGGGTGGGTGCCGAGGAAGGGTGGCGACACGTGGCGGCCCAACTTGAATCGCTGAAGGCTGTTTTAACTCAGCTTCGCACCCTGGTGACGCCCACGAGGTGTCTGGGGAGCCCGAGCAGAAGGCAGCCGAGTGGGGCCTTGTCATCGCTTCCAGCCCTCTCCACCACGCGGCACGGGGCCGCCATCTTGGGCGTGGTCGGGGAAGAATGGCGAGAAGACGCCATCTTGCCGCCTCTGACGCGGGAGGACGCAATCTTGGGCGTGGTCGGAGACGAACGACGGGGAGCCGCCATTTTAAACACATTGCAAAGTGACGCCATCTTGTCGCTACCGCATTGGACATCATCGGCGAATGAAGGCGGCGTGGGGACCCGCAGCCAGCGTCTGATGACTGTGAAAGAGTTTTTCGTTGGTGGAGATTGAAGCGCATTCGCCTGCCGATTTCAAGCGGCGGTACAATCCGCTAAATGGACTGATGCGGAGGCTTTGGAGGTCTTGCCAACGGTTCTTGACGATGAGTCCGTCCGGTTCTTTCGCTCCATCAAAGCCGCTAAGAAGATGACGCTACAGGGGGTCTTTTAGGAAATGGCAGAGGTGTACGAGCCCCCGGACGATGCACACCGCAGGTTCGTGCAGCGTCCACGGGCACCTGAAGAATCGCCGGTGGCATTCCGGGGCGCGGTGATCGAGTTAGCAATGGCCGCATATCCAGAGCCTGATTTGTTGGAACCCCTGATACTGGGCAAAATGTTGGAGTTATCCCGGGATTTGGGCATCCCCATGCCCGTGTGCGGCCACGATAAGTTGACGTCCCGGACGGCGGCTAAGTGCCTGGATGCCCAATTCAATCTTCGCCGGTGGAAACAGGTGACGGCGTGGACAAGGAGCCCCACAGTCGACGGCGGTGCAACAGGAGGGGTCCCGAAGGAGGCCGTCTACGTTCGGGACGAGAGGGGTCCTGAGGAGCTGACGGCGGCATCGACCCAGTGGCCGACTTGGGGAGGAGGGGGGTTGCGACCAGGGCCGCCGGCGCGGGGGCGACAAGACAGAGGGGGTGCTGCACGGCGAGCCGATCTGGCGTGTTTCCGCTGCGGCCGTAAAGGCCACTTCGCCAGAGAATGCTGGGCTCGCGTTCGACAGCCGCCCCAGCAGGAGGCCTCGGTCACGGACGCGACGGGGAAGGACCTCCCACGACAGGCAAGTCGGTACGCATCAGACACCCGGCAAGGCCTGTCATCTTATGCATCACCATCCGTACGCGGGCTGGGTGCCATTACTGACGGGGGGGGCGTTCGGTGGTCCGCGTCGCTCGCTGACGCAGTGGCGCAAATTGGCACGGAGAGTAGTTGCGGCCGCTACGGGCTCGTTGACCGTGCCGGGGTCGATCCAAGGGATCGACGTGCGCATTTTGTGATGTTTCACCTCTTGTGATGTTTCACCTCTTGTCCATTCCGCCGGGGCGCGTGAGGCCGGTTTATGACTCTTGCATTGCGGCGAACGGGGGTATTATGGGCATTGTGGTTCAGGTGGACGCCAGTATATCGGTTGGGGGTGTTTCGGCTACTGGGACAGTGTTGATTTCCAGGTCCCTCGCGGTGCCCTGTTTGTTGGGAACTGGTTTCCTAGCCAAGATGCCCATTCAAATAAGGGTGGATCATAATTGTATTGAATTGCCGGGGGGTCGGCGTGTTTCATTCTTGCCGTCACCCTGGGCCCAGGCAGCTCCTGACCGTCAGGTGCAGGCGCTGTCCAAGGTATCGTTTGATATTCCGCCTGGCTCGCAGATGCTTATTCCGCTGCGGTATCGGAAACCGGTGCCTGGAATCGAAGGGGCGGCGGGTGTTTTGTTATCACCGTCCACTGCTATAACGGGTGGCTTGACGCTGGTGGGGGCACAGACGATTGTCCGGCCGGGTCAGCCTCCGTTTTTACAGGTATTGAATGGGAGCACGGAAAATGTTGTTGTACTGGCCGGAACGGTTTTGGCTCACTCTACAACTGCTTTCACGAGCCATGGCGATCATGACCGTCGAGGCCTTGTAGGGGGGGTATCGGTCTCAACGTCACAGGACGATCGATGGATTGCCGAGTTGTGCCGTGAAAATACGGCTTTGACTGCGGACCAGCGGTCCGCGCTCCGCACGCTGTTGGGGAGGTATTCCGACGTCTTTAGTGCGGACGATTTCGATTTGGGTCGCACCTCCTTGCTTTCCCACCACATTGATACGGGGGATGCTGCTCCGATTCGGATGAACCCGCATCGGTTGAGTCTGCCGGAGCGGGATCACATTCGCGGTGCAGTGGAGGAGATGCTGGCCGCCGACATTATTTCCCCGTCTAACAGCCCGTGGGGCGCGCCGGTGGTCCTTGTGAAGAAAAAGGATGGGAAGCTGCGGTTTTGTGTGGATTTTCGCAATTTAAATAAGGTGTCAGTTGCGGATGCGTACCCCCTGCCGCGTATGGACGATTCCCTCGATGCCTTGTCTGGGACGAATTTTTTTTCCACTCTTGATCTCTCATCGGGATTCTGGCAACTTCCCCTAGACGAGTCCTCAAGGGAAAAGATGGCCTTCCGGAAGCCGCAGGGATTGTTTCAGTTTAATTGTCTTCCCATGGGCCTGAACGCCGCCCCCGCGACATTCCAGCGGCTGATGGAGCTCGTGTTAACGGGTCTGCAGTGGGAGACGTGCTTGATATACTTAGATGATGTTATCGTTTTCAGCCGCACGTTTGAGGAACATTTGAGGTTGGACACGGTATTTGCCAGAATGCGTTCGGCCAATTTGAAATTTAAGCCCAAAAAGTGTCACCTCTTACAACGATCCGTGCGCTATTTGGGCCACATTGTTAGTTCCGACGGGGTCGCCACGGACCCGGAAAAGACGGCGTGCGTCCGTAACTGGCCGACTCCGGCCTCAGTGGGCGATGTGTGTCGGTTCGTTGGGTTCGCCTCATACTACCGCCGGTTCGTTCCTAACTTTGCCACGATCGCGAGGCCGTTGCACCGCCTTACGGCTAAAGGCCGGAGATTCAGCTGGGGACCAACGGAAGAGGCGGCGTTTCAGGGCCTGCGCAATCGTTTGTCGTCGGCACCGACGTTGGGCTATCCAGATTTCACTCGACCCTTTATTCTAGATACTGACGCTAGTGACACCGGAATTGGGGCTGTTCTCTCCCAGTCTAAGAACGGCGTTGAACGCGTGGTTGCGTACGGTAGTCGCGTGTTGTCTCCTGCGGAGACCCGTTACTGCGTTACTCGCCGCGAACTTTTGGCCATTGTACATTTTCTTTGCCAATATCGGCCGTATTTGTACGGCCGTACGTTTATTGTGCGCACAGACCATGCAGCTTTGCAATATGCCCTGCGAGTCGACCAACCATCTGGCCAATTGGCATGATGGTTGGAGACTCTGCAGGAATTTTCGTTCGATATTCAATATCGGAAGGGCACGCGTCACGCGAACGCGGACGCACTCACCAGATTGCCGCAGGGGTCCACTTGCGCTTGTGCTTCGGGCACGAATAGGTGTACGCGGGTTCAGCAACCCCCTCGGCCTGTTGTGTTCGCTGTAGAAGTGCCCGAGACTCCCGTTTGCCCGGGACCGGTTGCGGTGCCCGAGGCTCCCGTATGCCCGGGACCGGCTGAGGTGGCCGAGGATCCCGTGTGTCCGGGACCGGCTGATGGCGTTTTGAACCTGCCACGTTCGGTATGGCTTCGCGAGCAATTGCTCGATGTGTCGCTGGGAGCCATGCGGGATCGGGCTGCGAAGGGGATGGGGGGCCCGCTGTCCGGTGGGACGCCGGGAGCCGCTCTCCGGGATGGGTTGCAAATGTGGAGAGAAGGGTTGCACGATCGCTGGCGTCTGGTGGTGCCGTCATCGTTACGGTACGAGTTGGTTCGGACTCTGCACTCCGAGACGTTGTTACACCTTGGGGTGCAGAAAACCTTGTTAACGTGGCAGCGGGACTACTTCTGGCACGGCATGACAACCAATGTCGTCGGTCACATTCGGGCGTGTCCTGACTGTGCCCGACGGAAGCTGCCTAAACACCCATATGTTCCATCAGTGCAGTCCATACAGGTGTCCCGGATTAACAAATTGGTGGTGTTGGATATTTTGGGGCCTTTCCCACCGTCCGCTCGGGGGAATACATTTTTGCTGGTCGGGGTGGAATATCTTCCCGCTGGGCGATGGCTTGGCCCTTGCCCGACCAGTCGGCGGCGTGTATCACGGACGCGTTCCTGTTCGGATATGTAATGGTCAAAGGGGCGCCGGAAAGGTTGCTCACGGACCAGGAGCGAAATTTTTCTTCAAAATTATTGGCTGAGGTGTGTGCTGCACTGGGGACCAGAAATTTCGAACGTCTCCCTACCACCCTCAAACGGATGGCATGGTGGAACGGCTTAATCGGACCCTGTCGGCTATGCTCTGTCACACGGTTAGCGAAAAGCAGGCTGATTGGGATTTGCACATCCCTGGGGTGCTCTCTGCATACAGGATGACGCCTCATGCAGACGGGGTACTCACCTTTCTTTTTAATGTACGGCCGTGAGAATGTGCTGCCGATGGACTTGCAGCTGGGTACGGGGGCGAAGGGTCCTGTTAAGCCTCTTCCGGAGTACATTCGGGACGCCGTTCGTCGCGTGGCGGAGGCACGGGAGGGGGCCAGATTGGCTACGGCTAAGACCCAGGCCCAGAACGAACGTTGTGCTCGGCGCTCGGATGGGGAATCCCCCTGGCGAGTGGGGGACATGGCCTGGCTGCACTGCCCGCAGGTGCGGGTAGGGACCTCCCCTAAGTTGCACAAACCATGGCAGGGGCCGGTTAAGCTTATTGAGGTGCCTAGTCCGCAGTCCGCGCGTGTTCGTTTTGGATCGCGGCGCTGGTACGTACATACGTCTCGATTTAAACCCTACGTGGCCCCACGGCCGGATGCGCCATCTCCTAACGTTGCCTTGCCGGTGTCTGTTGCATCCGACGCGCCACTGACTTTGCCTGTTCAACCTGCAAGCGCGCCTGTCGTGCCTTCTACAGACGGACCGGCCGTGACACAGACGGAGACAGTGAGTTCTGCTCCGGGTGGGCCTACCACGGCGACGGGGACACTTGGCGCTGCCGCCCCTCCAACCCCGCCGCGGACGCATTTGCTGGAGACCCCGGCGACGGGTCTCCCGGGGGTACGGGACTCTGACATTGGCGGGACTCCAACAGCGGCGGGCGGTTCCGATCCCGCCGCTCCTAAAACATTGTCTCGGTCACAGTCTAAGCGTGGGCCGCCCCCCGTTCAGGACGGGCCGGCGACCCGCACGCGTTTCAAGTCCCTTTCCTTTCGTTAATTATTATATTTATTGTTGTTGTGTTGTTGTTGTTATAATCTCCGTTGTCTTGTTATGCCTGTTGCTGGACTTTTGCTCGCATTATTTTGTTCTGTTGCAGTCGGGGACGGCTGGGTTTTTCTACACGGGGGGGGGGGGGGTCATGTAATGCGAGCAAGGACAGGGTCACGTGAGTGTGGGCGGAGTCAGGGTCACGTGAGGAGGAGGAGTCAGGGTCACGTGAGGGGGAGGATATAAGGGAAGAACCGGAAGGGGATCGGGAGTGGAGACAGAATAGAGAAGGGAGAGGCCACGCGGAGTGCTGGCGAGGAGTGGCGCGATTGCCACGAGGCTGGAGTCACGGCACCGTCGGCCAGCGGTATTCGTGGGGCAGCGGGGGTGTCTGCTGAGTGTGCGGAGTCACACGGAGCAGCAGGGTGGCTGCGGAGTGTGCGGAGCACACGGGCAGCGGTGTGGCTGCAGAGAGAGAGAGAGCGGAGGACTCAGACGACGTGCGAGGCACGAGGCGGAGAGGGTGCGGGTTCGAGCGGAGACATCTCGGGGTGCGAGCAAGAACCCAAATAAAGGACACGGAGGACAACATCGCCTGAGAGTCCTATATTACAATTACATTTCTAGAATATTTTTCATACATTTGTGATCAAATGCCAACATCATCTTATTTTCAAACTAGAAGTAATGTTTCGATTTAAAGCTTTCGTGACTGCAGGGATTCATCTTCTTGGTTCTTTCGGTAAAGTCACGTAGAAGGGAAGTAATAAAATAATAAAAATAAAACACAATAAAAAAATTCTCACGACGTTTCGGCTACAACGCAAGCAGCCGTCTTCAGGTGAAGAATGAGACACTGCCAAGCTAGGAGCTTATATATAAGCTGAGTTGGAGGTGGAAGAAGAGCACCTTAACAAAAGAATGTGCATATCAAGAGGAATTTAGCATATTCATGGCAAATGCGTAGGAGGTGGGCGGGGGGGGTTTCAAAGTCATATTATGCCCATGCATTATGCAGGATCAGCAGCACCAAAGGGAGGGGGGCAGGGGGTAGCATTAACAAAGGGAGGGAATCTTAATAGTATGTAGAAGCAATGAAACATGTGAATTGGAGAACGGTGGCAGGAGACCCGCAGCGGAGCAAATAATGCATTCCCTGTGGAGAACACAAGATACACAGTTAATGCCAGTGAGTGGACTGCGGTCTGAAAGTCACCGTAAACGTGAACAACAATCAGTTAAGATCCGAAATGGTTTATTACGTCCTTCCAATGATTGCTGAGCCAGAATCCATCTTCTCGGTTGAAATTGTCTCTGTGTTTGTATACATATACATTTCGGATCATGGTGTGGTTGCTGGAACACGGCATCATATGGTAATTGCTCCTTTTCCATTGTGTTCAGATTCCATTGGTCTCCGAGTCTCATCTGCCTCTAGTAACCCACATTACCAAGGCTCCCAATGCCCTGTTGTGGACGCTATTGTCTCTTGTGATCATTGTCTGTATGTTAGGACTATACCAAGTGTCCCACACTCATGAAACTGATATCTGTAGCCATCACTTCCAGAAAGACCACTCATGACGTTGTCCATCTTCCACAACAAGGACAGGGAATTGTTTTTCTGGAGAATAGAGCATTCTCAACGAACAAGGGAACCTCACCTCTAGACAGTTACAGCAAGTTTGTGCTAAACAGAAGCAAAACAGAACTAAAATAAAAGTGTAGCTAAGCACTGTCTCAACAGGTTAAAAGCTTGGCTGTGTCGGGTGGTGGCAGGTTTAATGACACATTTATATATTTATGCGATCTAACACAAAAAAACTTCTATTATGGAGGTTAAAATCTACTCAAGAATATACTAGCCTGCAGTAGGATAGCATTAAATGGTCACTAAAGCTTGAAACTAAGTGTTAAATTTGGCATAACAGTTTTTGTTGAATATTACACCAGATTTACACAGGTATATACTTTCAAGCCGCACTTAATTTATCAGCTCAAATATGTATTATGTACATTTTCTCAATCTCAGAGTGTTCATCAGTTATTTTTAGCAAATAAAAAAAATAGTTTAGATAACATTGCCACGTTCTTACAGTAAACTTTGTGGCATTGCTCCATTATTCAACCAAATAATCAAAACTGCCTAGGATCTATGGATAACCAAACATCCACAAACAGCATTAGTAGTTGTACTGCATAATACGTATAATGTTGTGGGTTTACCCTTCAACACACCGGTGTGCTGAACTTGTTACAAATTGGCATGTTTTGTTTACGTGACAAACCTTACTAAATTGGCTGTGTCAGGTGGTGGTGGGTTTAACGGCACATTTATATTTACGTGATCTAACTCAAAAACCTATTATGGTCATTATACCTATTTAAAAAGCTGTGTAAGGTGACATTACGAGTATAACTTCTAGGATATTGTCTTGATGATGTTTGCTGTTTTTAATTAAGTTAATCGAATTGATAAGTTTGGTCTTAAGGATTGTTCTGCAACTCATTAGGGAGGTTAATCAATAATGATTGGCGTATTAATCGCGAGTACACGGGTCTTAACGACACAGCTTTGGTGATATTATTCCGTGGCCTAACACAATTCAATTATGAATCATAATGTTTGCTGCGAAAAACGACGTGTTTAGATTACAGGGTTGCTGTGGCAGAGTTACGACTGTCCACTTGTCCTCCAAATGTTCATATTTGCAATCGGTAAGAACCAAAGAGTATGGATTCCTGCAGTCACGAATGCTTCAAATCAAGGTATAAGGCATTTTATATAAAAGAATTTCTTACCAAGAGAGGTCAGGAACTGTTTGACTTCAGGATACTCATCCTGCACGGCTTGCAGAGAAATCAGCAGCTGGAGGCAATCATCATTGCCTCTCTTGATGAAGTAGTCGAGCAATTGCTCTGCACACTTCTCGCCGCCATTCATGTCCATGGCTTTAGTGAAGCGATCATTAGGGATACATTTTTGACTCTTCAGATGCTGTAGGAGATGCTGTGGGTTCCTACCGATCCACAACTTCAGAGCTGACTTATTCTCTCGAATGCACTGCATTGCATCGCCTGTGATTGACAGCTTTGAATAAATGTCACGGGTATTTTTTCAATTGCTATACACGTTTACCACAATTGTGCTTATAGAATCAAGAGGCGAAGCAGAGATCGGTTTATAATTGTGCTCAAGCATTATGGCGTTTAACATTAAGTTGTTCAATCACACGCCACATGGTGTGTGCCATCTTGTTTTGCGGCACGGAACATAACACCAATTAATTATTTGCAAGGGCAATCACATGCTGCAAAGCTGTACAGAATACAAGCATATTAATTCATTTTATTTCTTGCTTATTGCAATAAAATAAATGCAAAATAAATTCACTGCCAGTATACAACTCTTGTTGTAATTAACGTGGGTCATACCTTGGTGCTGAAGCCACCTCCACAGCTGCAAATAGTGCTTCCTCACAAAGTAGAGTGCTTCCCACAGTATCTTACAGTCTGGCTCTCCTTTGTTAAAGAAGTGGTCCAGTATGAGCTCCACACACTCATCTCCATGCCTCTTCCTGGCCGCGTTGTAAACGTGGTGAGGAATCCACTTATAGTCCTTGAGATGATCCAGGAGGTGTGAGGGATCTACTCCGATCCAGGCCTTGAGATTCTCTTTGTTCTCTCGGATGAGATTCATTGTCCCACTCTCTTGGCTCCCCTGTGATGAAGAACACGGGATCTGATTAATGAGGGATGAAGCCTACACACTGATTAATTATGAAGGTTGGAGTCAATGTGAAAACATGCTGCGTTGATTTTACCTGAACTCCATTTGACCGAACAGCAACAAGTTTTTCGCTTTCATCATTATCCCTTCCATAGGTAATGCCTGTGAAATGAATCCAATAAAATTAAGTTACCACTGATTCACGTGTAACAGTTGATATGGTTGATAATTTCCTTCTGGTAGCAGAGCAAAACATCCAATCATTGGAACCCATATTCAATTCAAAGAGGTCATCTACTGTATATTGCAAACATTTTCCAACTGTTATAAAGATGTAACAAATATTTGTTTGCAGAGTTGCAGAATGAAAAGTATTATTGAACGTTAGTGTTAAACCAGAAGTAAGCAGTAGGAAACAGGACTAAAATAGAAGTGTAGCGGAGTGCTGTGAGCCTGCAGACCAAGAAAGCAGCAAAGTCGTTGCCTAAAATTGTGCTGAAGACAATAAATATAACCTCATGTAAGAAGTCTAACCGGTTCATGGGAGAAAATGTTTAAAGGTGGTTTTTAAATGAAGAAAGGTTGCTGAAAAATATGGCCTTGGGAAACCTCTTAAATGTTTTGTCAAAGGTGGGAAAATCTCAGCTCATAGTCGTCAAATATAGCTGTCCATATAAAATGATTTTGGGTTAGACTGTGCATATATAAATGTGTCGTTAAACCCCCCACCTGACACAACCAACAAAACATGCCAATTGGTTACTAATCCAGCACACTGGTGTGTTGGAGATTTAACCCACAACATTTACAATTTGAGTATGAGGTTTTGCTGGTGATAACAACCAGCTTCATCAGGTGATCAGCCAAATTTGTGAAGAAGTATTCCTGTTTCAGTCTTAAAAAGAGTAATTATGAAGTCGTCATTGTGAACCTTTCAGGTGCCAAGACCATAGGGGGTTTAATGTAGTAATATAAATTTCAATGGATCATGTTAATCGGAGAATTTGCAGTACCCATTATTAGTTGGGTCATTCACAGGTAACATTCAGTGGAATGCTTTTATGTTTACTTTATTGTCCCTCCCCGCACCTACGATTAGGATAAATTAGATCTTAGAATATTCATATTGGTCGGGAAAGCCTACGTGCTGACAAAATGTTTATATTGAGGGTCAAGGGATTCATTTCCTATAAAAAATATTATTTATTGAAGTAAAATATAAATGTCAAAATATATTGGGGGTCACAGACATTTTATGTCCAGTACACACCTGTCATAGATAGTGGCAGAACGATGGACAATTAAAATTTTCATATCTGGATTTGCAAGTTAGTAACATTTTAAAGGAAAAGTTTTATGTTGGAAACATTAGTCAAATTGTACTCTCATCTAATAGTCTCCAATACATGAAGTGCTCTCTCACCTACATATTCTTAGTCATTATTGGAGTCAGTTTGTATCAGATTCTGCAGCAGATTCTGCATCATGTTACTATTTATACTTTATCTTGTTCAACAATATCACCGAGGCTGTTTGGTAGAGGTGCCCTTGTCTGTTGGAGTGATGAACATTTCCCTCAAGGTGAGCTGCGATGAACTAGAGGTTGATCAAGAGTTATCTGCATTTGTTGTGAAAGCGATTCACATTGTTAAAAAAATATGGTAGTTCTTTGGCAAAGTTGGGAGTGAAATTCATGCAGTTGACTAAACTACTGATCATGAATATGCACGCATTACGAACTTATGATTTGGAGTCATGCAAGGTATCATTGAGATTGACGTTGCAGTAGCTGAAAATATGCAACAATGAAACATATGCAAGACGGCTCATTACGTTCTGGTCTCGAGATTATCTGTCTGCCGTATGAGATAGTAAAGTACATGGGGTATGGTGTACTTTCACAATCAAATATAGTAACACCTTACTCTTTTGTGTCAAAATATGTATGGTGAGAAATATCAATAAACAATGATCAGAATATGTAACAGTTAGTCTCTGAATACCATTACTTAGAGAATGCACCTGGAATATCTCAAGCGGTGTTGCCATGGTAGCATAAGGATACAATTTGATAGATTCATCCCTTTTTGTTACTTAATAAAGGAACACTATACCTACCACAATGCTCCAATGTTTTTTTCAAAGTAAGCCATTTCCCTTTTCTCATAAGTCGAGAGAGAATCAATGTAGACAGTACCAGTGCAAGGACACATCCCAATACGATAACTGTTGTAGCTGCAGTGTAGTTTCCTAAAGGATGAGAAACAACAAGCTGTCAAAGCCAGAATGTTTACAGTCTAATTCACACATACTTGTCAGAATTGATAAATTGAACTGCATGTTAATCAATTACGTTTTAAGGTCATAATCCGTATCAGATCAAATAATTGGTACATTCAGTATTTGCACCATTCTCATGGTGAAATACTATCACGAAGGAAAGTGCTGTGTTTCATTGCCATTGTCTGCAATGGGTTCTCATTAGGGAGCGATGCTGGTATGTGGATGTACTAAAGTAATTTGTGGGTACAGTAAACCCTCGCTATGCGTGATTTCTAGATTCGTGAGTTTCGCGAGTGACTAAATGCAAACTAATTCCTTATTCGTGACCCACTGGACTTCAGTATTTGCGAGTATACGCAGTACCAGACCACCAACACAGACTTTATATTTGAAACAGTCTGTGAAGATTAGGCATGCCTCCTCGGCTGCCCGCTTAGTCCTCAAGTCTCGCAGTGATCCCACTCGGAACTCGCTATTGTGCATGCTTATTTAATACGTTCTCACAGTCCACTCGTTTATACATTCGTTTATAACCGAATCAACTGTGAGATGCATTTAAAAGAATGCGGGAAAGTGTTGTGGCTCGTGTTCTCCAAATTATAACTGTGCATTGCTATCAAACACCTGCATCTCCTGAGGAGTCATCCTCCTGAGCTCCTCAACATCACCACCACCTCCATCGTCGTGAAATCATCATCGTCAAAGGTAGTTACAAAAAACACATTGTTTATTATTAAACTAAACCATTTATTTTTCCAGGTAAGGCCCACTATAGCTCTTTTTCATAAATGACCTGGCCACAAATGATCACTCAACGAAGTGGCTTATCACGTGTAAATTTATATAGCAGTCCAATTCTCTAAATGCATGTTTCTAAAAAACCAGAGGACCCGAAGAAATTCCATGTGACCACGGGGAGAACATGCAAACTCCAAATATACAGGTGTCTGGGTGGGGATCGAACCCAAAACCTGCTGTATACCAGCAAGGCATCACCAGTCGGCCCTTTATTGTTATAATTGTTATTTAACATTTGCCATCTCCCCCCTATGTCCACTCGTACCAGGAATGTCACCCCATTTTACCAATTGGAACGAGGTTTCTGCACGGGTGAATTCTGTAATTGTGACCGTTTTCAAGAACGTAACCCGGGCGGATAGAGAAGGGTTTACCATGTACTTAAAATTTTGCATAATTTGGAAGCCAACATACGTGCCACAATCTTTATGAAAAATATCACAGGATCTCTAATGTTAAGTGTGAAGCAGATGCCATGTAGTTTTTATGGATATATACCCATAATATGAATTAGTATGGTTGCTGGTTTCGAACCCTGAACTTCGACAACGACGCACTACCGCTTAGCCATTAAAATTAAGAATGGGGTGAGTTGGTGAGGAGAGACGGTGACGTCATGAGACGTCGGGATGTTGAGGAGAGGGGTTCATGACGCCACGCGGGATTTGGATGTGGCACGAAGAGGGGGTGAATAATTGTAATTTATAATCCTCATACCAGGGGCGGTTTCTTCATTAGGGCGATTGGGCGACGCACCACCAAAATGTGGAAGGGACTTATTCAATCACATTAACAATCTCATTCAACCACAGAGTTACGCTAGCCGTTACTGTGCCTCTGGATATAGTCCAATCAGTGTCATGTTACGTTCTGTGGAGTACCGCCTCTTTTTGGGCGATTTCACTCTGGCTGAGAATCGCCCAGATTGTTCCCATAGACTTACATTCAAAGATGTTTTTTTCGAACGGCAGGCGCTACAATGCATTCTCTATGGCTTCCGGGAGGGCTCGCACTAACGTGCTTACGTCATCATACGTAAGCACGTTTCAGTCAACAATATTATTTGTCGCCACCTAGTGGAATTTTGATTTAAAGCTTTCGTGACTGAAGGGATTCATGTTCTTGGTTCTTTCGGTAAAGTCACGTCGAAGGGAAGTAATAAAATAATAAAAATAAAAATAAAACATAATAAAATAATTCTCACGACGTTTCGGCCACAACTCAAGTAGCCGTCCTCAGGTGAAAACCAGGTCTGTCGAGGCGACAGCGTCTGAATGAAACAGCACACGTGCTTGGAGCATGTATATAAGCTGGGTTGGAAGGGGGGAAGAAATGGGGAGCCTTAACAAAATAATTTGCATATCAAGAGGAATTTAGCATATTTATGGGAAATGCAGGTATGTGATTAGTACTGCATATGCCCGTGCATTATGCAGGATTAGCAGCATCAAAGGGAGGGGATATGGGAAATGCAGGTATGTGATATGGGAAATGCAGGTATGTGAATAGTACAATTTATGCCCGTGCATTATGCAGGATTAGCAGCACCAAAGGGAGGGGATAAGGGTAGCATTAATGAAGGGAAGGAGTGTTAATAGTATGTAGCTGCAGTAACTAAAACCACCACGTAAACAGCTAAAGTATAAACCACATATTATCATCAGTATACTAAATATACTCTACAATACGCTGAGTTACTAACAGTAAGTAAAACATTACAATTCTACGTCGTAAAAAAAATATATAATATGCTTCCATCTAAACTTTATTCTCTTACATCACACGAGTCTACACCCTACTATATACTGCCATAGACAAACCCGACATTAAATTATATACTGTATTGCACACCAAAGAAAGGTTCTTCTTTACCGACCACCTTGTAAGTGCCACGCTGCTACAAGGAGAGATGTTTCAACAGCATGGCCATACATTCCCTGTTGAGGCTCTGAACATCACTGTCAGGGCATACCCTATGTTAAATAAGGCGAAGCTGAAGACTGAACTGTCTGTCATTTATGAGAGTCCAGAATTCAAGGGCTGCTGTGGTGCACTAGCGTTGTACCAGGTTTTGCTGAAGTACAACCTCCAGGATACTTTTTCAGAGACTGTTGCTCTGTTGAACATCCTCATAACCACTCCCATGACAACTGCTGAAGCTGAGAGGTGTTTCTCAACCTTAAAGAGAATCAAGACATTCCTGAGAAATGTAATGGGACAGGAACGTCTGAATGCAATGGCTATGCTTTCCATGGAGAGGGAACTAGTCAGGAACATGCCTGCTTTCAATGAGAGAGTAATTGATCACTTTGCTACTTTGAAAGAGAGAAGAGCAAAATTTCAGTATAAGTAAGCAGTGTATTAAGCGAGTAATGTGATGTAAGCAGTGTAATAATAGTGAGTATAGAAACAAGCAAGGAGATGTATTGTAAGAGTCACTTTATTTTTCATTAATATTAAAGTAGTAAAGTTGCCTTTACATGCTTAAGCTGTTAATTTATCCATTGCATGGGTGGACCTTATCCTTATCAATCATCCAAACATTTGCCCCCCCTGAGAGATTTTGCAGGAGCCGCCACTGCCTCATACTGTATATAGAGATGAAAAATCTATATTTCTGTATGAAATCATCAGTTTACTAAATCACCAGAGTCTGTACATATATGCCATCCTCTTACCATGGACGTTATGCGGATTCCTAATAGTTAAATAATAATAAAGTGAAAATTAAAACAAAACAAAAAAATATTTTCACCTACGTGACTTACTGAAAAAACCAAAGAGTATGGATCATTGCAGTCACCAAAACTTAAAATCTAGAATTAGTAAAATAATAGCAATGCTCACCTGATTGAAAGAAGGCATTCAATACCCAGGGTGTGCCTGGGGAATAGGCTACACTCTTGCTATGTAATGGGGTTGTAAAAGCCACAGAGGAAATATGAAGGCAGCTGTTGCTGCATATTGCTTCCATTGATGCTGCTACTGATAGTGATACAGACGATGCTAGGTATGATGATGATGCTGTCTCGAAGTTGTGAGTTGTAAATGAAACATGCACAATGAACCCTACTCTTACGTTATTTCGGTAAAGTCACGTAGGTAAAATAATAATAATAAAATAAAATAATAATGAATGAAAATAACTAAATTAAATCAGGACGTTTCGGAAGCAACACAAGCCTCTGTCATTAGGTGTAACTGCTCCAGTAAAATTACTGTAGCGTGTGAAGAAAGCTATTCAAGACACTTGTGTTTTATATAGGGTGCTGGGCAGGGAGGAGCCAATGAGTGGGGGGGGGGGAGATAACCATCTCGGTGCTTGTACACTGCAAGTACGGTGCTTGTACACTGCAAGTACGGTGCTTGTACACTGCATGTACGGTGCCTGTGTAGTGACATAAGAAGGGAGGGGCTGCTGGGGGTTCTGGGACCCTGGGCGGGCCAGGCGCTTAAGCCTCTTGGCGCCAGGCGCTGGGTTCCCAGGCGAGTCAGACGCTTAAGCCTCTTGGCACCAGGCGTTGGGTTCCCGGGTGGCCCAGGCGCTTAAGCCGCTTGGCGCCACCAACGGGGGGGGGCTGTGTGTGCTCTGTGGGATATCTGGGGGTGCACACGGCCCCACCCCTTGTTGGGGACTAGACATAAAAGGGGAGCTCCCTGGACGATCAGGGCCAGTCGTAGCTCAAGACCCAAGACACAAGACCAGCCATCTGAGGACCCTGGGATGTTGTGAGAGCCAGTGGTGGGACTCTGGAACTCCCGACTCTACGACCTTGTGAGGGCGAGTTCCAGAGCGTAGCCAGAGTAGAGTATCTAGGCTGTGTACCTAGGCTGTGTACCTAGGCTGTAACAGAGTATCAGGAATGTTGTGGAGTGGGAGTGTTGGATTGTAATAAAGAAGTTACCTCTACAAGTGTCTCCGGAACCCGTTACACCTGGACGCTGAATGGCGAATGGGAATGAAACACTGTTGTAAATCAGACTTTTTTCCTTAGTGATGGTGGTGTATCAGGCTGGATATGACTGTAAAATAACAAGAATCAATATGGATATGATTATGAGAGTAAATATAAACTGGCTGTTTAGCAGTAAACTGCACGGCAGCTAAAGTTTAAACTTGGTTAATTACATCCTTCTTCAGGTGGGGACTGCGAAGCGTAAGCACAACAGCTTAAGTGTGTCTAAGAGGTGGCTTTGACGAGGAGTTCAATCTTTTTTACATGGTTAATAACATCTTTCCAATGATTGCTCAATTTGTACCCATCATCACGGTTGAAGTTATGTCTATGTTTGTATATCTGAATGGTATTCTCAGGTTTTTTCGGTAAAGTCACGTAGGTAAAAGGAGGCTTGACGGATCCTTGGGACATTCTGTCTACAGGAAAGCCACCCACACAAATTCCTACTTGAAACCGGATTCCCACCACCACCCATCTCAAAAGAATTCTCTCATCAAAACGCTATACCACAGAGCCCATGGCATTTCTGACCAACACCACCTGACTGATGAATTAAGACATGTACATCGGGCCCTCAGGATGAACGGATACTCTGACCGCACTATCCGCCAAGCTGTCTCTCCCATCACACAGAAACAACCACATGAAACTCTGACCAAAACTATCACGTTACCATACATAGCAGGCGTGACCAAAAAGATCTCCAAAATTCTAAACAAACATAAGATCCAAGTCCGATTCAGTACAGTGCATAAAATCCGTGATCTGATTCCATCTGTGAAGGATGTCGTTCCTGACTTACAGTATCCTGGAGTCTACAAATTGAGTTGCATTTGTGGTGATTGCTACATTGGAGAAACAAAACGTCATGTTGCTGATCGTGTCCGCGAGCACAAGTCAGATCTGAAACACGGCAGAACTGATTCTTCGGCCGTTGCCGATCATTGCTACAACTCGGCGGGCTCTCATGAAATTGTCTTTTCCGAGACCAAGGTTCTCTGCAAACCTCCGGGCTACCATCAAAGGTTTGTACACGAAGCCATACAAATATACAAACACAGACATAATTTCAACCGTGATGATGGGTACAAACTCAGTAATCACTGGAAAGATGTTATTAACCACGCAAAAAAGACTTAATTACACTTTTTGGACCATCTTATCTGACAGGCACTATTTTAATTTACTTCACCGAGTGTTAACATCCACAGTGTTTAACAGTAATCTCTTCATTGTTCTTTGATCACCGCTCGCCACGTTTCCATTCATTGTGTTGAGCACTACGTGATGTCTTTGATCACCGCTCGCCCTCCGTCCCGGCGCGTCTCCATTCATTGTGTTGAGCACTGCGTGCAGTCTTTGATCGCCGCTCGCCCTCCGTCCCGACACGTCTCCATTCATTGTGTTGAGCACTGCGTGCAGTCTTTGATCACCGCTCCTCCTCCCTCCCGATACGTTTCCATTCATTGGCTACCACAGCCTGATAAGCTCTCCCCCCCTCTCCACCTCCCTTCAACTTGCTTATAAGGGATTACATCTTGAATCATTGCTTCACTTGATGCAGCTAATTCGGCTGTGACGGTCCCACCTGATGACGGAGACTTGTGTTGCCTCCGAAACGTCGTGAATTTTATTTTGTTTTGTTTTATTTTACTTTCATTAATTTTAATGTTTTTTACCTACGTGACTTTACCGAAAAAACCTGAGAATATGAATCATTGCAGTCACGAAAGCTTCAAATCTAGAATTAATGCCCTCTACGGGGAGGAATTCCACCTATCTGTTAGAGTTTTTAACAGACAACGAGACAAGAAGTCACAGCTTCTCGAGACGCTGGCCTTCCTCAAGAGATGCCGCGATAACAAGGTAATACCCATCGCTTTCACACTCACATCCGCTGCTGTGTCCTCACCGAACTCCAAACAGATCTTATTTAAAGCTAGCCTATCACTAATCTCGGAGAGAATAAGGTTACTCCGATCTGAACTCGATAATTTAGACAAGACTCTCTTACAAACACATCTAATGTTAACACAAAAAATGTCACCTTCTGATTGGAACCACGTTGATAACATGACTTCTGCTTCTGCTGACTCAATGTCAGCCAAATGCAAAGCTAACCTGATTTCTAAATTCAACCTCCTATCTAAAAAGAAACCAGAGCCACACATCGCAAAGCTGGATGTTAACAAGACCGTGATTAATCAGAGTAACATTCCAATTTCTGACAATCTAAAAACGGTACTGGCCAAAGGACTAAATTTCGCCGTCACCCCTAAATATATACCAGTAGAGGATATGATTTCTCAGATTGATGTAGCCCTCAGAGGCATAGGACACATCCATGCGGATGTAGCAAGAGCTGAAATAGCTACTATTCTTAAGAATGCTAAGAAACCCACTAGTAACATCAGCAAAAACGAACGCTCTGAACTCGCGAATTTAAAAAAGAGAGATGATATAGTCATCCTCTCGGCAGACAAGGGCAATGCCACGGTCATCATGGATAAAGATTCATACAACAACAAAATCCTGGACCTGCTTAATGATGGGAGTTACTCCAAAATTAAAAACGATCCCACTAAAAGCCTAACGACAAAAACCAACAGTATCATCACGAGTTCGACTTCCCTAATCGAACCAAGCAAACGTCCCTCTCTAAAACCATCGGCGGCAAGACCTCCCAGACTCTATGGTCTTCCCAAAATCCATAAAGAAGGCACCCCGCTACGACCCATCGTGTCGACGATAAACTCTCCGACGTACAAACTAGCCCGTTTTCTATCAGATACTCTGCTCCCCTTCACAGGCAAGACCTCTTCGGCAGTACTCAACTCAACCCAATTAGTCTCTATGGTTAAGGACATGGTACTATCTCCTGATGACATCCTCGTCAGCTTTGATGTAGTATCTTTGTTTACCAAAGTCCCAGTACCGGACACCCTAACAATAATTGAGGACTTAGTCCAACATGGATTGAATTCTGATGTACCTGCGCTGGTTAGGCATTGCCTCACCAACACCTATTTTACCTGGAATGGCACCTTCTACAAACAGAATGAGGGTACCCCTATGGGCTCCCCCTTGTCACCAGTTATAGCCAACATGTTCATGGAAAAGTTTGAATCAGACGCCATCCAGACATCCACCCTGCGTCCTTCCCTGTGGAAGAGATATGTGGATGACACTTTCGTCATCTGGCCACATGGCCTCCCAGCATTGAACCACTTCTTGGACCACATCAATTCTAGACACCCATCTATCAGATTCACCATGGAAGTGGAGAAAGACGGTAAACTACCATTCTTGGATATTCTGTTTAAGAGGAGGCTTGACGGATCCTTGGGACATTCTGTCTACAGGAAAGCCACCCACACAAATTCCTACTTGAAACCGGATTCCCACCACCACCCATCTCAAAAGAATTCTCTCATCAAAACGCTATACCACAGAGCCCATGGCATTTCTGACCAACACCACCTGACTGATGAATTAAGACATGTACATCGGGCCCTCAGGATGAACGGATACTCTGACCGCACTATCCGCCAAGCTGTCTCTCCCATCACACAGAAACAACCACATGAAACTCTGACCAAAACTATCACGTTACCATACATAGCAGGCGTGACCAAAAAGATCTCCAAAATTCTAAACAAACATAAGATCCAAGTCCGATTCAGTACAGTGCATAAAATCCGTGATCTGATTCCATCTGTGAAGGATGTCGTTCCTGACTTACAGTATCCTGGAGTCTACAAATTGAGTTGCATTTGTGGTGATTGCTACATTGGAGAAACAAAACGTCATGTTGCTGATCGTGTCCGCGAGCACAAGTCAGATCTGAAACACGGCAGAACTGATTCTTCGGCCGTTGCCGATCATTGCTACAACTCGGCGGGCTCTCATGAAATTGTCTTTTCCGAGACCAAGGTTCTCTGCAAACCTCCGGGCTACCATCAAAGGTTTGTACACGAAGCCATACAAATATACAAACACAGACATAATTTCAACCGTGATGATGGGTACAAACTCAGTAATCACTGGAAAGATGTTATTAACCACGCAAAAAAGACTTAATTACACTTTTTGGACCATCTTATCTGACAGGCACTATTTTAATTTACTTCACCGAGTGTTAACATCCACAGTGTTTAACAGTAATCTCTTCATTGTTCTTTGATCACCGCTCGCCACGTTTCCATTCATTGTGTTGAGCACTACGTGATGTCTTTGATCACCGCTCGCCCTCCGTCCCGGCGCGTCTCCATTCATTGTGTTGAGCACTGCGTGCAGTCTTTGATCGCCGCTCGCCCTCCGTCCCGACACGTCTCCATTCATTGTGTTGAGCACTGCGTGCAGTCTTTGATCACCGCTCCTCCTCCCTCCCGATACGTTTCCATTCATTGGCTACCACAGCCTGATAAGCTCTCCCCCCCTCTCCACCTCCCTTCAACTTGCTTATAAGGGATTACATCTTGAATCATTGCTTCACTTGATGCAGCTAATTCGGCTGTGACGGTCCCACCTGATGACGGAGACTTGTGTTGCCTCCGAAACGTCGTGAATTTTATTTTGTTTTGTTTTATTTTACTTTCATTAATTTTAATGTTTTTTACCTACGTGACTTTACCGAAAAAACCTGAGAATATGAATCATTGCAGTCACGAAAGCTTCAAATCTAGAATATCTGAATGGCTTAATGCACACACCTTTGATGGTAGCCAAAAAGATTTGCAGAGCACCTTGGTCTCGGAAAAGACAATATCATGAGAGCCCACATCGTTGTAACAATGATTGGCAACGGCGGAAGACTCAATTTTGCTGTGTTTCAGATCTGACTTGTGCTCGCGGACATGAGCGGAGACATGACGTTTTGTTTCCCCAATGTAACAATCACCACAGATTCAACTCAGTTTATAGACTCCAGGGTATTGCAAGTCAGGAATGACATCTTTCACAGATGGGATTAGATCACGAATTTTACGTACTGTACTGAATCGGACCAGGATCTTATGTTTGTTTAGAATTTTGGAGATCTTTTTGGTCACGCCTGTTATGTATGGTAACGTGATGGTTTTGATCGGAGTTTCAGGTGGTTGTTTCTGTATGGTGGGAGAAACAGCTTGGCGGATAGTACGGTCAGAGTATCCGTTCATCTTGAGGGCCAGATGTACATGTTTTAATTCACTGGTCAGGTGGTGTTGGTCAGATATGCAATGAGCTCTGTGGTATAGTGTTTTGATGAGAGAATTATTTTGAGCCGGGTGGTGGTGGGAATCAGGTTTCGAGTAGGAATCTGTGTGGGTGGCCTTCCTGTTAACAGAATGTCTCAAGGAGCCATCAGGTCTCCTCTCAAACAGAACATCCAGGAATGGTAGTTTGCCATATTTCTCCACTTCCATGGTGAATCTGATGGATGGGTGTCTGGAATTGATGTGGTCCAGGAAATGGTTCAATGCTGGGAGGCCATGTGGCCAAATGACGAAAGTGTCATCCACATATCTCTTCCACAGGGAAGGATGCAGAGTAGACCTCTGGATGGCGTCTGATTCAAACTTCTCCCTGAAAACATTGGCTATCACTGGTGACAAGGGGGAGCCCATAGGGGTACCCTCATTATGTTTGTAGAAGGTGCCATTCCAGGTAAAGTAAGTGTTGGTGAGGCAATGCCTAACCAACGCAGGTACATCCGAGTTCAGTCCATGTTGGACCAAATCTTCAATTATTGTTAAGGTGTCAGGCACTGTGACTTTGGTAAACAGAGAAACCATATCAAAACTGACGAGGATATCATCAGGAGACAGTACCATGTCCTTGACCATAGAAATGAACTTCTCTACTCATGGCAACTGATGGCACCGGCTCGAGTGGCTGGTTAGCTCACCTGTGTGGTGTTCTTCATACAGACAAATCCCTGAGCCAGGGTCTCTCTTGAGTCCCTCCATGCACTGACACACGGTGTCCTGGGCCACGGAGCAGGCGTGAGCCACCTCCTCATCTGTAATGAGAAAGCATTATACAAAGCCACCAACCCCTCCATTCAAGCCAAAGTTACTTAAATAGTTTTGTTTTGCATCAGTCACTGAATGAGACGAAAAAAAATGGTTGCCAGTTTGCCTCACATATAGAAATGTCTATAACAATAAGCGTACCATTTAAGACTGGGAAACAAAAGGAACCACCGCAGTGTAAGGTTAGCACGCTGTACTTGCAACCCCTAGGTCACTGGTTACATTAATAATTTAATCAATGTAAAAACAAAACGCCTCTGTCCACCCAGCACAATGTCATGTATCGTGAAACATCAATCTATTCTCACATTGACAATTCAACTGAAGCATTTTTCCCCATTAAAAATACTAAATGTAAAAGAGTAAAACTGATAGGCTGGTGTCTCATGCTGCCACCCTTGGAGCTACAATTAAGAGGTGGAAGACCTCTTCCAAGGCGTCTGAGCAATGTGCCAGAGTCGGTCAAATACCCTCTGGAGGGGATGTCGTGGGCTAGAACAAAATAGTATGCTAACTTCTTACAAGAAATGTGGTCTTTGTGGAAGAGTAGACCATAAGTCCGGTTATTAATTGCGAAAATAACTACTGGAACCTTTGTCGGAACGCGGACGACTGTGATTTGACAAATTTGAGAGGTTATAATCATATTACCGTGTATATTGCTGAAAAAAACATCCCCTGTTGAGGTTGTTTGGCCATACTTCACACATAGCAAGTTAGTAAAGGTGAGGAACATAGATGTCGGAGAATAGTACAGAGAATAGTACAGTACAATTGCATTTGCTGCACTCTCCAGTACACGAGTTATATGCATGGTTGACGCCAATTCAAACCCTTTCCAGCCTGAAACTTGTTTAGCTTCTATTTTATGATGAGATCAGGCACATTCCCGATAGTGTCATTGGCAGGACATTATTAATTACGACAGATCCTGGTCTGTTTGATATCATATTTTGTTTTCTCACTGTACACTCCAAATATAACTTGTTTGCCTTATTACGAGATGCTGATGGCACAATTGGAATGCATACAAAGAGATGAATCTCAAAAACACACAATGCAGATATGGCAGTAACCTACTTGCTGTGCTGTCATTTACCTGCTCCGCAGCTGCTGCACTGTGCACACTTCTCCTCATGGTTGACTTTGTTCATGAAGCTGCCCTCAGGACATAGATCACACGCCGCTCTCATTTTATCAGCGATGCAGTCGATCACCTTGTACGTTCCTGGAGGACAAAGCAGCGTGAGCAGGCCAAGAGATAAGACTTCACTTTTAAATGGGAGCTGGACTATACGTCCAACCAGGAACTAATTCTTTGGCAGATAGAGACAACACACTTTAAACACGGGCCTTTTAGGAACAATGCATCAACTCCAAGCAAATGGCTGTGTTTTTTCTTTATTACAAATTAAACCATAGTGGGGCCACTTGGAATAGCAACACCCATTGGATTTCCTTCCTGCATCTGTAGTGGGTCAACCTGGCCAGAAAACAGGCACCTGGGTACCACACTGTTTGTTTCACACAGGAGTAGGGGACGAAGTACGCTTCTCAACCTGTGGTCCGCAAAGCCGTAGGAAGTTGTTCATGGAATTCTGCTGTTTTGAATGTTATCGTGACAATGGAATGGCTCAGGGGAGGGAAGTGTTATGAGCCTGGATGGCCATGGCCGTGTGGGATTACCTGCAGAGCACAACTCACAACAGATGCCTTCTTGTGATTTGTAGAATCCATCACCGCACTCCTTGGCAAGAGACAGCTTGTGCAGTAAAGAGATCTACAGAACGGATCCATACGGAGAAGTTGGGCAATCAGGGGGAGGAAATGAACAGCAATAAAACCCAGCTAAACAAAGAATAAATATGCACTGTCTGCTTCACTAACAGTGGTCATTGAAGATGCCCTGACATTCGCAACTTCAATTAGCTCGGTTGGCTACATACGGTGTAAAAAGAAGTTCAACCAACATACATAATTTGAAATTAGTCGGCCATTGTATGCCGTGTCACAGTCTAAATTTGCCAAATAAAAAAAAAATTGCTTGCAATTACTTATGTGGGGAATGCACCAATCATCGCCCCCGACTGATAAATTAATGCCCATTTGCAGGCATGGTGCTGAGTTACCTTGCCTATAATTTACACTCCTGTCGTGTTTTTATAATACTTGCAATTTCACACCTGCTCATATTACAGCTGGTCGAAGGGCTTCCACTACAGAGAGCTCCAGGGGGTATTTGTCGATTCTTCCAAGCTGACCAAACGTCTTGGAAGAGGTCGGGAAACTCCCAATTCAACTCGTCACATCATCTTATCATATCAAGGATGTGCATATATTGCCTTATTAGTAACTTGAGACCTGACGATCAGACTTAACTGCGATGAACTCAATCTAGATTTGAAGCTTTCGTGACTGCAGGAATCCATACTTTTTGGTTCTTTCGGTAAAACATTTTTTGCTGTGGTTTTCCCACCTGATGATGATTGCTTGTGTTGCAATCGAAATGTCGTGAATTATTTTTTGCTGAAGTGAGAGAGAGAATTGCCGTGGTAAGAGGTTATACAGGCAAGAAAGGGGGAGGAGCAAGGGGGGAGAGGGAGGGGTGGCCACTATCAAAGGTTTGTTCATGAAGTAATCCAGATATGTAAACATAGACATAACTTCAACCGAGAAGATAGATACAAATTGAGCAATAATTGGAAGGATATTATTTACCAGGTAAAACGCTAACTGGTTTGTATTGGTTGTCGTCTATAATATCTGCCGGGTACTACTACTCCACGCAGCGCTCACCCTGCCCCGACCCCACACCCCAACCCCTCCCTCTCCCCCTTTCTTGCCTGTGTAGTGTTGCTCTGGGGACACTTTATAGGGGGCACGTCTTTATTATACACTCGCATCCTAACTACAAAAAATCAACTCCTCGTACAGTTTATCTTGAGCACTTCCTCCACTTGGTATATTATACACCTCCTATGTAGCGTGCTTACCCCGGCTACGCTCCAGGTCCTCCGGCTATAATATTCTATGGGAGGCTACTTGACGCGACCCAGCCAAAGTACAGGTCCAACACTGACCTCGCAGAGCTTCGGCCCTTAAAAGGATGGCGAAGCTAGGGGTTCAGTCCTATTCTAGCAGGTTTTCTTGTTTCAACTGGTCATCTTCAACGTCAACTGCCACGAACCTCTCCAGAGGTCCGCTTTATATACGCTTCTCAGCCGAGGGGCGGGCTCTGTGGGATCGTAGAACACCCTGCAGCCCCTAACATGCAATTGCAGCCGCAGCCTTCAACCGTTGGGAGGGGCTGCGGAGGATAGTAGAATCCCTCACAGTCCCCAATTGCTTCTGGGCTGCTTGTAATTGCTTGCAAGTGCAGTCCATCTATGGGGCTACACCTGTATAACCTCTTACCACGGCAACTCTCTTTTCCACTTCAGCAAAAAAAAATATTCTGTGTTTTTCCCACCTGATGACGATTGCTTGTGTTGCAATCGAAACGTCATGATTTAATTTATTTTATTTTATATCTACGTGACTTTACCGAAAGAACCAAAGAGTATGGATCCAAGTATCTTGTTGTGAATCTTTTTGTCTGCGTGCAAATATATGGATCTCGATATAGTAATACAGATATCGATATAAGTCTTTGGTGACCGGGCTTGAGGATCCGGTTTAACCGCAGTTGGCTGAAACCTGGATTCGAACCCAGGACCTCAGCGAACCATTAATCCTTTAACTGACAATTGACTGAGACAATGTGAGTGGTCGTCCTCACCATGAGCAGGAGTCTTACTCCCATCGTGAGCCCCGCTGGGTTTCTCCGCGAGGTTCTGACACTCCTCTCTCCACGCCACAGACTTCCAAACTTCTCTGTCCCTTGTCCAGTTCTTGTCCAGCTCAAAATGTGAGTCCCGAAAGTGCGACCTCCATTAACTGGCCTCGACATTTTGCTGTGATCTTCGCAACGATCTGTTGAGATAAAACATCACTCTGGATTGTTATTCTGAATTATTTATTATTTTCCTGAAGATGCTTAATTGTGATTTAAAGTTATTGTTTTTGAGCATATGACCAATGTTCCAAAAGGGAACCGAGTGCTCCACCCCACATGTCAAAACGATTCCAACTGTGGCTGAATTTGTGCTTTGTACAGGAATAATAGTTTCGATAAAAAAATAAATTGGCACACGAAGGAAAAGCAAGCTATTTTGATGCATCGTATGTACATATGTTGAACTTCTTTTTCACCATACACAGCCAACCGTGCTAATCAGAGGTGAGAATGTTGTGATAACCATATTAGCGGATACGATTATTGTTAAATATGATGGAAGGGACCATCATTTCTGAAGTTGCCATCTTGCTTTATACCATTGACTTCACTTTATATTATTATCAATTATATATTGTCATAGCCAAGACAGACTGCCATGTCCATTATCTCGCAAGCTCCGAGGCACATATGCCATAACCCTTGCTGCACTGGGCACAAACTTCGACATCTTTTTCAATCCTCTAATAGTTGATCGCAAGTTATTGGAGGAATATTTTGACCGCTCGAGACTTCAAATAAATCTTTGCAAATCCACATACAAGCAATTTCCTCCTGAACAATCACACAGCAGATGCTACCACCCTTGATGTTCCCTTATGTGTAGCCCAGTGTGCTATGACCCAAGTCCAAGATATATAGGAATAATTATGGATAGACCTGAGACCTTCAAGGCTCCACCAAATCAACAATCGCCCTGCTAACAACACTTGCAGGAACAACCTGGGACGCCTCAGCTGATGTGCTGCAAACTGCTGCCCTCTCACTGATATACTCAGTGGCAGAGGCAATGACCTCTAGCCTGGTCCAGGTGCATGTACACAACATGGTGAGATGCATAACTAAGTAAAACAATGTACATCATAGCTGTAACTCTGAAACGGACACCAATCCCCTGAATTCTCTGTTTAGGCGAACATTCTGCCACCAAATATCTACATGCAAATTGCAAATGGTTTACACTTTTTCTTACCAATGACCACAAATTCAATGTTGAGTGATATTGTCTATTTTGACTATCATAGCTCCTTGTAGATATACCTAAAGTCGGAAAAACATCAGATGATGGGGCTATACAGCACTAGAATTGGATCGGGAAACAGAATTTGCATGATAAGAATCAGCAGAGCTGAGGATGGATAACCCTTGCTTGGGCAAGGAGTGACCCAGGAACATTTCTGAGACGAAAATTTATAGATGGGGTCTAGCATCAGCATCTCCAAAGGACAGAGCAGAACAGGATACGGAAGGGATGACCGATGGAAAAACACCATAAACCACTGCCCATCCGAGGGCAAATAAAGGGCAGACAAGAATGTCCCTTGCCGTTTCAAAGACTGTCTGAATTAACAAACCTTGGTGCCTAGAAAGTTGAAACGTTAAAAATGAGAACCACCGCACATGAAACATCGCAAACATTGTGGTACTACATGCCAATCTAATAATAGGATGTATTGTTACATTACAATACAGCGAAGAGTCAGGAGGTTTTGAATTTGACGAATTGCATGTTTTATTAACATCCACTTATCCATACATATGTAGTGACAGAACGGTCACTACTGTGTTGGCCTGTACGAAGGGATCCGGACCTTCCCAGAGGTGGGGGAAGTGAGGCGTGTCCTGGGAAGGGAGGCGTGGCCTGAAGAGAGCCAGCCACGCCGGGGCGGAGCCAGCCACGCCAAACCAGATATATAAGCGTGGTGTGAACGCTGAGCTAGGCTGTTGTACTGTACTCCGAAGTGAAGACATCATCAGTCGTCAAGTCCCGAGTCGTCGTCCTGGGCCAGGCAGGCCGTTACCTGCCTGGTCCAGTCTGTGTCGCGTTCCAGAGTGTTAGTGAGTTGAGAAAGGTGGTCACCACCTCATGTACAGCGTTATGTTATTTACCGTTTAATAAATAGTGTTGCCTCCAAGCTGCGTGTGTGTGCACCTAATTCGGTCTTACTACATTTGGTGTAGAAGTGGTCATCGAACTTTCGCTGATTAATTTGAAGAAGCTGTACCCTTCGCTGCCATGGTGTAAAAGCTGGCAGCGAAGTGCAAGACCCAACCGGAGGTGCGGATGGACGGTGTGGGTTGCACCTGGCCTCTCCCTGCGACGACCACGGAGTCTGGGGCCCCGGTGATGTGCCCCGGGGGATGGGCGGCTGCAGCCTGCATGGGAGGAGGCTGTGAGCCCGGGCTGGTCGCCATCGACGGCGAGTTGGAGCGACGTCGCTCGTCAACTCGACCAGCTGCTGGTGGCAAGGGAGTGGCCGGGTGTTGGTGAGTGATGGCGAATTTGCAAGATGACGCAGCTGTGGCGTTCGCGCCGTTTCGGCGGTGCCGGCGTTCCTGCATTTCACTGCGGCGGCGTTCCCGCCATTTGCACCATGCCGGGGGTTTCCCGCCACTTCAACGTGCCGGCGTTTCCCGCCATTTCAACGTGTGGGCGTTCCCGCACTTCCCACAGCGGCGTTCCCGCCATTTTCACCGCGGCAGTGTTTTCGCGATGGCGGCGTTCCCGCCTTTTGCGCCTTGTGTGCTGCGCCGGCCTGGCGGCGCGCCGCTGCAGCCCTGTGATTACGGGCCTACCTCCCCACATTGAAGTAAGAAGAGCGGGGGAGGGCATCGGTGGTGAAAGCGAGAGGGGCCCGTGATTGAAGAGAGGGTTTCGACGTTGGAGACACTGCTGGGAGGGACTTTTTCAGTTTGACTCTCCGGTTTTGTGTTCCTGGCGGACGGTTTTTCTCTCTGTTCTTTTTGCATTTTGGCTTGTGCGAGTGTTATGTTGTGTTATATTGTTATTGTGTATACTGTATGGAGTTTCGCTCGTGATTGTCACGTGTAACTGTCAGAAACTTTGATCGTCATTGTTGCCAATGTACAGACCGTATGGAGCTTTGCTTGGAATTGTTAACAGTGTATGGAATGTTGGCTACTTGCTTGTGATTGTTTACTATGTACGGATTGTCTGGAGTATTGATTGTGTGTGTTGCCATGTGGGGACTGGATGGAGCATTGCGCCACACGATTTACTGTACGAACTTCGTATACTGCATATACTGTATTAATCAATTCGGCGATTCTTGGGGTTTGTGTATTGTTTTTTTGCTCTCAAAATTCGAATGCCCTGAGTCCCATGGTTAATGTTGAAGGGGATTTAGAAATGACAGGTTCGGTTTGTTTCAAACTCGCTGGTTGGTTCCTGTCCGTTGTTGCACAGATGATGTCTTTTGTGCGGGAATGCTCCTTGTGTTCTATGTGGATCGGGGGTGCGTTTCCGTTAATTGCCGTCAAATTGCGTTGCTCTCTCCACTCGGTTGGTACAGCTGCATGCTGCAATGCGAGTCTCGGAGATGATGTGTACGGATACGGGATGTGAGGTTTATTGTTGTGACCATTGAATATTCGGGATCGTCACAAATTGTGCGTACCTGTTCGGCATTGGATCAGTTCTGTGGGGGATCATAATTCAAATTGTATGTGTTGTGATGGTGTTAAATTGCGATGGTGACATGCTGCCAGGGATTTGGAATTGTGCTGCTGGCTGTCACCTATCTTGGGGCGCAGGTCCTGACCAGGATGGCCCAGTGAGTGTTGCGTGTCTAACATGAACGTTGTGGTCCCGTCATGCTATGGCTGACGGCTTGACCTGACAGCCCGGAGATTGAAACACTCCGTGGTATGTCTAGCCTAGTGGGCTGTGCGCTCACAGGGCTCGGAGAGTGTGGTCCCGTCATGCAATGGCTGACGGCTTGACCTGACAGCCCGGAGATTGAAACACTCCGTGGTATGTCTAGCCTAGTGGGCTGTGCGCTCACAGGGCTCGGAGAGTGTGGTCCCGTCATGCTGTGTCTGACAGCTTGACCTGACAGCCCGGAGATCGAGACACTCCGTGGCTTGTCTAGCCAAGTGGGCTGTGCGCTCACATGGCTCAGAGAGTGTGGTCCCGTCATGCTGTCTGACAGCTTGACCTGACAGCCCGGAGATCGAGACACTCCGTGGCTTGTCTAGCCTAGTGGGCTGTGCGCTCACATGGCTCAGAGAGTGTGGTCCCGTCATGCTGTCTGACAGCTTGACCTGACAGCCCGGAGATCGAGACACTCCGTGGCTTGTCTAGCCAAGTGGGCTGTGCGCTCACATGGCTCAGAGAGTGTGGTCCCATCATGCTGTGTCTGATGGCTTGACCTGACGGCTCGGAGAGTGAGACACTCCGAGGTGCGTTGAAACAGTGGGCTGGAGATTCGTAAGGTTCAGGTGGAGTTGTCCTGTTACGTTGGGACTGTATCCCTCAGTTGTTAGGGTGCATGTTGTGCAATGAGTGAACGTTGGGTCGTCTCAGCTCGGTCGGTACAGTTATATGCTGCGATGCGAGTCTTCGAGAGAGACTGGCTCGTCTCAGCTCGGTCGGTACAGCTATATGCTGCGATGCGAGTCTTGGAGAGAGACTGGGTCGTCTCAGCTCGGTCGGTACAGCTATATGCTGCGATGCGAGTCTTGGAGAGAGACTGGGTTAAAATCCCACCGATATGGCCGACGCGTGCTGCTGGTTGTGATGCCGCGTCGGAAAGGCGGTGGGGTGGTAACATGGAAATTCCCCCCCCGATATGGCCGACGTGTGTTACTGGTTGTGACGCCGCGTCGGAAAGGCGGTGGGGTGGTAACATGGAAATTCCCCCCCGATATGGCCGACGCGTGCTACTGGTTGTGACGCCGCGTCGGAAAGGCGGTGGGGTGGTAACATGGAAATTCCCCCCTGATATGGCCGACGCGTGCTACTGGTTGTGACGCCGCGTCGGAAAGGCGGTGGGGTGGTAACATGGAAATTCCCCCCCGATATGGCCGACGCGTGCTACTGGTTGTGACGCCGCGTCGGAAAGGCGGTGGGGTGGTAACATGGAAATTCCCCCCCGATATGGCCGACGCGTGCTACTGGTTGTGACGCCACGTCGGAAAGGCGGGGGGGTGCTAACGGGTGACTGTCATTGCATGCGTGATTCTAACGGGGGGGGGGGCTGTGCTGGAGCGTAAGTGGGTTAGCCAGTTTTCATGTATATTTGTTGTTAATTCCCCGTTTTCTGTGCGGTTCCCTTTTACCCTCGTCGATTCTGTATATATTACGTGATTGTATTTCTCATCGGTCGCCGGTCATTTATTGATGTTGCTGGTTCGGAGGCACACCTTTTCGATGTTTCACAGTTGTGTTACAGCCGGGGACGGCTGTGTGTTTATACAGGGGGGGGTGATGTAGTGACAGAACGGTCACTACTGTGTTGGCCTGTACGAAGGGATCCGGACCTTCCCAGAGGTGGGGGAAGTGAGGCGTGTCCTGGGAAGGGAGGCGTGGCCTGAAGAGAGCCAGCCACGCCGGGGCGGAGCCAGCCACGCCAAACCAGATATATAAGCGTGGTGTGAACGCTGAGCTAGGCTGTTGTACTGTACTCCGAAGTGAAGACATCATCAGTCGTCAAGTCCCGAGTCGTCGTCCTGGGCCAGGCAGACCGTTGCCTGCCTGGTCCAGTCTGTGTCGCGTTCCAGAGTGTTAGTGAGTTGAGAAAGGTGGTCACCACCTCATGTACAGCGTTATGTTATTTACCGTTTAATAAATAGTGTTGCCTCCAAGCTGCGTGTGTGTGCACCTAATTCGGTCTTACTACACATAATTGCCGTGAGGTCTGGGTTAAGCATATTAATTTGATAATGAATTATAGAAGTTCGTATTGGAGCATTAAATCGAAGGATCATTGAAAATATACGTTTGTAATAAAGCACTTCGACGACCATCTGTAGTTCGTGTCTTCTTTATTATTTATTTCTCGTCGGCTGGACAGCTCCACGTTCCCTTCACATCGACACCGCTCCACTCTCGTTCCGCACGTTAGATGTTGTCGCTCCGCGCACGGCTCGCAAGGAAACAGCCTCCGGCCCGCCACGTGTTTGCTGGCGTGCTGGAAAAGCGAGACGTGGTCTCGCCTCTAGACTCCACACACTGACCTCGAGCATCTTCTTGCTTCCCCTTATAACCCCTCACCTACGTCACCAAGCCCCGCCTATAGCCACGCCCCCTCACGAACCTTCTAGATGCCTACCCACAAGAACCCTTGAGCTCTGCCCTTGAACTTTGGCCCAATCAATCGCATCCATCTCATGGGCTAATGGCTGAAGCGGCGGAGCCTATCCCACCGAACGGTGACCGTCGGTGAACTATCGTATTACACTTTATACGAAACATGCTAATTTTTCACAACCAAAAAAATAATATTCAACCAAGGGTTATAACCAGAGCCAGGCCCGACCGCCTTTGTCTTCCCAGTGACGATATTTACATACTGCACCAAGTATTAATATTCATACTAAGTCGACCTATTTGGGGGGGGGGGGGGGGTGGGGAGGTGGACCAGGACCAGTTCAGATAACTGCCACCTTGTTGATTGTGAATGAGAATTAAACTCAGAAGACCAGGCTCAATCGGAGAGGGGACAAACAAACACACGAACACCCAGATAGAAACGAAGGCCATTTCACAATGAAACAGACGTTCTAATGCACACATAAACAAACACCACATCTAGGGGCTAACTCGTATGAGAAGACAGACATCACATGGACAATTAAGTTGGTCTGTGTTCACAAAAGTCTAGGGATGACTTTCGGAAGGAGTATGATAGGGGTTAGGACATCAGGTGCCAGGATGTCTGCTGAGCCAAAACCAGGGATGAACTCAGGCTGACCCAATGGATGCACCACGTGTTCAAAGGAGGGAGGAGCTTTGGGCCTTAATGTGTCTTAGGAAACGAATTAACTAAGCTAAAATGTATTATATAAACAGCACACGAAATCATACAAACCAGTCCTGCAGAGGCAGACTCAGGATTTGCCCTCGTGGCTGGAAATATAGTTGAGTTCTTGATAATGCAGACTGAGTATCGTTGGAAGTTTTCTTTTATGTTTTCTTTATATTTCAAGGACTTCGTTAAATTGTACTAAGAGGTGTGATAAGTTCCATGGTTGAGGAAAATTGTTGATTCGTTGATTATGGCAAGAGATCTTATACAGTATTCCTCATGCTATTGTTCTGCGAAGGAAATCTATATATAAATACCGTACTTAGCTAGAAGTGTCAAGGAATTGTTGGCAAAACGCCCATGGTGACATAAAGCAACTTTCCCAAGTGGAGATTTGAGTTATACACCAATATCGAGTGTGGATGTCTCAGCTATAGACTGGAAAAGTTGTTTGTTGTTAAGTCAACCTCACAAAGTATGAGGTGTATAGAGGCCGGGAGTGTGAGCAGAGTCATGTGCAGGCTGCTGCATCGCGTGAGACCTCTGAGAGGGAGCCACAACAGGAGCTCGCGAACCAAGCGCTCCCAAAGGGCTGCTGCCAGACAGAGTGCTGTGTCAGCGTGGCCGCAGCATGCTCCAGCTGCAGATCGAGCCTGGCAGGCAGACAACCTGAGCACTCAGAGCATCAGCTAACGGCTGACTGGCAGCGTGCTGACTCGAGAGCCGCGAGCGGACTTCAGCTGCGGACCGAGCATGATGCACAGACAACGCTGCGAACGACCAGCGAGCAGCATGACCACGAGTGCTCCAGCTGTGGACCAAGCCTGCCGTTCTAAACATCGTTGTGGGACTGGAGGTATTTCGGATTGCAGAAGACAGAAGATGGAACATTAACTTTACACTCACTCACCATTTTTAACTGTACCTTGCAGAGCTTGTGGGCCAATAAGAATATCAGCTTACATGTGTAATGTGCTCCGGAGACACTTGTCGAGGTAACTTTTTTTATTACAATACAAAACTCAACAGTTCTGATACTCTGTTACAGCCTAGGGACACAGCCTAGGGACACAGCCTCCTCCTAGCATACCTGACTCTGGCTACGCTCTGGGGTCCTCCGGCTACAATTACTATAGGGGAGGCTACCTGACCCGACCCAGCCAAGGTGCGGGTCTAGACCTGGCTTCCTCGGAACTCGCCCTTACAAGGGCGTAGAGCCCGGAGTCCCAGAGTCCCACCACTGGCCCGCACAGTGTCCCGGCCCTTACAAGGACAAGCGGGACGAGGGGGTCCAGGGTCCTAAGCTGGCTGGTCTTGGGTCTTGAGCTGCGACTGGCCCGATCGGTCAGGGAGCGGCCCTTTTATCCCTCTTGTTCATCGAGGGGTGGGGTTGTGTTGGCTCGTGCATCATCTATCTAAATTGTGAGAACTGTATCCTGTCGTGAGATGTGCATTCTGAGACCTGACATAATTACAGAAAATTGATAAAGCGAGAATCATTGCTATTAACAAGATTGATAAGACAACCAGCGAGCCAATAATAATAAGAAGAACTTGTGATAACTTTATGCATAATCGCTTCCTAATCATATGCATATGTAGTGACATAGAATTAGCTATGTAGCAGCTTCGCGCTGGCTGCTGGCGGGTAAGGGGATCTGCGGCTTACAGCAGCCCTGACGTCAGCAAGCCAGGTGATACACCAGAGGTGATATTTGGGGGAAATGGTTACAGAAGGGGCACGTGGGGGGAGTACTGGAACCCGCTCATAGGGCTGAACGATTTCGGGAAAATATATAATTGCGATTTTTCTAACAGATATTGCGATTGCGATGTAATTTACGTAAAAAAATGTAAGTCAAGTTTCAGTTTAATATTCACTGTGTAATAGATTTAAAACATGTGATGGAGCATTACCACATGATCTTTTCCCTGACATCCTTGGAGAGCTCTTTGGTCTTGGCCATGGTGGAGAGTTTGGAATATGATTGATTGATTTCTTCTGTGAACAGGTGTCTTTTATACAGGTAACAAGCTAAGATTAGGAGAACTCCCTTTAAGAGTGTGCTGCTAATCTCAGCTCGTTACCTGTATAAAAAACACCTGGGAGCCAGAAATCTTTCTGATTGAGAGGGGATTAAATACTTATTTCCCTCATTACAATGCAAATCAATTTATAACATTTTTGACATGCGTTTTTCTGGATTTTTTTGTTGTTATTCTGTCTCTCACTGTTCAAATAAACCTACCATTAAAATTATAGACTGATCATTTCTTTGTCAGTGGGCAAACGTACAAAATCAGCAGGGGATCAAATACTTTTTTCCTTCACTGTATATGTTGGTCATTAAATAGTTTTTTTTTTATAATCGCAATACTTTTGCATGAACAACCCCCATTTTTACTAACACTTAAACACACATTTAATTACATTTATATTTCATAACATTAACGTTACACAATTAACATGTTTAGCACATTTCCATAATTTTCACATTTTAATAGTTTGAATTATTTTATTTTTATTGTATTATTTTATTCATCACAATATATACAACATAATGGGATTGGCTCATCCGGGATCTCCTGCAGACAATTCATGCATTAAATCATAAATTAACCACTGTTGTATTAACCACAGTGTTTTAAACGGACTTTGTGGTACCTGATAGTAAATGTGTTTAACATACCCATACTTGGTCGGATTACCAGAGTAGTTCATGTCATCACTAAGATATTTGAATTAAGATAATTTTCTTGATTCGATCTGACTGTACCCTGCGATAGTAAACGCTTTTAAAATACGCACTCTGAGTCGCATTACCAGAGTAGCGTATGTCACACATGAGATGCTAAAATTAAGATAATACCCTTCAGTCGATTGACTGTACATTACAGTAAAAATTACTTATGATAGCGGAATTCTGGGTCGGATAACCAGACGTATGGTTTTGGGTCTGAGGACCGGACCTTTCATGTTTTCAGGGAATCAGGGTAAGAGGAATATTTCGATTTAAAGCTTTCGTGACTGCAGGGATTAATCTTCTTGGTTATTTCGGTAAAGTCACGTAGAAGGGAAGTAATAAAATAATAAAAATAAAAAATAATAAAATAATTCTAACGACGTTTCGGCCACAACGCAAGCAGCCGTCCTCAGGTGAAGAATGAAACACCACCAAGCTTGGAGCGTATATTTAAGCTGGTTTGGAGGGGGGGAGGGGGGAAGAAGAGCGCCTTGACAAAATAATTTGCATATCAATAGGAATTTAGCATATGGAAAATGCGTAGGAGGTGGGCGGGGGGGTTTCAAATTAATATTATGCCCGTGCATTATGCAGGATTAGCAGCATCAAAGGGAGGGGGAAGGGGGGTAGCATTAACAAAGGAAAGGAATGTTAATAGTATGTAGCTGCAGTTACTAAACAACCACGTAGAAAACTAAAGTATAAACTACATAAACAACTAAAGTATAAACTACATAGCATCATCAGTATACTTACTATACTCTACAATAAGCTGAGTTACTTTTTACGACGTAGAATTGTAATGTATTACTGTTAATTTGAAACCCCCCGCCCACCTCCTACGCATTTTCCATATGCTAAATTCCTCTTGATATGCAAATTATTTTGTCAAGGCGCTCTTCTTCCCACCTCCCCCCCTCCAAACCAGCTTAAATATACGCTCCAAGCTTGGTGGTGTTTCATTCTTCACCTGAGGACGGCTGCTTGCGTTGTGGCCGAAACGTCGTGAGAATTATTTTATTATTTTTTATTTTTATTATTTTTTTACTTCCCTTCTACGTGACTTTACCGAAAGAACGAAGAAGAGGAATATTCTGAATTCGTCTTAAAAGTACGGGTTGGTCGGATGAAGAGCAGACGCGAGGGAAACCATGACCACAACAACACATATGGCAGGGACGACTCGCGAGAGACATATACTAGAAAAGCATTGCCGGCATAACACATATGACAGTGACGACTCACAAGAGCGACGTAAATTATGTAAGTCATGGGACCAACACAAAACGCACAGCAAGCGTGAATCAAAAAGCTCACTTATCTCAATAAGAGGTTTTTGGGTTAGATTACGTAAATATATAAATGTGTCAATTCTAGATTTGAAGCTTTCGTGACTGCAATGATTCATATTCTCAGGTTTTTTCGGTAAAGTCACGTAGGTAAAACATTAAAAGTAATGAAAGTAAAATAAAACAAAACAAAAATAAAAATAAAATTCACGACGTTTCGGAGGCAACACAAGTCTCCGTCATCAGGTGGGACCGTCACAGCCAGATTAGCTGCATCAAGTGAAGCAATGATTCAAGATGTAATCCCTTATAAGCAAGTTGAAGGGGGGAGGAGAGGGGGGGGGAGTTCATCAGAATGTGGTAGCCAATGAATGGAACGTATCGGGAGGGAGGGGGGTGGGAGGGGGAGGGAGCCAACAAAACATTTGGCGACGGCTTGGACGCGGCTGCTGCGCACGCCAACACAATGGGCAGAAAGGGGGGAGGGGAGGTCTGATACACATGATAGAACAAAGGAACGAAAATGCCCATGTTTATACCAATGCAGGCTGAAAAATGAAGAGAGTACTGTTAAAAATAACTGGGGATGTTAACACTCGGTGAAGTAAATTAAAATAGTGCCTGTCAGATAAGATGGTCCAAAAAGTGTAATTAAGTCTTTTTTGCGTGGTTAATAACATCTTTCCAGTGATTACTGAGTTTGTACCCATCATCACGGTTGAAATTATGTCTGTGTTTGTATATTTGTATGGCTTCGTGTACAAACCTTTGATGGTAGCCAGGAGGCTTGCAGAGAACCTTGGTCTCGGAAAAGACAATTTCATGAGAGCCCGCCGAGTTGTAGCAATGATCGGCAACGGCCGAAGAATCAGTTCTGCCGTGTTTCAGATCTGACTTGTGCTCGCGGACACGATCAGCAACATGACGTTTTGTTTCTCCAATGTAGCAATCACCACAAATGCAACTCAATTTGTAGACTCCAGGATACTGTAAGTCAGGAACGACATCCTTCACAGATGGAATCAGATCACGGATTTTATGCACTGTGCTGAATCGGACTTGGATGTTATGTTTGTTTAGAATTTTTGAGATCTTTTTGGTCACGCCTACTATGTATGGTAACGTGATAGTTTTGGTCGGAGTTTCATGTGGTTGTTTCTGTGTGGTGGGAGAGACAGCTTGGCGGATAGTACGGTCAGAGTATCCGTTCATCCTGAGGGCCCGATGTACATGTCTTAATTCATCAGTCAGGTGGTGTTGGTCAGAAATGCCATGGGCTCTGTGGTATAGCGTTTTGATGAGAGAATTCTTTTGAGATGGGTGGTGGTGGGAATCCGGTTTCAGGTAGGAATCTGTGTGGGTGGCTTTCCTGTAGACAGAATGTCCCAAGGATCCGTCAAGCCTCCTCTTAAACAGAACTACCATTCTTGGATATTCTGTTTAAGAGGAGGCTTGACGGATCCTTGGGACATTCTGTCTACAGGAAAGCCACCCACACAGATTCCTACCTGAAACCGGATTCCCACCACCACCCATCTCAAAAGAATTCTCTCATCAAAACGCTATACCACAGAGCCCATGGCATTTCTGACCAACACCACCTGACTGATGAATTAAGACATGTACATCGGGCCCTCAGGATGAACGGATACTCTGACCGTACTATCCGCCAAGCTGTCTCTCCCACCACACAGAAACAACCACATGAAACTCCGACCAAAACTATCACGTTACCATACATAGTAGGCGTGACCAAAAAGATCTCAAAAATTCTAAACAAACATAACATCCAAGTCCGATTCAGCACAGTGCATAAAATCCGTGATCTGATTCCATCTGTGAAGGATGTCGTTCCTGACTTACAGTATCCTGGAGTCTACAAATTGAGTTGCATTTGTGGTGATTGCTACATTGGAGAAACAAAACGTCATGTTGCTGATCGTGTCCGCGAGCACAAGTCAGATCTGAAACACGGCAGAACTGATTCTTCGGCCGTTGCCGATCATTGCTACAACTCGGCGGGCTCTCATGAAATTGTCTTTTCCGAGACCAAGGTTCTCTGCAAGCCTCCTGGCTACCATCAAAGGTTTGTACACGAAGCCATACAAATATACAAACACAGACATAATTTCAACCGTGATGATGGGTACAAACTCAGTAATCACTGGAAAGATGTTATTAACCACGCAAAAAAGACTTAATTACACTTTTTGGACCATCTTATCTGACAGGCACTATTTTAATTTACTTCACCGAGTGTTAACATCCCCAGTTATTTTTAACAGTACTCTCTTCATTTTTCAGCCTGCATTGGTATAAACATGGGCATTTTCGTTCCTTTGTTCTATCATGTGTATCAGACCTCCCCTCCCCCCTTTCTGCCCATTGTGTTGGCGTGCGCAGCAGCCGCGTCCAAGCCGTCGCCAAATGTTTTGTTGGCTCCCTCCCCCTCCCACCCCCCTCCCTCCCGATACGTTCCATTCATTGGCTACCACATTCTGATGAACTCCCCCCCCCTCTCCTCCCCCCTTCAACTTGCTTATAAGGGATTACATCTTGAATCATTGCTTCACTTGATGCAGCTAATCTGGCTGTGACGGTCCCACCTGATGACGGAGACTTGTGTTGCCTCCGAAACGTCGTGAATTTTATTTTTATTTTTGTTTTGTTTTATTTTACTTTCATTACTTTTAATGTTTTACCTACGTGACTTTACCGAAAAAACCTGAGAATATATAAATGTGTCGTTGAAACCCGCCACCACCCGACACAACCAACTAGTAAGGGTTGTCACGTAAACAGAACGTGGCCAATTCGTCACTAGGACAGCACACCGGTGTGTTGGAGAGCCAAGCCACAACATTTACAAACTGAGTACGACGTTTCGCCAGTAATTACAACTAGCTTCATCAGGTGACAGCCAGATTGTGGAGATTTGAGAAGTCTTACTGTTTCGTTCAAATATAGAGACATGTTAACCAACCTTCTGCACTCTTGCACAATGTGTGTTGGGGGGGATTACTGAGGCAACGTACATTATTCATGTGCATTATGCGAGCCCTTTGAACTTGGCCTTCCTGTCTATTGTGTTTATTAAAATAGCCATACCAACGGTAATCGCTATAGAAGTACGCTGCCCTTTCTAGGCATGCATTTAAATAATGTATGATTTGATGATTCGCTTCCACGCAACACGTATATCACTTGATAGGCACAGGGAATATGTTAAGCACAAGACCCGCATCAGCATTAAGTCGCCTGACAAGCACAAGCCAAAGAGACAACACACACCACCTCTAGACAAAGGCAGTATGATAAACCGAGAATGCATACTGGACACAGGTCACGGGACAGACATGAATCACCAGAGGAATTTGGACCATGCTATCGGCATAACATACACAACAGAAGTTATTTTTTAAATCCTTTATATTAAGTTGGCTTGCTTGCTTGCGTGCTTGCTTGCTTACGACCGTGCAAACCTTTCAGTCGTTTTTTAACCCACTTCCCGTGATACAATCGAGCTGACATTTTGCACACAGACTCGTTGTGCGAGACAATTAATGTTCGTGAAATTTTTTTTCCAAAATTTTACACTGTTTAGGGAAAACAAATTAAACATTTATTAAATCCTTTATATTAAGTTCGCTTGCTTGCTTGCTTGCGTGCTTGCTTTCTTGCTTACGACCGTGCAAACCTTTCGGTCGTTTTTTAACCCACTTCCCGTGATCCAATCGAGCTGACATTTTGCACACAGACTCGTTGTGCGAGACAATTAATGTTCGTGAAATTTTTTTTCCAAAATTTTACACTGTTTAGGGAAAACAAATTAAATATTTAATTACCAATTGTTTAATACTGCAGACAATCATCTGACCCATAGGTGGCAGCCATCTCAAGGCAGAGGACGAGAGGACTCTAGCCGCCACGCATATAAAGGATTTAGAGTGAAAAACTTTGTTTTTACGGGTTATACTTATTAAGAGTCAGAAACAGCTCGGGTGATAGCTCCTCTCACATTGACCAACCTTCACAAGACTCCATAAATAGGACAACTCTTAAACTGATGGATAAAGCTCTCGTTAGAATTCCATATTTTGACCCACACAATAAGAGCCGTGACCTATACACCCATATCTCAACAGTAGATGAGGCCAAAATCAGAGGTCTAATGAAGTTAGAAGTCGCTACCACACGCGATTATAAGTGACTAGCGGTTAGTACCGGCGTTGCCCGGGCGAAAAAGGCAGACACACATGTAGTTACACACGCAAATCGATTGATACACACACATAGAGTTACACGCACAAATGGACTTACACATACATACATAGAATGAACAACAACAACCACTAAGTGGCGGTGACGTCACGACAACGCTTGTGCCAGGCTATGTGCACCTTGAGGCCACGTGAAGTGTCGAACGCCCGCTGGCAGGAGGTCACGGGGCAAACCCAGATGGCACAGGTCGACTGACTAAGAGGACTGGCTGATGCACCACGTGTGGCCCCTACTGTGGCAACTTTCTGTGCTTTAGCCACGCGGCGCTCCGCTCATTGTTGTGAGCATCGCTGCTTCGCCCTCCGTTGTTGTTGGAGGGTGACTGCCTCCAACTGCCCAGTAGCGTCCTTTAGGAGCCTCCTCCACAGAAGCCGGTCTTGACACCGCTGGTACCAGTCATCCGCAAGTGGACTCAGCTCCAAGTCCTCCTGTACCACATCACTCCATCTGTTCTCCAGCCCCCTGGGTCCGGCTGAACAAAAGATGTCTAGGCATAAGGTGTCTGGCCATGCGGGCTACATGACTCAGGCAACGCAGCCTTGCCTGGCGGAGGTCACCGATGGGACTTTGTCCACATCTTTCAAGGATTTGTGAGCTCCTCACACAATGCAGCCTGGTTAAATCGAGGATGGATCGTAGGCAGGCCATCCTAAATGTTTCTAACCGGTGAAGATGTTCCATTAGGGGGGTCCAAGTTTCGCAAGCGTAGAGAAGGGAGGGAATGCCCGTGGCCGAGAAGACCTGAAGCTTCGTACGGAGTGATAGACCAGGTAGCTTCCACACAGAGTTACGCAAGCCAATGAAAAGATAATGTGGCTTGACTGATTCGGAGTGAGACCTCTGGTGTTAAACCGGAGCCGGTCATTAGCACACTGGCAAGGTATGGGAAACTCTCCACTGTCTCCACAACTGTCCCATCACCAATTGGGAGTTGTGGGGGTGGAGTGTCCGATGGTAGAAAATACCCAGGCAGGTGGCTAGTTTTGTTTGGGCTGATGGTAAGGCCCCACCTCTTGGTGGCAAGTTCCAGGTTCAGCAGCTGCACCTCAAACTCCTCCTCCGAGTGAGCAGCAATTATCAGATCATCGACATACATAACGTGGTTGAGCAATAGGGAGCCATCCCTTGACCGCACCCGGGAATCGATCAGCCTCCCATTGTATCTGTAGCAGATGGAAATTGTTCGGGTACAGCCATTGAAGGCTTCAGGAACTACGTGGTCCAAATATATGTAAAATAATGTGGGAGCTAGAGGACATCCCTTTTGCACCCCAAGGTGTACAGGGAATGGCTCTGACTCACAGCCACATAGTTTGATGCGGGGCCGCTCACCATCATGAAGGTCATTAAGGATGGTGAGCAGTGGGTGAGGGACTCGGAAAGCACGAAGAACAACCCAGAGGCCAGGCCTACTGATGGTATCATAGGCCTTGAGCAGGTCAATAAAGTACACGCATGGACTAAGACGCACACATGGGCCTACAGACACGCAAAGAAATGGACTTACACTGACTAACATGGAGGCATGCACATAGAGCGACTAACACACACGCACATAGACTGACACACACACACACACATATGGACTGAGACACACAAACACATCGACTTACAGACGCACACACATATGGACTCACACACACATAGACATGCACTTGATATACGCACACATGGAATTACACACACATATCGACGTACACACATACAGCGACACACACACATACATAGAGTGACACACACATTGACGTACACACACATACACATGTGGACTCTCACACAGACATCCACTTGAGATATACACACATGGAGTTGCACACACATATGGATGTACACACATACAGCGACTCACACACACACTGACTTGCACACAGCAATACGTGGACTAAAAGACACATTGACGTAAACACACATATGTACTTACACACACACATATGGACTAAGACACACACACATGAACTTACACATACATAGAGTGACACACACATAGCCCTACACACACATATGGACTGTGACACACATATATCTACTTTAGATACACAGACATGGATTAACACACATATGGACTCACACACAGATGCATTGACTTACACACACACATCGAGTGACACACACATGTATAGACTTACACACACATGTGGACTAACACACACACATATGGACTGACATCAGAATCAGAATCAGAAACGGTTTTAATCGCCATGTAAGTTTGCACAAACAAGGAATTCACTATGGCAGGACGGTGCATACATTTAACAAGTAGGAATCTTAAAAACTTATATAAAAGGTATACACTCTAACTATACTAACGTTACAAAGTATAAGTAATACTAAAGGGCTAAAATATATAAAATTATGAATAAGTAGACCTTATAAAATGCGAAATGTAAAATGTTAATTAGCCGTATTAAACAATCTTAAAATACAAAAATACAAATAAGATTACACGTTGTAAGTATGGAAAATTGTAATTATGTAGATAAAATGTCATAGTAAGTGTAACAGTCATTTTAAGTGTAAACGTCATTTTAAGCCCTTGGCCTTGTTGAGGAGGCCAACAGCGGAAGGGAAAAAACTGTTTTTATGACGTGAGGTTTTGGTCTTGATGGACCGCAGCCTTCTGCCGGAGGGGAGTAGCTGGAACAGAGAGTATCCAGGGTGCGAGGAATCGTTCGCAATCTTCCTCACTCGCCTCAGGGTCCTCAAAGTGTGCAGGTCCTCAAGGGTTGGTAGATTACAGCCAATCACCTTCTCAGCAGTGCGGATGATACGCTGCAGTCTGCTCTTGTCCTTGGCAGTGGCAGCAGCGTACCAGACGGTGATGGAGGAGGTGAGGATGGACTCAATGATGGCTGTATAGAAGCACACCATCATTGTCTTTGGCAGATTAAATGTCTTCAGCTGCCGTAGGAAGTACATCCTCTGTTGAGCTCTCTTGATAAGGGAGCTGATGTTCAGTTCCCACTTTAGGTCCTGGGAAAGAATAGTGTCCAGGAAGCGGCAGGACTCAACATTGGTAACTGGGGAGTCGCACAGGGTGATGGGGGTGAGTGGGGCTGTATTCTTCCTGAAGTCCACAACCATCTCCACGGTCTTAAGAGCATTAAGCTCAAGGTTGTTCTGGCTACACCAGATCACCGGGTTGTCAGCTTCCCTCCTATAGTCAGACTCATCCCCATCAGAGATTAGCCCAATGAGGGTGGTGTCGTCCGCAAACTTCAAGAGTTTGACGGACGGGTGACTGGAGGTGCAGCTGTTGGTGTACAGGGTGAATAGCAGACGGGAAAGGACTCAGCCCTGAAGAGATCCGGTGCTGATTGACCTGGAAGCAGAAACTTGTGATCCCAGCTTGACGCACTGCTTCCTGTCAGACAGGAAGTCTGTGATCCATCTGCAGGTGGAGTCTGGCACGTTCAGCAGGGAGAGCTTGTCCTGAAGCAGGCTAGGAATGATGGTGTTAAAAGCCGAGCTAAAGTCCACAAACAGGATCCTGACGTAGGATGCTGTGGAGTCCAAATGCTGTAGGGTGAAGTGGAGGGCCATGTTAACTGCGTCATCCACAGACCTGTTGGCTCTGTAGGCAAACTGAAGGGGGTCCAGTAGTAGGTCTGTGATGGCTTTGAGGTGTGCCAGGACCAGGCGCTCAAAAGACTTCATTACCACGGAGGTAAGGGCGATGGGTCTGTAATCATTTAATCCTGTTGGCCTTGGCTTTTTGGGCACTGGAATGATGATGGAGGACTTGAGACAGGCTGGTACATGGCACGTCTCCATGGAGGTGGTAAAGATGACATACACATGGACGTACACGCACACAGATCGACTGACACACACACATGGACTAACACACACACATAAACACTTTGACGTTGTCCGTTCGAAAAAGACACCCACATGGAGTTAAAGACACGCATGGCTCTACACGCACACACATATGGACTAAAAGACACACACACATGGACGGGCATAGCAATCCTCGATGATGGCACAGCTATCAGTATGGCAGTACTGCGTATGAGGAAATAGCGTGACGTGAGCGATGGAAACAATAGAAATGTATTGAAGAAATAATCAGAAATCACAGACTGGCAGTATACTGTGGCAGCGTCATGAAAGCGCAGCAAAAAAGGGGAAAATTGAGCAACGTAAAAATACAAAAAGAGTTTTGTGCACACAAACATAATGATTGTAACATCGGTCAACTTGTTTGATAATGGTAAACAATGAACCTGAGTTGTTATCTGCACACAATATCTGACAACGTGTTTGTTTAATAATAAGCAATGAACACGATTAATGATCTGCACACAAACATTATTATAGTAATGTTTGTCAACGAATGTGTTTAACAATAATAAACAATGGACTTGAGTTGTTAGCGTAAGAAGCAAGTAAATTTGTACTTAGCATAGGCATGTTGAGGCCTTGTGCGATGCATAGCCCCCGTCCTGGCCTACATTTGCGAGGCGCGGAGTTGGCACGTTGCCAGGCTAGGGGCTGGGCCTCTACCCCCTCTCCAACATCCGCCGCCCGTGCAAGAATAATGCTATGTAAGCAGTAAAATATGATTATCTACGGAGTCTGTAGTATAAACTAAACGAATCGTGTTGTGGGGGGGGGGGGGGGGGGCGAAGAGGACATGACACTGTGAAGAAATATCCGCAGCGTGATGTGTGTACGTGTTGACTGTAAAACGCGTAAAATAAAATGTCTCCCGTGAGCTGGAGCGAACGCGCATGACTTGTCAGGGTCCCCCCCCCCACGCAATTGGCGTCACTTGGTACGGTCGATGTGGTGCAATAAGTAAATAATGAATAATAGAAACGGCACAAATGTGTTAATTAAACTACTTTAAAGTTTACGGACGGGAAAACGGAATAGCCTATTCCCACCACGGGGCTTAGGGCGTGCCGGCTGGCAAATTATTTCGGTCTTAAACCCCACCGTCCGAGAGCCAAATCCCTCGCAAGCGCGAGCGCACGGAGACTTTTATATATAAGATTTTAAACTCCTGAGCCAAGCGGTGATTAAAAGGTTGGGGAATATTAAACTTTGTTTAAGGGGCTTAATGCTGCTAAGATGATGACTCAGTATGTAGATGAAGATCCACGAGATTACCTCCTGTGGTTCAAAAGAGCGTATTACTCAGGTGATGTTGCTCATTTCCATGAGGATGACATAGTGTTTAAGGTGATGTTTTTTCAATCCTTGAGTCCAGATATTACAGAAATTAATGGGATTGCTATTGGACCCAGAGACAACCTCCTTATGCCACATTAAGAAGAGGCTCATACGGCCTGGCTATATAGAAGCAAGAGCCATAACCCAGGCAGAATACACATGGCCACCAGAGATAATGAACTCCACCATCTTGAGGGAAGTGAAATTCCCAAAAGCAGTTACTGCACCCTACAAGTGAGCCGTAGAATGCCCCAGGTGGCATCACAATACAGACAGAGACAGGCACCCATGAACTACTGACAGAATTACACACACAGCTATGAAGGTAACAATCCTGCTAGGGGGTGGCACACACATCTAATGGGACCACAGGGCACACAACCAGGTGATTTGGGGAATCGCAGGGTGTGGGTAAGTCGGGGAATCATACCATGACCCCATGCCACAACCCACTCATGGACAAACACAATCTGGCCCACCCCCATTGACACCCCCACCAGCTATAAGAGATGATCAACCATCAACCAGCGACAACAACAGGTTCGCTTACTCTAAGAGGATGAAAGGAACACCCCCGGAGGTAGAGGGAGCAACCATGTCAACAGTAAAAACTAATACACCCACGCAATTCGTACCAGATTGGTATAAGGAAACAAGAGTTGGGGAGGAATAAATCTTGCTCTACAGCGATCCAAAATTTGGCACAAGCGCTTGATAAATCATACAAATAAATTGGGAATTAGCTGTCATTGAAAACACTGCCAACTGCATTCACGACTGAAATGGAGAATGAGGACATTGACATACAACTCTTGTTTCAAAATGACAGCGCCCTTGGAAAACATCTGCAGGCCGCTAGTGGCAGGGCAAACCAGGGGGATAACAACAATAATTGGCAACCCTAGATGAATAGGGTACCAATTCAAATACTGTGTTGGAGAACGCAAGCATCACCCCAGCAATTGACACAGCTAATGAACGTAAAACAAAACATTACTGCCTTGATGTGTGACCAAACAGTGGATGACGACAAACAGCAGCGGGTAAAACCGGATTGCCAGCAGGACGTAAAACACATGACCCACATTTCACACAACACACACAGAACATGCTGAGCATGAGTCGAGAGGAACATACCACACCTGGTAAACACACAGCTCATAGTGAGAATAATTTGAGAGAAACATACCTAATCTGACACACAGACCGTACAGTGAGCGCAAATACTGCACATATAGTAGGCTAACTGAAGTTGCCCTTTGACGCTGAATTTGATGATTTTACTTTGTAAAGGGCGGATACATGCTCTAAGGGAAGTAGGCATCTGCCTTTTGATGGCATGTTGATGATGGATGTAGATGAATGTGCTAAAATGGAGGAATGTAAGCTCCATGCCGGATCTGGAATTGTGCTGGGATCCAGTCCAATCAAAAGCACAAGAAGAAGGACCCAACTGGGCCCAAAATCAAACCAATTTGGCGATTTTAACACAAAAAGTCGTGGTGTGCACCGATTCTTGCTATGTGCGACACAACTTTTCCCCACACATTCCCACATGGAAAAACAATGGCATGGATTAGGGGCCGTCCACAAATGCTTCAAATCGCTTTAAACTATTGTCATTGTAGTGCATATTTAATGTGGTGCTGCACTCTGATGTTGTAGGAGAAAACATTTATTAAAAAGTCTTTAATTAAGTAGAAGGTGTTGTCTATATTTAAAGTTGCGCATTTTTACGTGACGTCACATTTCTCAACCCCACCCCCCCATCGTCACACATCGTTACAAATGTATGATCCCCCCCCCCAGGTGCGTGACGTCATTTATGGACGGCCCCTAAATACAAAACTAACAAGTAAACCATTGGCAGTTGATCAAAGCCAAAAAGACGATGATTCAGGAAAATTGTGGGTAAAGGTCAAAGGTTACTTTAAGGTCATTTGCCAACATAAATTGGGCATTGACCAGGCAAATGCCCGAACAAAACAATTAAGTTTGAGGGACAGCCAGGATGTCTGATTCCAGAACCTGGGATGAACTCAGGCTGACCTAATGGATGCACCACGTGTGCAAGAGGTGGGAGGAGCTTCGCGCCTTAATGTGACTTAGGGAATTAATCAAATAAGCTATACATGATCATATAAACAGCACACACCATCATACGAACCAGTCCTGCAGAAGCAGACTCCGGGATTTGCCCTCGTGACTGGCAGTAGAGGAGTTGAGTTATTGATAAGGTAGACTCTAAGTTTCGCTGAAAACTTTATTTTACGTTTTATTTATATTTTGATTCACTTGCAGAGTCAAGCACTGAAATAAGTAGTACTCAGAGGTGTGATAAAATAGTTGTTGATAATAGTTGCTGGTGGCAAGGGACCTTATACAGCATTCCTCATGCTATTGTTCTATATAATACTTTACTTATCTAAGGTTTCAGGGAATTGTTAGCAAAACGCTTGCGGTGGCAAGACACTACTTTCCAACACCGAGTGTGCATGAAATATTATCCAAGCTATGAACTGGAACTGTTCTGTTTGTTCTCAATTCAACTTGACATGGTATGAGGTGTAGATAGGTGAGGAGTGTGAGCAGAGTCACGAGCAGGCTGCTGTACCACTACACCTTCTCTACTGCTGTACCACTACACCTTCACCACTGCTGTACCACTACACCTTCTCCACTGCTGTACCACTCCACCGTCTCTACTGTTGTACCACTACACCTTCTCTACTGCTGTACGAAATCACATTCTCTACTGCTGTACCACTACACCTTCTCCACTGCTGTACCACTACACCTTCTCTGCTACTAGACCACTACACCTTCTCCACTGCTGTATCACTACACCTTCTCTACTGCTGTACCACTACACCTTCTCTACTGCTGTACCACTACACCTTCTCCACTGCTGTACCACTACACCTTCTCTGCTACTAGACCACTACACCTTCTCCACTGCTGTATCACTACACCTTCTCTACTGCTGTACCACTACACCTTCTCTACTGCTGTACCACTACACCTTCTCCACTGCTGTACCACTACACCTTCTCTGCTACTAGACCACTACACCTTCTCCACTGCTGTACCAATACACCTTCTCTACTGCTGTACCACTACACCTTCTCTACTGCTGTACCACTACACCTTCTCCACTGCTCTACCACTACACCCACTCCATTGCTGTACCACTACACCTTCTCTACTGCTGTACCACTACACCTTCTCTGCTGCTGTACCACTACACCTTTTCTACTGCTGTACCACTACACCTCTGAGTGGTTACTCGGCGCTTCAGCCGTTCTCGTGCAATGCGCGACTTCTATCGAGCGCAGCTTCGCAAGCACGGGGGTGGCGCTCGCTACTCGGCCAACGCGAGCAGCAGGGCTGTCCCCGGCTCTTTGGGCCCTCTGGGCGCTTTCTGGGCTCCGGAGCACCGAATCTCATCCTCCTCCCCTCCCCTTCTGCTGTTTCTCCTCTTACGTAGCCCACTGCTATAATCAGTTTCAATGAACCAGTGTGTAATAATAATAATAAACAATATTTATTATCGGATGTATCTCATCTCTCGCTTGCGAGACAATCGAGAGCTTGCAGTTAAAACCAGGCCTCAACTGCTTGGCCATCAACCCACGCTCATTTTTGGGAGACAAGAGTAGTTTATGTGTGGTTGGCCTTGAGTTGCGAACCTCGTAAATGTAATTGGGCCTCCCCAGCTTGGCCATCAATCTAATGAAGTGCTCTGGAGTAAGGGTCTCTGGGACATTATGAACCACCCTCCAGAACTTCCTACAAGGTTATAATTGTTACATAGCTCTTAATTAAATTGTCTATCCACGGTTCCAACTTTCCATAACAAAATAATATATATATGCAAACTGAAACAACCATTAACTAATCAACTATCACTGTCATTGCTATTAAAGTACAATATTATTGAGACAATGAAAGTGTAATCTTTATTGGCACTAAATCTTGTTTTGTTATAAGCGTATACCCACGACAGCACTTCACTGAAAATTTAGCAACCCGAGTTTGATTCCTACTCACTGCCAACAGGAGTGATTAATATCTGACTCGTACTCGGACACCCTTTGAACGACTCAGCCTTAAATAATTATCGGGTCTGTGTAAACATCATAATTGGGGATACAAAGACGGCCAAGCATCGTCTCGGCCACAGCATCAATTCATAGTACGCACTAATAGCACTTGCCCCAACAATATGTGAGGCTATACAGGGGATCTTTGTAATTTGTGTGTACGTACAGGTGCGTGCAAGCATTTGTGTTTGCGTGTGTGCGTGGTATATTCCTGTCTGTGTAGGTATTTGTTTATCAGGGTGAAACGAAACTTGTCTCACCACTTCCCTGCCATTTCCACACATGGCCAGAACAAGGTGAAACAAGGTGAACCATTTTGTTCTGAACTAAGTACAAATATCCATTGCTGTCCCGTAATTATATTCCCCCGTGTCTACTCTCTCCGAATTAACAACCCCCTTACTGACGTCGCGGTGAAGTAAGATCACATTACTCCCCACAGCGCACACGGTGTGAGGAAGTCCGCATAGAGCAGTGGACTGACAAAAAGGATGGCACATGTATATCCTTAATACACACAGTACATAATCCTCTTCATATCTACACATTCTCCACTGCTGTACAACTGCACCCACTCCACTGCTGTACCATTCACCCACTCTACTGCTGTACCACTACACCTTCTCTACTGCTGTACCACTACACATTCTCTACTGCTGTACCACTGCACCTTCTCCACTGCTGTACCACTACACCTTCTCCACTGCTGTACCACTCCACCTTCTCTACTGCTGTACCACTACACCTTCTCCACTGCTGTACCACTCCACCTTCTCTACTGCTGTACCACTCCACCTTCTCTACTGCTGTACCACTACACCTTCTCCACTGCTGTACCACTACACCTTCTCCACTGCTGTACCACTACACCTTCTCCACTGCTGTACCACTCCACCTTCTCTACTGCTGTACCACTACACCTTCTCCACTGCTGTACCACTACACCTTCTCTACTGCTGTACCACTACACCTTCTCCACTGCTGTACCACTACACCTTCTCCACTGCTGTACCACTACACCTTCTACACTGCTGTACCACTATACCTTCTCTACTGCTGTACCACTACACATTCTCCACTGCTGTACCACTACACCTTCTCTACTGCTGTACCACTACACCTTCTCTACTGCTGTACCACTATACATTCTCTACTGCTGTACCACTACACCTTCTCCACTGCTGTACCACTACACCTTCTCTACTGCTGTACCACTACACCTTCTCTACTGCTGTACCACTACACCTTCTCCACTGCTCTACCACTACACGCATTCCACTTCTGTGGAGAAGGTATTGTCGTATTACATATGCACACATCCTTTATTCAACCACTTGAAATGTGCTTCTATACAAATAAATAACATGTGCTGACCCCAAGCCACTCCAACGCGTGTCGTACTGTGAACATAAAACGTAACATTAACCATCATCAGCCATGAGCGATCAACTGCTGGATGAAGGCTTCCCAAAGCCGTCACCATCTCTCACGGATCTGCGATGCAAGAATCCTCCCAGTACCTGCACACGGGATGAGTTCATCGCTCCATCTCCTCTCAGACGCGTCCGTTCCTGGTTACTTAACGTACTGTGGAGTTGTATTGCGCTGACCACTCAGAGACCCTCGCATTGCAGAACGCTGCTGCTGTGTCGAGAGGCTGAAACCTCTCCCCTTCTCACGGTTGAACCGGTTCTGTGCGGTTCTTGTCCCCCACATTGTATGGGGGTGATGTCGAGTGCCGATGGGGTGAGAAAATATTTTTTAATTAATATTCTCCGAAGTTCATGGCTATTTTGATTCACGTATGATGCAACGTTACTTTAATCTATGATCTATATCTTCACAGAGGTTCCTTTAACATCTGGCAGTCCACCAGAGTTTGCTTGTAGTGAATCAGTCTGTTGAAAGTATTCACTCGCAAAAGGTCAATGCTGAAAATCATTATTGTTCGTGTGTTCATTTCATCTATAGAATCAGAATCTGTATTTAAATTGCAGGAGGAATCCAATGAGCCATGAAGCGCTATTTCATAGATGTCCAGTCGGGGCAGGTCAGCAAGTTACAAAAACATTGCAAATAAAAAGGATAGGAATGAAAAAAATATGGAAAAGGGAAGAAAGTCAATACACGTAAATAAATACAAATATATAAAGAATATGATTACAAATTGCACACATGCATATCTAGTGAGCGACTTCCAAGGCACGACGCTGAAGTGCCGAAATGCACTTCAGCGCCGAAATGCACTTCAGCGCGTAGGCAAGATCATCTCTGACAGACCCCATTGAAACTCCATGGAGGGTTCATTTTGTCTCGCATACATGAAGAAAAATGGCGAAAATCCAGTGGAAGCATGGGGAGCCATCCTCTATGCTGCCAGGACTTCCGGAACATGTGTAGGGCTGTTACGGAGGGGCTGTATGTACATGGGTTCACATGGGGAACAAACACAGTGGGCGGAGCTCCGGGAGTACACGGGGCGGTGGCCGCAACGACGTCCGCATCGGGCAACCTGGGGGGTAGGGCTGCCCGGGGTTGGGATCCTGAAGCGGGGTATAAAGGGGGATGAGAGAGAGAGCTCGGGGCTCAGTATTAGAACCAAAGAGGGAAGACTGAAGACCCGGGTAGCTAGAGCCCTGGACTCCCCTGAGACGCCGCCCTTGTCAGGGCCGCGCAGGACCGAGCCAGCGGCGTGGTCCCGTGAACCAGAGTCAGCACTCTGGGACTCCGGAGACCGTAGCCCCACTCACCAGTGTCGGGCCAGGTAGCCTCCCCTAGCCCGTTAGTGGAGGACTCGGAGGCAGGTCAGGGTTAGCTAGGGTGTATCCCCAGTTATCCGGGTGAGGGGGCCGTTACCCCCTCTGGTGCTGTCCTGTAGCGACACTTTGTAAATAAATATACGTGTGCCTCAACCTCCGCCTCAAGCGTCTTTACCGGTACTTCACATGCAGATCCCAATCGGTTTGAGCCACACTGACCACCTGGCAGAGCATGGATATCAGGGTTCTATGCAGGCATTCCACCATATTGTCCGTTTGGGGATGGTATGGTGCCGTCCTCATTTTACTAGTGCCCAGTGCATCACAAACTTTGCGTAGCAGCTTCGATTAAAGATTCTGCCCCTGAACAATGAGAAGGTACTCGGGGGCCCCTTTGTCCATGACATAACCGTTCAAAAACGCTTTGGCAATGGAAGCCGCCGACTGGTCGAGCAACGGCCAGGCCATCAGCCAACGAGAAAAAAAAAATTCCACCTCAACTAGGAGAACTTTATTCCCCCTCTGCGTGGTCAGAAAGGGTCCCAGAATGTTGAGCGCGAGCAAATCGTTAATCCTAGATTTGAAGCTTTCGTGACTGCAAGGATTCATATTCTTAGTTCTTTCGGTAAAGTCACGTAGGTAAAAAATGAAATCAAAATTAATAAAATAAAATAAAAATCACGACGTTTCGGAGGCACAGCCAGATTTGCTGCATCAAATCTGGCTGTGACGGTCCCACCTCATGACGGAGACTTGTGTTGCCTCCAAAACGTCGTGATTTTTATTTTATTTTATTAATTTTGATTTCATTTTTTACCTACGTGACTTTACCGAAAGAACTAAGAATATGAACTCGTTAATCCTTGACACTGAGATGGCCTGAAGTGGAGGCTGGGACTTCCTCAGCAAAAGTTTCCTGTGTTCGCAATCCGTACAACCCTTAATCAAGTGGTACACGTTGCTCGACATTCCTGGCCAATAAAAGTCATGCTGCAACATTAACAATGTCTTCCGCACCCCAAGATGTAACAATTTCTCCTCGTGCACCACCCATGTCAATCTGCCCCGAAGGGTGGTGGGAACCACAATTCGACGACGGTGCAGCCCTTCATCCCACCACATCAAAAGGCCATCCCGAAGGATCGGTCTTGGGGCATCAGTGGGAGTCAACTTTTCGTGCCCTAATTCAGCTCTCTGTGGGGGGGAACAACGTCAAGTGGAAGCCACTGGTGGACCCCTGGAAGGTGCTGATGTCACCACTGCACATCAAATTTGGCCTTATGAAACAATTTGTTAGAGCTGTAGATAAGGAGTCGGCAGCCTTTAAGTACCTTCAAGACTTCTTCCCTAAGCTGTCTGAGGCAAAGGTCAAAGCCAGTGTCTTCATTGGACCACAGATAAAGAAGATCCTGGAGTGCAATTAATTCCCCAAGAAGCTCACTAGTAAGGAGAAAGCAGCTTGGAACAGCATCATCGCAGTGGTTCGTGGCTTCTTCTGCAATCACAAGGTCGAAAACTACGTGGAGCTGGTTGAGAGTATGGTGAGGAATGTTGTATTTATGCCCCTTTTTCCAAAAATTTATATTAAGAATAATTAGGCCAAAAATAGTTTATATATATTCTTAGGTTTTTTCGGTAAAGTCACGTAGGTAAAAATTAAAATTAATAAAAGTAAAATAAAATAAAAATCACGTTTCGGAGGCAACACAAGCTTCCGTCTTCAGGTGGAACCGTCACAGCCACGACAGCTGTATCAAGTAAATGAGAGATTGCAGGAGCTACCACTCCGTTTATATAATGGTTGGAGAGGGGGGGGGGGGAAGCGGCAAGTACAGCACACTTTTTATTCATATGGTAAGGTGAGGCTTAAGAGGGTGAGCCTTTGTTATGGAGAGGTACGGTTTGTGACTCAACCTGTGACAAGGAGAAAACAACTGAACATGATAAACCTGTAATAGTTGTCTGTCAAATAAGATTGGCCAAATAAGTGTAGTTAAATCTTTTTTGCATGGTTAATCACATCTTTCCAATGATTACTCAGTTTGTAACCATCATCACGGTTGAAATTATGTCTGTGTTTGTATATTTGTATGGCTTCGTGTACAAACCTTTGATGGTAGCCAGGAGGTTTGCAGAGAATAGGTTTATTTTTGTACACTTGACAACGATTTACCCACTCGCGCACATCCTTTGACATTCTTGGCCAAAAATATCGAGATTGCAGCGTGATCAATGTTTAACAGTGGCACAAGTGCACACGTTGTTCAGCTTGCACTTCTAATAGTAACTCTTGTCGCAAAGGTGTTGGTACCACGAGGAAACGACGCTGAATTTTAGCGTCCTATCTCATCAAGAGCCCTCACCATTTAATAAATGTAATTCCTGCTTGATAATTTCGAGCACGTTCATCTGCTTGTGCAGCGAAGGACTGCTAGTGGGTCATCATATTTTTGCAATCGGATCCAAGATCAAGATCTACGGGCGGTACATCATGTTCCAGCTTTGCTGTCAGGGAGGGTCGGTTTGCACCGTGCCACTCCCGGAGCACACATACATGGGTCTTCACACGGTCACATTGACAACGCGTCAGCATTACAAGGACGGGTGCCCTTCCTGTGTGTGACATCGTAAGAGGATTCCTGGAGTTTTTCGATGCACCTCACCATCTGTCATAAAGGTTGATCAATTCTTAGCGACAATTGTAATGTCGCATGATCAGTCCACACGGTAAACTGGCGGCCACATAGGTAGGGCCAAAACAACCTGACAGATTTTATTACTGCCAGCAGTTCTTTACTAGTGATGCGATAGCGCTGTTCAGCAGTGGAGAGCACGCGACTCCCTTACACAATTACCACTTCTGCTTTCCCTTGTATTTGTGTCAAGACAGCACCTATACCGACATCACTAGCATCTGTATCGAGGATGAACAGTAGTGAGACATCCGAATATGCTTGTGGGGGAGCATCAGTCAAATGTCGATTATTCGTTTTCCCCCCACCGGAGTTGTACCCTTTTTGGTGTCAGGGCATGCAAGGGTTTCACCGCTGTAGTGAACCGGGATACAAACCTTTGATAATAGGAAACAAATTCGAGGAATCGCCGCACTTCCTGTGCCGAAGCGGGTGTTGGCCAATATTTGACGGCAGACTTTTTTGTCAGGGTTCGTTGCAACCCCTTTACCGCTGACAATATGACCCAAATATGTACAAAATTACACTTAGATGGTTTCAGTTTAGCGGCTCGCACTTTGAAGAAAACTTGTTGTAACCTCACCAAGTGTTCCTCAAACGGCATACTAAAAATAAGGACGTCTAAATAAATCAAACATCTCCTATAGTAGGCCCGACAGTACACGCATCATTAGGCTTTGGAAGGTCGCCAGCGCAGTGAGATATCCCATTGGGAATAGATTACATTGGAATAATCCCTGCTGTGTTCAAAAAGCCATTTTTTATTTGGATTCGTCGTCCAGGGGCAGCTGCCAAAATCCTGATGACATCTCACATAAAATATTTTACTCAAGCTAATGGATCTAGCGAATCATCAATAAACGACAAGGGATACGTGTCCACTATCGTAACTTTTATTTAGTCGTCAGAAATCTACACAAAACCCCATGGAGCCATCTAGCTTTTTAACCAGCCCCTGCAATTTCTGTCTCACGTGTTGAGCATTCCCCATATCAATTTTGGTGCTGCATCAAGTCCGTGCAGTCCACATCATACGAGCCCTTACTGAAAATGTCATCAAATTCGAGAAAAAATATTTTTAATTCGGTCTCTTGACCTTGAGTCAATTCAGGTTTCTGCTGAATTATTTCCTCCGCCCATGGAAACCCTACAGCATCCTTCACTTTATGTATCCTCACTACTAGTACATCTTTCTGAATCTCACTCGCTGGGGAAATCTGCGCAATTTCTATCCTCTCCTCGCAGTATAATCGCCCACTTTGATGTATATAAAACTATCAAATGTCAACCAATTGTTGGTCCCGATGGTGACGTTCACCCCACCACCCTCGCTAGGCAGGTGGGGCGCGACATCCGCCTGTTCTCCACCTCGTCGTTTGGCTCCCGCTGGGCCCCCGCCGACCAAGAGATCGAGCCCCCCGCGCTAGCGGCCTCTCTGAGGGACATACTCGTGCTGCCGGCTCGTAGCCACACGGAGTTAAACCACACATCTGTGCACACCACAGCTATCGCTAACACAGGGGGGCGCGAACGAGCTCGCACCTGCAGGCGATTATCTCTTAACGCGTGCACACACTGCGGCTCCGCGTTCACTCTCGCCGCTTTTTCCCCCACGCAGTCGCTCCACACAGAAGTCACCGACACCACACCTATGCTCTGTGCTAACTTTTATTCTCGACGCAAACCCCGCACTACCCGCAGTGGAAATTTTTGTGAGAAGAGCCTATCCTACTGCTGCCTCAGTCTCCAGATATGCAAACGCCCTACCACGTACTTTGTAGCTGTACTCAGGGTGTCGCACGGACGCTGTGAGAGTCTGAGGGAAGAGGACAAAAAATGTTGCCTATCACTGCCTCAGAGCAGCACTCGCTGGCATCGCACAGATGCTGCGAGCGGCTTGAGAAAGCAGGATGGCAGGGGGGGGGAGTCTTGGCGACTAAGATGTTGAAGAAGAGTCTCCTTTGCACGGCCCGCGGTTCCCCCTTTAACCCCCTGAACTCCAAAAGCCCGGGTCACGGTGTAACGCGCGGCCAATCGTGCGCCTACCTGTGATTACCGCCCATTTTTAAATCCTTTATATTAAGTTCGCTTGCTTGCTTGCTTGCGTGCTTGCGTGCTTGCTTGCTTGCTTGCGTGCTTATTCTTAGGTTTTTTCGGTAAAGTCACGTAGGTAAAACATTAAAATTAATGAAAGTAAAATAAAAAAAAATAAAAAATGAAAAAAATAAAAATCACGACGTTTCGGAGGCAACACAAGTCTCCGTCATCAGGTGGGACCGTCACAGCCAGATTAGCTGCATCAAGTGGTGCAGCTAATCTGGCTGTGACGGTCCCACATCAGGTGGGACCGTCACAGCCAGATTAGCTGCATCAAGTGGTGCAGCTAATCTGGCTGTGACGGTCCCACCTGATGACGGAGACTTGTGTTGCCTCCGAAACGTCGTGATTTTTATTTTTTATTTTTTATTTTGTTTTATTTTACTTTCATTAATTGTAATGTTTTACCTACGTGACTTTACCGAAAAAACCTAAGAATACGAATCATTGCAGTCACGAAAGCTTCAAATCTAGAATGATTGCGTGCTTGCTTGCTTGCTTAGGACCGTGCAAATCTTTCGCTCGTTTTTTAACCCACTTCCCGTGATCCAATCGAGCTGACATTTTCCACACAGACTCGTTGTGCCAGACAATTAATGTTCGTGAAAAAAAATTCCCAAAATTTTACACTTTTTAGGCAAAAAAAAATATTTTACATATATTCAAATAGAACTCATTCATCGCTTTGGCTGAACGTCACAGTATAAGAGCCCAGAGCGTAACCCCTCCACAGGCCGTGGCGGAGTAGCGCAGTTGGTAGCGCCCTCGCTTCCCATGCCAAAGGTCGCGGGATCGATCCCCGCGTCCTCCACAGGCGAATATCTTTTTAAATCCTTTATATTAAGTTCGCTGCCACGCATATAAAGGATTTATAGTGAAAAACTTTGTTTTTACGGGTTATACTTATGTAATAAATGGACTCGACCACAGTATCTGGTCTGGTGTCCTTTATTCGGGTTCGTTCTTCTCTTCCCACACGGCTGTCTCACTCTCAGACCCTCCGCTCGGCGCCGACGCTGCTGCCGCACCCGTCGCCGCCAATAGCCTCTTTGCTGGTCTCCTCGTGTCACTCCCGTAGCCTCTAGCAGCCTTGCTGCTGTTCCCCCACACGCAGCCCCTCCGGCTGCTGTCGCTCCCGTAGCCCTCTTGCTCTGCAGCCCCAGGCTGGCTGCTGTAGCCCCTAGCAGCCTCGCTGCTGTCTCTCATACGCAGCCTCTCCGGCTGCACTCGCTGCTCCCAGCTTTCGCCCTCCGTGGCCTCACCCTCGTCCAGTCTCCATTCTTTCCTTGCCCGACTGCCCCGATCTCTTCCTGTCTCACCGCTATACTATCTCCCTCTCACGTGACCCTGACTCCTCCCCCACATGACGTCACATCCGCCAAGCCCTTTACGCCCGCATTACACTTATTTCCCCTTACATAGAGCGCTGCGGCAGGTGCTTCTGCGACCCATTATCCGTCCGTACTCATTAATTTATTACTCATCCTTGTTAATCTGGAAGGACGTCCAGCTGGCGAATACACACCCTGCTAGTGTGTATTCGGTCTGGGGCCGGGGGAGGTCGTGGTTCTGCGATCCCCTGACCTCATGGTCTGCTCTGGTCGTTTAATACTCCACCCCAGCCCCTCCCGATGTCGTGCGTGACTCATTGCAACTGGGCCGGTGAACTTTTTTGCGCCCATACAATTTTAAGCCAACTCAGGGGCAACGCAATGTGACCTGACCTGCGAGGGTCGGCCAATCTCCTAGCATCAGGAAACCGTGGGACTTTCCTCCTCGGGACCCTTCGGATTAAAACCCGTTGTGCCAGACAATTCCCTCCAGAACACAACCTGTGTGCACTGTGTGGGGGCCAGGGGGGAGTCACGGCGCTTGCAGAGTTGCTTCAAGGTCGTGGCACCACAGTGACACTAACACATTCCTGCGGAGGGAGCTGGTAGGAACGTTGGGTTGCTCGTTCAATGGCCAGGGTCAACGGCGGCGTGGTGTATTCCGCAAATATGGCCGACTAAGGGCGGGCACTAGCCGGCGTGAGTAAGTTAGACATAGAGTTTTATAAGGGCACCACGGGGTGACCAGCCCCTCCCCACCCAGATCCACCCCTCCCACCCCCCACCCAACCCCACCCTCCCCACCCAGCCCCTCCCCACCCTCCCCACCCAGCCCCTCCCCACCCTCCCCTCTCCACCCAGCCCCACCCCTCCCATTTTGGATTCACAACGGACGGACGGACAGACAGTAACCAGGAGGTTCCTACCAGTATAAGTGATGCATCCATGCATAAGGTGATAATAGTGATTGATATCACAAGGGAATCAACACCTGTGATAGTGGCGGAATGGTCATCGCTTCTCTCACCAGGGCGTGTAATCCGCATCAGGCCACAAAAAATACATCCGTTTCCCTGATGGCATCTCAACACAGCCCTGGTCCGTAATTATCTTAATGTGTAGCCGACTTAAATAATCAATACCCAGCACGCATGGTACTGCTGGGGAGGAGGAGACCAATACAGGGCCCAAAAAACACATTTCCCCGATGTGGATTTCCGTTTTAACAAACCATTAGCCTAAGAACCAAAGAGTAATTCCTGCAGTCACGAAAGCTCCAAATTAAGTTTAAACCATTAGCCGCCACGAATTTATTGTAAACCGGTTCAAACCGACGTTTACAAGTGGATAACATATCAAAGACTAGTACAGAAATGATAGTTACTGATGCTCCCGTGTCCACCAACACCTTAATGGGATTTCCCTCTTTCATTCCGATGTTCACGTGGCTGCTGCTGCCACCCGTCTCGCCAGCTCTTTACATTTTGTCTTTGATGCTGGCCAAATTTGCCCTGCTGTATCGCTGTGATCGAGTGGTGTGCCAGTGATAATGGCGATGAGGGTTTTGATGAGGTGTATGTGTGGTCCTGCCGAGTGTCTGGGGTGTCGCGACTCGCCTGGGGTTTTTCCTTGGATGTCCCGCGATGTTGCCCGGAGTTGGCTTGGTTATCTCGGGTCGACATTCATCTCGGCATCCTCTCGTGATGTGGCCCAGCGTCCTGCAGTGGTAGCAGTGGATCACCGTGCGGTCCCGGACTCCTCCGCGGTTTTTTTATGGTCGCTGCTGTTGTAGTTCGTGCCTTGAGTTGTTGAATCCCCGGGTGACCGCTGCCATCTCCTCCAAGGTCGCCTGAAGATCACCCTCTGTGCTGGGCTCGGCGGCGGTCACCGTTGTCGCTGCTCGACTACATTGGAGGCTTATTCTTTCCCCAACACTTTTCTGCAAAGTCACGACGATTTGTGTCCGTAGACGACATCTACCTCGCAACTCAAGTCTGTAAATTTGACAGCCTTGAAGATACCTTGAACAGTCAGCTGGCCATGGTAGTAGATTAGTGGAGCAATTGGAGACTTCAGCCAAGCAAGGAGCAAGACAGTTTGCAGTGCAGTTCACCTACAAAACGTTGGAGACAACTACAAGCTCAAATTGCACCTGAATGTCCGGTTGCTACTGCAAAATGCAGAGCCTGCCTTCCTGGGAGTGACATTGGAGAGGAGTCTGACATTCCGTCAACACCTGCTTAAGGCATTTAGCAAGTTGCGCTCATGGAACTATTTTTCGCTGCAATTTGTGCTCTGTACCGGGATGTGTTGAGCTATAATAAAAAACAATAACCATATTTACATATAAGAGCTAAAAATTAAGACTCGTAAAATAAAAACGCAGTATAAAAAATATAATATCGTATTGGAAGATACATTAAAAGTTAAAAAGGCGTTTAACTTCCCCTACTTGTGTCCCTCTCCCTTTATACGATAAGAAGAAAAAACTAAAGGTAAAATGACTTTTAAAACTATGAAGTTTTGTCCACAAAAATGTCTCATTAGATGCGGTGGAGTGCACGCCACAGTCCTCTCCGCATCAGTAAAAACTCCTCGTTCTCCACTACTCTCATATTTTCTATCAATGTGCCTCAGACCCACGAATAGTCTTGATATTATTACGTATAACTTTTATCCATGTCTTAGTTTGATCTCAGATGCTTGGTGCTTCACTCCACGCATCAAATTATTGAGCTATGGAAATGAAATCTCCTTTGCAGACAGAATCCTGCTTGTATACAAGATTTCAGTTCATCCAACTTTCATAATTTTAAGGGATTTATTTTCTATTTTACTACGCACCCAGATAGATGGCGCTCAAGCGCTCCTTTTAAATTCCAATCATATCCTCGCGGGGATCAGTTGGTTCTTGTGTTTTTTTTAAATAATAGCTGTTGATACCGAAACAAACGACATGGGAATCATTGGCAAGATTTTAGTTATTTTTTTAAAAGTTGTTATACTTCTTCTAAACAGCATTTTTTTGTTAACTCGTGCGTTTTGATACGTATGTGTATTTGTTTTTTTAATGATGAGTTGTCTGCATTCTCTGGTTGTCTGGATGCAAAGTGGGCAATCTCTTTGCCGAATCCTGGCCAGTTGGATCAACACTTAAGACATGCCGTGAAATGAGCTCCGTTGCTTGACTGAGATGGGCATTGTCAGGATGAGTGCCAATTTCTGAACCAGGTAGCTGGTTCAGGTTTTGATCTTGTTGACAAGGTCCCGCTCTTTTAGCAGGCGTGGTCGCCTTTTAAGTGATTCGTTATTGCGAGTTCACACTAATTCTGCTACAGACCCATAATAAAATTGTTTAATGCTCAGTTTTTAAATTGACACCTCCAAACCCACTCGTGATATCTTATTCATCATCAACCTAAGTGAAATATGTACTTCATAACTTCATGATTTTTTTGTTATCATTCCTTTGCCCTTCATTTAATCTTGTTAAAATGTTAGTTACCTCAACATTCACGTTCATTCCAGAATGTGTCCATTGGCCAAGGCATTTATGGGGGAGTTTGGTGCCGATTCTCTTCCTTCCTGCTCGTCTGTGGTTCCTATTATTTCCTCCGAGTCGTTCTCTTTCTCGTTGCAAATGAGTAAAAATGTTCGATTCCTTGCAAATAGAAGTTATTATCATGCAGCCAGTGGCTCGTGACATTTCCACTAGGTGGTGCTGTTGTCAGTGACCTCTGAAAATATGGTGCTCTAATTAAGCAAAACCTCGTGATGTTATTGACTTTCCCGTGGAAGTGATATAACGGTCTAATCTACCAACGGTAGGCATTTATAAACATTACGAAACAAAACAACAAAGCACTCAAATGCTGTCCAATTATTCTCAAGTCCACACCACAAAACCCTTTTGACGCTGCCAAAAGCCTAAAGAACAATTAAAGATCAGCTGACACGACTCAACAAACCCTTTCAAATTCAATATTTAGGAGTGACTCCACAGGGTTCGTTGCTAATTCTTCGTTAACTGCACCTGCTGACATCGTCATTGTTGCTGTTTCCTCCTAGAGCGTGGAGGCTATGAGCTGCTGCTCTATTTGCATTAGAACCTCGCGTTGTGACGACGTAATTACAGCCATGGCCGCCTTTTTAACCGTTCTGAATGGGTCTCAAACGGCGTGGCAAAAATGCGAAGCTAATCGCAATGAATGAAGGAAAATATCTCACTTTGACACCTTCACAGCCGCCCAAGACCTCCACAAGGAACAAATCAGACTGTGTTGCGGCGGTTTCTAATATTAACAACTTAAAATGTCACCTTCATTAGGCAATTCACGTTGAAATAATCATATTTTTCTTGTTTTAAACACATCAAAACAATTTATTTAAAAAATGTATAATTTTTCGAAAAATAATTTCTCATCTCCAGCTGCTTGGTAAGGTGGCGCCCCAACGCCCCGAGTGGAGGAACTGCGCCTGCATGCAACTCAGTGGGAAAATCTCGTAGAGTTCCACAACTCCCCTTTCCCACACACGACGGGGTGGGTGACCAGCATCACGTCCGGTCTCCCCAGTGGCGATGTTTACCCATTTGAGGCCGAGTCGACATAGAAGAGTCCCAGGACCGATTCAGATAACCGTCACTGTGTTGGCAGTGAACGGGAATCAAACTCAGGTTGCAGGGTTTGTAGCACAGCGTGCTAACCTCGACAATGCCACTCCCCTAATATTATTACTCTCCACCTACTAATCACTCTCCCCTGTTTTGCAATGCTCTTAGAGAGGGCCTACTGAGACTGTTACAACACGTGATGGATGCTGTGACCAGAACTATGCCTGGACACCTTGGTTTCATTGGAGCTGATGTTTTCACACCATACCAGGTACTAAGTTATGACTAAATACCACCCGACAGGAGGCCCAGGGTAAGTTATAGTATCACTTGCCACTGACGTTGGCTGTGGCAGCGAATCAAACTTGAATCGCACTGTACAAACCACTGCGCTACCGCTCTCCTACACATAGACACACTGTCGCACATATGAGACGTACATGTTTATTGTCATAGTACTCAAGTTTATTCATATAAGATATATGTCAAAGTACAGTGTGATTGAACAGACAACTCCAGAATCACAATTACCAAAGTTACATAGACCTACAACAACCCAAAGATGAAATACACCACTGTACTCCAAGATAAATTCAATCATTAGCAACATGATGAACACATATCAGAAGCGAGTTATCACTAATTCAAATTAAATCATACATCTAAACACTACGTTAAATCATCAAAAAGCATTACAATTCAAGCAAACTAGTCAAGACAGTCGAGTGATTATACAAAATTGCAATTCACCACGCTTACATAATGTGCGTAATCACCGCAGGACTAACCTCATAAGTTATTGTCATTTGAGGTCCAGCACTGACAAAAACGAATCGGGTTACCGTGATGTAATGTTTCACGATTGCAATGCAAGACACGGTTTTTCAGATTTGCGGATAACAATCACAATCTCGCATTTAGATTGTTTTCAATCGAAGTGGCAACATATTCTCACTCAAACGAGAGCAGGGTGATAATTTTATCCAATCATTGCTTCATATCTATTTTACAGCCTTAAGCCAGCAGTTTAAACTCTACATTCCCATGGTCGGGTCCTTGACTGGTACCACAAGTCCTCCTTTTAAAATATGTAATCATGTTTAAGACAATGCAGTTTGTATTAAGACTGCGTCTAAAGGCAATCACATCTCAAGACGCTGTACAACACAATGGTGCATGTGCGTCATGAGGAGAACGGAAGGTGTGAGTATTTACTCGCCATTTCCACTCTGCAGGATAAATCACACAAAGATAATTGTGTCATCTGACTAAACAAAAAGGATCCATAATATGTGAGATGGTAACCTTAAGATTTTGACACGAACAAGTTACACATCACAAATGTTTACAATAGCATGTTTTCAGAATAGCTAAAATACGTAATGCACTACAGGAAAGTTATTTTCACAGTGCAGGTTTGTGTGTTTAAACTTCACATCTTTTAAAACTACGCTTATATAGTTTGAACATATCTCAGACAATGAGCAGGTTCAGCCGGGATAGCGCTTAAATTATAATCAACCACGATGTATGACATACGTGGCTGTATTGTGATCAGCAGAGGGCAATCCGTTCACGTAACATATCCAACCAACTAAGAAATTTACGCTATTTCCTGAAGCAAAGGATGCTGTTTATGACAAATCTAAATGGCTATGAAATACGAGAAGTCCGAGCTACTCAGTGAAATTACCAAGCACTTTCTTCCAAATTGGCAGAAATGTAAGTGGTTTACTTTACAAGCACGAAGCAGCCCAAGATCTTAAGTCCCATTCCGATGTTGACTAAACTCAGTATTCATCAACGTCATCCCGACCCACTAACTGAAAATATCTATGAAAAAGTATTGGCCAAATGGTGCCAACCAATGATGTATAATTCAGTCTTGCGCCAATGTTAATTACGATATAAATCAGAGAACACACAAAAGCTACACCATTCCCAAATAATAGTGAAATATAAATAAAGGATACGTTTGTTTAATAATAAAGATCTAATGGGCTACTGTAAATAAAACGCATTTATAGCACGAAGAAGGCGAATGACAAACTGACGTCGCATTGAGCAATTGTTCCCATTTAGTAACTTGCCAATTGTGTTGAAACTTTCTTCCGTAAGTCTGCAATCGCTTGATTCTTTGTAATTTTTGTCCAGCCCTCTGGAATGGTGCCACGGCCTGTAAATTGCACTTTGTAAAGCCTCTCTAGGTCCGACTTAAATCTGCAGACAAACCATTTCCAATATGGTTGCACGGTTAAGTCTGGCGTGATGTTCCAACTTGCATATTTTGGCCCTGCTGTACGATAATCCTTATATGGTATTTCATTGTCTTCTGAAAGCACTAACCACCAGTCACTTGCAACTAAACTAGTACAAATATCAGTGGAAAAAGTATCTGTTTTACACCATTTCCCCCCTGTCACTGCCTCTGGCCGATGAATCGGAATGTGGTGGTTTTCGTCATGACCGGGTATTGTGTTTGTGCAGATGGCTTTACAGAATGGGCACTGCACCCAGCACCCACTCATCTGTTCACGTAGCATGTCTTGAGGTTTGTTCCTTACGTCTTCTAAATCCCTTATGGATGCTGTAGAATATTGTTTTTTCAACTGCGCCACCATGGTTTCCAATGTTGTGGTTAGTTCATATCTAAAGCAGGGAATGTCATGTATATCTTTGTAGTCAGCTCTAATCAAACTGTGCCTTGGGAAATGGATGTTGTCACCAAGCTGTTTACAAAATTCATCCAGCCACGATGATCCATCGCCTTTGTTTGACTGGACGGCTGTGATTGCATTCGTAATTGCAGTGAAAACTTTTCGCGTGTAAAACTCAAGACAGGACTCAAATATTTCTCGAATTTTAATATTTTCCTTCGCCGAGCAATATTCTTCAATACCTTCTGTAATGTACTTTTCAAAATATTGTTTTGGTTTCTGAATGTATTCCTTAAATTCCACGAATTGTTCCTTCTCTGCTAAATGTATCAAAATGTAGTTTTCTAAATTTGATCGATTTCCATTAAATGCCAGACAATCGGACTTCATTTTGTCTACAATGTCAAGGCTGGCTTTGTCACAGACTGCCTGGTGCATGGCTGTTTTAAGTTTTCTAGACAAAACTTCAGCAAAGATGGTAATGTTTGCGTCTCCTTTACATCGAATCTTAAAGCTGTTGAAGTACTCTTCTTTCTTGCTGCTAAAATATATTAGAGGATCGTTTGCCCTCTGGAAATCATAATCTATTTTCTGAAACCTCACTTCAGCATTTGCCAATATGTGTATTGCTAAATCTAGCCTATACATATTTGTGACCTTCAGTCTTGCATGTTGCTTGGAACTTGAATCTATAGCTGCCAGCATAGCTTTTATTACGTTATGTAGATCGGTTTGATTGTAACCAAGCTTCCGTTTCTCAAGAGATTTAATAACCTCGCCGGCTACATAGCTTGCATCCTCTGTAATGTTTTTGACGATGTCAGTCTCCTGTAAATTAGTGGAAGAGAAAAATGGATTAACCTGATTCCAGACACCTTTTCGTTTAACCACAATATGTTCTCCATGACAAAATAAAAAAGATTTATTTTCAGACATTTTTATCAATTTTGTGGATAATTTGTCTTCACTTTTAAAATGTGCAAAAAGCGTATTTTCTGCTTGCATTCTAAAATCTATTTTTCCAGGTGGGGTAACGCTTTTTTTCACTTCATTTGTCCATTCTTCCCACATTGTCTCGAATTTATTTTCCAATTGTATATCTTTCACTCCAGAGGTTTTCAGTTTCGAAGCCAAATACTTGCTCTTTTTGAAAAGCTGATCCTCAAAGCTTGATCTATATTCATCCAGACAGTTCCATACACTCTTTTGATTCCTCAAAACAGTAATTTTTTTGTAATTATCAGTCACAAGCTCGTCCTTAATTGTTTCAAATTTCATGATGAAGTTAGTTTTCCATTGACTCAACAATTCAGCAGCATGTAGTCGATTAAAATATGTTTCAATGTCTTTCCTGATTTCGTTGTATTTTGGAGAAAGGGTTTGCTCAATGTTTGACCTAGTCCAACTAGACAATACGTCTGTCCTGTTATTAATAATATTATACAGCTTATTCTCCTCTTGAATAAGATGACTCCTAAGGCTCCAAGTCCATTTCCCATACATGTCTTCAAGTTTGTTGTAAGCTGCAATCTCATGGGTGTTATTGAAGCTAAACACAAAGTCTTCTGAAAGCAATGCATTCCACAAATCTTGGATACGATTTTTCAATTCTGATATTTTTAAAACATTACTTTTTGTCTTGATGATGCTGTCTTTAAGTTTTTTTACATGTTGGAAGTAGCTTGGATGTGACAGAGCCATTGGAGGATCGTCTTCCCAAAAGTGAGAAAAGAAATGGATCTGAGAGTTCACATCGAACCCAATCACATCGTCAAATGATACAGCGTTGCACTGCTCCTGTTCTGCAGCTGTGCGAGTCATCTCATCTAACATATTCTGGAAGAGTCTCCTTCCATCCATGACATTTTCTTTTACAGTCACATCCCCGACGTCTTGATGGACAAACACACAGCTTGGTGACAACTTCACCTGCTTCATTTTCAGAAACGCCTGCACAGCGATCTGTATAATGTTGCGCATCTCAGAGGGATTCTCTCCAAAAGTATTGATCACGGTCATGTTTGCAAGGCCGATCACAAATGTAGCCAGTTCATCGTCAAGAGTGGGTGTCGCATTTGATAGCTCTGGGGCACAGAGCCCTTCTGTGTCGACTATCAACAAAAAGTCATATCCCAGCTCTTTGCTGAACTCTTCCTCCACCTTCACCAACTGCATGTGGACCCCTCGGGTGCATCTCCCAGCACCCACAGGGAACTGGAGACCAAACATGGCATTCAATAGCATGGACTTGCCACTGCTCTGTATGCCCAGTATGGAGAGGACAAATATTTTTTTGTTCCCAATTTTTTCAATAACTTCGTCCAAAACTGAGCAAATCCAAGTGAGGGGGACATGTGAGGCATCACCATCCATGAGTTCAAGAGGGAACCCAGAGAGCATCAAATCTGCTGCGATGCCTGGCAAAGCAGCTGAGGGTTTGTCAGCTGTGTGCAGTGTCTGTGACGCTTCATAGATCTGCCCAACTTCCCTGAAAAGGTGATGAATTCCAAAAGAGGATGCCTCACGTTTTTTTGATATTCGTTCCAGCTCTGCTTGTTGTATAGGCAGTAACCTACTGCCAATAACTGTTCTCCTGGACTCAATTATTCCTTTCAGAGCCTGGTGATACTCCTGATGAAGTTGTGATATGCTACCTGCAGACAGGTTATCTAAATAGATTTGTAGCCAATGCAGTGAGTATTGTTTTACTGAGTCTGCATGATGCCCCATATTATCAATGAACGATCTCATTAATGTATTGAGAGGAGATGCTTTGTGAAGCTGGGCTTCCCGTATTGATTGTTTTTCCATTGCAATGTTGTCCCTATATTCCTCCACGCTTTGGTCCCCCTCTACTCTCAAGCGAGCGAATTCTTTGTCTTTCTTGCACCACTCGTGCCACAATTTACCTTGAAGAGGCAGAAAAGTCTCCTTCATGGAAGACAATGGCTTGTCCTTCAGAAGACTCAATAAGACGTCTGCCATTGACTTTCCTTGTTTACATTGTTCATCATCTTCATCAACACTGAAGCCGCGCTGTCTAGCAATGTCTGAGCAACCATCCATTTTAACCGTTTGTGTTGAATTGGCCAACATATATTTGAGGGTTGACTTCAATTCATTCATTAGTTCAGCCTCATTCTTGTTCTTGACAGCAATTTTTACTTTTGTTTTACAATGTCCACAAGAGATTTGTTCTTTGTCAGCCCAAAGGCAAAGTAAAGGCTTTGGAGAATTTAGACAATCTACCAAAATGCCTTTAGCTTCATCATTGTTATCACAATCTGACATTAATATCACGTTGACAGTGGATATCTCGAGGAGAAATTGCACCTGCTTTTTGTGCTCTCTCGCATCTCCGTGGAGGTTGGTGAATGCTATGCAGTCATTAAATACGTCATCATCCCTCCCACCTGGACAGTACCAGGCGATCTCTGTGACTCCTTCCATTAGTAGACCATTTTTGCTGCTTCCCCTGCAGTGTCTATGAAAGAAAACTTCATTCTTTTGCTTTCCAAGCAGAGAGTTCAGCATCTGAGATTTCGATGTGAGTGATTCACCAAACCTAATGAATGACACTAGAGGAGTGTCAGCGTCTACAATCGCACAGAGGTTAGTTTGCTGTGTCTCAGTAGATGCAGCACGGGATTTCCAGCTCTTTTTAATCTGTCGGAATGCCCAAATAGGGAATTCTATTTCTGAGTTACAAGGATTTGGAACTAAAAGCGGCAGTGCAAACTGGCAAAATGAGAGTTTGGTGTAAATGTACTGCCTCACAAAATTGTCTCCACAATGAAAAATTGTCATTTGCAAATCCATTGGGTGAACATGGGTTCGAGTGTCTGTCATAGACCAATCTTGACTACTCACAATATGATCATGGTTAAAAAACTTTTCATAATTAGAGTTTTCATTCTGCATGGTTTCATTGTTTTCATTTTCACCCGGCACACTAACATACCGTGCTTCGTAGTCAAACATCATCAGTTTCTGCAAATAATGAAGAACAAGCTCTTCCTCAATGCTTGGGGCTTCTTTAAGTATTGCTGACTTAATAACACACATATCCTTTGTGTGCATTTTCTTCGGGTAGTATTCTTGAAGCCCCAGTATTTTACGCAGATTCATAAACGTTTTCATCCCCTCTGTTTTACTCTCAACCTTCGATGTCTGCGAAGGAGCCAATGTGAAAGTCAGTGTTCCAGCAACAAGAGATTTCAAAGTTTCCTCGAGCCGGTTCCAGTCAATGGGGCTTACACCATGGACCAGCACCACGTTTGATACTTCGGTGCAGATGGTTGCATCCAAATAGGATTTCATAAACGTTAAATGTTCCTCTTTTTCCAGGGGGGTCCGTGAATTAGACTGTGCTCCTGTAGTCAAACCGTTCAAGAGGACGTACGCCTGAGCCTTGAGAGCACTTTGAGATTTGAGAGCTGAGTACTTGATGTATGCCGTGTCCACTTGGTGCTGAAGGCAGTCAACGTCTTCATAGTCGAGGAGGCGATGGAACGATCTCTCCTTTGCACTGAATCCTGAAGCAGCAGCAGCTGAAATGAACAGGAGCTCCTCCTCAACCCGCTTCATTTCTCGGAGGCACTGGCACAGGGAATTGAGGGAAAATGTGACGTCATTGGTCCCTTTCACCTTTGCTTCATTCAGCGCAGTTTCAGAATAAGTCGATGCATCCGTCGCTTCTTTCAATCGTTTCTTTGTTTCTGTAAATGTCTTAGCAAGGGCCTTTAGCTCAACATCAAGAACTCTGACGGTATCAGACCCATAAACCCACTGCGTTATCGAGGAGCGCTGGGGGAAGTTCTCCACTGCATAGATGTTGGGTTCCAATAGGTACCGCATTTTTATTTTAATCCATTCGGTTTCATCACAAGAGTGCCTATATGCCGATACAATCCGCGTCAGGAATTCCTGAAGGGCTGGGTGTGAGAGACACGTGTCAATCCAGCTCCTGTTAGTTTTTGTGCATTCGTAGAACTTCTGTTTAAGATCCGACAGCATTTCCAGATGATCGTCATTGTCAGATTGCTCCCATTGCTTCGCATCTTCCATTATCGATTGCGCTTTGAAATTTATGTCAGCCAATTTATCCTCTGGATAATTACGTACTTTTTTTATTGTTAAAATAGTGTAAGCTCTTTGAAGATCACTGGCCAACTTCAGGACATCTTTAAAATCGCATTTATGATTGGACAGGACGATTTCCCATACTGGTATAAACCTGATTCCTCGGTCTATGAGAGACCATGTCCTATTGTTGACAACAATAGCAGATTCCCACTGAGGGAGATTACGTACATCAGGATTACCCCCTGTTGTGGTTACAGTCATCTGTATCATATCGGTGAGCACCGGGCTGTAATGTCCAGAATCACTTGGAGCTGGCTCAGTTGTTATTGTAGCACCTGTATCAGTCGTTGTACTACTGCCGCAGTCAGCACCAATGTTTGGTACGAATAACTCAGACAAGAGCAGTTTTATTTCATCTTGCTGATGTAAACTGAAACCTTTAGCTGATGCGTTCCTCCAAAAAATTCCTCCAAATTGGAGAGGACCCTCGTTTGCGTGAGAGCCAAAATTGTGGAAGAATTTGCAGCTCATGTTGGATAACACTTTGCTTTTAAAATCTTCCTTTGTATTTTCCAACGTATTCTCAATCATTTGTAGCTCCTTCAGGGCTGCTTCAGATAGCCTGAGTTGTGCCATATGAAGATTACCTGAGGCTAAGGGCAGGTACATAAACTCTGTCCTGGAAAGATAGGAATGATCAGTCTGAGTATTTTGTATTTCCTTAAGATTAATTGATTTGACTTGCATTAAGACTGGTTTTCTACTCAAGCTCGAGACACATCCTTTCTCCGAGAAAGTGCTGCTGAAGCCCAAGACTTCTATTGTCTTCCTGAACATGGATTCATCCTTGAAAGAAATAAACTCGTGTTGTTTTGTCTCTGACTTGCCGACCAGACCCACGAGCTGGAATGTTTGTGGGATCATCAAGAGTTTTCCTCTCTTTTCTAATGTATCCTCTAAATTTCCACTCATGTAAACCCCCTCTAGAGCAAGACCCCCTGATGCGTTTTGTAAAATCTCTGTATCTGGCCCACAATGTGTTGAAACAGATGTACATATTGCTTGGGCAGGCTCATTAATTCTCTCAGACACGACAAAAGGCAACAGATTATCATTTTGTATATGTGGAGTCAAGCTTATTGCCTTTTTAGCACTAACAACATCATCAGCAGCAGCAGCAATTCCAAGCATTTTATAAAATGCCCGCTTTTCCCACTCTTTACGGAAATGTGAATCCAGTTCTCTGCTGTCCTGTTGGTCGAGGTGAAGCAGGGCCTGTGCATTAGAAATGAGCAGAACCTCACGCAGTTTCTGTTTCCAGTAAACTGTGTCAAGACCCACATCTCTGAGCTTTTGTGAAAGTTCATCATCAGCCTGGCTTATGCATTCGTCTTCTTCCTCTCCAGACATTGCCTAGGGAAAGGCACGTTATTACAATTATATTTTTTTACAACAAAAAACCTAAATTTTACAAAAAAATAAGAAACGTCAGAGAAGTGCGTTCTAAAAACACAAATGATAAGTGCATGCACACCATGGCAAGGGTACATAGCCGCTGTACCTCTCGTTGCCCAGGAAACAGATAAATAACATTGTGAGCACAATGAGGCATCGTTCAGCCTTCCACATGTACATTTGTGGTGCCACAGCCGCGGAGCAACTCCACCAACGCCGCCATCCACACACACGCATGCACACCCCCACTAAACACACACATACACCCACATAGGGTCTCGATGGGGGGGGGCGGGGTGCCTGGCACCACGAGTTTTCATCGGAAGGGCCCCTTGCAGGGATGTCCCCGGTTTCCCATTGCCAGGAGTTTGGCCGACCCCCGCCCCCCCAGGCCGGAATACATGGCGCCCCCCCCTAAAATAATTTTTAAAAAGTCGTAGGGGCGCATAGAGCTTTACAGGCTCGCCGCGATGAAGCATACACAACACGGGAGGTGGGGCTTCGAAGGCAAACACTCTATGGGAAGTGCAAACAGTGGGTGGGGGGACAATCCATGAGGGCCCTAGGAGGAGGATTAAATAGAGAGACACAGGAAATTACCGGTGAATCAGAGACGAGGAACGCAGATACGGGGACATTGGAAAGGTGGGGGAAAGGGCGGGGAGGATGACAAGAGCGTTAAAAACTCGGCAGTTAAAGCGCTCGATTGGCTGCCGATGTCACCCGGGGATTAACGGGCTCTGAGAGGATAAGAGAGGAGGGAGAGAGCAAATTTAGATCAGAGTTCTCCTGCGACCCGTGGTGAATCCCAGCCGCCCTCGACGTCCGCGTGACGCCTGCTGGGTGTAGCTGCGAACCATCGCCCAGGCAGAGTCTTCACTGTCCAGCGTCCGCCCCAACTCCCACTATGTCCGTGTGACGCCGTGAGTGTGTCTGCGAGGTGAGTGATCGTTCAGTTGGTCGATTCTGCCCAGTTCACCCGTTAGACCTAGCCCAAGATAGTCGCACATCGCGAAGGGTGGGAAATAAGAGGCTAAGCGCTACCCGTGGGGTGTTCGCTGGGGGCCATGAACAGGTATTCACTATTCGCGCCGGGAATAAAACCTTAGTACAAATTGATGGTTGACGCGTTGTGCGTTAAGAGCGGTGGAACAGCGATTGGCCCACTGCCGTGCGCATATCTAACCTATATAATTAATTTTTTGTCCGTCCGTCCGTCCGCGTACGCTCCCTACCGGGGGATTTAGCTCTCGGACCGTGGGGTTCGGCGAGATTAAATTTTGCAGGTGGGCACGCCCCCGGCCACGCGGTAAACTTAGGCATTTCCGATTTTTCGTCTCTAAACTTTAAATCCGACCGATTATCGATTTAGTGCGATTTATCTTTAGTTATTTATTTAACGCTTTATTTATTTATTTACTCTTGCCGGCCGGCGCGGACCACGGCGGTTGCCCCTGGCAACGGGTAGAGACGCATTCGCTGCGGGGTGGACGCCATTTTGAATTACCATTAAAAATATGCGCACGCATTAACACGCGATTCTGAGGTAAATTCATCAAAGTTTCACGTCCTCTTCACTCCCCCCCCCACCCCAATGTGTGCAATTACTATTATAGGGTCGGTAGATAATAAAATTATAGCGATTAGACAGTATTATTGTAGCGGGGGGGGGGGGGGGGGGGGTTATGGCCCCAGTACCCAGCCTCAGCTGGGTAGGCAATCTAGGCAAGGCCGGAGGCTCTGCACGGTACTAGGCCTCGACACCCCACCCGTGTCAAGCGACGACTTTGTGGTATAAACTCGATATACCCGGCGTTGCCCGGGGGGAAAATACATTTAAAATCTTCTGAAAACTTTAAAACATTACATACCAATGAAAATAAAACTGTGTAATTACCTTTAAACCCGTCGCGCCAAGAATCGATTCTCTGAATCGCACAAAGGAATCGAAGGTTGTAGATTCCTTTAGATTCGGACGATTCCCGTTTACTATAAGTTGGTTAAAGTCGATATAAACTGCTACGAACGGGAAATATCCGGCGTTGACCGGGGCAAAAATGTTATTAAAAACTCCTGAAAACATTAAAACATAACATTCCAATGAAAATAAAACTCTGTCATTCAAAATGTAAACCCCCAACATGCCAGGGATCGATTATTTGAATCGCACAAATGACTAATCGAAGGTTGTAGATTACTTTACGAATGGGAAATATCCGGCGTTGACTGGGGCAAAAATATAATGGTGAGGGTCTGATTGGTGAGGATGAGTAGTGAGGGTGAGTGGTGAGGGTGAGTGGTGAGGGTGAGTGGCGGTTGTGAGTGGCGATTGTGAGTGGTGATTAGTGAGTGGTGAGGGGAGGTTGAGTGGTGAGGGTGAGCGGTGAGGGTGAGTGTTGAGGGTGAGTGTTGAGGGTGAGTGTTGAGGGTGAGTGGTGAGTGGTGATTGGTGAGGGTGTGATTGGTGAGGATGAGTGGTGAGGGAGAGTGGTGAGGGAGAGTGGTGAGGGTGAGTGTTGAGGGTGAGTGGTGAGTGGTGATTGGTGAGGGTGTGATTGGTGAGGATGAGTGGTGAGGGAGAGTGGTGAGGGAGAGTGGTGAGGGTGAATGGTGAGTGGTGAGTGGTGAGGGTGAGTGTTGAGGGTGAGTGGTGAGTGGTGATTGGTGAGGGTGTGATTGGTGAGGGAGAGTGGTGAGGGAGAGTGGTGAGGGTGAATGGTGAGGGTGAGTGGTGAGTGGTGAGGGTGAGTGGCAAGTGGTGAGGGTGAGTGGTGATTGGTGAGGGTGTGATTGGTGAGGATGAGTGGTGAGGGGTGAGTGGTGAGCGTGAGTGGTGAGGGTGAGTGGCGAGGGTGAGTGCTGAGTGGTGAGGGTGAGTGGTGAGAGAGTGGTTAGTTTTGAGGGTGAGTGGTGAGGTTGAGTGGTGAGGGTTAGTGGAGAGTGGTGAGTGGTGATTGGTCAGTGGTGATTGGTGAGGATGAATGGTGAGTAGTGAGGGTGAGGTTGTGTGGTGAGGGTGAGTGGTGGTTGTGACGGTGAGTGGTGAGGGTGAGTGGTGAGGGAGATTGGTGAGGGTGAGTGTTGAGGGTGAGTGGTGAGGGTGTGATTGGTGAGGATGAGTGGTGAGGAAGAGTGGTGAGGGAGAGTGATGAGGATGAGTGGTGAGGGAGAGTGGTGAGGGAGAGTGGTGAGGATGAGTGGTGAGGGAGAGTGGTGAGGGAGAGTGGTGAGGGTGAATGGTGAGGGTGAGTGGTGAGTGGTGAGGGTGAATGGCAAGTGGTGAGGGTGAGTGGTGATTGGTGAGGGTGTGATTGGTGAGGATGAGTGGTGAGTGGTGAGGGTGAGTGTTGAGGGTGAGTGGTGAGGGAGAGTGGTGAGGGTGTGATTGGTGAGGATGAGTGGTGAGGGTGAGTGGTGAGCGGTGAGGGTGAGTGTTGAGGGTGAGTGGTGAGTGGTGATTGGTGAGGGTGTGATTGGTGAGGATGAGTGGTGAGGGAGAGTGGTGAGGGAGAGTGGTGAGGGTGAATGGTGAGGGTGAGTGGTGAGGGTGAGTGGCAAGTGGTGAGGGTGAGTGGTGAATGGTGAGGGTGTGATTGGTGAGGATGAGTGGTGAGTGGTGAGGGTGAGTGTTGAGGGTGAGTGGTGAGGCTGTGATTGGTGAGGATGAGTGGTGAGGGAGAGTGGTGAGGGAGAGTGGTGAGGGTGAATGGTGAGGGTGAGTGGTGAGTGGTGATTGATGAGGGTGCGATTGGTGAGGATGAGTGGTGAGGGAGAGTGGTGAGGGAGAGTGGTGAGGGTGTGATTGGTGAGGATGAGTGGTGAGTGGTGAGGGTGAGTGTTGAGGGTGAGTGGTGATTGGTGAGGGTGTGATTGGTGAGGATGAGTGGTGAGGGAGAGTGGTGAAGGAGAGTGGTGAGGGTGAATGGTGAGGGTGAGTGGTGAGGGTGAATGGCAAGTGGTGAGGGTGAGTGGTGATTGGTGAGGGTGTGATTGGTGGGGATGAGTGGTGAGGGGTGAGTGGTGAGCGTGAGTGGTGAGGGTGAGTGGTGAGGGTGAGTGCTGAGTGGTGAGGGTGAGAGAGTGGTTAGTTGAGGGTGAGTGGTGAAGTTGAGTGGTGAGGGTTAGTGGAGAGTGGTGAGTGGTGATTGGTCAGTGGTGATTGGTGAGGATGAATGGTGAGTAGTGAGGGTGAGGTTGTGTGGTGAGGGTGAGTGGTGGTTGTGAGTGGTGATTAGTGAGGGGTGAGTGGTGAGGGTGAGCGTGAGTGGTGAGGGTGAGTGGTGAGGGTGAGCGGTGAGGGTGAGCAGTGAGGGTGAGTGGTGATTGGTGAGGATGTGATTGGTAAGGATGAGTGGTGAGTGGTCAGGGTGAGTGGTGATTGGTGAGGGTGTGATTGGTGAGGATGAGTGGTGAGGGAGAGTGGTGAGGGAGAGTGGTGAGGGTGAATGGTGAGGGTGAGTGGTGAGGGTGAGTGGCAAGTGGTGAGGGTGAGTGGTGAATGGTGAGGGTGTGATTGGTGAGGATGAGTGGTGAGTGGTGAGGGTGAGTGTTGAGGGTGAGTGGTGAGGTGTGATTGGTGAGGATGAGTGGTGAGGGAGAGTGGTGAGGGAGAGTGGTGAGGGTGAATGGTGAGGGTGAGTGGTGAGTGGTGATTGGTGAGGGTGTGATTGGTGAGGATGAGTGGTGAGAGAGAGTGGTGAGGGAGAGTGGTGAGGGTGTGATTGGTGAGGATGAGTGGTGAGTGGTGAGGGTGAGTGTTGAGGGTGAGTGGTGATTGGTGAGGGTGTGATTGGTGAGGATGAGTGGTGAGGGAGAGTGGTGAGGGAGAGTGGTGAGGGTGTGATTGGTGAGGATGAGTGGTGAGTGGTGAGGGAGAGTGGTGAAGGAGAGTGGTGAGGGTGAATGGTGAGGGTGAGTGGTGAGTGGTGAGGGTGAATGGCAAGTGGTGAGGGTGAGTGGTGATTGGTGAGGGTGTGATTGGTGGGGATGAGTGGTGAGGGGTGAGTGGTGAGCGTGAGTGGTGAGGGTGAGTGGTGAGGGTGAGTGCTGAGTGGTGAGGGTGAGAGAGTGGTTAGTTGAGGGTGAGTGGTGAAGTTGAGTGGTGAGGGTTAGTGGAGAGTGGTGAGTGGTGATTGGTCAGTGGTGATTGGTGAGGATGAATGGTGAGTAGTGAGGGTGAGGTTGTGTGGTGAGGGTGAGTGGTGGTTGTGAGTGGTGATTAGTGAGGGGTGAGTGGTGAGGGTGAGCGTGAGTGGTGAGGGTGAGTGGTGAGGGTGAGCGGTGAGGGTGAGCAGTGAGGGTGAGTGGTGATTGGTGAGGGTGTGATTGGTGAGGATGAGTGGTGAGTGGTGAGGGTGAGTGTTGAGGGTGAGTGGTGAGGGAGAGTGGTGAGGGTGTGATTGGTGAGGATGAGTGGTGAGGGTGAGTGGTGAGCGGTGAGGGTGAGTGTTGAGGGTGAGTGGTGAGTGGTGATTGGTGAGGGTGTGATTGGTGAGGATGAGTGGTGAGGGAGAGTGGTGAGGGAGAGTGGTGAGGGTGAATGGTGAGGGTGAGTGGTGAGGGTGAGTGGCAAGTGGTGAGGGTGAGTGGTGAATGGTGAGGGTGTGATTGGTGAGGATGAGTGGTGAGTGGTGAGGGTGAGTGTTGAGGGTGAGTGGTGAGGCTGTGATTGGTGAGGATGAGTGGTGAGGGAGAGTGGTGAGGGAGAGTGGTGAGGGTGAATGGTGAGGGTGAGTGGTGAGTGGTGATTGATGAGGGTGCGATTGGTGAGGATGAGTGGTGAGGGAGAGTGGTGAGGGAGAGTGGTGAGGGTGTGATTGGTGAGGATGAGTGGTGAGTGGTGAGGGTGAGTGTTGAGGGTGAGTGGTGATTGGTGAGGGTGTGATTGGTGAGGATGAGTGGTGAGGGAGAGTGGTGAAGGAGAGTGGTGAGGGTGAATGGTGAGGGTGAGTGGTGAGGGTGAATGGCAAGTGGTGAGGGTGAGTGGTGATTGGTGAGGGTGTGATTGGTGGGGATGAGTGGTGAGGGGTGAGTGGTGAGCGTGAGTGGTGAGGGTGAGTGGTGAGGGTGAGTGCTGAGTGGTGAGGGTGAGAGAGTGGTTAGTTGAGGGTGAGTGGTGAAGTTGAGTGGTGAGGGTTAGTGGAGAGTGGTGAGTGGTGATTGGTCAGTGGTGATTGGTGAGGATGAATGGTGAGTAGTGAGGGTGAGGTTGTGTGGTGAGGGTGAGTGGTGGTTGTGAGTGGTGATTAGTGAGGGGTGAGTGGTGAGGGTGAGCGTGAGTGGTGAGGGTGAGTGGTGAGGGTGAGCGGTGAGGGTGAGCAGTGAGGGTGAGTGGTGATTGGTGAGGATGTGATTGGTAAGGATGAGTGGTGAGTGGTCAGGGTGAGTGGTGATTGGTGAGGGTGTGATTGGTGAGGATGAGTGGTGAGGGAGAGTGGTGAGGGAGAGTGGTGAGGGTGAATGGTGAGGGTGAGTGGTGAGGGTGAGTGGCAAGTGGTGAGGGTGAGTGGTGAATGGTGAGGGTGTGATTGGTGAGGATGAGTGGTGAGTGGTGAGGGTGAGTGTTGAGGGTGAGTGGTGAGGTGTGATTGGTGAGGATGAGTGGTGAGGGAGAGTGGTGAGGGAGAGTGGTGAGGGTGAATGGTGAGGGTGAGTGGTGAGTGGTGATTGGTGAGGGTGTGATTGGTGAGGATGAGTGGTGAGAGAGAGTGGTGAGGGAGAGTGGTGAGGGTGTGATTGGTGAGGATGAGTGGTGAGTGGTGAGGGTGAGTGTTGAGGGTGAGTGGTGATTGGTGAGGGTGTGATTGGTGAGGATGAGTGGTGAGGGAGAGTGGTGAGGGAGAGTGGTGAGGGTGTGATTGGTGAGGATGAGTGGTGAGTGGTGAGGGAGAGTGGTGAAGGAGAGTGGTGAGGGTGAATGGTGAGGGTGAGTGGTGAGTGGTGAGGGTGAATGGCAAGTGGTGAGGGTGAGTGGTGATTGGTGAGGGTGTGATTGGTGGGGATGAGTGGTGAGGGGTGAGTGGTGAGCGTGAGTGGTGAGGGTGAGTGGTGAGGGTGAGTGCTGAGTGGTGAGGGTGAGAGAGTGGTTAGTTGAGGGTGAGTGGTGAAGTTGAGTGGTGAGGGTTAGTGGAGAGTGGTGAGTGGTGATTGGTCAGTGGTGATTGGTGAGGATGAATGGTGAGTAGTGAGGGTGAGGTTGTGTGGTGAGGGTGAGTGGTGGTTGTGAGTGGTGATTAGTGAGGGGTGAGTGGTGAGGGTGAGCGTGAGTGGTGAGGGTGAGTGGTGAGGGTGAGCGGTGAGGGTGAGCAGTGAGGGTGAGTGGTGATTGGTGAGGATGTGATTGGTGAGGATGAGTGGTGAGTGGTCAAGGTGAGTGGTGAGCGGTGAGGGTGAGTGTTGAGGGTGAGTGGTGAGCGGTGAGGGTGAGTGTTGAGGGTGAGTGGTGAGTAGTGAGGGTGAGTGGTGAGCGTGACTGGTGAGTGGTGATGGTGAGTGGTGAGGGAGAGTGGTGAGGGAAAGTGGTGAGGGTGAATGGTGAGGGTGAGTGGTGAGGGTGAATGGTGAGGGTGAGTGGTGAGGGTGAGTGGTGATTGGTGAGGGTGAGTGGTGAGGGTGAGTGGGGAGGGTGAGTGGCAGTTGTGAGTGGTGATTAGTGAGAAGTGAGTGGTGAGGGTGAGCGTGAGTGGTGAGGGTGAGGTTGAGTGGTGAGCGGTGAGGGTGAGCAGTGAGGGTGAGTGGTGATTGGTGAGGGTGCGATTGGTGAGGATGAGTAGTGAGGGTGAGTGGTTGTTGTGAGGGTGAGTGGTGAGGGTGAGTGATGAGGGTGAGTGGTAAGAGTGAGTGGTGAGGGTGAGTGACGGTTGTGAGAGGTGATTAGTGAGTGGTGAGGGTGAGTGGTGAGGGTTAGTGGTGAGCATGAGTGGTGAGGGTGAGTGTTGAGCGTGAGTGGTGAGGGTGAGTGGTGATTGTTGAGGGTGTGATTGGTGAGGATGAGTGGTGAGTGATCAGGGTGAGTGGTGAGGGTGAGTGGTGAGGGTGAGTGGTGAGAGGTGAGTGTTGAGGGTGAGTGGTGAGTAGTGAGGGTGAGTGGTGAGCGTGACTGGTGAGTGGTGAGGGAGAGTGGTGAGGGAGAGTGGTGAGGGTGAATGGTGAGGGTGAGTGGTGAGGGTGAGTGGCAAGTGGTGAGGGTGAGTGGTGATTGGTGAGGGTGTGATTGGTGAGGATTAGTGGTGAGTGGTGAGGGTGAGTAGTGAGGGTGAGTGCTGAGCGGTGAGGGTGAGTGGTTGTTGTGAGGGTGAGTGGTGAGTGGTGAGAGTGAGTGGTGAGGGTGAGTGGTGAGGGTGGGTGGTGATTGTTGAGGGTGTGATTGGTGAGGATGAGTGGTGAGTAGTGAGGGTGAGTGGTGACGGTGAGTGGTGAGGGTGAGTGTTGAGGGTGAGTGGTGAGGGTGAGTGGCGGTTATGAGTGGTGATTAGTGAGGGGTGAGTGGTGAGGGTGAGTGGTGAGGGTGAGTGGCGGTTATGAGTGGTGATTAGTGAGGGGTGAGTGGTGATTGGTGAGGGTGTGATTGGTGAGGATGAGTGGTGAGTGGTGAGGGTGAGTGGTTGTTGTTGTCAGGGTGAGTGGTGAGGATGAGTGGTGAGGGTGAGTGGCAGTTGTGAGTGGTGATGGGTGAGTGGTGAGCGGTGAGGGGTGAGTGGTGAGGGTGAGTGGTGAGGGTGAGTGGTGAGGGTGAGTGCTGAGTGGTGAGGGTGAGTGGTGAGAGAGTGGTTAGTTTTGAGGGTGAGTGGTGAGGTTGAGTGGTGAGGGTTAGTGGAGAGTGGTGAGTGGTGATTGGTCAGTGGTGATTTGTGAGGATGAATGGTGAGTAGTGAGGGTGAAGTTGAGTGGTGAGGGTGAGTGGTGGTTGTGACGGTGAGTGGTGAGGGTGAGTGGTGAGGGTGAGTGGTGAGGCTGAATGGTGAGGGTGAATGGTGAGAGTGAGTGGTGAGTGGTGAGAGAGAGTGGTGAGTGAGAGTGGTGAGGGTTAGTGGTGAGGGTTAGTGGTGAGCGTGAGTGGTGAGGGTGAGTGGTGATTGGTGAGTGGTGAGGGTGAGTGGTGAGGGTGAGTGGTGAGGGTGAGTGGTGAGGGAGATTGGTGAGGGAGGTTGGTGAGTGGTGAGTTGTGAGGGTGAATGGTGAATAGTGAGTGGGAGTGGTGAGTGGTGAGGATGAGTGGTAAGGGTGAGTTGTGAGTGGTGAATGGTGAGGGTGAATGATGAGTACAGTCAATATGCACTGCTGTTATCATACCAGGTACCACCACCACAATATGTACTCCTCTCATCATAGCAGATACCACCACAGCAGTATGCACTGCTGTAATCATAGCAGGTTCCACCACAATATGCACTGCTGTCATCATAACAGGTACCAACACAGCAGTATGCACTGCTGTAGTGATAGCAGGTACGACCTCAGTCGGTATACACTGCTGTAGCGATAGTAGATACTGCTATCGAGTTGGTAGATACCGCTATAGTAAATACTAAAACAGTCAGTATATACCGCTACAATCAGTCAATACTGCTACAGTCAGTATATACTACTATACAGTCAGTACATACTACCACGGTGAGTAGCTACTAGAGTCAGTAGATACTATTATAGAGTGAGTAGATACTGCTATAGATTTTGTAGTTACTACTATAGTCAGTGGATACAACTATAGAGTCAGCAGATACTATACAGTTAGTCGTTACGAGTATATAGTCGGTAGATTCTACTGTAGGCCCAGTAAATACTACTATGGTCAGTAGTTATTACAGTCACTAAATACTACTACACAGTCAGTAGCTACTACTGGCTCAGTTGATACTACTGTACAGTCAGTAGATACTACTACAGAGTCAATAGATACCACTTCCTCTGTTGTATGTAAGGTGTTGTTAGTATATATACCTACGAGGGGTAAAGATATTTTTTGAGGGGGGGGGGGGGGGAGACCGCAATTTTCGGAAACCTTTTGACATCAACTATTTACCCCACACTTTCTACAACTTTTTGGATTTGTGAAAGCCTCTTATATATTTGTTGGTGGAGAAATGTACAAACAGCCCACCGGGCTTTGACAATACCTTAGTATCTGTGTATATATATGTAAGGTTTTTAATAAATATATTTTTCACCCGGGCAAAGCCGGGTACTTCCGCTAGTTAAAATATAAACGTTCGCCCGCGCCGGCGCATGTACGTGCGAGAGCCGCAGTATTAACGGCGAGACTCGCGCGTGTATCGCGCAGAGAAAATCAGTGGGTGGGTATCGAGCAAGCACAGATTAATTCATTAATATCCGAACAGCTGCAGAGCTTCTGTGGCTGCCAGCGGGTTAATCAGTAACCACCTGTGGCCGTTGGGACATGTGTGTTGTAGAGTCTGATATGGGCGCACGCGTAATAATCCCAGGGCGGTGGTGAGCCAGCCAGTGAGCGATGTCCCTCAGAGAGGGCACTGGCGCGGGGGGGGGGGGCGATCACACGATCGGCGGGGGCCCGGCGAGAAGCGGCCGAGCAAGAGAGCGGGGAGGTGGGCATCAGCCCCCACACATTCCTGTGGTACATCGATTGAAAGCGTGTACACTGTACGACGTACAACAACTGTCTTTGACCATTAAGTATGTATGTGTAATGAGTCTACCGGACGAAGGTTGAGATGACACACTCCTCTTTATTTTCAACATAAGCTCACGCTGCGTGCGACCACTCCACTCTAAATCCCACCAGGAAGTGCCCCAATCGCCCTGCCTCTTTTAGTGACGTCACCACTCCACTTCTGGGCGTTCCCTCTCAAACTCTGCCTTCTCTCTTTTCGTTTGTGACGTCATTTTAACAGTAACCTGGGATCCTGTGGGCATTTCTACCCCCGGATCGTGTAAGTGTAATAACCGAAAATTACCCCAAGCCAAGGTGCAGCCTAACGGCTATTCAAAAATAAACCAAGATACCAACAAGGCCTCAACAGGGATTGGATCAGGAGGCAGGCTTTTTAAGTGATTGGAGGGAAAGCTTTTAATGAGAATAGGCAGGAAACAAAGTGTAACACAGAGGCGACAGTTTGGATCCATTAGAGGGAAAGGACAGGGATTGGCTGAGGAAAATAGAATGAGGGAACATTTGAGAAAGGGGGCTGAGGGATATATAAGGGGAAAGCACGAGGAGTGGGGTCGTTCTGAGGAAGATACAAGCTGGAAGACACCAAAGAAGCCTAGGGTCCTTTATTGTGTAATTCCATAATAGGGTTCCTTATGGTGTCAACTCAATAATAGTGGCTCTTCAAATTCAGATTGGCTCTTCTTATTCCTTGTAGTCGGAGTCATTATGTAAGTATTAACACTACATATGTATGTAGAACTTATTTTTCACCATATGTAGCCAACCATGCTAATCAGACGTGCGGATGAAGGACAACAAACTAACCACAAAAAGCAGTTCTAAAGAAATAAGTTTTCAATCTATATTTGAAAGTGCATAGCTCCAGTGGCTTCCTAATATTTAAAGGAAGGGCGTCCCAGATGAACACAGAAGCAGATCTGAAAGTACACAATGCAATCTTAATTTGAAGCTTTCGTGACTGTAGGAATCCATACTGTTTAGTTCTTTCGGTAAAGTCACGTAGGTATAAAATAACACACAATGCAGTGACCATTTTTGTTCGATCACTAGCCAAAAGCCTCTTCGAGGATGACTGGAGTTCGAGTGATTAATTAGGTTCCTTGACAAGCTCAGAAAGGTATTGTTCATTTATGGCAAGCACTTTGTGTATAATGAGTGTGACCTTATGTATAATTTCGGCAACAGGAAGCCAATGCACCTCGGCGAGCACTAGATGGACATGGTCGGATCTTGTAGTACCCATCACAACACGTTCGAATGTATTTTTGACACACTGCAGCTTGATAAGTTTTTTCACCTGATTTTGAGCTCTAAATCGCCCTACACACTTTCGCCACGGATGACACATCATCCAACCAATCGCAGGGAGTGGCTGCTTCCACCAATATTTGACGCACAGTCGCTGCTTCCCACAGTGCTGCAGGCCGACGCTGCTCGGCCTGAGCCGACGCTGCGTGGCCCGCACAGTCGCTGCTCCCTGCAACACCGCTCAGCGAGGCTGCTCGGCCGGCACAACCACCGCTCCCTGCAGCGCCGCGGGCCGATGTTGTGCGGCCTGAGTGGTGGCCATTCCCGGCGGCACCGTGGGCTGGTGCTGCACAACCTGGACGGGCGTTGCTCCCTTCACCACCACTCGCTGAACTGGCCCAAGCACTTGCTGAGCCACCGTGGCCACCAGCTGAACCACTGTGGGCGCTCGCTGGCCACAGTGGGCCCTTGCTGGGTGAGCAGGTCGGCTGGAGCCAGTCGGGGAGTTCGCGGCCGGTGGAGGCAGCCTATGACCGTCCCTTCAGGGCTGCGATGGAAGTCGATGGGTACTGCCCGCTGCGCTGGATGGCGATTTCTGGGTTAGTGGGGAGTAGGGGTGCTCTTGGGCCTGCGGGTTGCCGTGCCAAATAGTGTTGCAAGGAGGGCCTGAAGACGTCTGCCCCAGCAAGGTGCTGCTACCATGCTCTAGCCCTCTCCTCCTCGGACATGGCCACACTGAAGATGGAGGACGTTCCACCGGTTTTGAGTCCTGGCAGGATGGGGGTGTCGGGCGGACTCAGGGTCATCCACACATGCGCTGGTGAGCTGTGTCACCAGGACGGGCATACCGTTTCAACCACACGCGGGTGGACTAAATGCATAACAACGGTTGTGGAGGCAATGCACCTGGTTGTGTTGGTAGGTTGTGTTTGGGTGTTTTCCTTAATTTGGCACTAAGCGCAGGGGTAATCTAACTTAGTTGGGCTTGCGAAATGCAGTCCATAATCAGCCGTGGTGCCTTTCCCCCTTTTCGAGGGCCTTTGTTTGGCATTGACCAAGGACACTGAGAGTTGAATCTCATCACTTTTGGAGGGATGAATTCCATGACCCCTGGGCTTGTAGCCTTGTGCTGTTTGAGGCGTTTTGTGCTCATGCTTCAGGGTGAGATACCCAGTGGAAGTCAGAAAGAAGGCTTCCTTCTCTCGTGTGCATTCCCATGGCCCAGGGGCTTATTAATGTCTTGCGTAGGTCCAAGATTGTTGTCTTAAAAACAGTTGTTGGACGTCCTTTATTATAACAAGAGTTTATAGCTGGAATCCTGGGCTTATAGTGGTAGGAGCTATCCCATGGTGGTCAGAGAGAGGGGTTTCTTCTCTCTTGTGCATTCCCATGGCACATAGGCTTATTCCTTTCTTGCGTTGGGCCAAGACTGTTGTTTTAAAAACAATTGGACATCTCCTACCATTGCAGGAAATGTTATAGCTGGGACGGCTGTTTTTTTGCCAGGGGGAGGGGGGTGATGTTGGGTACTAAATGGAGAAGCGTTACACATAGCTACTAAATATTTTGGAAATATAAAGAACAGGTTGTGGAAAGATAATAACACGGGTGGTTGGATGTCTAACATCCGGAGACGAACGCACCTGTCGCAAGGGACGACAGGTGGTAGCTAATTAAGGATTGGGAGAGATATAAAAAGGGAGCACTGCCGAAAGTTGAGGCGCTTGCCTGGGACGAAGACGAGTTGGTGGCTACGCTCGATCAGTACTCGTCGAAGAGATTTGAACCCCCACATACGAAAATAAAGATCATAACTTCGTCTTCATGAACGTCTCGTCGGATCATCTTTACACATGTTTAAGTACAATTAGATATGTATAGTATTCGTGTGTACAGACCAAAAGTTAAAAATTACTTGTGGTGTGTGCTATGCACAGTGCAGTACAGTAATTATGGCGTGGGGCCCTGCATCTCCCACCCGATCACCCTTCCCCCATCCCTCAACACAACTCCCCATTCCCCACCTCCCTCCCCTATCGCCTTTCCCCTATCACTCAACACAACTCCCCATTCCCCACCTCCCTCCCCTATCGCCCTTCCCCTATCCCTCAACACAACTCCCCCCCATTCCCCACCTCCCTCCCCATATCGCCCTTCCCCTATCCCTCAACACAACTCCGCATTCCCCACCACCCTCGCCTATCGCCCTTCAGCGTCCACCGTGGTCACCCTCCCCTAACTTTGATCCCACACGGCCCTTACTCCGACCCCCTCCTAATCCTGATATGGCTTAATTATAATCAACAGAAAAACTCTACACATTAGTCAATGTCACTGCCTTAAACAATAACATTTATAATAATTGATTTTGCACGACATTACCCTTATTTATTTATAGTAGCAGGAACTGGCGGATTTTATGATGAGGAGCAGAGCGTTACTTATCAGTAAACTCTTAAAATTCCATAAGCATACACACTCACATTCACACGCACACACAAACACAAAGATCCCCCGTATAGCCTTAACAGACTGTCTACATAGGTACTTATTTGAGTCTGAGTCGACCTAGAGGAAGTCCAGGACCGCTTCAGATAATCGTCAATGGTGAAGGCCGTGTGCAGGAATAGAACTCGGCTGGGCAGATTTTTAACTCAGATTAGCGCTAACCGCTACACTACCGCTTCTGACACATGCATACACAAAATACACGCTCTCTTACACACACTCTCAACACATACACTCCCAGCGGTGATGTTCGGACTTATTACAGCTGGCAGAACATCGCTCCACCAAACCAAATAGTTCGGACGTTCGTTTCACCAGTATGAGACGGCGGTTTGCAAATTGTATTGAAACCGTTTTTTTTATCACGGGATTTGTTAACTTCCTGTTGTCGTAAGTGGGGCTTTTGTCCAGTTACTGTGTCGACTCACAATAAGTTGGACTAATCAATGGGTCTCAGGAATTGGCCCTAAAATGTTCTGACGGTGAGTTGCAAATAATGTAGCATTATGCAACACAGGATGATTAATTATGGCAAGGAAAGTGTGTCTCACCTTTTTTTCTTCTTATATATAAATGTAATTTTTTTGTCTGTCTGTCTGTGTGCGTACACTTGCGAGGGATTTGGCTCTCAAATGGTGGGGTTTCCGTAAAAAAATAGCCAGGTATCACGCCATAAGCCCTGTGGTGAGCAAGCACTATTCTTTTTTTCCCATCCATCAACTTGAAGGTAGTTAAATAAGCAATTTTGTGCAGTTTTCATTTATTTATTGAATAGCGCGCAATCGACCATACCAAGCCACACGTGTTCAGTGGGGTTGAGGGGGGAATTTTCTTTATCGTTAAACATGTTATAACAAACACAAAACGCTGAGGTAAAATTTTCACAATGTGATGTCCCCCCCCCCCACCCCAATGCGTGCAGTTACTACTATGGAGTCGGTAGATGCTACTACTATAGGCCGTAGATATTACTGCAGAGCGGGCGGGGGGATCGTGGCTGGGGGGGGGGGGGGGTAGCGGCCCAGCCCCAAGCCTGCCAAGGTGACACCTCGGCCGGCTGGGCAATAGAGGCGAGACTGGGGGCTCTGCACGGGGCTAGGCCTCACCACGGCAATGTTAAGTAAGTGTAATTTTATTGCTTCTTTCGCTAAACTCACGTACATAGAAAACTCATATTTACAAAATAAGTTTGGAAATAATATTTTTGTGTGTAGACAACTAATATTTCTAGATTGAGTTCAAGTTAATTTATTAGGTACTAGCATAAGTACCCGGCGTTGCCCGGGTGAAAAATGTATTTCTTAATAACCTTACATATATACACACACTCACCCTCACCATTCGCCCTCACCACTCTCCCTCACCACTCTCCCTCACCACTCTCCCTCACCACTCATCCTCACCAATCACACCCTCACCAATCACCACTCACCCTCAACACTCACCCTCACCACTCACCCTCACCATTCACCCTCACCACTCTCCCTCACCACTCTCCCTCACCACTCATCCTCACCAATCACCACTCACCACTCACCCTCAACACTCACCCTCACCACTCACCACTCATCCTCACCAATCACCACTCACCACTCACCCTCACCACTCTCCCTCACCACTCTCCCTCACCACTCTCCCTCACCACTCTCCCTCACCACTCATCCTCACCAATCACACCCTCACCAATCACCACTCACCCTCAACACTCACCCTCACCACTCACCCTCACCATTCACCCTCACCACTCTCCCTCACCACTCTCCCTCACCACTCATCCTCACCAATCACCACTCACCACTCACTCTCAACACTCACCCTCACCACTCACCACTCACCCTCACCATTCACCCTCACCACTCTCTCTCACCACTCTCCCTCACGACTCATCCTCACCAATGACACGCTCACCAATCACCACTCACCACTCACCCTCAACACTCACCCTCACCACTCACCCTCACCACTCACCCTCACCACTCAACCTCCCCTCACCACTCAGTAATCACCACTCACAATCGCCACTCACAACCGCCCTCACCATTATATTTTTGCCCCAGTCAACGCCGGATATTTCCCGTTCGTAGCAGTTTATATCGACTTTAACCAACTTATAGTAAACGGGAATCGTCCGAATCTAAAGGAATCTACAACCTTCGATTCCTTTGCGCGATTCAGAGAATCGATTCTTGGCGCGTCGGGTTTAAAAGTAATTACACAGTTGTTTTTTCATTGGTATGTAATGTTTGAAAGTTTTCATAAGATTTTAAATGTATTTTCCCCCCGGGCAACGCTGGGTATATCGAGTTTATACCACAAATGCGTGCGCATATTTTTAACGGGAATTAAAAATGGCGTCCACCCGGCAGCGAATGCGTCGCTACCCGTTGCCAGGGGCAACCGCCGTCCAATGAAACTGCGTATGGTCCGGCGACACACAGACACACACACAGACAGACAGACAGATTTGCGATTTTATATATATAGATAGCCCTGTGAGCCATTCGGCTCTTGAATCGGGTGCAACCGCAACAAACAAAAACATGAACAAGAATACATCTTATAGTGACTATGTGCAAACAGAAAATCCAAGAAAAGACAGCAAAATATTGCAGAAAAAGCACCGTACACCAACACTGTGTGCAAAAATCCCAGTGGGATGCAAGTCAAACAACAGCAAGCACAAGACAACTTAGATTAAGGCCATCAGTCTAACTCTGTACTACAACAAACAAACATGGCCAAACCAAAAAACGTTTCGAAAATCACAAATAAAGCCATAAAAGCAATGAAATAGTGGTCATAGGAACTGTGACCGAATTTTCACAATAAATATTATGCTAAATATTACAATATAAATGTGTGTGTCTATGTCCTTGTGTGCGTGCAAGTCGATGTGCGTGTCTGCCACGATAAGTGTTTGTGTGTGTGTATAAGTCGATGTGTGTGCGAGTCCATGTGTGTGCACGTGAGTTGATATGTCTGTGTGTCGGTCAATGTGTGTGTGTTAGTCAATGTTTGTGCGTGGTGTGTGTGTACACAACTAATATCTAACAATTAGGTTACTAAACTTTAAAATAATAATGTGTGTCTAAGTCAATGTGTGCGTGTGAGTCCATGTGCGTGTCTACGTCGATGTGTGTGTGTGAGTCGATGTGTCTGTGTGTGTGAGTCAGTGTGTTTGTCGATGTTTTCAATCTTGATAAAAAAAGTAACATAGAAATAAAGAAACCTGTTTCCACTAAACAGAAAATGGAAAATGTTACTAAAATATTGCATTATGGTTGGAACACTGCATTCTGTGTAGTTAGTGGTGGAGGAAATGTAGAAAGGTGTGGACAGGTGTGATGATGTGTACATTAAGTAACCGTGTGAGTCTGTTGGTTTTTATTGATAGATATGGGTAGTTTATCATCTTGGATAGATAGGCTGATGTCCTGAATAGGGAGGGCTGTTTGCTGTTATTAGTTAATTGTGGTGCTGGATATACATTGTGAACAAATTGAATGACGGCATTAATTTACTTTTTGGAAAACGTGGCAATGCTAAGACATTCATTGATGTGTCTTCCAAAGAAGTCATGTTCGGAGCCTGTATAGGATTTGTTGTTACAAATGCCCTAAAAGAGGTTTGCATAGCTCGGTTGCATGCATGTGCCCATGTGCCACAACAATAGTTGGATCCTGTCACATCCACTGGAGGGGAAATTAATAAGGGTGAGTCGGCGTTTGGCCAACCTCGTCAGTTTCAGTTGACGGGGTTTGTTCACAACTTTGTCAACACTCCTAAACCATGATTATTGGGAATTATGCTGTGGATGGAACGTATGTCCATTATAAAGATCAACGCTAAGGACCTGGGAATCTATGATTCTTGAAGAGTCCTGAGGTCGGGCTTGTTTGGTGTCTTTAAATTAGGTCGGTAAGGAAACTATTGTTCCAATTAATACCAACACTTACGGCACAAATACTTTTGTTGATGACCAGCCTTACTAGGAGCCCCTTCGCTTCGTCTCCCCTACATGTATCTTTCCTACAAATCTGTATCTCTGGGTTTGTCTTGTAAACCGCTAACCCCTTGTCCTGCCTTCCTTGCCAGATTATTTCTATGGGCGTGGTCTCTTGTCGTTTTCACGACCCCCACATTCAATCCTAACCGTGTCCCCACACGAACTTTTCATGATGTACAAACAGAGACACTGTATTATCCAAACAGCTCCAAACTTGCTCAGCAAATCCACTACAGGATAATTTTACTGAGTGGCCTGGGTTGTTTTCTGTTATTTTGGTAGGAAAATAGGTGGTTGGTTGAATTTGAGGTTTTTGTCAGGCTCCGGTAGATGGCAGCCTGCCTAATAATGGTTGCAGCGTGTCTCTGGCTGCCTGTTTATGACTCGTTTTCAAGTTATGGTCAACTTTGCTGTCAAAATAAATATAACTAATCTTCTCAGGTTTTTTTCGGTAAAGTCACGTAGGTAAAACATTAAAAGTAATGAAAGTAAAATAAAACAAAACAAAAATAAAAATAAAATTCACGACGTTTCGGAGGCAACACAAGTCTCCGTCATCAGGTGGGACCGTCACAGCCAGATTAGCTGCATCAAGTGAAGCAATGATTCAAGATGTAATCCCTTATAAGCAAGTTGAAGGGGGGAGGAGAGGGGGGGGGAGTTCATCAGAATGTGGTAGCCAATGAATGGAACGTATCGGGAGGGGGGGGGGTGGGAGGGGGAGGGAGCCAACAAAACATTTGGCGACGGCTTGGACGCGGCTGCTGCGCACGCCAACACAATGGGCAGAAAGGGGGGAGGGGAGGTCTGATACACATGATAGAACAAAGGAACGAAAATGCCCATGTTTATACCAATGCAGGCTGAAAAAATGAGGAGAGTACTGTTAAAAATAACTGGGGATGTTAACACTCGGTGAAGTAAATTAAAATAGTGCCTGTCAGATAAGATGGTCCAAAAAGTGTAATTAAGTCTTTTTTGCGTGGTTAATAACATCTTTCCAGTGATTACTGAGTTTGTACCCATCATCACGGTTGAAATTATGTCTGTGTTTGTATATTTGTATGGCTTCGTGTACAAACCTTTGATGGTAGCCAGGAGGCTTGCAGAGAACCACATTCTGATGAACTCCCCCCCCCTCTCCTCCCCCCTTCAACTTGCTTATAAGGGATTACATCTTGAATCATTGCTTCACTTGATGCAGCTAATCTGGCTGTGACGGTCCCACCTGATGACGGAGACTTGTGTTGCCTCCGAAACGTCGTGAATTTTATTTTTATTTTTGTTTTGTTTTATTTTACTTTCATTACTTTTAATGTTTTACCTACGTGACTTTACCGAAAAAACCTGAGAATATGAATCATTGCAGTCACGAAAGCTTCAAATCTAGAATATAACTAATCTGTCTGAATGCTTCTTTTCTACAGAGATATGTCCACCAAATCACCACCGATCCCCATTTATAGGCCAGTTTAATAACGATATTACAATGCACCTTGAGAGTTCTGAGCTTCACTTGGTTAGGGGTGAGGTAGAACTTTGGATTGTTTGGTAACGTGGCGTTTCTGTACACAGTGACTTATTTGAGCACTAACAGCAATAAATGAAACCAAAGACTGTGTCCCGGTTCTTTTTTTATTTCTATCACTATCTTCATTTGTTTTCTGTAACTTTCCCTCTTCCTTTTTCGATTTAAAGCTTTCGTGACTGCAGGGATTCATCTTCTTGGTTCTTTCGGTAAAGTCACGTAGAAGGGAAGTAATAAAATAATAAAAATAAAACATAATAAAACAATTCTCACGACGTTTCGGCCACAACGCAAGCAGCCGTCCTCAGGCGAAGAATGAAACACCACCAAGCTTGGAGCGTATATTTAAGCTGGGTTAGAGGGGGGGAGGTGGGAAGAAGAGCGCCTAAACAAAATAATTTGCATATCAAGAGGAATTCAGCATATGGGAAATGCGTAGGAGGTGGGCGGGGGGGGGGGCGGTTCCAAATCAATACTATGCCCGTGCATTATGCAGGATTAGCAGCATCAAAGGGGGGGGGGGGGGAGGGGGGGTAGCATTAACAAAGGAAAGGAATGTTAATAGTATGTAGCTGCAGTTACTAAACAACCACGTAAAAAAAAACTAAAGTATAAACTGCATAACAAACTAAAGTATAAACTACATAGCATCATCAGTATACTTACTATACTTTACAATAAGCTGAGTTACTAACAGTAAGTAATACATAAAAAATTCTACGTTGTAAAAAATTATATAATATGCTTCCATCTAAACTTTATTTTCTTACATCACACGCGTCTATACCGTACTATATACTGCCATAGGTAAACCCAACATTAAATTACATACTGTATTGCTATAAACCACCCTATACCTTATACATCTTAATATAACACTATGTATTATTCTACCCACCCTAATGTGTATCAAAATGGTTTATTACGTCCTTCCAGTGATTGCTAAGCCAGAATCCATCTTCTCGGTTAAAATTGTCTCTGTGTTTGTATATGTGGATCGCCTCATGAACGAATCTCTCATGATAGCCAGATGGCTTGCAGAGAACCTCTGTCTTGGAGAAGTCAATGTCATGTGAGCCCACTGAGTTGTAACAGTGATCTGCCACGGCTGAGGTGTTTGTCCTACCGTGTTTCAGGTCAGCTTTATGTTCACGGATGCGGTCCGAGACATGTCGTTTGGTTTCCCCAATGTAACTGCTACCACAGAGGCAACTTAGTTTGTAGACACCAGGGTACTGTATGTCTGGAACCACATCTTTTACAGACGGTACCAGATCACGGATTTTATGTACTGTGTTGAATCGGACCTGGATCTTGTGTTTAATCAGGATTTTGAAGATCTTTTTTGTGACCCCAGCAATGTAGGGTAAGGTAATGGTCTTGAAAGGCTCCTCAACAGGATCCTTCTTGATGGTTGGAGTGATGGCTTTGCGGATTGTGTAGTCGGAGTAACCATTAGCCTTAAGAGCTTGGCGTACGTGTTTGAGTTCACTGGAAATGTGTTCATGGTCGGAGATGCATTGGGCTCTATGATATAGAGTCTTGATGAGGGAATTCTTCTGGGATGGATGGTGGTGGGAATCCGGTTTTAGATAAGCATCCGTGTGGGTGGCTTTCCTGTAGACAGAGTGGCTCATTGAACCATCAGGTCTCCTTTTGATTAGGACATCCAAAAAGGGTAGCTTGCCATCATTTTCGACTTCCATGGTGAATCTGATGGCTGGGTGTATGGAATTGATGTGGTCGAGAAATTGGTCTAGAGCAGGCCGGCCATGTGGCCAGATGAAAAAAAAGTGTCGTCTACGTACCTCTACGCCCAACCTTATGGAAGAGAATAAAGTTTAGATGGAAGCATATTATATAATTTTTTACAACGTAGAATTTTTTATGTATTACTTACTGTTAGTAACTCAGCTTATTGTAAAGTATAGTAAGTATACTGATGATGCTATGTAGTTTATACTTTGGTTTGTTATGCAGTTTATACTTTAGTTTTTTTTACATGGTTGTTTAGTAACTGCAGCTACATACTATTAACATTCCTTTCCTTTGTTAATGCTACCCCCCTCCCCCCCCCCTTTGATGCTGCTAATCCTGCATAATGCACGGGCATAGTATTGATTTGGAACCCCCCCCCGCCCACCTCCTACGCATTTCCCATATGCTGAATTCCTCTTGATATGCAAATTATTTTGTTTAGGCGCTCTTCTTCCCACCTCCCCCCCTCTAACCCAGCTTAAATATACGCTCCAAGCTTGGTGGTGTTTCATTCTTCGCCTGAGGACGGCTGCTTGCGTTGTGGCCGAAACGTCGTGAGAATTGTTTTATTATGTTTTATTTTTATTATTTTATTACTTCCCTTCTACGTGACTTTACCGAAAGAACCAAGAAGATGTTTCCCTCTTCCTGTGTCCCTGTGTATCTGGGTGCTCATTTCCTGAATCTTTGTATCAGTAGATTGCATGTGTAATAAACGACTGGACCACGATGTCTGGCTCAGTGTCCTTTATTATTCGGTTCGTGCTGTACACCCACACGGCTGTCTTTACTCTGTAGCTTCTCCACGGTGCTGACTCCAATGTCGGCCCGCTCCACAACAGCAGCTCCGCTGCTGTTTCTCTCACACAGCCCCCCTTGGCTGTACTCGCTGCTGCTCTTCTCCCTCCGCAGCTCTGACAGCTTCTTGCTCTCTCTCTCTCTCTCCGCAGCTCCTCCTGGCAGCCACACCGCTGCCTCTAACACGCAGCCCTCCTGGCTGTCTCCTCTGCAGCTGCACACCACTCCGCAGCTTCCTCTTATCTTCGGGGTTGGCTCCCGATGGCCGTCGGCGCCCCCCCCTCTCCACACTCGCCCGCGTGGCCTCACTCTTTTCCGCTCACACCCCGACTGCCTTACCCTTCCGGTTTACCCGCTTAAGGCCCCGAATCTTCCCCCCACGTCACATGACTCCACCCCCCGTGACGTCACATCCGGAAGGTCGCTTACGCCCGCATTACACCACCCTCCCCCGTAGAAAAATCCCAGCCGACCTCGGCTGACCAATAGCAAATCGTAATGCGGCGAACCGAGCTTCCCCCCCTAAAGGACACTAAGCATACAATGTAACAGCAAGAACAACAACAACAACGCAATTAACATCAACGAACGTACAAAAAGCATGCAATAAATACAACTGTAAGAAGAAAATAACAAGACAACAACAATCAACGAAACGTAAGCGATTTGGAACGTGTGCGGGTCGCCGGCCCGTCCCGGACGGTCGGCGGCCCACTCGCAGAACGGGAACGCGATGAAAGTCGAGGAACGACAGGGGGTAATCCCCCTGTCGCAGCTGGAAGTCCACCGCCATCCCGTGTCTCTAAAGAGTTAGTCTTGGGCTTGTCCTGTGACCGTGCCCGCAGCTGGGTCGGAGGGGCTGCAGGGCTCGAAGGTCCCGCAGACCTGGCAGGCGTCCTCCGAGCAGGGCCCCTCGTCCCCCGCAATGTCACGGCCGGCCTGTCTGTTTCGGAGGATCTTTAGCCGACTTGACCGGTGCCGAGGCCTCCTGCTGCGGCGGAGCCGGGAAGCGGGCCCAGCAGTCTCTGGCGTAGTGGCCCCTACGCCCGCAGCGGAAACATTCGGCCTCGTTGCGCCGAAGCGCAGGCCTCGCCTCCTGACGGCCCCGTTCTGGTAGCACCGCGCGCGGTCTCGGCCCGCCGCGTCCCGACCATGGAGCGGAGGCGGCCGTCAGTTGTTGAGGGCCCCGGTCATCCGGAACATAGACGGCCTGCGCAGGGTTCCACCCCAGCGCATCCCCTTCTTTGACGGGCCCCCCCGTCCACGCCGTCACTTGTTTCCAGCGACGGAGGTTGAATTGCGCATCGAGACACTTAGCAGCCGTCCGGGAAGTTAGCTTCTCATGCCCACACACAGGCATGGGGATCCCTAGATCCCGAGACAGCTCCAACATTTTCCCTAATATGAGAGGCTCGAGCAGGTCCTGTGGCGTCTCAGGATAAGCTGCCATGGCCAGCTCCAGCACCGCACCCCTGAACGCCACGGGCGACTCCTCTGGTGCTCGTTGTCGTTGAGCGAATCGCCGATGCGCATCATCTGGTGGCTCATAAGCATCGGCCATTTCTTGAAAAACACCACGTAAAGTTGCCTTCTTATCGGTCGTTATGGAACGGAAGAATCGGACAGATTCGTCGTCCAGGAGAGTCGGCAACACCTCCAAAGCCTCCGCATCGGTCCATCTTGCTGTGCGTACCGCCGCCAAGAAGCTGCAGGCGAACGCGCTCCAGTCCCCACCGACGGAAAATTCTTTAACCGTTGTAAGGTGGCGACTCCGACTCTTCTTCCCGCCGTCTTCCAATGGTGGTGGTTGTGATGGCAAATTCAAAATGGCGTCGGCCCGCGGCGTGGCCAAGATGGCGGTTTGGCGCCACGGAGCGCGCAAAATGGCGGCCTCTTGCCGCGTGGGCAATGGCGGCGGCAGGACAGGCAACGTGGCGGCCCGCGGAGCACCACTTGCATCATCCATCGTCCCTGGCGCGACGAGATGGCATAGATGCGCCAGGACGTCCTTAAGTGCCTCCAGTTGTACCGCCATCGCTTGCCATCGTTGATCCGCGTCTGATGATGTCGACGGACCCGCCACCGCGCGAACATCCTCCACTCCCGTTCCCGTGGTCGCCTCAGCCGGGCTCTCCTCCACCACCCCAACAGGATCCGTGGTTGGAGGGAGTTCGTCGTCGTCGGACGAAGAAGCCGATGCAGGCGCCGGATTAACTTTCTTCCTCACTTGTTTCGACATGCCGTTGCACTTCCGACACCAGTGTAATAAACGACTGGACCACGATGTCTGGCTCAGTGTCCTTTATTATTCGGTTCGTGCTGTACACCCACACGGCTGTCTTTACTCTGTAGCTTCTCCACGGTGCTGACTCCAATGTCGGCCCGCTCCACAACAGCAGCTCCGCTGCTGTTTCTCTCACACAGCCCCCCTTGGCTGTACTCGCTGCTGCTCTTCTCCCTCCGCAGCTCTGACAGCTTCTTGCTCTCTCTCTCTCTCTCTCCGCAGCTCCTCCTGGCAGCCACACCGCTGCCTCTAACACGCAGCCCTCCTGGCTGTCTCCTCTGCAGCTGCACACCACTCCGCAGCTTCCTCTTATCTTCGGGGTTGGCTCCCGATGGCCGTCGGCGCCCCCCCCTCTCCACACTCGCCCGCGTGGCCTCACTCTTTTCCGCTCACACCCCGACTGCCTTCCCCTTCCGGTTTACCCGCTTAAGGCCCCGAACCTTCCCCCCACGTCACATGACTCCACCCCCCGTGACGTCACATCCGGAAGGTCGCTTACGCCCGCATTACACATGTATGAATATAGAATCATGGAATTAATATAAATAATTATTAATCAATGCATGGATGTATGAATGTAATGGTTTTGATGAATTCATGCATTAAGTAAATGAATTAATAAATGGATAATTAAATGCATGTATGTAAGTGTAATACACATGTATATAGAATGTTATATGCAATTTCACAATGTTTTAATAGGATTCACAGAATAAGGAAGATTGTAAAATAATTCATATTGAATAATTATGGAATTTCCAATCAACTAAACCACCACATATCTCGCCTTGTTAGACAGTTTGGGTGTGGCACATACCTGTCTTGTGAAAGTATTTAGTTTTTCAGGGAAAACCGAAACTTTTCTCACCACTTCCCTGTAAAAGAAATTGACTTCAGTGAAGATCTCAATTTTCACACGGATCCACAATTTACACACATTGGCAGATGAAGATGAACCATTTTGTTAGGGGCTAAACAATCACTATCCATTGCTATACAGCCCTTCTATGCTCCCATATCTACACTCCATTAATGACCAGCGTGGTGAAGGCTAAACAACTCCCTACAACTTGCACGGCGTTGGACGGTCTTAATCCAGCATTGGATTGACAATAGCGATGCACATGTAGAAGACATGAATATTAAACAATCCTCTCCATTTGTCCCGGTTTAGTAATGCACACGAACACATTCTTTATTAAATCACTTTAATGTGTATATACCTTTAGGACTTGTGCTGAACACATGCCACTCCAGCACGTGACGTGCTACGATTTTTTTTACTTTGAAACTAAACTATTTGTAATTTAGCAAGCAAGGCCCACTGAGCTATATAACTCTTTTTCAGTAGCGACCTGGCCACAAATGATAACGAAATGGCTCATCGTGTGGAAATTTATAGCAACTAAATAGTCTAAGCCCATTTTTTTCTAAAGGTGGGGGGTAACGGATGAGCTGGAGAAAATTCCACGTGAATACGAGGTGAACATGCAAACGCCAAATATACAGGTGTCAAGGCTGGGATCGAACCCACGACCTATTGCACACAAGGTGAGGTAGTTAACATCTCGCCACTGAAGTGTCCTTTAATCTTAACAATCATCAGCCATGAGCGATCCACTGCTGGATGAAGGCTTCCCCGAGCCGTCACGGTTCTGCAGTGCAACAATCCTCTCAGTACCTGCACACGGGATGATTTCATCGCTCCATCTCCTCTCAGACGATTCGGTTCTTGGTTGCTTCACGAACTTAGGAGTTGTACGGCGCTGCGACACTCAGAGACCCTCGCAGTGCAGAACGCTGCTGCTGTGAAGAGAGGCGGAGAGAAACGACTGAGACCCTCGACCCTTCAATGGCCAAACCGGTTCTGTGGGATTGCGGGTGTGGGTGAGTACCAATGGGTTGAGAAAACACTTTTAAATATTCTCCAACGACGCTCATGATTATTTTGAGTCGTATATAATTATTCGTTTAACGAGGATTCATATTTTAATTTAGGTTCCTTCCCTTCAACATCCAGCGGTCCACCAGCATTGGTAAATCAGTGCGACTGAAATAATTCACTCTAAGAAGGTTGACGCTAACAATGATTGTTCAGTTCATCTTCAGACAATGGGCGATTTCAAAGCAGCTGATTCACAACTCTCATTCCCAGCCTCACGTCCTCCACTGTTGCATCGTTGTACTGACATATGCCGTTGTTGATGGGGTTTGTTCACCCCACGTGTTGAAGAAATGTGTCAGCACTCCTAAACCATGATTATTGGGAATGATGCTGTGCATGGAACGTATGTCCATTATGAAGATCAACGTTAAGGACCTGGGAATCTATGGTTCTCGAAGAGTCCTGAGGTCGGGCATGGTTGGTGTCTTGAAATTAGGTCGGTAAGGAAACTATTGTTCCAATAAATACCAACACTTACGGCACGAACACTGTTGTTGATGACCAGACTTACCAGGAGCCCCTTCGCTTCGTCTCCCCTACATGTATCTTTCCTACAAATCTGTATCTCTGGGTTTGTCTTGTAAACCGCTAACCCCTTGTCCTGCCTTCCTTGCCAGATTATTTCTATGGGCGTGGTCTCTTGTCGTTTTCACGACCCCCACATTCAATCCTAACCTTGTCCCCACACGAACTTTACATGATGTACAAACAGAGAAACTGTATTATCCAAACAGCTCCAAACTCTGGCTGCCTGTTGATGACTCGCTTTCAGGTTATGGTCAAATAAATGAGTCATCTGTCTGAATGCTTTATCTCTACAGAGATCTGTCCACCAGATCACCACCGATCCCCATTTATTGGCCAGCTTAAAAACGATATTATAATGCACCTTGAGAGTTCTGAGCTTAACTTGGTTATGGGTGAGGTAGAACTTTGGATTATTTGGCAACGTGGTGTTTCTGTACACAGTGACTTATTTGAGCTCAAACAGAAATAAATGAATTCATAGACTATGTCCCGGTTTTTTTTTAAATCTATTTTCATCTGTTTACTGTAACTTTCCCTCTTCCCATGTCCCTGTGTATCTGGGTGCACATTTCCTGAATCTCTGTATCAGTCGATTCCATGTATGTGTAATAAAAGACTTGACCACGATGTCTGGCTCAGTGTCCTTTATTTGGTTCGTACTATATTTCCCACACGGCTGTCTCCTATTTGTTCAGTCCCCACAGTGCTGGCTCCGATGTCGCTCCAGTCACCACCAGCAGCCCCGCTGCTGTTCCTTGTCGCTCCCGTAGCACCACAGCAGCCCCGCTGCTGTTATTCTCACACAGCCCCCCTGGCTGTACTTGCTGCAGCTCCTCTCTCTCTCGGTCACTCCGCAGCTCTGACAGCCTCGTGCTGTCTCCCTCTTCGTCGCTCCTGCAACTCCTGGCAGCCACACCGCTGCCTCTAACACACAGCCTTACTGGCTGTACTCTCTGCAGCTTCACACCACCCAGTAGCTCCCTACTGTCCCCGGGGTTGGCTCCCGATGGCCGACGGTGCCCCCCTCCTCTCGTTCGCCCGCGTGGCCTCACCCTTTTCCATTCACAACCCGACTGCCCTCTCCTTCCGGTTTACCCGCTTAAGGACCCGAACCTTCCTCCCACGTCACATGACTCCACCCCCCCGTGACGTCACATCCGGAAGATCGCTTACGCCCGCATTACACCACCCTCCCCCGTAGAGAAAAACCCCAGCCGACCTCGGCTGAACAATACCAAACCGTAATGCGGCGAACCGACCTTCCCCCCTAAAGGACACTAAGCATGCAATATAACAGCAAGAACAACAACACAAGTAACATCAACGAACGTACGAGAAGCATGCAATAAATACAGCGGTAAGAACAAGAACAATAACACAACATACAATCAACGAAACGTAAGCGATTTAGAACGTGTGCGGGTCGCCGGCCCGTCCCGGACGGTCGGCGGCCCACTCGCAGAACGGGAACGCGATGGAACTCGAGGAATGACAGGGGGTAATTCTCCTGTTGCGGTTGGAAGTCCACCAACGTCCCGTGTCCCTGAAGAATTAGTCTTGGCCGTGTCCCGCGAATGTGCCTGCAGCGGGGTCGGAAGGGCTGCAGGGCTCGTAGGTCCCGCAGACCTGGCAGGCGCCCTCCGAGCAGGGCCCCTCGTCCCCCGCGGTGTCACGGCCGGCCTGTCTGGAACAGGTACGACAGGCGCTCTAGCAAGATCAATGGACGCAGGCAGGGGAGAGTCAGCAGCAACAGACCCCGGCAAGGCAACATTGGGAGATGACGCATCATGTAGGGGAGCAACATATGGTTTCAAAAGCGACGTATGAACAAACCAGCGACGAGATCCAATCTGAACGCGTGCCGACTGTGGGTTGGGAACCTCAATGAGGCGTACGGGACCATGCCAAGGCTTGTGCAATTTAGGAGAGGTTCCCGGCCGTACCTGCGGACAATGGAGCCAGGCCAGGTCCCCAACCTTCCAGGGGCACTCCCCCTCGGACCGTCGAGCATACCGCTCGTTCCGGGCCTGGGCTTTGGCCGTAGCCACGCGGGCATTCTCCCGCGCCTCCGTGACCCGTCGGACCGTGTCCTGAATGTATTCAGGGAGTGGTTTACGAGGTCCCTTCAACCCAGTTCCCAATTGCACATCCACCGGCGGCACGTTTTCCCGACCATACATAAGGTAAAACGGCGAATACCCTGTAGCAGCATGAGGCGTCATCCTGTACGCCGAAAGCACTCCGGGGATGTGCAGATCCCAATCTGATTGTTGTTCACTCACAGTATGGCAAAGCATGGCAGACAATGTCCTGTTCAGCCGTTCAACCATACCATCCGTCTGCGGATGGTATGGGGATGTCCGTACTTTCTTAGTCCCAAGGCCCGCGCACACTTCCGCCAATAATTTAGAAGATAAATTTCGGCCCTGGTCCGTGAGGAGTCTCTCAGGCGCCACCTTGTCTATAATGTACCCAAACAAAAAGGCGTCGGTAATGGCCGCGGTCGATTGATCGGGCAACGGCCAGGCCATCGGCCAACGGGAGAGGTACTCAACCCCTACCAGCAAATATTTATTACCCCTCGCCGATGGTGGGAAGGGTCCCAATATGTCCAGTGCCACCAATTCATTGACTCGAGACACCTGAATCGACTGGAGAGGCGGCATGTAAGGATGTTTAGGCGGCTTACGTCGGGCGCACTCAGGGCACACGCGCACGTGCCCTACGACATCTGTCGCCATGCCGTGCCAAAAATAATGACGTTGCAACGTCAACAAGGTCTTCTGCACCCCTAAATGTAAGAGTGTGTCACAATGGAGAGTTCTAATCAACTCGAATCGCAAGGACGTTGGTACCACCAGACGCCAGCGTTCCTGGAACCCCTCCCGCCACATAAGCAGACCATCTCGGAGAGCGGTTTGCGGCCCCACAGCCGTACTCGGACTCCCATTATCCCTCGTAGACCGCTTCCGCAAGGACAACAACGACTCATCCATCATCTGTTCCCGAATCCAGACAGACCGCGGCAGATTCAAAACCCCGTCAGTCGGTCCCGGTTCCATCGGAGTATCCGACTTCTCGACGGCCAACATAAGCGGCTGAGGGGGGTTTAGAATCGGCGAACACCTGTGCGTCCCCGACGCACATTTACAAGGGGCGCGCCGCGGTAATCTGGAAAGTGCGTCAGCGTTCGCATGGCGCACTCCCTTCCGATGTTGAATTTGGAAGGAAAATTCCTGCAGCGTGTCCAACCAACGTGCCAACTGTCCGGATGGCTGGTCCATTTTAAGTGCATATTGCAAGGCCGCATGATCCGTATGCACAATAAAAGAACGACCGTAGAGATACGGTCGAAATTGCCGTAGGAAAAAAACAACCGCCAAAAGTTCTCTGCGAGTGACACAGTAGCGGGTTTCCGCAGGAGACAAGACTCGGCTACCATACGCCACGACGCGCTCTACACCCCCTTTAGACTGTGATAATACCGCCCCAATACCTGTGTCACTCGCGTCCGTATCAAGAATGAACGGGTGATCAAAATCGGGATAGTCCAATGTTGGGGCCGTAGCCAATAGATCACGCAGACTCCGAAAGGCCGCCTCTTCCGGCTGTCCCCAAACAAACTTCCGTCCTTTACCCGTAAGGAGATGCAAGGGCCTCACAATCGTCGCAAAACCCGGCACAAATCTTCGGTAATACGAGGCAAATCCCAAAAACCGCCGAACATCCCCCACGGTGGCCGGAGTCGGCCAATCCCGGACGCACGCCATCTTTTCCGGATCCGTGGACACCCCCTCAGCACTCACAATGTGCCCCAAATAACGGACGGACCGTTGCAGTAGGTGGCATTTCTTTGGTTTGAATTTCAAATTCGCAGAGCGCATCCTCGTGAACACTGTCTCCAGCCGCATTAAATGTTCCTCAAATGTACGGCTGAAGACAATAATATCGTCCAAATGTATAAGACACGTCTCCCACTGCAACCCCGTCAAAACGAGCTCCATCAATCTTTGAAATGTAGCAGGGGCCGCATTCAATCCCATCGGAAGGCAGTTGAATTGAAATAACCCCTGCGGCGTACGGAATGCAGTTTTCTCCCGTGAGGACTCGTCAAGGGGAAGCTGCCAAAATCCCGAAGAGAGGTCCAGTGTGGAAAAGAACTTAGCCCCCGACAATGCGTCAAGGGAGTCGTCCATACGCGGCAGGGGGTACGCATCTGCCCCCGATATCTTATTCAATTTTCGGAAATCAACACAAAATCGCAATTTGCCATCCTTTTTCTTAACCAAGACCACAGGAGCGCCCCATGGGCTGTTAGATGGCGATATAATGTCCGCAGCCAACATGTCTTCCACTGCCCCCCGAACGTGTTCTCGCTCCGCAGGACTCATCCGATGCGAATTTAATCGAATAGGGGCAGCGTCGCCCGTATCAATGTGATGGTAAAGCAACGATGTGCGGCCCAAATCCAAATCATCGGAGCTGAACACATCCGAATACGTCAACAACAATTTACGCAGCGCACCACGTTGCTCCATGGACAGGGAAGAATTTTCGTCACATAAGTCAGCAATCCAACGATTATCCGAACCCCTTGGCTCGGAAACACCAGCAACCACTCCCTGGCTATGCGGACAATCGTGCGTCGCAAACGCCGTAGTGGCATGTGCCACAACCATACCGGCCGGAACACGGACGTTTTCCACCCCCGCATTGAGTACCTGTAAAAACGGTAATTGATTCGGCCGGACGATGGTCTGTGCCCCAACTAACGCCAACCCGGTTGTTATCGTGGCGGACGGTGACAACAAGACCCCTACTGCTCCTAGCCGATCAGGCAGGGGCTTCCGATACCGCAAGGGTATAAGCATCTGTGAACCAGGTGGGATGTCCACAGATGCAACGGACAGCGCCTGCACTTGTACGGCCGAAGCAGGTCGCCCCCAGGGCGACGGCAGAAACGAGATTTGACGGCCCCCCGGCAATTCAATACAATTCTCATTGATTTTGATCAAAATGGGCATCTTAGCCAAAAAATCGGTGCCTAATAAGCAAGGAACCGCCAAAGATCTTGATATTAACACAACGCCCGAAGCCGACACATCCCCAATAGATATCTTAGCATCCACCTGGCCCACGATACCCATGCTACCCCCGTTCGCAGCGACGCACGACCCATAAACCGGACGCACAGCCCCCGGCGGGATGCCCAACAGATGGAAAATGACATCCGATATAATAGTCGCAGACGCTCCGGAGTCGACCAAAATGCGCACGTCCACCCCTTGTATAGACCCCGGTACAGTGGACAAACCCGTAGCGGCCGCGACGACTCTCCGTGCCAATTTGCGCCACTGCGTCACCGAGCGACAAGGCCCCGTCGATGGCCTTTCTTTAACAACAACATTAGGATCGCGCAACGAAGGTGGTGGGTGAGATGCAAAGCCTTGCCGGGTGTCTGGTGCGTGCCGACATGCCTGTTTCGGAGGTTCTTTGGTCGGCTTGTCCGGTACTGAGGCCTCCTGCTGCGGCGGACCCGGGAAGCGGGCCCAGCAGTCCTTGGCGTAGTGGCCCCTACGCCCGCAGCGGAAGCAGTCGACATCGTTGCGCCGAAGCGCAGGCCTTGCATCCCGACGGCTCCGTTCCGGTAGCGTAGCACGCGGCCCCGGCCCGCCACGTCCCGACCATGGAGCGGAGGCGGCCGTCAGCTCCTGAGGGCCCCGCTCATCCGGCACGTAGACCGCCCCCCCGTCCACGCCGCCACTTGCTTCCAGCGACGGAGATTAAACTGCGCATCCAGACACTTTGCTGCCGCCCGGGAAGTGAGCTTCTCATGCCCACACACAGGCATGGGGATCCCCAGATCCCGAGACAGCTCCAGCATTTTACCTAATATGAGAGGCTCGAGCAGGTCCTGTGGCGTCTCAGGATATGCTGCCATGGCCAGCTCCAGCACCGCACCCCTGAACGCCACGGGCGATTCCTCGGGTGCTCGTTGTCGTTGAGCGAATCGCCGATGCGCGTCATCAGGTGGCTCATAAGCGTCGGCCATTTCTTCAAAAACTCCACGTAAAGTCTTCTTCTTATCGGCCGTTATGGAACGGAAAAATCGAACAGATTCGTCGTCCAGTAGAGTCGGCAACACTTCCAAGGCCTCAGCATCGGTCCATCTTGCTGAACGAACCGCCGCCAAGAATCGGCAGGCGAAAGCGCTCCAATCGCCCCCGATGGAGAATTCCTTAACTGTGGTAAGGTGGCGACTCCGACTCCTCTTCACGCCGTCTTCCAATGATGGTTGTTCTGGAGGCAAATTCAAAATGGCGTCGGCCCGCGGCGTGGCCAAGATGGCGGTTTGGCGCCGCGGAGCGCGCAAGATGGCGGCTTCTTGCCGCGTGGCCAATGGCGGCGGCAGGGCAGGCAACGTGGCGGCCCGTGGAGCACCTTCTGCTTCCTCCGTCGTCCTTGGCGTGACGAGATGACATAGTTGCGCCAGGACGTCCTTGTTTGCCTCCAGTTGTTCCGCCATCTGTTGCCATCTTCGATCAGCGTCCGATGATGTTGACGGACCCGCCATCGCGCCGACATCTTCCACTCCCGTCCCCGTGCTCACTTCAGCAGGGCTCTCCTCCACCACCCCAGCAGGATCCATGGTTGGAGGGAAATCGTCGTCGTCGGACGAAGAAGCCGATGCTGGCGCCGGAGTAATTTTCTTCCTTACTTGCTTCGACATGCCGTTTCACTTCTGGCACCAGTGTAATAAAAGACTTGACCACGATGTCTGGCTCAGTGTCCTTTATTTGGTTCGTACTATATTTCCCACACGGCTGTCTACTATTTGTTCAGTCCCCACAGTGCTGGCTCCGATGTCGCTCCAGTCACCACCAGCAGCCCCGCTGCTGTTCCTTGTCGCTCCCGTAGCACCACAGCAGCCCCGCTGCTGTTATTCTCACACAGCCCCCCTGGCTGTACTTGCTGCAGCTCCTCTCTCTCTCGGTCACTCCGCAGCTCTGACAGCCTCGTGCTGTCTCCCTCTTCGTCGCTCCTGCAACTCCTGGCAGCCACACCGCTGCCTCTAACACACAGCCTTACTGGCTGTACTCTCTGCAGCTTCACACCACCCAGTAGCTCCCTACTGTCCCCGGGGTTGGCTCCCGATGGCCGACGGTGCCCCCCTCCTCTCGTTCGCCCGCGTGGCCTCACCCTTTTCCATCCACAACCCGACTGCCCTCTCCTTCCGGTTTACCCGCTTAAGGACCCGAACCTTCCTCCCACGTCACATGACTCCACCCCCCCGTGACGTCACATCCGGAAGGTCGCTTACGCCCACATTACATATGGATAAAGAAACATGGAATGAATAGAAATAATTTTAATTCATGCATGTTGAGTAACATAGAATGGGTCACTCCAGCGCGTAGTGCTGGTTAGTGACAGAGAGAGGAAATGTGGGCGTAATAGCCGACCTGCCAGCAGAGCATGCAATGCCACAGAGTAGGTCACTAGTGCGCGTGGCGCTGGCTGCTGGCAGAAGGTGGCATATGAGGACGTGGCACCCCGTCTGGCTGGTGGAACATGTGATAGTCCGGGGTAAAGGATGTGGGGCAAAGGTGGCCGAGGGGAGACGTGAGGTATAGCCCAGAACCTTCTGGTGGGTTTCAGAAGGGGGTGTAGCCAAGGGCGGAGCCAGGCAGGGGACACGTGGAAGGTGGCCCAGAATCTTCTGGTAGGTTCCAGAAGGGGGTGTGGCTGAGGGCGGAGCCAGGCCACGCCGGGGTGCACAAAAGCGAAGTCCCGAGGCTGGATAAGGGCTATCTGTCGGTGAAATGGAACCCAACGTGCTATGTCTTCGTCTTCATCTCCGGCGTCGTGGGTCAGACAGTGTGCCAGCTGCTCTGGCCCGTTTATAGTTATTCCATGTGTATGAGTGTTCAAAGTGTAGAATAAAACGTGTGTTGCCTCCTACTATTAGTGTTTCAGAAGTGATTCACTACATTTGGTGCCAACAGTGTTAACGATAAATCATAAAATTTTGAAAATGATACTTAGAATGTTGATACTCTTAGGTTTTTTTCGGTAAAGTCACGTAGGTAAAAATAAATAATAAAAATAAATAATAATAATACAAATAATAAAAAGAATAGAAATAATAATAGAAATAAAATAATAAAGCACGACGTTTCGGGCACAACACAAGCGTCCTACGTGACTTTACCGAAAAAACCTAAGAGTATGAATCCTTGCAGTCACGAAAGCTTCAAATCTAGAATTAGAATGTTGATGTTGATACGAAGGAAGACACTCAGCATGGTGTCTTCGGACGGGGAAGATGGCGGGGAGGTTATTCACTAGACAGCCCCAGAACCTGAGGCCCCGGAGAATAATCCCGAGGAGGCGCTTCTGGCAGAGCAGCGGGAGGAAGACGGCGACTCCGCGCTGCGGTCGTCAGGAGGAGGACGCCGTATACGAAATACGCGCCTCGCGGACCTGCTGTCTGCGGCGGCAGCGCTGGTGGCGTAGCTGGATGTGGAGGAGCCGGAGAAAGACGTGGTGGTTCGAGAAAGGCTTGTGGACTGCCCCGCTGCCGCCATTAACCAAGCACGGGAAACCATGGAGCCCCAGCCAACCCAGACGGTCGCCATTTTGTCGACTGAGCGGGAAATGGTTCCCACCACATTTGACTCGCCACCGAATTTACGTACGGAGATGCACACCCCCAAGAAGCGGTTGCCATTTGTATGTGAGTTTGCAGCCATGGGTGGCGATTGGGCTGCCTTTCAAAACCGGTTTGCTGCAACGTGTGAGCTCATGGGATAGACTAATGTTGAGGCGCTGAGAGTGCTGCCTACGACTTTGGATGATGATGCCTTGGTGGCATTTTATGCGAATCCCCCAATGGACAAGACGACGCTGTCACAGGCATATGCCCATATGGCAGCTATCTTTGATCCGCTGTCCAATGTGTGACAAAAATTTATAACACAAAGACGAGGAGAGGCCAAGACACCCCTCGCCTTCCGCAGTACGCTGATGTTGCTGGCCCAAGCCGCATACCCCAAGATGAAGCAAGCGGGGTTGAACTTCCTGGTGTTGGAGAGGTTGTTGGAGTTGGCGTAAGAAATTAAAGTTTTTCTGCCCGCCACGGAAGAGGACGAACTGACTTCGATTAAGGTGGCTCGATGCATACAGGCACATTGTAAAATGCGACGGCGAGTCGGGGTGCATCATACAATAACCTACACAGTCATTTCAGGCATCTTCATCGCAGACCATGTCAGGTTCGCACGTCTCTGCTCCTTGTCGGGTCACGGCACGTGATAGTCGGGTTTTAGAGGGTGGCATCCGCCACCATAATTTTGGAGTTTATTTATAGGTCCTTGCCACCAAAATTGGGTTGTCTTAGTCCAGTGGGTCATCCATGTGTTGCCACCAATGGCGAAAGTATTGTGGGCCAATCATCTACAGTACGGTTTGATGATATTTAAATGACAGGCTCAGTGTTGGTTTCGAAGTCACTGGCGGTGCCTTGTTTGTTGGGGACTGATTTTTTTTAAAAGATGCCTCTCAAGATTTTGATTGACCAGAGGTGTGTTGAGCTTCCATTGGGGCGTCAATTGGCATTTTTGTCTTCACCAACTCGGCTGCGTATAGCTAATGATATGTTTCAGACCCTGGTAAGCGAAACTGTTCGAGTTCCCCCAGGTGCACAGATGCTTGTGCCCTTGTGGCTGCGGAAGCAGCTCGATCGAGAAGTTACTGAGGTGGGGGTTATTTTAACCCCTTTGAACAGAGTGGTTCGTCGTTTCACTTTGGTGGGGGCCCAGGCGATAGTGAGGGGGGATCAGGAGCCCTTCCTCTAGGTGATGAATTCTGGATTGAGTACCGTGGTTATACAGGTGGGTACGGTTTTGGCCCACGCGACGGCCATGTGTTGTGGAGATACCAGTGACGTGAATGCTCAGGTTGTGGCTTCAGTGGAACGGGGAGTGGTGTTGGATGAATCATGGATGGATGCGTTCTGTTCAGAAAATCTGAATTTGTCGTGGGAGCAGAGGGGCAGGTTTCGTGTACTGTATCCGGGAATTCTATGATTTGTTTAATAAGAGTAAATTTGATATTGGCCGCACGTCCCTGATGCATCATCATATTGATATGGGTAGCACTGCTCCCATATGTCAGAATTATTTTTGGTTTAGTCCTAAAGAGAAGGACCATGTGTGTCAGGCGGTCGACGAGATGTTGGCCGCTGATATAATTTCCCCTTCCACCAGTCCGTGGGTGCGAGCATTGTCCAGGTTAAAAAGGACAGGAGTTTGAGATTTTGTGTGAATTTTCAGAAATTAAACAAGTTCTCTATGGCAGATGCGTACCCACTCCCATGGATGGACGATTCATTGGATGCACTGTCGGGTGCGCGATTTTTCTCCACCCTAGATTTGTTGTTAGAGTTTTGGCAGTTACCTATGGATGAAAGTTGCAAGCAAAAAACAGCATTCTGCTAACCACAGGAGTTGTTTCAATTTAACTGACTTCCGATGGGACTTCACTCGGCTCCACGTTCCAGTGACTTATGGATTTAGTGCAATCGGGACTCCAATGGGATTCGTGTTTGATTTATTTGGATGACATGATCGTATTTGGACACACGTTTCAGGAACATCTTGTTGTATATGTCGGGTGTTGAAAAAGTAATACAAATAATAAAGGTTAAATGAAAATGGAAAATATGTAAAATATGTAAAATCCGAAATTATTTCATGTATGTAATTACGTACATAATGTATGCTAATTATGGAGGTATAATTGCGTTAGGCTATGCAAGTGTATGTGATTATGCTAATGTATGCAATTATGATAATTAGGCTCTGCCTTCGTATTATCACTCGGAATAATACAATTAGTTGTATGAAGTTATGCAAGTGTGAAATAAATATGCTGATCAAGCTCGGCTTCGTTGTCTAGGGTTGTATTATCAATTGGGATAATACAATGATTCTCACTTTAACTTTACTGATTAATGTTTTAGTGTGTTTATGTCAAGTCTCCAAATTCAAATCTCACCGCAGGATGCAGTTCTCATAATCAAGATTATTATGCATGAACTTAGGAAGGCACCGCTTCTGTGTTAAACAACTTTAATTTCTAAACAAAAACATAACGCTCTAAAATGCGAACTCTTTTGCCTGGAATGTCAACACAGTACTCCTGGAGATGTCCTCCTCATTTATCCGTACATTTAACCCTAAATTATTACATTTGTTAAACTGGGTAACAGAAACATTGATTAATTCATCAGAGTAAAGTGGGCATATACAGCGATAGGAAAATGTCCTTAAAATTAATGTAACAATATTCATACGAACGGCAATAAAGAAAGCAAAAGTAGACCTCAATGAATTAATTGGTAAGATTATGCAATTCACGAAATGTCTTGGAACAATGGTGTGCGGTAGTGTACCTGCTTCAGCAAATGCTTATCAATTGGCTTCAATAAATTTGCGGGCAAGATTCTGTGATCAAAATACATATTTTAACACGATAGTCTCCCTGTGAGTGTGTAGATTCGTAACGTAGGTTTCTAAACGTTTAGTTTCATCAATTAATTCATTGGTACAATTATGCAATTAACAAAAATAATGACGTAACTCAATGGGCAGCAATGTTCTTCATGATCAGCTAATAGTTGTCACACTCTTATTATTAGTGTTCTTATTATTAGTCCCGATATGTGCGTTATCTGTTTGTTGGTGGTTTTGTCTCCTTTTTTAACTTTTTGCGTTAAGCAGATGCCGGGCGATGCATTGTAGGTATGTGAGTGTGGGCGTGTTATACAAACAGCTTCCTCGCTCTCTCTCTTTGAGGCAGCAGCTGCAGCTGCTTGTCCACTGTTGGATGAAGAAAGTCGGCACGACGCTCGCCGTCGGCGGTGCTCGATTGCTCTCACCGCTCGTCCGCTGGCAGCTGCAGGCTATTTTCACTGCTGGATGAGCTGAGTCGGCACGACGCTTGTCTTTGAAGGTGCTCATAGCGCTCACCGCTTGTCCGCTGGCCGCTGACACCCTTGCTCGGTGGCGCTGGTGGCGCTGCTGCGCGCTCTCTCCTGCTCCGTGCTCTCTGGAGATGCACGATTGCGCGTGCAGCTGGTCCTCTGCGATGCTGGTTTGGTCGATGCTTGGCGCGTTCTGCCCTTTCTCCCGGTTGATTGCTTGTCGTTGCTCGTCACTCTATCTCTCTCCATGATTGTGCAGCTGCCGGGTGGGAGCTGGCACTCAGTGTAGAATAAATTGAGTGATACTTCTTCTGTCAGCACCAAACTCGTACTCGGTGACACATCGCTACTCGGCAAGCCTCGCCATCCTTGGTCGATAGCGTAATATCACGAGATACGCAACCTCACAGCTACCGCTAAAATCCCCCTTGAAAGAACATCTCACCCTCACAATAGGGGGCAGCACTTCCTCAACCACTCTGCCACCCAGAGTAATGTTTGTCAGTAAACCCTCTCTCGATGCGCGAGCGTTACGTTCTTGAAAATTGCTCGCAATTCAGAATTTTCCGAATCCAGAAACCTTGGTTCCATTTGGGGGAAAATGGGGGGAATGTTCCTGTTAGAGTGAACATTGGGTGAGAAATTGGAAAAGTTTAATAACAATGGCTAAAATAAATAATAAACTGCACAGAACATGTTTTTATTACCTTTGACGATGATTATTATGATTTAACAATGATTCATAAAATGTATAACCGAGTCAAGTGTAAATACGTATAAAGTAAAAAAATGCACAATAGCGAGTTCAGGACTCAGCGTACCGTTTCAAATGTAGTAAAACTCTGCGGTCTGTCGGAACTTTCATAGAACTCTCGAATACTGAAGTTTGGCAGGTTCGCGAATAGGGAATTAGTATGCATTTAGTAACTTGTGAATATGCGAAACTAGAAATTTCCATAAGCTTGCGCATACGGACGGTTATACTGTATTCATTTCCCAGATATTGGATTTGGAAAAGATATCTGTGTATGTGTGGAGATGGCATGGTTTGTTGATGGTTCCAGGCTGCTTATATCCAGCCATTAAAGTTCAATGCATTCGTTTTGCACATTTTTCTTTATGTAGCACACAGCCCCATTCAGCACATGGCGGCTGTTGAAGGCGAAGATGTGCTCCTTAACTGTTCAACATCGTCCACAATAAAAAGCTTGCGATGGAGATATGGACAGTCTGACTCAACGGTGAGTATTGAAATATCCCTCATTACACGTAGTGTTACCTATTTAGCACACTATAGGGATTATCAGCCCAATGCAATATCCGTCTGTATTGCTACACACAGCGTGAATATCACTCGTGCAAAATGTGCCGTATTTAAAATAATGTTAAGAAATACATTACGAGGTCTCTCTCGTTAGTCTAAGCCCGTGCTTCTTAACCTTTACTGCACCTCTGCTTCTCAATCGTTAAACATATTTCATGTTCATAAATACATAGGTTTGATGAAACAAAGTAGTTGTAATTACGTGCCCGTGCCTAATTTGTCTGGCCATGTCTCACACCCTAGAAAGGGCATCTCGCACCCCCATGGGGTGCATGCACCCCAGGTGAAGAACCACGTGTCTAAGCTGTCCAGAGATCCCATTCAATGATGGGGGTCCGTTATCAATCTTAACACGAACTCTGTGGCTCTTTGGCAGCAGCTGGTGGTACGGACATCAAGATGGGTTGACCTCCAACTTCCGTTGGGCTCAATGATAGCGAGACAGAGTTACTTCTAGCAGCACTAAATATCAACTGCCCCCTGCTTGCCAGCGCTCCCCGGCCCAGGGATGGTGGGGTGATGGGGGCAGTTATCTGTATTGTAGTGTATAGTATAGTGCAGTATGTATGTATGTGTGTTGAACTTCGTTGGCACCGTATATAGCCAACCACGCTAATTGTAAGTGCGGAGGAAAGACAAAAACATACACACAACAAAAATAAATGAGTTGTCAATCAGCCGCAGCTGTATTTGTTGTTATAACGAATTGACATGTGTGAAAAAAGATCTCCATGGCGCATCAGATTTATTCTGTCTAAATAAATGTTTTCATTCTCTTAATGTTGCTGGTTACATTCATAATTTGTGCGAATCTTTGGCATCGCCATTAATATCAATGCTAGTTTAGAGGAGTGATTCTCATTTGCAGTTAGCTCAGCTTTCTACCATTTCAGAAATGTAGCCCAATATGCCCCTTTGAAATCGGAGCGATGTCGAGATTGTGTGTCACGTGGTACTATAACCTCTAGGAATCACGATTGCAAATCGCTGTTTGCTGGACTGCCCGAATAGCTTCTTCATTGTCTCCAGCTTGTGCAAAATGCGGGTTACTAGGGGTTCTTGGTGGACAAGGTGAATTGAGATCAAACATCCCCCAGTGCTTAGAGTTCTGCAATTGGCTACCAGGTCCCCGGTTTTGGGTTTAAGTCAAAATCCTTCTGTTAACGCAAGGGGATTTTTATTGCTGCGAGGTGCACAATGTAAAATAATATACGTTCAAATTCTAGCGATGTTTTAGAAGCGTTAAAAAATAATAAGTGTGGCAACTGATATAGTTGCGTCAATGTTTTACTTGGAAAAATCTAAAAATATTAAGTTGTCGATTTTAACCCCAATCCTTAATAACATCTAGGGATGAAATACTTTTTTTTTTACACAATTCAACGTTACTTCCCAACAGACGTTGTGAATGGCTCAATCAGAATTTAACAGCAGATTGTCAATATAGCTCTTCCGCATAGTTTTTGGGAGAGTGTGATGCCAGCCTACTGGTACGAATAAACAAACACTAACGTGCATCAATTAAAAACATTGCTAAACGTGTAATATATCTTGTTCCACAGATATTATATTGTAACTATCAATCTATCACATCCTGCAACCCATATTTCTACTACGTGGTTTTCTTTGGGAACCTGAGCAGTGGAAATGGTTCCATCACTCTGATTTCAGTCCCAGCGAACGTGAGTGGAATGTACCGCTGTTTTCTGTATACAAGCAGAGCTGATCATCATCATGGCATGGTTTACAACTTGACGGTAACCTCTAAAGGTAATGCCACAAAGCTTGAGCTGTAATCAGTCCCTCCAGAAAAACGCGATTATGCGATCGCATGATTCCATGCAAAATCAGCCAAAGTCCGCATGTTTATGCGGGGGGCGCGTTTTTTCAAATACGCCGCACTTTCGCCGCATAAATTGCAGATTTCCGCGCGCAAAATATGCGGGCTTGCATGATTTCATAATCCCCGCCTTTTCGTTGCAAAAAGTCACATATATCTTATCAGAAAGTTGAAAAATGTTGCGTTTACTTCACACAAGCGCAGCCATTTCCCCTGTTGCCATGGGAACGTTATGAAGTGACGTCACTCATTACGCGACATCATTGAAAAGCTGCAAACCCCGCGATGCCAATGAAACCATGATGAAGCCCGCAAATCTTTCTCATTTGCCAACAAACATAAGCGCAAAAGACCGCGCAAAGCAGTTTCCCAGTGTGTTACATGACAGTGGGGGCAAATTATTTTGCACTCCGTGCAACTGCGTGTTGGACCACAGGCGGAAGTCGACGCTGGACAGTCACTTTGCAACCGACAAACATTCGAGGATGGTTAAAGCAGCAGCGGAATCAGCCAAGATGAAGCAGCTCACCTACACCGAGGCGTCAACTTCCAAAACAGTTGCTAGGGCTGAAAGAATCAAGGTCAGTAGCCTATTAGATTAAAGCTTGTAAAATTATGAAAAGGCTGATAGTTAAATTGAAACAGAGAGAGGTGTGTGTGAATGAGATTTCCAAGTATGTTGTGTGTGGATGTAAGTTAACGTTAGGGTTAGATAGACTAACAGTAGTGTAATTTCCCATGCAAGATGATTGATTTTGGCATGAAAGAATTATGTTTTATTTGCAGAAACACTACTGTTCTGTGAAAGGCTTACTGTAAATGATGCAGTTTTATACAGCAGTTTTCTGTAGGTTACACTGGACTTTGTGTGTGTGTGTGTAATACAGCCCAATGATACAAAAGTATTTTTCTGTTTGTAGATTTGTGAAACCTGGGTTGCCACCTGCACTGCCATCAACATCCCACTGTCTAAGACTGACCACCCTGCACTGAGGAAATTTCTGAATGAGAAAGTCATCAATGGCGGCGCCATTCCAGGGTTTCACCAGCTTCAAGATATGTACTTGGGAGCAGTATATGAGAAGGAAAAAGAGGAGCTGAAGACACTTCTTGCCAGAAAACCTCTTGCTGTGATATTTAACGAGACTCCAGATGTCGAGGGGAGATGTGTCCTGAATATCCTCCTTGCACCACTTGAGAAGGATCATTCTGGGAGGATCTTGGCCTACCTTGCAGATACTGTTTTCCTTGAGCAATGCAATCATTCCACTGTATCCATGTCTGTCGTAAGGTGCCTTCAAGAATACAGCATTAACAACGAGGATGTGATTGTGTTCGACACTGATAATGCAGCCTACATGAAGAAGGCATTCACAGCAGCTCTGCAGTCGTTGTTCCCCAACTCGATACACATCACATGCATGGCACACATAATGAATCTCATTGGCAATGCCTTCCGCAAACCTTTTGTTCAGTTGAACAGCTTCATGCTAAGTTTCTCCCAGATGTTCTTCAATGCTGGATCACGCAAGAGAAGATACCTCTGCTTCTTGTCAAACAAGCTGCCTAGAAAAAAGGCGGTCATGCCTCCAAACCCCTGTGCAATACGCTGGAACTCCTGGTTCTCTGCAGTGCAGTACCACGCACAGCACTTTGGACTGTACAAGGAGTTCATAGAGATGGAAATCGAGGTAAAAACTTCCTTCACATAATTCCTCAATACAATTAACACTTCCTTTTCTTCATCAGTTAACCCCCTTTGCACATACAAACATGAATAGTTTAGTAAGATCAAAGTAAAAAAAATAATTGCATTGAACATATTGTATGTTTGACCTAATTCCTTTCTTTCTATTTGTGTTTTTATAGGTGTGTAGCAGAAGTGCTCCACAGTCTGTGGAGGGACTCTACGAGATGCTTCAAGACCAAGACCTAGCTCAGTCCCTGAATGTCCAGATCAACATCATGGCTGACAAGTGCAAACGCTTCCTAAGTCTTCTCGATATCTTCCAGAGCAGACGTCCTGTGACCACAAAGATCTTCACTTATCTGGAGGATCTGCAGGTGGTCTTTGCTGCCAACAAAGAGCTGCAGTATGAGGCGTGTGCCGAATACTTTGAAGGGTTTAACTTACCTTACACCACAAAGACACAGATCCTCTGCACAGTTGGTCAGGCATATGAAAACGCTGAAGAAAAGCTCACCAAGTACATGTCACATGGGCAGCCGGCCATTGAGTTTCTCCAGGAGGTTAGGGTGTTTGACCCTCGCCACATTGCATTCCTAGATGACTCCGTAGCAAGCTACAAGGCCATTCCAGGTTTCACTGAAGTGCAGGGTGATGAATTTGATTCTTACTTCAAGACTCTTGGTCCAGCAGCACTCAGAGCTGCACCATTCGGCGTGGTGGATTTGGATGTGTTTTGGCATGGCCTACAGGAGAGACTTCCTGTGCTGAGTTCCTTGGCCAAGCGGTACAAAGATGCTGTCTCAAACTCAGCTGATGCTGAACGCAGCAACAGCATCTACAAACTAGTGTTGTTTAACAGAAGAAGATCAACTACCAACCAAAACCTCAAAGCCTTGGTCTTCCTTTACCATAACCAACGAGTCCGCAGTGGAGCATTTGAGAGGGAGGAGATGGTGGAGGAGGAGGAGATGGACACTGAGGGAGAGGGGATGGAGGATGAGGATGGTGAATGATTGGCCAGTGTTAGAGGCTACGTAGTTAGTTTTATTCAGGAGTTTATGCAACTTTACAGTTGTAAGATTGCACTCTTTTGTTAGTAGTATGTAAATTTACATTACTGTAAGACTGTACTGTTACTGTATTGCTTACGTTACTGTGCACTGAAAACACTTATTTTAACAGAAGATGTCTGTTTTGTATAGCTACCTCTGTAAAACAGGAAGCACACATTTTCTTTTTTAATATTTTATTTATTCATTTTTACAGAAGTTGTAGCATATTCATTTTGTAAAGCTACAGAACTTGTTCGACTCAATGTTTTGTAAGTTTGAGCCATCTGTTTGTTAAGGTCTGAAATAAAACAAGATGAGAACTTAAATATTCCCAGCACTTTCTGTGATGTAGTATGCTTGCTTATCATAGGAAGTAATAAGAAATGACTCTTTACATTAAAGTAGTAGCCTAGTGAATAGGGTGTTGGGGGAATCACTTTTTTTTTCTCTTTTTCATCAAACCGCAATTTTTGCAAGTTCCCGCAATTTTTGCAAGTTCCCGCAATTTAATCGCATAAAATTGCATAAATATCCCGCATATTCCATCGCATTTTTTAAGAAAACGTGCCGCATAATCAACTATTTTTGCCCGCAACAATCACCAAAAAACTCCGCGTTTTTCTGGAGGGACTGTGTAATGAAACGCCTACATATATATTAATTCAAATTAACCATTCACTCACTGTAATAAAACTACACATGTTGTGGTTTTAGTTTCCAACTATTTTTATGATGCATCGATTAATATATCTTAACATTACAAAACATTAAGATTATTTGTGTGTGCAAAAATCGATCATTTACCTGCATGTGGGTACTCTATGTATTCAGCTAACTTTTCCCTGGAGATACGGGAGACCGCTATATTCACCACAATGTAAGGAAAATGTATTACTGAATGAAAATCACGAACCTTTGAATCACAACAACGCAATACACTATTACTCTTGAGCATAACAATTGTATTTTTCTCTCTCCCAAGGTTAATTCAATTGCACCGCAAAATCTCAAATTAGCTCGGGCGGCTTGGTACCCAGAGTGAGCAGCTCACAATCAGAAGGTCCCAAGTTTAAATCCTTGGTTGGGAGGATGAACTCAGCCATCATCATTGAAAGTGTTGGCTAAATGAGTAGCACTTTTAACTTATATGCTATGTTTTTCACGGTGGCGAGATGTTATTTTCGTCGCCTGGTATACAGGAGGTCGGAGGTTCAATCCTGACTCTGACACCTGCTGCTGTATATTTGGAATTTGCTTTTCTTTCACTTTCCGTAGTTGCCTACATTTTTCTCCTAATCTTCCACATATAAGTCAACATCACAAGTTTAAAGAATTTAGCTGCTTATATACGTTTGCACGTGATGAGCCCCTTTGTTGAGCTATCATTTGTGGCCAAGTCACTTCTGAAAAGATTAGCTACATAGCTGACCTGATAAAAAAAAAAGTTTAGTTTTCATATCCCCGACAACTCAGGAAGGTTCGTTAATTTATCTGCATGATATGGGCTCAGAATAGGTGGCACGTGGTTCCAGCGCCACAATATTCACATGCCTGGAGATCAAATCATGGCCAAATACAGAAATACCATTGACTGCGGACTTATTAACTCTTGATGGAAAACTCTCACAAATCTCAGAGCATACTGTAGCCTGGAGTTTGATACAGACCACCGCTAAGTTATCGCAACAATAGGTCCTCAATAGCGCCCATGATATTATATAAATATATATATAAATATTCAACATCAACTGATTCGCAACTCTTTAAAAATGAGCAACTAACAAACTAGAATACCGTTTCTTCTCGAATCTGTAAAACAACGGTGCAAAGACTCACCACTCTGAAACTCCTCGCAATTATTAGGAAGGACTTAAGTGATGATGCACTGTGCATAATTGAGAAAAAGTAATAAAGCAAAACGCAAAACACGACGAAAAATCTCTACGAAAAACTTCACGAGGACCCGAGTCCAAAGCCAAGATTCAGATCTGGGACGGCCGCCAGAGGTGGGCAAGATGAGAAAGCTGCAGTGACACGGGAGCGGTGACTCTCAGATGGGTAACAAAGCGAGCGATTCCCTTTTACCCACTTTGGGCATCTGTAGCTGGAGCCTACCGCAATGCGTTCCTGCCAGACTTACGGATGGGAAGTGGCCATCTGGATCAGTGAGGTGAATAGCTTGCTGGCAGGGGGGGGGGTGCAGGAGGGGTCAAATGGGTTATGCACACGGAGATTATTTGCCTTGCGTCTGCTCCCCATTTGCCCTTGTAGAGAGGCGGGGATGATGATCTTACCATCTAACGAAGGCAGTCGTATGCATGCACGTATGTGGAACTTTTGTCGCACCGTACATTTCCAACCGTGCTAATCGGAGGTGCGGGAGGAGGTCAAACCGCATCGCACGGCGCTTTCAGATGCTGCTGCTCCTTTTGTGGGGCCTCTCGGGAACGCCCTCACTCTCCTCCTCTCCTCCCTCCCACCTTTGTTTATGAAACGTCTGCGCGATCTAGCCCACAACAGCTTAATAATATATTGGTCGCGGAAGCCTACGACGTGTTGAATCAAAGTAATATCGTGCACACGCAAATGGGTAGATTGTTTAAAGCTTGCCGATGCACATTTATCCTTGAAAGTGTTTAATCAGCAGTACGGATCCTGTACTGGTATCTTCCAGGACAAAACACTACTTGCGATTTTGCAATTAACACTTTTTTTGCTCTGGCGTGTACCTCAAACGTTTGTACACCACTTTTATACATTTAAGTTTTTTCACAATTCGGTAAGCCCTAATAGCAACATATAATTTTGCTGAAGCTTTGTTCCTGTAGGATCATATTTACAAGGGTCGTCGTGTTACAGACAGACAGGCAGAAAGGGCTTATGCATTAACACCTTCAACGTCAGTTGGGAGAAAGTTTAATCTAAACTAAATAAAAACATTTTTTTAACCAGGTAAGGCCCACGGTGTTACATAATATATATGCTAATCAAAGAGCAACAGTTTGATTAGAGTATGGGGAGACACAAGAATTTGACATTGGGAAAGGAGTAAGACAGGGCTGTATACTGTCTCCCTACCTATTCAATTTGTACAATGAGCGTATTATGCGAGAGGCAGGCCTGGATTCCATTGAAGCAGGCGTGAAGATTGAAGACAGAAGAATAAACAACTTAAGAGATAATTGTTTTTTTACCCTTCTATCTGGCAACAAAACTGACACCTTTTTACAAGGAGTCATGTTTGCATAGACCGCAATACCTGCAGTCATAATACAAACAAAAGAACATAACTCTGATAATGTGCACATTATCAGAGTTATGTTCTTTTGTTGTTGAGTTGCGAATCAGTTGATGTTTATGTTCTTTTGTTGTTGAGTTGCGAATCAGTTGATGTTTTTCGTGGAGATTTTTCGTTTGTTAGTTGCTCATTTTTAAAGAGTTGCGAATCAGTTGATGTTGAATATTTATATATATATTTATATAATAGCATGGGCGCTGTTGAGGACCTATTGTTGCGATAACTTAGCGGTGGTCTGTATCAAACTCCAGGCTACAGTATGCTCTGAGATTTGTGCACATTATCAGAGTTATGTTCTTTTGTTTGTATTATGACTGCAGGTATTGTGGTCTATGCAAACATGACTCCTTGTAAAAAGGTGTCAGTTTTGTTGCCAGATAGAAGGGAAAAAACAATTATCATATTTTTACTGGCAAATGAGGTTCCCATAGTGTAGAAACTTAAGAGATGCTGATGATACCACCCTACCATTATATAGCAAAGCTGAAATTATGACCCTTGGTAAATGTTAAAGAAGCTTGTGAGAAGGCTGGGCTGTGCCTCAATCTCCAAAAGACAAAGATGATGGCAATAGAACAACTAAACTAATTTAGTCTGGAAAATGCATCAATAAAAGTTGCGACTAACTTTGTATTCCTGTGCTCCTTGACTGCTGAAGACGGAGAATGGAGCCACGAGAACAAAAGGTGGCCAGATATCGGTAGAAGAGCCATGTCACAGCTAAATAAGATATGGAGAAACAAGGGCATTACCATAAACACCAAGAAGAGACTTGTCAAAGCTCTGATATTCCCTGTTGCCATATATGGATGTGAGTCGTGGACGCAGAGAATAAGGGAGCGAAAGAGGATCAGCGTATTTGAGATGTGGAGCTGGAGAAGAATGCGACATAAACCACGGACAGCCAAATATCAAACATGTCAGTCCTGAGAGAGAGAGAGATCGGTCCCGCTCTTCAACTCGAGGCCTTTTTCATTAAGCAGAAATTTACTTTCTTTGGACACGTTATGAGGACCACAGGGAGAGAGACACACAAACTCCAAATATACAGCAGGCGCCAGTCGAGATCGAACCCACGACCCCCTTTATACCAGGCGGTATATTTAACATCTCCTAGCCACCACCAATCACGGTGTCCCTTTCTCTGCAACAGGTACCGCTGCTACGACGCGTGCAGTGACATCGCCGGTGCCATCGCCGGTGCCATCAACGGGTTCGCCTTCGCGCGTCACAGCGTCTATCGCCATAACGACATGGGCTCTGATCTTCCTTCTGGTGCTGATGGTGCTTCTCTACCGGTGCCACCACCGCTACCACAGCAGGAATTGGTGTTGTTGGAAGAAAATGAGAAGTAATTTCAGCCGTGGTGGTGATGGTATTGATGATAGTGGTGGTGGTAGAAGGAAGGGAGACTCGGGAGAGATGCAGCACCCTGGTGGAGAGACTCGTCCCTTGGATGAAATGGAGACGAGTGAGGTGCGTAAAATCTATCGATCTCATTCTTTTGAAGACTCTATTTTTTTTCTTCTGCAAAATTCTGGCTATCACCTGATGAAGCTGGTTGTTGATGTTATCACCAGCGAAACATCACGGTACTTGAATTGTAAATGTTGTGGCTTGACTTTCCAACACACCGGTGTGCTGAGGTAGTAACTAATTGGCACGTTTTGTTGACATGACAATCCTTAATATTTGGCTGTCAGGTCGTGGCGGTTTTAATGACATTTATATTTAATCGATCTAACCCACAAATGTTTTATTATGGATAATATTGGTCGCGAAAACTAATTTCTTGAGAACTGCTTTTTGTATTTAGTTTGTTGTCCTTCCCTAGCACCTCCGATAAGCACGGTTGGCTATGTACTGTGTGAAAGACGTTCAACACCCATAAATGCATAAACTCAATACTGCACATAGACGTAACACTGCCCATAGACTCAACGATTCCCATACACTCAACACTGCCCATGGAGTCAACTCTGCACCGCGGTAGCATCCTGCATCACATTGGAACCGTGTAGTTTGCTGTGCTGCCCTCTGCTGCCCTATGTGAATGAGTGGGTCAGTGAGTGGGTGAGTGAGTGGGTGTCGGGTGGTGGAGGGTTACGACACATTTATAAATAACGCGATCTAAACCCAAAAATCGTTGATTATGAGTGGGTGGATGAATAGATGAGTGAGTGTGTAAGTGGTTGGGTGAGTGAGTGGGAGGGTAAGTGAGTGAGTTGTAGTGACCTACAGTGTGGTGAACATTGGGTGAGACAGTCAGTATCTGGTAGACTATAGGTGGGGGGGATCAACAAAGTGAGTCTTAGAGGCAACTATGACCATGTTCGTAGCTGGGAAAAGTGATAAGGAGATGAGTGAGCGAGTGATTGGAATACATCAGTGAGCGCTGGATGATCAATAAACCTAGAAGCTGCTTTACTCTAAATTGTTAATGAGTGACGCGGGTAAATGAACGGCTGACTGGGTGAATAAGTGTGGGTGAGTGAGTGACTGGGTGAATAAATGGGTGAGTCAGTGTGTGAGTGGCTGAGCGAATGAGTAAATGGCTGACTCAGTGACTGGCAGTGCGAATGACTGGCTAGGTGGTTGAGTGAGGGAGTGATTGAAGTAAATCAGCGAATGCTGGATCATGAATCAACCAGACTACTGCTTTACTCTGAATTGTATGGGTGAATAAGTGGGTGAATGAGCTAATAAGTGACTGGGTGAATGAATAAATGCAGCGTGATTAAGTACAAAAGTGAATTAGTTAATGGGGAAATTGTTAAGTGCCTGGCTGTACGAATGACTGGCTGAGTGAGTGAGCGAGTGACTTGAGGAAATCACTGAGTGCTGCATAATTGGTCACCCCGACTGCTACTCCCATCTGAATTATACTGGGTGTAGCAGTGAGGTAGCAACTGGCAGCTCCTGCTGCTGCTGCTCCACCACTCGAGATACGGTGAAGCAGCAGCATGATTCCATCTTCGGCCGAATTACTCCGTTTTGTGTGGCTGCCTAATATTGGAAGGAAGAGCATTCCAGACTGCCGCAGAAGCATATCTGAAAGCGTCCGATGCAGTTACCGTCTTTAAACGATAGTAAGCCAAAATCTACTGCAAGGATGACCGGAGTCTGCTCCTTAAGGAAATTACCGAGCTATTGTGGTTCATTTGTGAGAAGCACTTTGTTTGTGTAATGAATGCAACCTTATAATGTAGTTATGTGGCAACTGAAAGACAATGCAGCTCAGCGAACACTGGAAAGACACGGTCGAATCTTGCAGTACCCATTACACTAGGAATTCAGCGACCCGAGATCTATTACAGCTCACGGCCAACACGATTATTTGACCCTTAGATAGACTCAGTCACAAATGAGTACCTGGTGTGGTGCATCAAAACATGGCCATTGTAGAGACAATGGCGATTGGGCGTGGTGTTGGCCACCCACCTTTTGTGTGCCTTCCCGGCCTTCACAGGTGCTGCTTGCAAAGAGTACTTGCCCTTACAATCTGTATATAGGCGATATCGAGGATCTTTGTCTTTGGACAGATCGTGTACGCAAGCCTTCAAATGGAGCATCTACTGCCTTGCACGCAGCCTCGCCGACTTCTCGGAGAAGACGTCACGGTGTACGTGACCATTGCGGCATTCAGTGGGGAGAACGAACTTCCAGACTGAAGGGAGTCACGAGAATAAACAACAACAGCAGCAGTTGGACAATGCCTTAACCACCAAACTGAACTTTTATTTTACCAGATGAGGCCTCACTGAACTATATAGATAGCTATTTTGCAGAAGCGACCTGGCCACAAATGACAACTCAACGAAGTGGCTTATTAAGTGGAAATGTATTGCAGCCAAACTAAGCGCATGTTTATGAATGTGGGGGGGAAAACCAGAGGACCCGGAGAAAAAAATCCATCTGACCACGCTGAGAACATGCACACTCCAAATATACAGCAGGCGTCAGTGTCGAGATCGAACCCACGACCTCCTGTATACCAGATGAGTTTCTTAACAGCTCCTAACCACCGCGGCAACAAGAAGAACGACAATCTGCTGCCTACCGTCTGTCAATCGACTGGCCAGGGGGAGGCTCTCCTCCCCCATGCGGCCTGTTATGCACCATACTTAAAAGCTGTTCAACACGGGGTTTGGTGGAAGACTGGGAGGTGTCCACCACTGGTGTTCGAATGTCATCAGCAATAGCCTCTGGACTGTGTGTGTATGTAGGGAGAGGTGGTGTAGCGGTTAATGCGCTGCGCTATGAACCTCGCCACCCGGGTTTGATTCCTGATCACAGCCAATACCTGTAACGATTAATCTGAACCGGTCCTGGGCCTTCCCTTGGTCGACTCAGCCTCAAAACGAGTACAACGCCACCTCGGGAGACACAAGCTGCCGGACGTGGTGCTAGCCACCCACCCCCTTGTGTACCGTGTGTGCTTTCATTAGGTGCTCGTTAACAGCACTTGCCCCAAAAGTCTGTAAGGCTATTCGGGGCATGTGTATCCTTGTTTGAAAATCATGAATTAGTTATCATGAAAATAGCTATAATGTATTAAATCACTTTTTTACGGGGAGTCCCTAACTTTCGAATGGGTTCCATTCGTGAGGAGCCTTGCGTCAGTCGAACGGTTCATACGTCGGGACACAAGAATGTGGTGCTGCATGTATTTACATGTGCATACGGTCAATGTTATAAATATGTTACGTTTCAACAAGAGGGAAGTATTATTAAACTCATAAATGAGAAGAAATGTACATTTGCATGTAATACTGTAATAAATACTGTTCCTTGACAACTTTAAAATTCTCACTTTAGGGAAATAAACAGTTTCAATCAATATCAATAGGTTATACAATCCATTTGTAGTTTCTGCCAAGTAACAACCTTAGTATTTTGCCATTCATAATCATGGATTTTTAATAAAACTGCGTAAATACAAATGTATTGTGAACCCACCACCACTCGACACAGCCAATCAGTAAGGGTTGTCACGTGAATAAAACGTGCAAATTAGCTACTACTTCAGCACATCGGTGTGATGGAGAGTAAACCCACAACATTTACAATTGAGTATAACGGTGGTTACAGACAGCTTCATCAGGCGATTTGCCGTAATTTTAAAGTCGACCCGGTCCCGGTTTTAAATAGATCAACGTGATGTCATCACTGTGAGCCTATGTTGTGCGTGTTCTACTGTGGCCCATGGAATCCGGCACTGGGAGATCCACAGCAAAGCTAATACACACCGTGTAACAATGTGGGTGTCCAGAATAAACACCTCTTTCCTGATTGGAAATTTTAAGACAAGCCCCAGTAGGGCGATTGTGGCCATGCAACCCAAACTATCGCCCACATAGTAAACCACTGTAGTGTGTGCTTCTTCAATGGAGGAGGCTGAATAGCATAATTACATCAACTCTATCCTGAAGCCCTCACGTCGTGGCCAGCAGACCTCGACATTGACATTAGGCCCCTGAACAATATTGCCAGCATGTGCAAGAATATAAGACTTGGTATTTTTTTTGTCGATTGTGTCAAGTTTATTCTGGTCCCAAACAAGAAACATTTTCAAGTCAGTGGTGAATAATAATGAATTATTTGCAGCTTGAAAAAAAAATGTATGTTACTTTCACTTCGTGATTTCAATTAGGATGATGCATGCAGTTTACTGATAATGTAAAGGAGTGGATCATATTGTGTCTAGAAAATAAAAGTAATTATTAACTGCGAATAGGGTGACGGCGATTTGATGATTGGTTAACGAGTCGCGCAGATACTCAAAAAGTGGTTATGTGATCTATGATTTGAGACTTGTAATGCAGTCACACTCTGGCCTATATATGAAAAATATTAGTGCTCTGCTGCTGAACTTAAGGCCGGCCTTGGCGTGACATGGGTTAAAATTAATCCAGAGCCAAGCCGCAAATAAAAATACAGCCTGTCTATGACATCGTGGGGTGGTGGTGAGGGGTGAGTGAGGAGGGTGATGAGGGATGTGGGAGGGGTGGTGGGGGAGCGATAATAGTGGAGGGTGGAGGTGAATGTTGGAGGGGTGTTGGGGGATGGTCTGGCCGATGTTCCGCTTGGACCTTTGCACTCAAGCAATGCAATCACTGCTTTTTATACTCTTAGTTCTTTCGGTATAGTCACGTAGGTAAAAGATTAAATTAAAATTAATAAAAATAAAACAATTAAATCACGACGTTTCGGAGGCAACACAAGTCTCCGTCATCAGGTGGAACCGTCACAGCCAGATTAGCTGCATCACTTGATGCAGCTAATCTGGCTGTCACTTGATGCAGCTATCTGGCTGTGACGGTCCCACCTGATGACGGTGACTTGTGTTGCCTCCGAAACGTCGTGATTTTATTGTTTTATTTTTATTAATTTTAATTTAATCTTTTACCTACGTGACTTTACCGAAAGACTAAGAGTATGAATCCTTGTAGTCACGAAAGCTTCAAATCTACTGTTTTTTTTGTTTGGCTCTGAGCTTGGTCCCAGCCATGATTTATGCTCTTCGAAGGAATATGGTTTTTCTTTCAGAATTATTATTTCAACCTATAATGCAAACAGTGTTAACTCACTTTCAAAGAGCGAGAACGACTCGAATGCGTGAGGCGGCACCACAGGCAAGATGGAAGGCAGCCACGCAGTGAGCCAGTGCCATAAATTGCCCAATATTTGTGGTCCTCTATATACTAACGTGTTATAGGTAAATTAATAAGTGTTTGCATCTCGGAATAAAATCACGCATGTGAGGGGGAAACGCCTTACCCCATACAAGCTGAACAGGTGGAGTCCACGTTTGTTTTGTACTGCCGCCATCTCCTGGTAAGTCTGAGTATGGCTCCTTAACGGCCACAGGGAGAGAGTTTGACAACATTTTGTGCGACCCAACAACCCTGACTGTGTCCCTAGTGCTGGAATCCATGCGTGTGCCACCACGCGCCTTTTCTGAGAGACGTCATGGAGACGGTGCGTATTCAAGAATATGTATTTTGGGTTATTATACATTCTGGAAGACATGGAATGGTCTAATGGCTATTTTTTTTATTCAGAACGATATTCCAAAAGTGTAAGACGTCTTTTGTCGTGAAGAATGACATTTGGAAGGTACGGACCCGTTCTCCCATTCGTGTTATTGGTCAGAAGACTCTTCCGAAAGGTTATTTTCATACTGAATAATCTCCAGCTTGTTATTTTGTTATCAGTGTGTACCCTATATAGTATATATGTGGATATACCGTGTCCCAAATATCATTGAGTGGGTGGGGGGGGGCATAAAATGTGACTCGACCATCGATAGCCGAATGGTTTAGTGAACTGAACGGTTCTGTCTCCCAGCGTGGCAGTTAAGACAACGAGACGAGCGTCTTCAATGCAACTCACGCAGAACCTGTCCACCCTGCGCTACGAATGGGGTTCACCACGGTTAGGCCGCACTCGGCAGGATCGCGTGCGGTGGGGTAAAGTGTGGGTACATCCACCTCTCCCAACGCCTGCTGGCCGGCACGGCAGTCGACCCCAGCGCCACCTGGAGGGGCTCTCTCTGCCCGGCGGAGCTCCTGCCAGCGGTGGCCGAGCGAGCGCTTGCGGGGCTGCCCCTTCGCCCCGCTCCGACTCCGACACTCGCGGCTCTGTCACTGCTCCTGACAGCAGCGCCTCGCTTCCTTGGAGCTCGGAGGCTGCGAGACGATGCCGTAGAGACGCCCTCTGCTTACACTCGCCCCGTAACTTGCCCATTGAGGCTAAACTGAGGCAACGTTTGCGAATAAAATAACCAACCTTAATTTAGGAGCTTTCGTGACTGCAGGAATTATTCTTTGGTTCTTTTCGGTTAAGTCACGTATAAAAAAAATAAAATAATAAATTAAAATAACACATTACGACGTTTCGATTGCAACACAAGCAATCATCATCAGGCATAAAAGAAATAGCAACAAAAATCTAACTAGAAAAACTATAGACAGACATACAAGCAGACAGACATCACAACGGCACACAGAGAGAGGACACAAATCGGCACAAAGAGAGGGGTCGTTTCTGTGACGGTCCCTTAAATATAGAGAGGAGGGGGCGGGGACGGAGAGAGGGAGAGGGCAGAGAGAATTAGCATATCATTGATATGCTAATTCTCTCCCGTCCCCGCCCCCTCCTCTCTATATTTAAGGGACCGTCACAGAAACGACCCCTCTCTTTGTGCCGATTTGTGTCCTCTCTCTGTGTGCCGTTGTGATGTCTGTCTGCTTGTATGTCTGTCTATAGTTTTTCTAGTTAGATTTTTGTTGCTATTTCTTTTATGCCTGATGATGATTGCTTGTGTTGCAATCGAAACGTCGTAATGTGTTATTTTAATTTATTATTTTTTTTTATACGTGACTTAACCGAAAAGAACCAAAATAACCAACGTTAATTATCACGAAATTATCACGAGTTTTGTGGAAAAAATAAATCTTTACTGTCGCGAAGAATCCTGTTTAATACCCTTTGGTTCTTTCGGTGAAGTCACGTAGGTAGAAATAAAATAAAACAAATTACGATGTTTCGATCGCAATACAAGCGATCTTTATCAGGTGGGACAACAACAGCAAGAAAATACTGAAGTAATTTCTTCAGAACGAAAACTTTACAATTTGGCCTCCGGAATAAATAAAACCCTCATAGAGGATGTAGGTTAACCGGTTAAAACCGCTTATGAACAAATAAACACTGCGCTTTGCAGGTCGGAGTGTGAAAGTGGAAGAGGTCGCAGTAGCTCAGCCCGTGACGCCAGCAGGCACACTGAGCGAGGTCCCTCAGCCACTCTGCGAAACGTCTCAGGCACAAAGCTGCTGCTGCAGCTGCTGCTACAGCTGCTGCTACAGCTGCTGCTGAAGCACGGCGACTCTCTACACAGTCAGCACGCCGCGGGCTTTAGGTGAGAAGGGTGCACGCGCTAAGACTCCGCAAACATAACCAGACAATTCTAACTTAGTGTAAAGGAGAGCCGACACAAGGTTGCAGGGGGTTCGTCTTTTATTCCTTTTCTCCCATCCACACCTGTCCCCAGCCGTCCCAATCTCGTTACAGGCAAGATCTCCTCATTCCGCCAGTTCTCTCCCTTATATCTCCTCGCTTGCTCCTCCCCTTCTCCTGTCACCGTCCCACTCCCCCTCCTATTGGTGGGAATCCTTCCACTGACACCCCGACAAGAGACACAGATAAAGTCACGTAGGTAAAAAATAAAATAAAACATAAATTAAAACAACTAAATGAAATCACTAATTTAATTAAGTTGTTTTCATTTTTAATTTATTTTATGTTTTACCTACATGACTTTACGAAAAAACCAAAGAGTATGGATCCTTGCAGTCACGAAAACTTCAAATCTAGCATGGACACAGATACTTATATATATATATTTTCATATATGGATAGGCAGTGTATGGGAGTGAAGGAGGCCAATTGTCTGCTTGTGTATCGGTTTTGATGGGGGGATTGGCGTAAAGAGGGAGATGGTCTCACGCCCCGACCGTCAAAACGACTCCTCGACTCTCCTCGCGTTGACATCAATCAAGCGGCTCGAGTCACGGTAACGCGATGGATAACTCCTTGATTTGTTATTAAACCCCTCGATTGGTTTAATAACGTTGTGCACTTACCAACGTAATGGAACGTCTGTCCCTGCGAATTGTTGATTGTGATAGCGGATGCGGGGAGAATGGGAAATTGTCGTGTCGGTGGGGGCCAAGTCGATTCTGGGAATCAACAACGAATGGCCTCGTTCTCTCTCACAAGCGTTCATCATATTCATCATATACAGATAGAGAAAGTTGTTTATATATAATTATCATTTCACATCTGGAAGACTTCATTGAAAACAACATTTCGTGTGAATTTTCTGTCGTCGTATTAAACATTTCTGTTGCTTGGGAAGCGATTTAGAGCTCAAAGTTTTAAATGAACTCGGCCCCTCAGACGGAGCCTGAATCGACGTTGGGCAACGATTGGCGAAGCTTTCCTCCAGCAGTGGACTGAGCATGGCTGCTGCTGCTAGTGATGAATGGGAAGCGGTGGTGTAAGAGTTAGCGCGCTGCGATACGAACCCCGTGACCCAGTGACGATTATCTGAGCATCCCCTAGGTCGACTCAGCCACAAATGAGACCCTCGTGTAGCAGTGTACAAACATCGCCACGAGGAAGACAAAGGCGGCCGGGCGTGGCGCTGGCGACCCACCCCGTCGCATGCCGTGCCGGCCTCCATAGCTGCTCGCTACTAACATCACTCGCCCCAACAGTCCGTTAGAGGCTGCACTGGAGGGGCATCTTCGGTGACGGTGAAGTCCAGGGCTGGCGAGTGAGGAGCCCTGCTGAGGGCGAGGCAGGAGCGCGTCGTGGTTCTTCACCTCACGGGGTCGACGTCTCGGCCCCCCCCCGTGCAGTCGTGGCCGTGAGTGCCGCGCCGAGCTGGGGCCACGGCGTTCTCTGTGGGCGGCGTCGTCTTCGTGGCGGGTGCCACCACCCGCGCCTTGCCGTTTGGCCATACTTCACCGCGCTGGTAGTGGATTAGTGTATTATAAAGTACGGCAATATAAGTTGATTATTTATGTTCAGCAGTCAGTGCGGTGATGATGGTGATGTTGTGTCTAAGCTGCGTGCAGGGCCGGGTTAGCCCAGAGGCTCGTGAGGCCCCTCGCGTTACGATGGCATCACTCATGCACGACTTTGCTACGGCTATGAGGTCAACTTGTTTTGTTTGTTTGAAGAAATGGAGATTAATTTACCTGGAGTCGAATAGATGTGTTCATTTTAACATCGGCAAATACATATATTTGACTACTTCGTTTTTTCCTGTATGTAATCCATACTTAGGCTGTAACCCCCTTATCAGCCTGAGCCCCCTCGTAACTTCATTTCGGCCCTGCCTGTGTGAGTTGTCTAATCCACGTGTTCCTCGGTGTGATCCCACGCATGCATCTCTCCATGTTATCATTATGGTATATCCACTCCTGGATGGAGATAAACGTGAGGATGGTGTCTCTACCCTGCAAATACAATCTAATCCACGTGTTTACGTCTTTCAATTTAATCATAATCATGATCTATCCACTGGTGGATGGAGATAAACGAAATTAATCTACCCTGTGTGTGTTCTCTACTCTACGTGTTCTTGTCTGTCTCTCAGTGTGATTTTTTATGTTAATCTTTCCACGTTTTTTTGCGGCCTTTTCAGCTTGTCAGAGAACACTGTTCCCAATACCTCATATATATTCAAACAAACTTTAATTGGAAAATATCACCTGTTTAATTTAGCATGAATTACATTTCACTCGATATTATGTGTCACACACTGTGTTTCTGCTTTAATATAGTTTGATTGTTCAATACCTAACTTTATTAATATTATACAGTACTGTACATATATTTATGCATGTGTAGTGCTGAACTTGACACGACAGCCTCTTGCTTTTCTCTCTCACTTTATTCCGCTAATACCGATCAACATTCCTTCCGCTAACACCAATCAACATTCCTCCAGTGCGCTCTCAGCTCGCTCCGCCGCGTTCTGCCGGCCTCGCTCGCTCCGCGTCTCTCACTCTGCCGACTCTCCTCTCCACTCTCTCCATCACAGTTCAGTCGCTCTTTATCGGCTTCTCCATCACACTCAGCCGTGTCTCTATCGGCTTCTCCGTCACACTCCGGCCGCTTTCTGCTGGCTTCGCCGTCACACTCCAGCCGCTTTCTGCTGGCTTCTCCACTGCTGCCTTATACTTCTCCGCTGCTACCTTATACTTCTCCACTGCTACCCTATACTTCTCCACTGCTACCCTATACTTCTCCACTGCTACCCTATACTTCTCCACTGCTACCCTATACTTCTCCACTGCTACCCTATACTTCTCCAATGCTTATGGCTCCGCTGCTTCAGCTCCAACATTCTTCTTCTCCTCCCAGGCGCGAACTCCCGTCTGCTTTAAAACCCCCTCTCTTTATCCTCAAGCCAATTAATCTCTAATTAATCAGGTGGCATCCCCCACGACGCGCCTCGCCCCCAGCCCCCGCTGGCACCCGCCACGTGTTCCAGACAACGCGGTGCCACTTGCCGACAATAACAACCTCCCGGCCAATCAGCGCCTGTATCCTTAATCGCCCCCTACCACCTTTTACCTTCTCCAGACAGTGTGGTACCCCGTTTGACAATAACAACCTCTCAGCCAATCAGCGCCCTGTGTCCTTAATCGCCCCCTATCCGTCTCTGGCCTCCTCCTCAGACCTAACGACAATAACAACCTCGACCTCGTTTGCTCCCACTGTACTCTGCGTGCGCGTACACCCACTCCTGCATGTGGCGCGTATTTCAGGCACTACACATGTACAAGCATCAACCCAAGTCACACCTTTGCCAATAACACTGCCTTTTAACCAAAACGCACACAATGTAGCCTGGCAGTGGGTCTAAGCAGTGGGTCGGAAGAATTTCCGATGCCTGGGACATCAGTCTGTTTTAAGCGACAAGCTTTGTGCTCGTGTTTGTGCATTAAGTGAAAGAAACCGAGCAATGGTTCGGCAGCGAGAGGCGAATGAGCAGGTGCTGGAGCTGGTTGGGGTGAAAGGACGTCCAAAGGTCAAGCAGTTGTGTATGGCGCTGTGGGATCTCAGGAGAACCTACCCACACCTGGAGGACATATTTGAGCAATTTTAAATGGGAAGCAGGGGGAGGTGGTGCGGTAGTTAGCATATTTCATGAACCATGGCAGTCAACCCAATGCTTATCTCTCTCCTTGTTTTGTCTTGAGCTGCCTATCTTTGTAACTCCCCACCTTGATCTTTCTTCTCAAGTTCTTGTAAAAGCCTTGCTCAACCCATGACATCTTATTAACTCCAATCTACTGCACCTTCAACAGTGCAGTTTGGTGCTGGCACTGCCGGCGCCTGCAACCGGTATGAGCAGCAGGAGTGGAACAGGCAGTGGTAGCAGTAGCAGCAGCAATGCCAGTACTGTTAGCGCCATCACCGGCAGCGCCATCACCGGCAGCACCAGAAGAAGCGTGTGCCCGTGTGTGTGCAGAGCCTTTAATTGTCTGCGCATTTGAACCTGGATGAAGTCACTACAACGAAGTGCTCACTCTGTCCTGTGCAATAATCCGAGTGAACAAATTAATAAATAAATGCGTATCCACATGTCTGTCCTATCTGTATGGGATAGAGTGTTGCTCCGGGTGCTTCAGTTTCCTGCCACGTGCATGAACACGCATTAATTCTCTGAAAACATCTATGTGCCGGTGTTTGTGAATTGTGCAGTATTGTGGGATGCAGTTGCATAACTGATGCCGTATGAAACCTCAACATTATTAGTCCTTCCATGTATTTTGGGGTATTGCATTTGTGTCATAAGTATAACTTACTTCTGTGTCGTTCCGATCTTCTGATTATTCATGGTGAGAGGAAGTGACCATCAGGTCTGGTTCACAACTGCTTCTACAGCTATTTCGACTTAATGATTGTGTAGTGTCCAGCTCAGAGACACTCGGAGACGGCGTGGAGGTGTAATGTAGTAACTCGGCGGGAGACGACTTCACGGGTAGCACACTCTTTTATTTAAACCAACAGTATTTACACGAGTGATCAACACCCACTTAGCTACTCGGGCGACTAACGCCACTTAGCTACCCGGGCGACTAACGCCCACTTAGCTACTCGGCGACTAACGCCACTTAGCTACCCGGGCGACTAACGCCCACTTACTACTCGACTATCTACTCGGGCGACTAACGCCCACTTAGCTACTCGGCGACTAACGCCCACTTAGCTACTCGGCGACTAACGCCCACTTAGCTACTCGGCGACTAACGCCACTTAGCTTCTCGGAACACACCCAGCTGGGGTGTCCGTCTCGACCCTGGGTCCCACAGTCCCGACCCACATGGGCGTCGGACCTCGGGTCCCACGGTCTCGCCTTCGAGCCACACGGGCCCTACCCCTTCCACTCCGTCTGTAATCTCTAACTGGCTAACTGCCCCGAGTGCTCTTGCGCGTAACCCTTTATACCCCTCCTGCGGACGTCGCTGCGAGCACCTCCCCTTCGACCAATCACCGGGCGCTGGCTACGATCCTCTTTTCCCCATCTCGTGTCAGCGCGCCTCAACACCCACGCCGCGCCGCCCGTCATCTGTCACTCCCGGCGCGCGCGTCCATACCACGCCCCCAACGCGTGCCCAACCCCGCACCCCGTGCCGCCGCGTGATCCATCACTGTCACAGCCGGCGCACGTCAACACCACCACTACATCACCCCCTACCACATAGCTCGCAGCCGACCCGGCTGCTATAAAAATATACAAACCCCCCTTCCCCCTGTGTGCCCCGTAACACAACAAGAACAACAACTAACGTAACAACATAACACAACGCGAACACTACCATCCGCAATCATCAACCAATGCCACCACGACAACAGAACAATATATACAATCAGGCGAGAGACAACAATAAATGTGTATGCGGAAAAAAAATGTGTTTCCTTGGCTCGTGTAGCGTCCCCTTCCTTCCGAGCGTCCCTTGAACGGGACATTACCCCGGGAGAGGGGGAACACGGCGGCGAGCTCAGGGTTGAAAAAGAGGGAACACCAAATTTTTTTTTTTTTTTTTTTTTTTCACAAAAAGTGTCGTGTCCTAGCCCGAGTCCTCCTAGCCGGTCCGTCGTACGGCACCCGACGTGGTTGACCGCCCGATGGTTCCGGCAGTTCAGGAAGGCACGGGCCAGGCATCGGGGGTCCCCGCGTGCAGCGGGGTTCCGGCTCCCGACGGTCAGCAGCCGTCAAGCCCGAGTCACCTGGGGGTGGGTCCGGTAAAGACACGTGAGGATCAGCCTGCAACACATCCCCCCCCGAGTCGACGGTCACGTCACACGCCCGGTCGCTACGGCACAAAGCGGGGTCACGCGGTGCCGCGTAGGGTTTCAGTCGGGAGGCGTGCACGTACCAACGGCGTTTTTCCCATTTAATCAGTACACTCTGGGGTCGTGCAACCCGCACAATTTCCACCGGTCCCCTCCATGGCCTCAACAATTTGGGGGACGTAGCCAACGGTGCATGTGGACAATGCAGCCAGGCCTTATCGCCTGGTTTCCAATCGTGCGTATGCACCCTCCGTGCATGCAATCTCTCGTTCGCGATCTGCCGAGACCGCGAATTCAATCTCGCAGCCTCTCGCGCTTCAGCCAATCTGGCGATATTAAACTTGATGTGGTCTGCCAATTTAGATTTAGCACGTGGCTGGGAAATCCCCAGCTGGACGTCCATGGCCGGATCGGCCTCCCGCCCATACATAAGAAAAAATGGGGAAAACCCCGTTGCCGCATGAGGGGCCATTCTATAGGCCGCGAGTACCCCCGGTACCTGTAAGTCCCAATCCACCTGATCGTCGCAGACCTGTTGGCACAGCATAGACGTAATCGTCCTGTTCAGACGTTCAACCATTCCATCAGTCTGCGGGTGGTACGGGGAGGTACGCACCTTCTTTGCACCCAACAGGTCGCACACCTCGCGCAACAAACTGCTCTCAAAATTCTTCCCTTGATCCGTCAGCAAGCGTTCGGGGGCGCCCTTGTCCATGACATAACCTTGGACAAAGGCGTCCGCCACCGCCGCAGCCGACTGGTTGGCGAGTGGCCATGCCATGGGCCAGCGTGTGAAATACTCTACGCCAACCAGCAGGAACTTATTTCCCCTGGGTGTAGCGGGAAAGGGCCCCAAGATGTCTAACGCAACCAATTCGTTTATGCGCGAAACCTGAATGGATTGCAGTGGCGGATTAGCCACAACCGGTGGCGGTTTCCTCTGGTTGCACCCTACACAACCCTTAAGAATGTTCGCCACGTCGTTGCCCATCCCCGGCCAATAATAGTCTCGCTGAACTAGGGCGAGCGTTTTGTGAAAACCCAGATGCATGAGTCGTTCATGGGCAGCCAGGACGACCCTACCCCGCATGGCAAAAGGCACAACGAGCACGTGACGCCGGGACATGTTGTCCCACTTCATCAAGAGGCCCTGCCTGCACACCCAGGAACCCAGCCGTGTTTCCCCCCCTTCGTACGCGTCAACCTTCCGACGTAGCGTGAGTAGGGAGCTGTCGGCCATTTGAAGACGGCCCCACTCGATGAGAGGTAACGCTAACAGCGAGTCCTTCCCCGTGGGAGCGTCGACTCCCGTAGTGTGAGTGGCGGCTAGCACAACTTCCCCGGAAACGGCGACCGGAGGTTTACACCGCGCCGATCCCAGCAGGCATGCGCATTCATTGCGCGGTGGCAACCGCGACAAGGCATCCGCATTCGAGTGGCGCAAACCCTTGCGGTAAATCGTCGTGAATTGGTAGTCCTGGAGGACCTCCAGCCATCGGGACAATTGGCCGGACGGCTGCGCCACCCGCATCGCGTATTGGAGAGCCGCATGGTCCGTACGAACCGTAAAATGACGCCCGTAAAGATACGGCCTGAATTGCTGTATGAAAAATACAATTGCCAGCAATTCACGCCGTGTCACGCAGTAGCGTTGTTCCGCAGGGGACAGGACCCTGCTACCGTAGGCGACCACCCGTTCGACTCCCCCGACCACCTGTGAGAGCACTCCCCCGATACCCGTGTCACTGGCATCCGTATCGAGCAAAAACGGCAGCGTAAAATCGGGGTAACACAGGGGGGGAGCCTGCACCAAGGCGTCACGAAGGGAGCAGAAGGCAGCCTCCTCCTCGGGCCCCCAGTGAAAGCGCACCCCTTTAGCCGTCAAAGCGTGTAGGGGCCTGGCTATGGTGGCAAACTGTTTAACAAAACGTCGGTAATAGGAAGCGAATCCTATGAAGCTGCGGACTTCAGTGACCGAGGTTGGCGTTGGCCACGAGCTGACGCATTTCGTCTTAGCAGGGTCTGTCGATATCCCTGTCCGACTAACTATATGGCCCAAGTACCTGACCGATTCCCGAAGCAGGAAACATTTAGCCGGTTTAAATTTAAGCTTTGCGGAACGCATCCTGAGGAACACCCCTCTCAACCGCTGGAGGTGTTCCTCAAAAGTCCGGCTGAAAACGATGATATCATCGAGATAGATCAAGCAGGTGTCCCATTGGAGACCTGACAAAACTAATTCCATGAGCCTCTGGAACGTGGCGGGAGCGGAATGTAAGCCCATGGGCAAACGATTGAATTCAAATAGGCCACCCGGTGTCCGGAAAGCGGTTTTAGGTTTCGATTCGTCATCGAGGGGCAATTGCCAAAAACCCGAAAGCAAATCTAGCGTCGAAAAAAACTGTGCTCCCGCCAAGGCATCCAGCGACTCATCCATTCTGGGGAGCGGATAAGCATCGGCCATCGAGATTTTGTTTAGGCGGCGGAAATCGACACAGAAGCGCAAGGATCCGTCCTGTTTTTTAACAAGGACGATGGGAGCCCCCCACGGACTGGAGGAGGGCGAAATGATATCTGCCGCCAACATGTCATTAACCGCCGATTGCACATGCTCCTTTTCGGCCGGGCTGAGCCGAAAGGGATTCTGTCGAACGGGGGCCGCGTCCCCCGTAGCTATGTGGTGGCGCAAAAGGTCTGTGCAACCAATATCATACTTGTGTCTGCTGAACACGTCAGCGAACTCAAGCAGCAAGCCCCGCAACGCTCCCAACTGCACACTGGACAAGTTACCAGACCCCGCACACAACGAGTCCAACCACTCAGTCCCCTCCTCGCTTTGAGGATGCGTATCGGTACCCGAATCTGCGTGAGCAACGAGCTGTTCCACTTCGGGAAGCGGCGCGGCGTGAGCCAGCACCGTTCCCTGCGTAATGACGGCCGGCCGCGACCCCGTATTGAGGACCATAACGAACGGCTCAGTGTCCCCCCTCACCATGGTCTGAGCTACCGCCAAACCGAGGCCCCCTTGTGCCCTATTAGACGGCCCCAACAGAACTCCCTGTGCCCCCGCTTCCACCTTGAGGGGTTTCCTCAACCGAAGGGGTACCAACATTTGCGATCCCGGGGGCACCCGTATGGTCCGAGTCGCCAACGCCTGCACCGTCGCACAAACCGTGCGTATCTTAGTAGGACTCGTCAAAAACGCAACCCGCCGACCCGACGGAAGCTCGATGCAGGCCTGATCTATAAGAATTTTGATGGGCATTTTAGACAGAAAGTCCGTGCCTAGCAAACAAGGAACGGCCAGCGATGATGATACAAAAATAGGACCCGCCAATTTGATATCGCCAATAGAAATAGACGCCCGAATCTGGCCGATAATCCCCAAGGAACCCCCGTTCGCCGCGTAAAATGGCACGTCTACAGGCAGAAGGGGTCGACATTGGACGGGAAGAATGTTATAAATAAGGTCCGAAATGATAGTGGCCGACGCACCCGTATCCACAAGCACCCGGACCTCAACCCCGTCAATAAACCCCGTCACCACGGACGACCCGGCCGACGCAGCCACCATCCTATGGGCCAATTCGGACCATTGAACTGCATTCGGGCCGTGTACGAACCCTTCTCGCCGGACCGAACCCCTGGCGCCCATACACGGGTCCCCCACCCCCAAGCGGCGACCCGAACGTGCCCCGTGCGCGGACCGAGTGTGTGAGGTGCCGCGACTTGCCGGGTTTAGCTGGGACGGCTTGTGGCCCTGGTCCTCGTCCGGACGTGGTCCCGCGGCGCGCTGACGCCGAGCCCGGCACCCGGACGCGACGTGACCCCGAAGCCCGCAGTTGTAGCAGACGATGAGGGACGTCGTAGGTCTCGGTTGCTCCAGCTTGCAGGATGAGCGTGTGGGCGAACGACCTCCCGTTCTCCAGTCCCCCGGTCTCGATACGGTGAAAGCCTCCTCCCGAGCCGCAGCAGGCTGAGGCTCGGTGACCGTGGGGGCCGTTGCCTCGTTCCCCGCCGATGCACAGATGACCGTCGACTTTCGCTTGAGGACTTCGTAGGCGTGAATGCTCGTGGCGATCCCCAGGGAACAAATGTCCATCTCATCCGCCACATTAATGGGGACTCCCAAATTGTGAGCCAACGCCAGCAGCTGCTCCGTCACCATGGCGTCCTTCCCCTCCTTGTCCATGCGGGGAAAAGCGGCATCCGCCAACGCGAGCAGCGCCGTACGATAGGTGAGCGTCGTTTCTCCAACCGCCTTTCGCCGATCGTAGAACTGGTGGCGACAGGTGGAGGGCGGCCCGAACACCTTCGCCATCAGGTGTAGTGCAGCCTGGAGCGTTGAGCGGGACGACCTCGCAGCAGATGTGAAGGCTGCAAGCGCGTCGTCGTCGAGCATCGCCGGCAGCGCACGCAGGGCAGTGGTGTCGGACCACCCCGACATTTCCTGATGTGCGAGGAATCTTCGTTGGAAGGCTCCCCAGTCGCCCCCATCCGCCTTGAACGCCGACAGCGCGGGCAATCTTTGCTGGAGGACCCGATCGTCGTCGGTGTCAGAGAGATTTTCCCGCGCCCCGCTGTGGTTGTAGAAAATGTCGGCTCCGGTTGCAGGCGCAAAATGGAGAGCTCCGGCGCGCGCTGATGACGTGGGCTGCGCTGAGTGGGGGTCTCCGACCACGTGGTGTCCATGTTTCCCGCCAAACGATGGCGGACCCTCAAAAACGGCGCCAACTTCAAAACTTTTGCCGCGAAGCGCCTTTTGGCGGGATCCCGCCAGCCTCGCTCCTTCCTCCAACCCCGCAGCCGTTTTCTCGCCCGCCGGAACGGAGATCTCCGCCAAGATTGCAGCGGCGGCGAGCAGCAACTCCGCCAACCGGGAGTGCGCGTCCTGCAGGCTGGTGTCGGAGGCGAGCGGAGCGTCGGCCATCTCTGCAAAGGTCTGCATCGGCGGCAACTCCTCGTCCTCTCCTCCCGAGGTTGGTGTCCCCGGTACGCCGTCGTCTTCCCGACCTCGCTCGTGGGTACGGGTAGTCTTCCTAGTGTCCATTCTTCTTGAAGACAGGTTTACTTCTGACGCCAGTTGTAATGTAGTAACTCGGCGGGAGACGACTTCACGGGTAGCACACTCTTTTATTTAAACCAACAGTATTTACACGAGTGATCAACACCCACTTAGCTACTCGGGCGACTAACGCCACTTAGCTACCCGGGCGACTAACGCCCACTTAGCTACTCGGCGACTAACGCCACTTAGCTACCCGGGCGACTAACGCCCACTTACTACTCGACTATCTACTCGGGCGACTAACGCCCACTTAGCTACTCGGCGACTAACGCCCACTTAGCTACTCGGCGACTAACGCCCACTTAGCTACTCGGCGACTAACGCCACTTAGCTTCTCGGAACACACCCAGCTGGGGTGTCCGTCTCGACCCTGGGTCCCACAGTCCCGACCCACATGGGCGTCGGACCTCGGGTCCCACGGTCTCGCCTTCGAGCCACACGGGCCCTACCCCTTCCACTCCGTCTGTAATCTCTAACTGGCTAACTGCCCCGAGTGCTCTTGCGCGTAACCCTTTATACCCCTCCTGCGGACGTCGCTGCGAGCACCTCCCCTTCGACCAATCACCGGGCGCTGGCTACGATCCTCTTTTCCCCATCTCGTGTCAGCGCGCCTCAACACCCACGCCGCGCCGCCCGTCATCTGTCACTCCCGGCGCGCGCGTCCATACCACGCCCCCAACGCGTGCCCAACCCCGCACCCCGTGCCGCCGCGTGATCCATCACTGTCACAGCCGGCGCACGTCAACACCACCACTACAGAGGCAACACGTTTATTACAACTTTCCCTAATGCACACAAAAGGCTATAGCTGCCCCTTTGTCAGTCTACCCTCGGGAGGTAGCTCCTCTGGGCTAATCCTCCCGAGCAGCAGGAGTAGCTAGCCACGACCAGACCCTGGCTTGGGTCCGGGTCTCGTCTATAGGCACGACTTCTCCCGGCATCACGGCTTCTGGCTTCTCCTTGTCGGCAGACCCCCCCTGTTCGGGGGTCCGGTTATGGAGCTCCGTACGCTTATTTCCACGCCTCCCTTCTCGGGCTTCTTAGAGGGGTCTCGTCTCAGCCCCAGGGCCCCCTACTCTTCAGAGGCTGGCACTGCACGCAGAACACTGCGCTCTTGCTGCACCACTGTTGGCGGCGTGAGTGGCGCGTGTCTCGCAATTGTAGTGGCATCCACCGATGCCACTACAATTGTAACAGAGTCCTGTGAAAATCATCACAAAACGCCTCTATCCTCATCATATCGACCACTAAGGTTAAACAATTACAGTCTTTTGTGGGAGGATGGGCTACAGCCCGGATCGCCGTACTGATGGTGCATGGCGTGAAGGCGTGTGAGGCGTAAATATCCTGGGTTGTTGAATATGTAGTTTGTTCATGAAGCCAAACAGATATATAAACACAGACAAAACTTTAATCGAGAAGATGGATTCAGATTGAGTAATCATTGGAAGGATGTGATAAACCGCGTCGAGTTTTAACTGCTGTGATTTTCACTCACCCACCAAGTTGTCGTCGTCCGATTACTAATTCGAGCTCCTTTACTTGCTAATTTCTCCAACCCCACCCGTCCCTGCACGCCATACCCCCCCCTCTCCCCCGTGATCTTTTACAGCCACGACTCGACAAAACTCATTTCCCCCCCTTTCTCGCCCCTCCCGTGCCTATATAAAGCCACAACAGCAGATGATTTTCGCACCTGAAGACGGACGCTTGTGTTTCGATCGAAACGTCGTGTTCTCTTTTGTTATTTTTTCTATATACGAGACTTTACCGAAAGAACCAGAGAGTATGAAGAGAGACATGTTGTATATATGCCTTTTCCAAAAATGTATATTTAGTGTAATATTGTCGACTAAATGTCGTGGATCATTGGAGACAAATACGCGTTCCCTGCATGCCGAATGTCGGGAAAACCAGAGGACGAAGCCAAAACAGCATTAGAATGAAAAGCGGTTAAACAGAACACAAGAGACGTCGATCAGATGGGCATGAAGAGAATAACCAGAGCTGAGGAGGGTCTTGAAGCCGTAGTATATTTGCTTCCCAGGAATTAACCTAACTCACGTAGCAAAGGAGGATGCGTTCATGATAGGCCATGAAGGAACAACTTTTGCCTGGGCAAGGAGTGACCCAGGGAATTTCTGAGAGCGCACGGGAGAACCCATGGCAAAACACCATAAACTCGCTGCCCAACCGAGGGCAAATACAGGGCAAAGAGACAAGAATGGTCAATTATCCACGACCAGAATAATATGTATTCCAGGGGTACAACCAACGTCCCACCCGACCGCCTTTGTCTTCCCAGTGGCTGTCATTGCATGCTGCAGCAGGAATTCATATTAAGGATGAGTCGACATAAAGAGAGATTAAGGCCGTTTCACAATGAGCATGGCTAGAGACACACACACACACCTAGGGGCAATTAAGAACATCTGTGCCCACACAAATCGTGGGATGATCTCCGGAGGGAGGGAGTATGATAGGGGTTATGCCGTCAGGCGCCAGTGGAGCCAGAACCAGGGATGCACCGAGTGTGCAAAGATAGGAACGTTGGGCCATAATGTATCTTAGGTAATTCATCACATGAGTTAGAAATCATACAAGTCAGTCTTGCAGTGGCAAACTCTGGGGGCACCCGTAACCAGCCAATTTCTGAGTTTTGCAGAGGCAAAGGCTCTGTGTTGCTAAGTGTCGAGTGAGCGAATAATGGTGTCACATTTTTTTTTATTTAATTATTTTTTATTTTTATTATTGTATTATTTCCATTCTACGTGACTTTACCTGAAAGAACAAAGAAGAAGAAGAAAATGGTGTCACAGTTTGCATATCTTCATGGTCCCGTTGGCGTCTATGACGATAAGGTTAGATTCGTGTACAGTGATGGACAGGAAGTAATCATTGGGCATTGGCTCAGTCCACGCCGTTTCATTCACAGCCCTGCGAAAAGAACAGAGACACCATAGACTCAGCATTGCACCATAGACTCAGCATTGCCACATATAAACTCAGCACTGCCACCTATAGACTTAACACTGCCACCCATAGAGTCAGCACTGCCACCCATACACTCAACACTACCACCCATAGAGTCAGCACTGCCACAGACAGAATCAACACTGCCACCCATAGACTCAACACTGCCACCCATAGAGCCAGCACTGCCACCCATATACTCAACACTACCACCCATAGAGTCAGCACTGCCACACATAGAATCAACACAGCCATCCATACACTCAGCACTGACACCGATACACTCAACATTGCCACCCATAGACTCAACACTGCCACCCATAGACTCAACACTGCCACCCATAGACTCAGCACTGCCACCCATAGACTCAACACTTCCACGCATAGACTCAACAATGCCACCCATAGACTAAACACTGCCACCCATACACTCAACACTGCCACGCATATGTAGTGGTGGTGTTGACGTGCGCCGACAGTGATGGATCACGGGGCGGCACGAGGTGCGGGGTTGGGCACGCGATGTGGGCGTGGTGTGGACGCGCGCGCCGGGAGTGAGGGATGACGGGCGGCGCGGCATGGGTGTTGAGGCGCGCTGACACGAGGTGGGGAAAAGAGGATCGTAGCCAGCGCCCGGTGATTGGTCGAATGGGATAGGTGCTCTCAGCGACGTCCGCAGGAGGGGTATAAAGGGTGATGCGCGAGAGCACTCGTGGTTGTTTAACCAGTTGAAGATCGAAGACGGAGTGGAAGGAGTAGGGCCCGAGACCCCTAGTCCCGCCGTCCTTATCGGGACCGGGGCCCTGTGTGGCTCGAAGGCGAGACTGTGGGACCCGTGGTCCGACGCCCATGTGGGTCGGGACTGTGGGACCCAGGGTCGAGACGGACACCCCGGCTGGGTGTGTTCCGAGAGGCTACGGGGCGTAAGAGCCTGTGTCGGTGTAGCCCGGAGAACTGTGTAGGGTTAGGCTGGTGTTAGCCACCCGAGTAGCTAAGTGGGCGTTGGTCGCCCGAGTAGCTAAGTGGGTGTTGGTCACCCGAGTAACCCAGTGGGTGTTGGTCACCCGAGTAGCTAAGTGGGCGTTGGTCGCCCGAGTAGCTAAGTGGGTGTTGGTCACCCGAGTAACCCAGTGGGTGTTGGTCACCCGAGTAGCTAAGTGGGTGTTGGTCACCCGAGTAACCCAGTGGGTGTTGGTCACCCGAGTAGCTAAGTGGGTGTTGGTCACCCGTGTAGCTAAGTGGGTGTTGGTCACCCGTGTAAATACAGTTGGTTCAATAAAAGAGTGTGCTACCCGTGAAGTCGTCTCCCGCCGAGTTACTACATTACAACTGGCGTCAGAAGTAAACCTGTCTTCAAGAAGAATGGACACTAGGAAGACTACCCGTACCCACGAGCGAGGTCGGGAAGACGACGGCGTACCGGGGACACCAACCTCGGGAGGAGAGGACGAGGAGTTGCCGCCGATGCAGCACTTCGCAGTGATGGCCGACGCTCCGCTCGCCTCCGACACCAGCCTACAGGACGCACACTCCCGTTTGGCGGAGTTGCTACTCGCCGCCGCTGCAATCTTGGCGGAAATCTCCGTTCCAGCGGGCGAAAAAACGGCTGCGGGGTTGGAGGAGGGAGCGAGGCTGGAGAGATCCCGCCAAAAGGCGCTTCGCGCCAAAAGTTTTGAAGTTGGCGCCGTTTTTGAGGGTCCGCCATCGATTGGCGGGAAGCACGGACACCACGTGGCCGGAGACCTCCACTCAGCGCAGCCCGCGTCATCAGCGCGCGCCGGAGCTCTCCATTTTGCGCCTGCAGACGGAGCCGACATTTTCTACAACCACAGCGGGGCGCGGGAAAATCTCTCCGACGTCGACGACGATCGGGTCCTCCAGCAAAGATTGCCCGCGCTGTCGGCGTTCAAGGCGGATGGGGGCGACTGGGGAGCCTTCCAACGAAGGTTCCTCGCACATCAGGAAATGTCGGGGTGGTCCGACACCACTGCCCTGCGTGCGCTGCCGGCGATGCTCGACGACGACGCGCTTGCAGCCTTCACATCTGCTGCAAGGTCGTCCCGCTCAACGCTCCAGGCCGCACTACACCTAATGGCAAAGGTGTTCGGGCCGCCCTCCACCTGTCGCCACCAGTTCTACGATCGGCGAAAGGCGGTTGGAGAAACAACGCTCGCCTATCTTACGGCACTGCTCGCCCTGGCGGACGCAGCTTTTCCCCGCATGGACAAGGAGGGGAAGGACGCCATGGTGACGGAGCAGCTGCTGGCGTTGGCTCACAATTTGGGAGTCCCCATTAATGTGGCGGACGAGATGGACATTTGTTCCCTGGGGATCGCCACGAGCATTCACGCCTACGAAGTCCTCAAGCGAAAGTCGACGGTCATCTGTGCATCGGCGGGGATCGCGGCACCGGCCGCCACGGTCGCCGAGCCTCAGCCTGCTGTGGCTCGGGAGGAGGCTTTCACCGTATCGAGACCAGGGGAGTGGAGAATGGGAGGTCGTTCGCCCACACGCTCATCCCGCAAGCTGGAGCAACCGAAACCTACGACGTCCCTCGTCGTCTGCTACAACTGCGGGCTTCGGGGTCACGTCGCGTCCGGGTGCCGGGCTCGGCGTCAGCGCGCCGCGGGACCACGTCCGGACGATGACCAGGGCCACAAGCCGTCCCAGCAAAACCCGGCAAGTCGCGGCACCTCACTCGCTCGGTCCACGTACGGGGCACGTTCGGGTCGCCGCTTGGGGGTGGGGGACCCGCGTATGGGCACCGGGGGTTCGGTCCGGCGAGGGGGGTTCGTACACGGCCCGAATGCAGTTCAATGGTCCGAATTGGCCCACAATATGGTGGCTGCGTCGGCCGGGTCGTCCGTGGTAACGGGGTTTATTGACGGGGTTGAGGTCCGGGTGCTTGTGGATACGGGTGCGTCGGCCACTATCATTTCGGACCTTATTTATAACATTCTTCCCGTCCAATGTCGACCCCTTCTGCCAGTAGACGTGCCATTTTACGCGGCGAACGGGGGTTCCTTGGGAATCATCGGCCAGATCCGGGCGTCTATTTGTATTGGCGATATCAAATTGGCGGGTCCTATATTTGTATCATCATCGCTTGCCGTTCCTTGTTTGCTAGGCACGGACTTTCTGTCCAAAATGCCCATCAAAATTCTCATAGATCAGGCCTGCATCGAGCTTCCATCGGGTCGGCGGGTTGCGTTTTTGACGAGTCCTACTAAGATACGCACGATTTGTGCGACGGTGCAGGCGTTGGCGACTCGGACTGTACGGGTGCCCCCGGGATCGCAAATGTTGGTACCCCTTCGGTTGAGGAAACCCCTCGGGGTGGATGCGGGGGCACAGGGAGTTCTGTTGGGGCCGTCTAATAGGGCACAAGGGGGCCTCGGTTTGGCGGTAGCTCAGACCATGGTGAGGGGGGACAGTGAGCCGTTCGTTATGGTCCTGAATACGGGGTCGCGGCCGGCCGTGATTACACAGGGAACGGTGCTGGCTCACGCCGCGCCGCTACCCGGCGAGGAACAGCTCGTTGCTCACGCGGATTCGGGTACCGATACGCATCCTCAAGGCGAGGAGGGGACTGAGTGGTTGGACTCGTTGTGTGCCGGGTCTGGTAACTTGTCCAGTGTGCAGTTGGGAGCATTGCGGGGCTTGCTACTTGAGTTCGCGGACGTGTTTAGCAAACACAAGTATGATATTGGCTGCACAGGCCTTTTGCGCCACCACATAGCTACGGGGGACGCGGCCCCCATTCGACAGAATCCCTTTCGGCTCAGCCCAGCCGAAAAGGAGCATGTGCAATCGGCGGTTAATGACATGTTGGCGGCAGACATCATTTCGCCCTCCTCCAGTCCGTGGGGCGCTCCCATCGTCCTTGTTAAAAAACAGGATGGGTCCTTGCGCTTCTGTGTCGATTTCCGCCGCCTAAACAAAATCTCGATGGCCGATGCGTATCCGCTCCCAAGAATGGATGAGTCGCTGGATGCCTTGGCGGGAGCACAGTTTTTTTCGACGCTCGATTTGCTTTCGGGTTTTTGGCAATTGCCCCTCGATAACGAATCTAAACCAAAAACCGCTTTCCGGACACCGGGTGGCCTATTTGAATTCAATCGATTGCCCATGGGCTTACATTCCGCTCCCACCACGTTCCAGAGGCTCATGGAATTGGTTTTGTCAGGTCTCCAATGGGACACCTGTTTGATCTATCTCGATGATATCATCGTTTTCAGCCGGACTTTTGAGGAACACCTCCAGCGGTTAAGAGGGGTGTTCCTCAGGATGCGTTCCGCCAAGCTTAAATTTAAACCGGCTAAATGTTACCTGCTTCGGGAATCGGTCAGGAACTTGGGCCATATAGTTAGTCGGACAGGGATATCGACAGACCCTGCTAAGACGAAATGCGTCAGCTCATGGCCAACGCCAACCTCGGTCACTGAAGTCCGCAGCTTCATAGGATTCGCCTCCTATTACCGACGTTTTGTTAAGCAGTTTGCCACCATAGCCAGGCCCCTACACGCTCTGACGGCTAAAGGTGTGCGGTTTCACTGGGGGCCCGAGGAGGAGGCTGCGTTCTGCTCCCTTCGTGACGCCTTGGTGCAGGCTCCCCCCCTGTGTTACCCCGATTTTACGCAGCCGTTTTTGCTCGACACGGATGCCAGTGACACGGGTATCGGGGGAGTGCTCTCACAGGTGGTCGGGGGAGTCGAACGGGTGGTCGCCTACGGTAGCAGAGTCCTGTCCCCTGAAGAACAACGCTACTGCGTGACACGTCGTGAATTGCTGGCGATTGTATTTTTCATACAGCAATTCAGGCCATATCTTTACGGGCGTCATTTTACGGTTCGTACGGACCATGCGGCTCTCCAATACGCAATGCAGGTGGCGCAGCCGTCCGGCCAATTGTCCCGATGGCTGGAGGTCCTTCAGGACTACCAATTCACGACGATTTACCGCAGGGGATTGCGCCACTCGAATGCGGATGCCTTGTCGCGGTTGCCACCGGGCACGGAATGCGCATGTCTGCTGGGATCGGCGCGGTGTAAACCTCCTGTCGCCGTTCCCGGGGAAGTTGTGCTCGCCGCCACTCACACTACGGGAGTCGACGCTCCCACGGGGAGGGACTCGCTGTTAGCGTTACCTCTCATCGAGTGGGGCCGTCTTCAAATGGCCGACAGCTCCCTACTCACGCTACGTCGGAAGGTTGAAGCTTCCGAAGGGGGGGAAACGCGGGTCGGTTCCTGGGTGTGCAGGCAGGGCCTCTTGATGAAGTGGGACAACATGTCCCGGCGTCACGCGCTCGTTGTGCCTTTTGCCATGCGGGGTAGGGTCGTCCTGGCTGCCCATGAACGGCTCATGCATCTGGGTTTTCACAAAACGCTCGCCCTAGTCCAGCGAGACTATTATTGGCCGGGGATGGGCAACGACGTGGCGAACATTCTTAAGGGTTGTGTAGGGTGCAACCAAAGAAAACCGCCACCGATAGCGGCTAATCCGCCACTGCAATCCATTCAGGTTTCGCGCATAAACGAATTGGTTGCGTTAGACATCTTGGGGCCTTTTCCCGCTACACCCAGGGGAAATAAGTTCCTGCTGGTTGGCGTTGAGTATTTCACACGCTGGCCCATGGCATGGCCACTCGCCAACCAGTCGGCTGCGGCGGTGGCGGACGCCTTTGTCCAAGGTTATGTCATGGACAAGGGCGCCCCCGAACGCTTGCTGACGGACCAAGGGAAGAATTTTGCGAGCGTTTTGTTGCGCGAGGTGTGCGACCTGTTGGGTACAAAGAAGGTGCGTACCTCCCCGTACCACCCGCAGACTGACGGAATGGTTGAACGTCTGAACAGGACGATTACGTCTATGCTGTGCCAACAGGTCTGCGACGATCAGGTGGATTGGAACTTACAGGTACCGGGGGTACTCGCGGCCTATCGAATGGCCCCTCATGCGGCGACGGGGTTTTCCCCATTTTTTCTTATGTATGGGCGGGAGGCCGATCCGGCCATGGACGTCCAGCTGGGGATTTCCCTGCCACGGGCAAAATCGAAATTGGCAGACCACATCAAGTTTAATATCGCCAGATTGGCTGAAGCGCGAGAGGCTGTGAGATTGAATTCGCGGTCTCGGCAGATCGCGAACGAGAGATTGCATGCACGGAGGGTGCATACGCACGATTGGAAACCAGGCGATAAGGCCTGGCTGCATTGTCCACATGCACCGTTGGCTACGTCCCCCAAATTGTTGAGACCATGGAGGGGACCGGTGGAAATTGTGCGGGTTGCACGACCCCAGAGTGTACTGATTAAATGGGAAAAACGCCGTTGGTACGTGCACGCCTCCCGACTGAAACCCTACGCGGCACCGCGTGACCCCGCTTTGTGCCGTAGCGACCGAGCGTGTGACGTGACCGTCGACTCGGGGGGGGGTGTGTCGCAGGCTGATCCTCACGTGTCTCCACCTGACCCACCCCCAGGTGTCTCGGGCTTGACGGCTGCTGACCGTCGGGAGCCGGAACCCCGCGGCATGCGCGGATCCCCGATGCCTGGCCCATGCCTTCCTGAACTGCTGGCACCACCGGGCGGTCAACCACGTCTAGTGCCGTACGACGGACCGGCTAGGCGGACTCGGGCTAGGACACGACACTTTTTGTGAAAGAAAAAAAAAAAGAGAAAAAAAAAAAGATTTATTTTTTTATTTTTTCTTTCTTCCTCTTCTTCAAACCTGAGCTCGCCCCCGTGTTCCCCCTCTCCCGGGGAAATGTCCCGTTCAAGGGACGCTCGGAAGGAAGGGGACGCTGCACGAGTCGAAGAAACACATTTTTTTCCGCATACACATTTATTGTTGTCACTCGCCGGATTGTACATATTGTTCTTGTTGTTGTAGTGGCATTTGCCGATCTTTGCGGACTGCGGTGTTCGTGTTGTGTTATGTGGTTATGTTTGTTGTTGTGTTACGGGGCACACATGGGGGATAAGGGAGTGTTGTTATTTTTATAGCAGCCGGGTCGGCTGCGAGCTATGTGGTAGAGGGTGATGTAGTGGTGGTGTTGATGTGCGCCGACAGTGATGGATCACGGGGCGGCACGAGGTGCGGGGTTGGGCACGCGATGTGGGCGTGGTGTGGACGCGCGCGCCGGGAGTGAGGGATGACGGGCGGCGCGGCGTGGGTGTTGAGGCGCGCTGACACGAGGTGGGGAAAAGAGGATCGTAGCCAGCGCCCGGTGATTGGTCGAATGGGATAGGTGCTCTCAGCGACGTCCGCAGGAGGGGTATAAAGGGTGATGCGCGAGAGCACTCGTGGTTGTTTAACCAGTTGAAGATCGAAGACGGAGTGGAAGGAGTAGGGCCCGAGACCCCTAGTCCCGCCGTCCTTATCGGGACCGGGGCCCTGTGTGGCTCGAAGGCGAGACTGTGGGACCCGTGGTCCGACGCCCATGTGGGTCGGGACTGTGGGACCCAGGGTCGAGACGGACACCCCGGCTGGGTGTGTTCCGAGAGGCTACGGGGCGTAAGAGCCTGTGTCGGTGTAGCCCGGAGAACTGTGTAGGGTTAGGCTGGTGTTAGCCACCCGAGTAGCTAAGTGGGCGTTGGTCGCCCGAGTAGCTAAGTGGGTGTTGGTCACCCGAGTAACCCAGTGGGTGTTGGTCACCCGAGTAGCTAAGTGGGCGTTGGTCGCCCGAGTAGCTAAGTGGGTGTTGGTCACCCGAGTAACCCAGTGGGTGTTGGTCACCCGAGTAGCTAAGTGGGTGTTGGTCACCCGAGTAACCCAGTGGGTGTTGGTCACCCGAGTAGCTAAGTGGGTGTTGGTCACCCGTGTAGCTAAGTGGGTGTTGGTCACCCGTGTAAATACAGTTGGTTCAATAAAAGAGTGTGCTACCCGTGAAGTCGTCTCCCGCCGAGTTACTACATTACACATACACTCAACACTGCCACCCATAGACTCAACACTGCCACCCATAGACTCAACATTGCCACGCGCAAACTCAACACTGCCAAGCATAGTTTCAACACTGCCACCCATATGCTCAACACTGCCACCCATATGCTCAACACTGCCACCCATAGACTCAACACTGCCACCCTTAGACTCAACACTGCTACCCATAGACTCAACACTGCCACCCATATTCTCAACACTGCATCATAGACTCAGTACTGCCACCCAACACTGCTTCCTATAGACTCAACACTGCCCATAGATTAAACACTGCACCATAGACTCAAAAATACCCATAGACTCAGCACTGTCCATAGATTCAGCACTGAAACCCATACACTAAACATTGCACCATAGAATTAAAAGCACTGCCCATAGACTCAACACTGCATCATAGACTTAGTACTCACTCATAGACTCGGCACTGCACCATAGACTCAGCACTGAGATCCATAGACTCAACATTGAATCCCATAGATTTAACAACACAACTCCAACCTGTGGTAGAGTAGCCCATTGATTCCGAGGAGGTAGACTCCACCCGCAGAGTCCACCTCTATTTTCTTGGGCAAAGCCGGACAGTTTGTACTGCTCGCCTTCACCCACGTCGTGTTGGCGCAGTCAACGTTGGGCTTATGCCACAGCCGGTATAAGATGTCGCAGGCCCAACATTCGTCGGGCGAGCAACCTACGGCATAGACGTCGGCCAAAATGTTCAGGAGACTTATCGAGGTCGTCAACCAGGACAGGCGCTCGCCGGGTGCAGACGCCCTGGCGCAGACGACGCTGAAATAGCCACCCATGTAGCTGGCGGCGTAGATGTAGCCCGGGGCTCTGCCCGTGAATGACTGTGCGCCATCTGCACGCATCCGTTCATATATATATACATTTGTTTAGAAAATACAAGCATTTATAGGGTGTACATCATGGGACCTCAATGGCCAGTACCAAAATATGATAATAAGTTTTTCACCTTTTTTCTGGCAACAAAAGAAGTGTTAAGATGTTAAAAGACCAAAACTGAAACCTTTTACAAAGAATCATGTCTGCATTAACCACAATGCTTGTGGTCAGAATGCAAACACCGTTTGAGACGAGGCTCAAAAGAAAGCTGTCTCTGGTGTGGACCAATCAGTTTCAAGGACAATGCATATTATCAAAGTATGTTTTTTTTTCCATTCTGACCACAAGCATTGTGGTTAATGCAGATGCAGAGGTCATCGTCACTCACCATTCAGTAACCTGCAGTACCACTGAGTGTCAACGGGGTGCAGCAGCGTTGCCTCTCTGGGGAAATGCCGGGGTCAAGCAGAGTTGAGAGCGGATTAGAACGCCAATTCCTGCTCGGGAAATTCCCGGGGTCAGATAAGGTGAAAGCGGATCAGAACGACCATTTGAGAAGGACCAATCACAAGGTTCCACGAAGGAGTGTGGCTTGGACGGAGCCAGCCATGAACCTGTATAAAAGGGAGAGCGCTGAGAGCTCGAGGCAGTTCTCTCCACACGATGACCGAAGCCCGGGCTGAAGATAGGATAGGACCCTGGACCAAGCCTTGAAGCTCTTCTAAGGGCTGAGGCTCAGTGTACCCAGTGGTCAGGGGAGAATAGGTCCTGGATAGACAGGACCCTGGAACCAAGCCTTGCAGCCCTTCTAAGGGCTGAGGCTCAGTGTGACCAGTGGCTGGGGACCCACCGAGCCAGCGGTCGGGTCAGTTAACCTCCCCTAGGTCCCAGCCAGAGGACGCTAGGTTAACGGGTAACTCGTGAGTAGGTCCCGCCGAGTTCGGAGGCCATACCTCCCTAGGTATCGGGTAAGGGGACCGTATATACCCCTTATGTGTGTTAGGGACCGTGTCGAAGAAAGACAATAAACAGTGTGTGCCTCATAAAGAAGTTTATTCGTCCGTAATTAAAACATTACACAGACATGGTTCCTTGTAAAAGGTTTCAGTTTGGTGTTTTAATATTGCAACACCTGTTTTGTTGCCAGAAATAGGGGGAAAACCTATTATATATATATATAGGGTGGTGCATATGTTAAGAAAGTCTTTGTACGTACTTAAGTGCAGTAAAATATTATCCCAGGAACATAACCTCCCTCATTAACATTTCTTCCTATGGGAAAGTGGGTTTCACTTAGCGCTGCTTCACTTAAAGTGGCATTTCCAGGTTCATATACAAGGTGCAGCTCTGCCTGTGCATTGCTGCACTCCAACTGCACGCATTCAATAATGTGTATATATAGGGTGTGGTTCAATGTATGCACACAAATATTTTTGAAAAAATATTCGATCGTAAATTTCCCCAGAAATGTAACCTGCCCTCTTAACATTGTTTCCTAATAGAAAGTGGGTTTGCACTTATAAAGGGTGGTTCGTATATACGGTGGCCTAAAGTCAGGACGCATAGGAACTCTATGCATATCTATTAATTCCATGCGTCTCTATGGATCTCTATTCATCTCTAAGAGTCTCTATATATCTCTATGGGCCTCTATGTATCTCTATGAGTGTTTACGTATATCTATGGATCTGAATGTATCTCTATTTATCTCTATGAATTTTTGAGTATCTATATGGGTCTCTGAGAGTTTATATCGGTCTCTCTATGGGTCTCTGTATTGATCTGTGTATCTGTATGGGTCTATGTGTATCTCCATGGGTCTCTGTGTATTTATATGTGCCTCTGTGTATGTGTAATAAAGGACTTGACCGCTTGTATCTGTCTCCGTGTCCTTTATTTGGGTTCGTATACTTTTCCCACACGGCTCTCCCCTAGAGACTCTCCGTTTTGCAGCCCTAGGCTGCTGTCGCTCTCGTAGCCTCTTTCTATCTCGTAGCAGTCCCGCTGCTGAACTCTTCGTGTAGATCCCCGCTGCCGATCTCCCCTTGCTCTCTGCAGCCTCCTCGCTGCTCCCGCTTCTCCGGGGTCGGTCACCGCTGGCCGACGGTGCCGAACCTTGCTCTGTGTATGTGGCGATCTCGCCACTCTCTCACCCTCCGCCCTACGTGGCCTTTCTCTATCCCAGTCCCCGATAACTCCCCTTCCTCTTCCGGTTTCTCCCCTTTTAGACTTGAACCCTCTCCCCCACGTGACGTAACTCCTCCCCCCATGACGTCACATCCGGAAGGTCGTTTACGCCCGCATTACACCACCCTCCCCCGTAGAGAAAATCCAGCCGACCTCGGCTGAACAACAACCCCAACAAGTAATGCGAGCGAACACGACCGAACACGTTAAAGGACACGAAGCATACAATAATATAACAGTAAGAACAAGAACACAACACAATAGTCAACAAAATGTAAGGGATTTTGAGCGAGTGCGGGTCGCCGGTCCGTCCCGGACGGTCGGCGGCCCTCCCGCCGAGCGGGAACGTGACAGGGTTTTAGGAACGACAGGATAAAGTTCATCTGTCGCTATTGGAGGCCTGCCAACGTCCCGGTCCCGTATTCCCGAAGGCCCAACGTCAGAGGTGTCCCGCATTCGCGTCTGCGGCGTGGTCGGAAGGGCTGCGGGTCTCAGAGTTCTCGCAGCCGTGGTAGGCACACCCCGAGCAGAGCCTCCTTTCTCCTGCGGCGTCACGGCCGGCTTGTCTGTAAAAGGCACGACAGGCGCTCTTGCAAGGTCAGCAGGCACAGGCAAGGGTGAGTCGGCAGCAACAGACTCCGGCAAGGCAACATCAGGAGATGACGCATCAGGTCGAGGGGCCACGTACGGTTTCAAGCGAGATGTGTGAACGAACCAACGCCGAGATCCGAACCGAACACGCGCCGACTGTGGGTTGGGAACCTCGATGAGGCGAACCGGCCCTTGCCATGGTTTATGTAATTTAGGAGAGGTACCTGGCCGCACCTGTGGGCAATGGAGCCAGGCCAGGTCCCTCACTTTCCAGGGGCACACCCCCTTAGAGCGTCGAGCACACCGCTCGTTCCGGGCCTGGGCTTTGGCCGTAGCCATGCGGGCCCCTTCCCGCGCCACAGTAACACGGCGAACGGTGTCCTGAATATAATCAGGAAGAGGCTTAACAGGTCCCCTCACTCCAGTTCCCAACTGCACATTCATCGACGGCACGTTTTCACGACCTTACATAAGAAAAAACGGCGAATATCCTGTAGCCGCATGCGGCGTCATCCGGTACGCCGAAAGTACCCCAGGGATATGCAAATCCCAATCTGATTGTTTTTCACTCACCGTATGACACAACATGGCGGACAAGGTCCGATTTAGCCGTTCAACCATACCATCCGTTTGTGGGTGGTAGGGAGATGTCCGTATTTTCTTAGTTCTGAGAGCCGCACACACTTCCCCCAGCAATTTAGAAGAAAAATTTCGGCCCTGATCCGTGAGGAGCCTCTCCGGCGCCCTCTTGTCCATAACGTACCCAAATAGAAAGGCGTCTGTAATGGACGCCGCTGACTGGTCGGGCAAGGGCCAAGCCATCGGCCAGCGGGAGAGGTACTCCACGCCAACTAGCAAGTATTTATTACCCTTAGCGGATGGCGGAAAGGGTCCCAAAATATCTAACGCCACCAATTCATTAACTCGAGATACCTGAATAGACTGTATCGGCGGCACATATGGATGTTTAGGTGGCTTCCGGCGGCCACAATCGGGACACGCGCGAACGTGACCGATGACGTCTGTCGTCATGCCGTGCCAATAGTAATCTCGCTGCAGCGTCAATAGGGTCTTCTGCACCCCCAGATGTAAAAGCGTGTCGCAATGCAGAGTCCTAATCAATTCGTACCGCAAGGATGCCGGTACAACAAGATGCCAGCGTTCCTGTATTTCTTCCCTCCACATCAGCAGACCATCACGGAGAGCGGTTTCCGGCACACCCCCCGTACCCGGTCCCCCACCCTCCTTCACAGGCCGCTTACGTAACGTCACCAATGAATTGTCCAACATTTGTTTCCGAATCCACACAGACCTCGGGAGATGCAAAATCCCATCAGCCGGTCCCCCATCAGCCGGCCCCGGCTCAATCGGAGCTTCAGGCACTTCAACTACCAGCGCGACAGGCTGAGGGGGGTGCTGAATCAGGCCACATCTATGCGTCCCAGACGCACACGCGCAAGGGGATCGCTGTGGCAACCTGGAAAGCGCGTCCGCATTAGCGTGACGCACCCCCTTCCGATGGTGAATTTGGAAGGAAAATTCTTGCAGCGTGTCCAACCACCGCGCCAGCTGGCCGGATGGTTGGTCCATCTTAAGAGCATACTGCAAGGCCGCATGATCCGTGCGAACAATAAATGAACGACCGTACAGATACGGTCGAAATTGGCGGAGAAAAAAAACAATAGCCAAAAGTTCCCTGCGAGTGACGCAGTAGCAGGTTTCCGCGGGAGACAAAACCCGGCTACCGTACGCCACCACGTGTTCCACACCACCTTTGGACTGAGACAACACCGCCCCAATGCCCGTGTCACTCGCGTCCGTATCCAGAATGAAGGGATGTTCAAAATCTGGATAATCCAACGTCGGCGCCGTAGCCAATAGATCGCGCAGGCCTCGAAATGCCGCCTCTTCTGGCGGTCCCCAAGCAAATTTGCGTCCTTTACCCGTAAGGAGGTGCAAGGGCCTCGCAATCGTCGCAAAATTGGGAACAAACCTCCGATAATATGAGGCAAACCCCAAAAACCGACGCACATCCCCCACCGTGGCCGGGGTTGGCCAGTCATAGACGCACGCTGTTTTGTCCGGATCCGTGGCCACTCCGTCCGCACTAACGATGTGCCCCAAGTAACGCACGGAGTGTTGCAGTAGGTGACATTTCTTAGGCTCAAATTTCAAATTAGCAGAACGCATCCTGGTGAACACAGCCTCCAACCGCAGTAAATGCTCGTCAAATGTGCGGCTGAAGACGATAATATCGTCTAAATATATCAGACATGTCTCCCACTGCAACCCCGTTAATACCAACTCCATCAACCTTTGAAAAGTGGCAGGGGCCGCATTCAATCCCATCGGAAGACAGTTAAATTGGAATAACCCCTGCGGCGTACGGAAAGCAGTCTTCTCCCGCGAGGACTCGTCAAGGGGAAGCTGCCAGAAGCCCGAAGAAAGATCTAGCGTTGAAAAGAACTTTGCCCCCGACAAGGCATCGAGAGAGTCGTCCATACGCGGCAGGGGGTACGCATCTGCCACCGACACTTTATTTAATTTGCGAAAATCTACACAAAATCGCAATTTATCGTCTTTCTTCTTAACCAAAACAACAGGCGCGCCCCATGGGCTGTTAGATGGAGATATTATATCCGCAGCCAACATGTCATCCACTGCCCCTCGAACATGCTCTCGCTCAGCTGGACTCATCCGATGCGAGTTTAACCGAATAGGGGCAGCGTCCCCTGTGTCAATATGATGGTAAAGCAACGAGGTGCATCCCAAGTCCAAATCGTCGGAGCTAAACACATCAGAATAACTCAATAATAATTTACGAATCGCACAACGTTGTTCCCCGGAAAGGGCAGAATTCTCCCCACACAATTCAGCGATCCAGCGATTATCCGCAGCCCCAGGGCCTGAAACACCACCAACCATAACCTGGCTGGCCAGATAATCATGAGCTGTAAACGCAGTAGTGGCATGTGCCACAACCGTACCGGCCGGCACACACACACACTTTCGGTACTTGCGTTAAGCACCTGCAAAAATGGCTGCTGGTCTGGCCGGACAATAGTTTGCGCCCCGACGAGCGCCGATCCGCCCGTGATGGTGGCGGACGGCGACAACAAAACCCCAATAGCTCCTTGACGACCAGGCACAGGCTTCCGATATCGCAAAGGAATGAGCATCTGTGAGCCAGGTGGAATATCAACAGATACTTCGGACAGCGCCTGCACTTGGGCGACAGGAGCAGGTCGCCCCCAGGGCGACGGCAGAAATGTAATTTTACGGCCCTCCGGTAATTCAATGCAGTTTTCATTAATTCTAATTAGAATGGGCATCTTGGCCAGAAAATCAGTTCCCAACAAACAAGGAACCGCAAGGGACCTCGAAATTAACACAATTCCCGAGGCCGACACTCCCCCGATAGATATTTTAGCGTCCACCTGGCCCACAATGCCCATGCTACCCCCGTTTGCAGCGACGCAGGAAGCGTAAGCCGGACTCACGGCCTCTGGTGGGATGTTCAACAGATGGAATATTACATCCGATATAATGGTCGCGGACGCTCCGGAATCCACCAAAATACATACGTCCACCCCTTGTATTGACCCAGGTACAGTGGACGACCCGGTAGCGGCCGCAACGACCCGCCGAGCCAACTTACGCCACTGCGTTACCGAGCGACACGGCCCAGTCAATGGCCTCCCGTTATTAACAACACCCGGATCGCATGACAACGGTGATGAGTGAGGTGTCAAGCCTTGCCGGGTGTCTGGTGCGCACCGACTTGCCTGTGCTGGAGGATCCTTCCGTGGTGCGTCCGCTGTGGAGGCCTCCTGCTGGGGCGGACCTGGGACGCGGGCCCAGCAGTCCCTGGCGTAATGGCCCTTACGCCCGCAGCGGAAGCAGTCGACGTCGTTGCGCCGCGCCGTGGGCACCCCGTCCCGACGCGGCCGTGTCGGCGGCGCAGCCCGCGGCCCCGGCCCACTGCGGACCGGCCACGGAGCAGAGGCGGCTGACAGCTCCTGCGGGCCCCTCTGGTCAGGCACATACACCGCCTTTTTGGGATCCCAACCCACGGCTCCTCCTTCGACGATGGGCCCCCCCGTCCACGCCGTGACTTGTTTCCACCGATGCAGGTTAAACTGGGCATCCAGACATTTAGCCGCAGCCCGGGATGTCAGCTTTTCATGGCCACACACCGGCATAGGAATGCCCAGATCCCGGGACAGCTCGAGCATCTTACCCAGGATGAGAGGTTCCAGCAGGTCAGGCTCCGTCTCCGGGTATGCGGCCATAGCCAGCTCCAGTACCGCACCCCTATATGCCACCGGCGACTCCTCGGGTGCTCGCTGTCGTTGAACAAACTGGCGATGAGCATCATCCGGCGGCTCGTAAGCATCTGCCATTTCGTCGAACACTCCGCTCAATGTTTTCTTCTTCGCGGCCTTTATAGAGCGAAAGAATCTGACCGACTCGTCATCGAGAAGAGTCGGCAGAACTTCCAATGCCTTAGCGTCAGTCCACCTTGCAGAGCGTACCGCCGCCAAAAATCTGCAGGCGAAAGCACTCCAATCGCCCCCGATGGAGAATTCTTTAACAGTTGTAAGATGACGACTGCGACTCCTTGGCGCGCCGTCTCCAGCCGATGACTCATCTGGTGGCATGTTCAACATGGCGTCGCATCGTGGCGTGGAAAAGATGGCGGCCTCTTGCCGCGGAGGGCGCAAAATGGCGGCTTCCCGCCTTTCTTCGTCTGCCATGCCCAAGATGGCGTCTTCGTGCCGCGTGGCCGATGGCGTCAAAAGCGAAGGCAAAGCGGCGACCTGCGGACCACCATCGGCTCTCCCCAACGCCGTCCTCGGCGTGACGAGCTCACATAACTGCGCCAGTACGTTTTTCAGTGTCTCAAGTTGCTCCGCCATCTGGCCCCATCATAAATCCGCGTCATTTGGTGCAGACGGGTCCGCCGACGCGGCGACATCTTGGACCCCCGGACCTGCACTCGTTCCAGCACGGATCTCCTCCTCCATCGTAGTCAGGTCCACCGCTGGAGGAAGGTCGTCGTCATCGGATGATGAAGCAGATGCTGGCGACGGAATATTCTTTTTTCTTAGTTGTTTTGCCATGCCGTTACACTTCAGACACCAGTGTAATAAAGGACTCGACCGCTTGTATCTGTCTCCGTGTCCTTTATTTGGGTTCGTATACTTTTCCCACACGGCTCTCCCCTAGAGACTCTCCGCTTGGCAGCCCCAGGCTGCTGTCGCTCTCGTAGCCTCTTTCTATCTCGTAGCAGTCCCGCTGCTGAACTCTTCGTGCAGACCCCCGCTGCCGATCTCCCCTTGCAGACCCCTGGCTGCTCTCTGCAGCCTCCTCGCCGCTCCCGCTTCTCCGGGGTCAGTCACCGCTGGCCGACGGTGCTGAACCTTGCTCTGTGTATGTGGCGATCTCGCCACTCTCTCACCCTCCGCCCTACGTGGCCTTTCTCTATCCCAGTCCCCGATAACTCCCCTTCCTCTTCCGGTTTCTCCCCTTTTAGACTTGAACCCTCTCCCCCACGTGACGTAACTCCTCCCCCCATGATGTCACATCCGGAAGGTCGTTTACGCCCGCATTACATATGTATATGGGCCTCTGTGTGTCTCTGTGTATCTCTAAGGATCTATGTATATATCTATGGGCCACTGTGTATCTGTGTATCTCTAAGGGTCTTTGTTCATCTCGCTGTATCTCCATGTATCTCTGTGTATCTCTATGAGTCTCTGAGTATCTCATTGGGTATCTGAGTGTCTCTATTGGTCTCTCTGTGTCTCTATATATATCTACGGGTCTCTGTCTTTCTCTATAGGTCTCTTTGTACTTCTATGGGTCTTTGTGTATCTCTATGGGTCTTTGTTTTTCTCTATGTGTCTCTATGTATTTATATGGGTCTCAGGGTATAGCTATGGGTCTCTGTGTATCTCAATGCGTCTCTGTGTATCTATATGGGTCTCTGAGTAGCTCTATGAGTCCCTGTGTATCTTTGTGTATCTCTATGGATCTCTGTGCGTCTCTGTGTCTCTATGGGTCTGTGTATATCTATGGGTCTCTGTGAATATATGGGTCTCTTTGTATTTTTTTGTATCTCTGTGTCTCTGAGTATCTATATGGGCTTCTGTGTATTTCTATGGGTTTCTGTATATATCTGTGTATATATGTGTAGTTAGTTCGACGGCGTTGCAGACGTATACTTGGATGCAACACATTTATTTAACTCCAACACACGGGGAAACTTCCCCTTAACAGAATAACGACCTATGGTGGTGACCACCAGGTTAACTACACTAATTACAACGTAACTAACTCCTATGGACCGGGACCACAGCTCGGGTCCAGGTCCACGTGTTGGAGACTCGGTAGAACATAGATGTAGATGAACGTTTCTTTCAGGATGAACAACAACGCCGGTCCCCCTGGGGACCCGGCTTCCATTTTCTGCGGTGTGGCTGGCTCCGCCCTTGGCCACGACCAACTTCCAGAATCCTCGGGAAGGATCTGGATGCTAACCACGTGACCACCCCTAGCCCCCAATTCGGCCCCTTTGTAGACTTAACTGGTCACGTGTCCTCTCGGATCAACCAGAGTGCCATGAACTTTAGTAACCTCATTCCTACGACCCGCACTTCCACACCCTGTCCTGTAGGGTTGGCACTGCACGCTAAGCGTGGTGCCATCCAGCGCTATCAATCAGCGCTCACCGGGCTGCTCAAGGGCCGCTACTACACCCACACCACTGCGGTGTCCGTGGTGTCGTTACACCGCACGCCGTGATCCTCTCGGGCCGGTACTGCACAGTGACATCCCGCGATGTCACTACATCTGTATCCCTGTGCATGTCTATGGGTCTCTGCATCTCTGTCTATCTCTATGGATATCTGTGTATCTCTGTTCATTTTAATGGGTATCTGCGTTTCTTTATGGGTATTTGTGTATCTCTATGGGTCTCTCTGTGTCTCTATGGATCTCTGTGTATCTCTGTGTATCTCTAATGTTCTTTGTTTATCTCTAAGAGTACATATCTACCTTTACATGTCTATGTATATCTGTAGTGCTCGAACCGACACGACAGCTTCTTGTCTTTCCTCGTTTCTTTATTCCGCGTATGTTGCTTAACATCTCTTCCGTCAACACCGCTTAATGTTCCTCCGCTCACACCGACCTACAACTCTTCTCCCCACTCGCTCGCCGCGTCCCGTTGGCCTCGCTCGCTCCCCTCTACACCTCCGTCGACTCCAGCTGCTTCCTACGTCGTCTCACTGTTACCCTACTCTCTTCCACTGCTACCCTACCCTTCTCCACTGCTACACTACACTTCTCCACTGCTACCCTACACTTCTCCACTGCTACCCTACGCTATACTCACTCTGCTGCTCCGCCTCTCCATCTGTTGTCTCTTCCCAGGCGCGAACTCCCGTCTCACTCCGCAACCCCTGACTTTATCCCCGAACCAATTGACCCCTAATTAATCAGGGCATCCCCCGCGACGCCACTCGCCCCCAGCCCCCGCTGCCACGTGGCATGTTTTTCTAGACACACGGCGCCATTCTCCGACAACAACCCCTCTCGTCCAATCAGCGCCCTGCACCCTTAATTGCCCCCTGCCACCTGCTACCACCCTTAAACATCACGCCACCTTAATTTGGACAACAACAACGACCAGCCAATCAGCGCCCTGTATCCTCATTGCTCTCACTGTCCGCCGCGTGCGCGCACACCGACCCCAGGTCGTGACGCGTATCTCAAGCACTACATATCTATCGACGTGCATGTATCTCTATCAGTCTTTATAGGTATCTGTAGCTCTATGGGTCTCAATGTGTCAATGAGTATGATGATACAGCCAGGCTAACCCAATAAACACGGAACTTGACTCAAACACTAACAATAGCAGTGGGATGTTCAGACGCAGATAGAATATCATTGGTACAGCTGTGTTCATTCAATAAAGTGTGAGCGGGCCGGTGAGTGAGTGAGTTGGTGATTGGGTGGGTGGGTCAGTGGGTGAGTGAGTGGGTGTGTGAATGGGTGAGTGGGTGAGTGGCTGAGTGTGTGGGTGAGTGTTGGAATGGGTGAATGGGTGAGTGGGTTAGTGGGTGGGTGCATGGATGAGTGAGTGAGTGGATGAGTAGGTGAGTGAGTGAGTGGGTGAGTGGGTGATTGGGTGAGTGGGTGAGTGGGTGAGTGAGTGGATGGGTGGGTGGGTGAGTGTATGGGTGAGTAGGTGAGTGACTGAGTGGGTGATTGAGTGAATGGGTGAATTGGTGAGTGGATGAGTGAGTGAGTGAGTCGATGAGTGAGTGAGTGGGTGAGTTGGTGAATAGGCGAGTGAGTTGGTGAGTGGGTGACAGAGTGGGTGGATTAATGGGTGTGTGGGTAAGAGGATCGGTGAGTGGGTGAGTGAGTGGGTTGGTGAGTGAGTGGGTTGGTCAATGGGTTAGTGGGTGAGTGAGTGATTAGATGAGTGAGTGAGTGGGTGGGTAGGTGAATGGGTGAGTCGGTGGGTGAATGGGTGAATGAGTGGATGGGTGAGTGGGTGAGTGGATGGGTGAATGAGTGAGTGAGTGAGTGAGTGGGTGAGTGAGTGAGTGAGTGAATGGGTGAATGAGTGAATGGGTAAATGGGTAAATGGGTGAATGGGTGAGTGAGTGGGTGGGTGAGTGGATGGGTGAGTGAGTGGGTGAATGAGTGAATGGGTGGATGGATGAGTGGGTGGGTGAGCGGATGAGTGAATGAGTGAATGGGTGAGTGGGTGGGTGAGTGGATGGGTGAGTGAGTGAGTGAATAGGTGAATGGGTGAGCAGGTGGGTGGGTGGGTGAACGGATGGGTGAGTGGGTGGGTGGGTGAGTAAATGGGTGGGTGAGTGGGTGGGTGAGTAGGTGAGTGAGTGGATGAGTGAGTGAGTGGGTGGGTGAGTGAGTGGGTGGGTGAGTGGGTGGGTGAGTGAGTGGGTGGGTGAATGGGTGAGTGGGTGGGTGGGTTGGTGAGTGGGTGGGTGGGTTGGTGAGTGGGTGGGTGAATGGGTAGATGAGTGGATGGATGAGTGGTTAAGTGAGCAGTTGGGTGAGTGGTGTGATGTGTGAGTGGGTGGGTGAGTGGGTAGGTGAATAGGTGAGTGACTGAGTGGGTGAGTGAAGAGGTGAATGGGTGAGTGGATGAGTGAGTGAGTGGATGGGTGAGTGAGTGGATAAGTGAGTGAGTTAGTGGGTGATTGAGTGGGTGGGTGGGTGAATGTATGATTGGGTGAGTGAGTGGGGGAGTGAGTGGGTGGGTGAGTGGGTGGGTGGGTGAATGGATGAGTTGGTGAGTGAATGGGTGGGTGGGTGATTGGATGAGTGAGTGAGTGGGTGAGTGGGTGGGTGGGTGAGTGGGTGGGTGAATGGGTGGATGAGTGGATGGAGTGGTTAAGTGATCGGTTGGGTGAGTGGGTGGGTTGTTGATTGGGTGGGTTGTTGAGTGGGTCGGTGAGTGAGTGGATGGGTGGGTGGGTGAGTGAATTGATGAATGGGCTAGTGGGTGGCTGGGTGAGTGGATAAGTGAGTGTTTAAGTGGATGAGTCAGTGAGTGGGTGAGTTTGTGGATGGGTGGGTGGGTGAGTTGATGGGATGGGTGGGTGGGTGAGTAGGTGATTGACTGAATGGGTGAGTGGGTGGGTGAGTGAATTGATGAATGGGTGAGTGGGTGGCTATGTGAGTTGACGAGTGAGTGTGTGAGTGGATGAGTCAGTGAGCAAATGAGTGAGTGGGTGAGTAGGTGAGTGAGTGGGTGGGTGAGTGAGTGGGTGGATGAATGGGTGAGGGGGTGGGTGAGTGGTTGGGTGGGTGAATGAGTGGGCGTATTACTTTAAAATAATATGCTTGCAGTAGTGGTACTAATAATAGTCGCAGCGGCAGAATCAAGTCATCATCTCACCCATCACGTGGTACCACGCGTATCCGTGGTAGTAGTACAAGTTCACGTCGTCGGTTTTCGCCCATGCGTAGAGGTCTCCGCTCGACGTTGCGGCACCCCGACCTCGGCCACCGGTCGATATCCGATCAAACATCGCCCCCATCGATCGCCATGAGCAACCGGACCAGATTTTCACGTCTCTGTCGCTCCCAACGCCGATGAGGATCCCGCCGGGGGACGCCGAAACGTGCTTGAACTTTTCGCTGAATGGAGAGGAGCAGACCATGGCGGCTGTGGGGAGACAAAGATGGGTGGGGAGTGGGTGAGTGGGTGAGTGGGTGGGTGGGTGAGTGGGTGGGTGAGTAGGTTTGTGAGTGTGTGAGTGGGCGGATGAGTGGGTGGCACCTTCACCTCCATCACCACCACCATCGTCGTCACTACCAACACCAGCACACTCACCATCAACCTTTGTTGTAAAGATGAAGAGAGATCCCATCATCATCATCACCACTACCATCGCCACCATCATCACGACCTCAAGATGATGTTCCAGAAGGGGCTAGAGAGCTGAGTGATGAGAATGCTATCGATTTTCTAGAAGGGCTATAGAAATACCCAGACTTATATAGATGCTTGCAATGAATGTAAATATATGATAACTGTTTCCATTCATACTGAGTAAACATTAACAATTGTCTTTTGTAAACGTGACACATTTTATACTGTTTGGCCGTGTCGGGTGATGGAGGGTTGCGACACGTGTATAAGTAACGCGATCTAACCCAAAAACCTTTATTATGAATAATATTGTTGGCGAAAGCCTACGTGTTAAACTGAATCAAGGTGTCCAATAGCGCACGTACACATTGACATTTCAACCTATACATACACACACACGTACGTATACAAACAAAGACAAATATGCGCCGTATTGCCTTCACATACTAAAGGGTTAAGTGCTGCCTCTGAAGGCTACCGGCACTGTGGCACACACAGAGGGGGTGAGTGGCCAGCACCACACACGTCCGGCCAACTTTGTCTTCTCAGTGGCGATGTTTACTACACCACCACTGCACAGGGAGGGGGGGGGTAACTCACTTGAAGCTGAGTCGACCTAGGGGAGGCCCGGTACAGGTTCAGATAAAACGGTGTAATTAAAAAAAACGTGTTCCTGGGTAGAGTTATTTCCTAATTACTTATGCCTAAAAAGTATAGAAAATGGCTATTATTCTCCACAAATTAAAATAGGGTTTCTCCTTTTTCTGGCAACAAAACAGGTGTGAAGATGTTAAAACACCAAACTGAAACATTTTACAAGGAATCATGTCTTCATTAACCACAATACTTGTGGTGAAAATACAAACAAAAAAACATGCTCTGACAGTATATACTTTACTCGTTTTGATCGAGAAGAGACCTGATGGCTCGTTGGGACATGCGGTCTACAGGAAAGCCACCCACACGGATGCCTATCTAAAGCCTGACTCCCACCACCATCCAGCCCAGAAGAATCCCCTCATCAAAAACTACACCTTAAGGCCCGTTGCATCTCCGACCAGCACCACCTAGCCAGTGAATTGGAGCACGTACAACAAGCCCTCAGAATGAACGGATACTCGGACCGTACAATCCGCAAAGCTGTCTCCCTAGCCATGCGGAGACAACCTTCTGAGGATCAAACAAAAACCATCACTTCACCATACATAGTAGGGGTTACCAAAATATTTCCTAAATCTTCAACAAACACAAGATCCAGGTTGGTTTTAATACAGTACACAAAATCCGTGATTTAAACCCATCTGTAAAAGATGTGATTCCTGACATGTGTCGTGGTGATACGCGCTGGGGTAAGGATCGTGTGCCAGCGCGTAGTGATTGGCTGTGTGTGTTGGTGACGCGCACTGACGGTGAAGGATCATGGGTCAGCGCGGGGTCATGGGTTATGAGGCGGTGATTGGCTGGGTATCGGTGACGCGCGCTGACAGCGAGGGGATCGTGTGGCAGCGCCTGGGGATTGGTCAACTAAGGGGGTGCTCACGTCGCGGTCCGCATACACTCCGTCTCCCGGGAGCGGAGGCTATATAAGGCGGTGCGCACAGGCGCACGGGGAGTTGGTGACCAGTGAAGACAGAAGACGGAGGAGGAAGAGATAGGGCCCTGAGGCACCTAGTCCCGCTGTCCTTGTGGGGACCGGGGCCCTGTGTGGCTCAGAGGCGGGACCTTGGGACCCGGGGCCGAACGTCCGTGTGAGGGCCGGCCCGCGGGACCCAGAGGTCGTGACCCACGCCCAAGCTGGGGTGGGTCTGTAGGCTCCACGGACGCTACGGGGCTGGAGTGCCCGTGAGCGTGTACCGTGAGCGTGTAGCGTGAGCCGTAGTAACCACACGTGTCAAGTGGAATGTGCAGCGTGAGTTGTAGTGACCACACGTGTCAAGTGGAGTGTGTAGTGTGAGAAATAGTGACCACACGTGTTATTGTGGAAAGACAAGTTTTAATAAAGTGTGCTACCCGTCAAGTGGTTTCCCGCCGTCATTCCGAATACTTCACATGCAATACCCTGGTGTCTACAAACTGAGCCGTGGTTGCGGCAGCAGTTACATTGGAGAAACGAAACAACATGTCTCGGACCGCGTCCGTGAGCACAAGGCAGATCTGAAACACGGTAGGACCAATACCTCTGCCATTGCCGATCATTGTTTTAACGCTGTGGGCTCACACGAAATTGATTTTTCGAAGACAGAGGTACTCTGCAAACCTACCGGCTACCTTCAGAGATGTGTTCATGAAGCCATCCAGATATATTAACACAGACACAACTTCAACCGAGAGGATGGGTACAAACTGAGCAATCATTGGAAAGACGTTATTAACCAGGTACAGTCTTAACTGACTGTAATGTTTCCATCCAACCTGCCTATGTCAGCTGTTATTTCGACTCTTTGTATATCTCTCTCTATGCCTCTCTCTTAGATCTCTCATGCTCACATGTCCGTTGCATTGCACTCTCATGCCTTGTCGAGGAGGCCGCTCTGCTTCTCCTTCATTTTGACAGTTACATGCTAATTTCTCACATCAACATCATGCTAATCCATCACATTAACATAGCCACTTCCGTGCCCTCGTCTAGGAGGCCACTCTCCTAGCTTATTCTTAGATGCTAATTTCTCACATCAACATCATGCTAATCCATCACATTAACATAGCCACTTCCATGTCCTCGTCGAGGAGGCCGTTCTCACATTATCATCACTAGCCCCTGCCACTTCTTTATGACCCTTGAGCTACACCCATTTCAAACCTTTCAAACAGTCTGCCTCAGCAGCAGACCATGCTTTCCCACCTGATGGCGGACGCTTGTGTTGTGCCCGAAGCGTCATGATTTATTTTATTCTATACCTACGTGACTTTACCGATAGAACAAAAGAGTATGGATTCCTGCAGTCACGAAAACTTCAAATCAAGTATATGCTTTGTCTTTGAAACTGATTGGTCCACACCAGAGACAGCTTTCTTTAGAGCCTAGTCTCAAACAGTGTTAAACCTATTATATTTTCAGACTGGCAAAGGAGGTCCCATGATGTAGCTGCTCACCACGGGCTCTCATCGTCCTGATAGTGGCATTTTCTTCGTGCTGTTTGCCTTTTGCCGTCCTCTGGTCTTACACTGTTTGAGACTAGATTTCTTAATCTTTTGTAGTGATTTTTTTTTATACTTTTAGGCATAGGAGATTACATAGTGTAATCATCAACGCCAGTGTTGGCTGTGATTGGGAATCGAACTCGAAGTCGTCGGATTCATAGCGCGGTGCAGCGCTAACCGCTACCACACCACCGCTCCCCACAGTGTGTATGGTGAATACCGTGGGTATGGTGAGTACAGTGAGTATGGTGAGTACAGTGAGTATGGTGAGTACCGTGAGAGGTGAGAACCGTGGGTATACACTACACTACTATGCACTACACTATATACTTCACCACTATACACTACACTATACACTACACTATAAACTACGCTACTATACACTACACTATTACACACTAAACTACTATACACTTCACTACTATACACTACACTATACACTACAATACACTACGCTCATCATGGGACCTCCTTTGCCAGTGTCAAAATACAAGAATAGTTTTTTACTATTTTGTCTGGTTCAGCAGTTCTACTGCTGGATTCTTTTTTCCGCCTGAGGACGATCACTTGTGTTGCGATCGAAACGTCGTGGAATTTTTTATTGTTATTTTATTTTAATTTGTCTACCTACGTAACTTTACCGAAAGACGCAAAGAGTAACAAAACAGGTGTCAAGATGTTAAAACACCAAACTGGAACCTTTTGCAAAGAATCGTGTCTCCATTAACCACAGACACATGTGGTGAAAATACAAACAAACAAACTGCTCTGATAATATATGCATTGTGTTTGAAACTGATTGGTCCACACCAGAGACAGCTTTCTTTAGAGCCCAGTCTCCAACTGTGTTAGACCAGAGGACGCCAAAGGCTCTAAACTCTAAAGAAAGCTGTCTCTGGTGTGGACCAATCAGTTTCAAAGACAATGCATATGTAGTGGTATTGCCAGGCGCGATCACCACGCCTCATAGCCGGTAGTACCGGCACCGTGTCAACAGGGGGCGGAAGGGAAGCTGAGCCGACTAGGTATATGAAGTCGGGCCGTTGGGCCCATGTAATCCCCGGGGAGCATCGTGACCAGGGGTGCAGATGACGTCACACTCCAGGTCCCTCGGGAAGATTCCAGAAGGAAGGTGTTGCTAGGGGCGGAGTGAGCTGGGACTGTGTATAAAAACGGGTCCCTGAACAGGCCCGTCAGTTGTCATCCACTTGAAGACTCAAGAAGCCACCTGGAAGACCTGGTGCCGGGGGCCGGACCCGAGGACCTTGACTGGGTCGGGTCAGGTTAGCCTCCCTCAGTCCCGCTAGCAGGAGGACCCTTAGTGGACAGCTCTCCCAGTGTGTAGGGCACGCTAGGGAGGAGGACATACAGTACCTCCTTAGGATATCGGGTGGAAGGGGCCGTAACCCCTTTGTGTTAAGCTGTATCGTTATTGAATAATAAACGTGTTGCCGCCAGAGAAGCCTGCTTCCATTTGTAACTACACATATACTGTCAGAGCATATTATTTTCTTCACCACAAGTATCTGTGGTTAATGCAGACATGATTCCTTGCAAAAGGTTTCAGTTTGGTGTTTTAACATCTTAACACCTGTTTTGTTGCCAGAAAAAAGGTAGAAATCCTATTCTTATATGTTGACACTGGTAAAAGAGGTCCCATGATGCAGCTGCTCACTCCGAGCTCTCATTGTCTTGTAATTGCATTGTTTTAGTGCTGTTTGCTTTTTGGCGTCCTCTGGTCTAACACTGTTTGATACTAGGCTCTAAAGAAAGGTGTCTCTGGTGTCGACCAATTCGTTTCAAAGACAATGCATATACTGTCAGATCATGATTTTTGTTTGTATTTTCACAAGTTACTGTGGTTAATGCGGACATGAATCCTTGCAAAAGGTTCCAGTTTGGTGTTTTAACATCTTAACACCTGTTCTTTTTTGCCAGAAAAAAGGGTAAAAACCTATTCTTTTAATACACTATGCTATATACTTCACTACCATACAATACACTAGACACTACGCTAATATACACGCCACTATTACACACTACACTACTATACACTACACTATGCACTACAATACACTGCGCTATACACTACAGTTTTGACTAGACATGGAACATAGATGGTCAGCGCATCGCGCGGCGCTTTCAGATGTACTTCTGCAGCCCTTTTGGAAGACTCTTCTGTTCCGGTATTAGGAAGCCAATGGAGGCTGTGCCCTTCTAAATTATCTACATTGAAAAACTAATTTACTTTATAGAGCTGCTTGTTGTTGTTATGAGTTTGTTGTTCTTCGCCCACACATCCGATTCGCACGGTTGGCTACGTACGGTGCAGAAGAAGTTCAACAGGCATACGTACAGAAACAGAGATGACGGATGCCAGTGATATTCAGCGCCACTTGCATTTTACGGTTCGTGAGTTCAAACCCAAAAAGGGGAAGTGTCTTTGTTGGAATAATTCATATTAGAAAAGTTGCCTTTGTGAAATGTCACTTCCCTAAAACTGTGAGAAAAAAAAACCTACAAACAGCCACGGCCTTGAGACCCAGAGGTCAAACCGCCGAGTTTGCCGCAACCGGATATAAAAAAAAGACGACACTTTTTAAACACTGAGCTATGTAATCTATTTTTTTCCAAAGCTACCTGGTTATCATAAATTATAGCTCAAACGAAGTGGATTATCATCACGTGCTAATGTATAGCAGCAGCAGCAAAATAATCTAAACGCACGTTTCTACAGACCCATAGCGACCCACAGGGACCTACAGAGAGAACCACAGAGACCCACACTCATAAAGAAGCATACAGACCCACCGAGGTCCACAATACTCTAAATGTGTGACGTTCATTCTAAATGTGGAGAGAGAAACCGGAGCACCTGAAGAAAAATCCACGCTACCACGGCAAAGAGACACGCAACCTCCAAATGTACAGCAGTCGTCAGGATCGGAATCTAACCCATGACCTCCTGTATACCAGGCGAGCTAGTTAACATCTCCCTGCCACCGAGGTACAGACGAGTCGACTGTGAGCTCCATTAAAAAGTCTGCAAATGCAATCGTGGGAAGTGAATGAGTCTTCCCTGTTTCGCTCCGGATGATCGCTACAAAGTATGACCTGTGTTTTGATTTAGTGTGCTGATCTTAAAGGTGCATTGAAAAATTATAATACTCCTATTGATGCTCCTGCTGTTGTGGAGTGGCTCATGCAGCCAGCTATGGCTGCAAGGTTTTGGTAGTACATGTGAAGTATTGGAAAATGACGGCAGGAAACTCCTTGACGGGAACACACTTCTTTTATTAAATCTTGACTTGTAACAATACAACGCGTGGCCTCTCTTCTTCACAATGCGCTTCTCTTGACTCTGGATTCTGTGCTGCCGGCTCTCTGTGCCTCGTGTGGACTCCGCGCCTCGGCTACACTCCTCTCTCGCCTCGTGTAGACTCTGCGCCTCTGCTACACTCTCCACTCGCCTCGTGTAGACTTTGCATCTCTCTCTCTGGCTACACCGTATGCATACCCGGCTCGTGTAGACCTTCCTCTCTCGCTGGCTACACCGTATGCATACTCAGCTCGTGTAGACCGTTCTCTCTCGCTGGCTACACACTATACATTACTCAGCTCGTGTAGACCGTTCTCTCTCGCTGGCTACACACTATACATTACTCAGCTCGTGTAGACCGTTCTCTCTCGCTGGCTACACACTATACATTACTCAGCTCGTGTAGACCGTTCTCTCTCGCTGGCTACACACTTATACCTTACTCTCCTCTACTCTCCATTACTCTCCTCTACTCTCCATTACTCTCCTCTCCGGGCTCTATCTCTGCACCTTCGTCTTCATTCTTAGATGGTTCCACTTCCGCCCCTGCTCCTCTGTGCATCACCTTATATACCCCTTCTTCCCGGGAGACGGAGCGGATGCGGACCTCAACGTCGGCACCGCTCCTCAGTTACCCAATCCCCACGCGCTATCCCTACGATCCGGTTCCGCTCAGCGCGTGTTTCCACTCCCCGACCAATCACACCGCGCTGCTACCCGATCACTCCCTCTGGGCGCGTCACCGGCACACAGCCAATCAGCAGCACTACCCCCACCCGCGCACTGACGCCTGCTCCTCCCCGTCAGCGCGCGTCACCACACACACACCCGTACATACGCGCTGGCACACGACATATACACCCAGCGCGTATCACCACTACATCACCCCCTCCCACATAGCTCGCAGCCGGCCCGGCTGCTAACAACAACCAACCGGGACGATAAAACGACAACCAAAAAAAAAAACCCCGTAACCCCCCGAGTGTGCCCCGTAACATAACACAACAACAACAACAACAAGAATAACTATGTACAGATTGACAATGAACCCGAAAAGTCAACAATAACACGATACGAGCAAATTCGAAACGAACGCGCCCCACGTCCCTGCGACTACACGCAGTGACGAGGCGCTCCAACTGCCCCGACTCCTCACGAGGCAGGTCATGCAAAGTAGCACGACCTGGCGCGAGTCCGTCTGGCTGGTCCATCGTATGGGGCGGGACACTGACGACCGTCCGGCGGTTCCGGCTGCTCCAGACGGCGCGGAACGGGCCTGAAAGGGCCGGCCCCGCCGCGGAGATCCGGCCGCCGGTGATCGGCAGCTGTCAGTTCCGAGACACCTGGGAGCAGATCAGGCGAAAATACGTGTAGATCAGGCAGAGACATTTCCCCCTCTGGGTCGCCGGTCACGTCACACGCCCGGCCATCACGACACAAGGGGAGGCCATATGGAGGCGAGAACGGTTTCAGTCGGGAGGGGTGAACGTACCACCGGCGCTTTCCCCACTTTATCTGAACGCACTGGGGCCGTGCAACGCGCACGACCTCCACGGGTCCCCTCCACGGTCTCAACAATTTAGGCGACGTAGCCAAGGGTGCCTGAGGGCAATGCAGCCAGGCCTTGTCACCTGGTTTCCATTCGTGCATGGACACCTTCCGTGCCCGCAACCGTTCATTAGCAATTTGGCGAGCCCGCGAATTAAGCCGCGCGGCCTCCCTCGCCTCTGTCAGCTTGTGAATATTAAACTTAATATGTTCTGCCAAATTAGAATTAGTTCGTGGAGCGGACAGGCCAAGTTGCGTTTCTATTGGCGGGTCAGCTTCCCGACCGTACATCAAATAGAATGGGGAAAACCCCGTAGCTGCATGGGGGGCCATTCTATACGCGGCAAGGACTCCCGGGACCTGCAGGTCCCAATCTACGTGTGCCTCGCACACCTGCTGGCACAGCATGGAAGTCAAGGTTTTGTGGAGTCTCTCCACCATCCCGTCAGTCTGCGGGTGGTACGGGGAGGTACGCACCTTCTTGGTACCCAACAGATCGCACACCTCTTGCAACAATTTACTCGAAAATTTTTTACCTTGGTCGGTCAGCAGGCGTTCGGGAGCCCCCTTGTCCAGGACATAGCCCTGGACGAAGGCATCCGTCACAGCCGCTGCCGACTGGTTAGCGAGAGGCCACGCCATAGGCCATCGGGTAAAGTATTCGACCCCCACTAACAAATATTTATTCCCTCTCGGCGTGACTGGGAAGGGCCCCAAAATATCGAGTGCAACGAGCTCGTTGGTACGCGAGACCTGAATAGATTGCAGCGGTGGATTAGCTGCCACGGCCGGTGGTTTACGCCTGGCGCACTCAACGCACCCCTTCAGAATATGCACCACATCACTTCCCATTCCCGGCCAGTAATAGTCACGCTGAAGCAGGGCAAGCGTCTTGTTAACTCCCAAGTGCAAGAGGCGTTCGTGTGCCGCCAAGACAACCCTCCCCCTCACAGCGGAAGGCACCACGAGTGCGTTCCGCCGGGACAAACTGTCCCATTTCAATAACACGCCCCGCTCAAGTACATAGGAGCCGGTACGCTCCTGGTCCCCCTCGGGACCCCCAACCTTGCGGCGCAATGCTAGCAGCGAGCTGTCCGCCATCTGGAGGCGGCCCCATTCGCTGAGCGACAGCGAGAGCAGCGAGTCCCGACCCTGAGAGGCAGTGGAATCATCCCCGATCGGTGCGCCCGCTGTCGCAGCCAGTGCCCCCATCTCCCCCGCAAGCGTCGGTTTACAGCGCGCCGATCCCGACAAACACGCGCATTCATCACAAGGCAACAACCGCGACAAGCAATCGGCATTCGTGTGTCGCAACCCCTTACGGTACGTAGTCGTAAACTGATAGTCCTGGAGGACTTCCAACCAACGCGACAACTGGCCCGAGGGCTGGGCGACCCTCAATGAATACTGTAGCGCCGCGTGGTCCGTTCGGACTGTAAAGTGACGACCATAAAGATATGGCCTAAACTGCTGCACAAAAAAAACAATGGCAAGCAGCTCGCGACGGGTGACACAGTAGCGCTGCTCCGCCGGAGACAACACCCTACTGCCGTAGGCGACAACTCTTTCGACACCCCCAACGACTTGGGATAGCACCCCCCCAATGCCCGTGTTGCTAGCATCCGTGTCCAGCAAAAAGGGACTGGCAAAATCGGGATAACACAAGGGTGGGGCACCCACCAAGGCGTCCCGGAGGGAGCGAAACGCGGCCTCCTCCTCCGGTCCCCATTTGAACTTCACTCCCTTCGCCGTTAGAGCGTGCAAGGGTTTTGCAATAGTGGCGAAGTGCTCAACGAACCGCCGATAATAAGAAGCAAACCCGATGAAACTACGCACGTCGGAAACGGACGTAGGTGTCGGCCACGAACCGACACAATCCGTCTTCGCGGGATCGGTGGAGATCCCCGAAGAATCGACAATGTGACCCAAGTATCTAACGGACCTACGAAGGAGGTGACATTTGGCCGGTTTAAATTTCAACTTAGCCGATCGCATTCGCAAGAACACCCCTCTCAATCGCCGGAGGTGTTCCTCAAACGTTTTACTGAAAACAATGACATCGTCCATATAAATCAAGCATGTATCCCACTGCAAGCCCGACAAAACCAGCTCCATAAGTCGCTGAAACGTCGCTGGAGAGGAGTGAAGTCCCATGGGTAACCGGTTAAACTGGAACAGCCCCCCTGGAGTCCGAAATGCTGTCTTAGGTTTCGACTCTTCGTCGAGCGGCAACTGCCAAAACCCCGATAACAAATCAAGAGTCGAAAAATATCGCGCACCAGACAATGCATCGAGGGACTCATCCATCCTGGGGAGCGGATACGCGTCAGCCACAGAGATCTTATTCAGGCGACGGAAATCAACGCAGAATCGCAGGGACCCGTCCTGCTTCTTAACCAGCACAATAGGCGCTCCCCACGGGCTAGAGGAGGGCGAAATAATATCGGCTTCTAGCATATCGTTAACAGCCGACTGAACATGTTCCTTCTCCACGGGACTCAGTCGGAAGGGATTTAGCCTGACCGGCGCCGCATCGCCCGTTTCAATGTGATGGTGCAACAAATCCGTGCACCCAATGTCATACTTATGTTTACTGAATACATCAGAGAATTCAATGAGCAACTCGCGCAGCGCACCCAACTGCGCCGCCGACAAATCGTCCGAGGCGGCACATAACGAATGGACCCACTCAAGGTCTTCCCTTGGCTCAACGTTCCGCGCGGGGCTCGAGCCCACCTGCGCAACCAACCCATCATCCCCAGGGACCTGCGCCGCGTGAGCCAGCACGGTGCCCTGCGGAATGACAGCTGGTCGCGACCCCGCGTTCAAAACCATCACAAACGGATCCCTGTCAGCCCGCACCAAAGTGTGAGCCACCGATAAATCAAGACCCCCGACAGCCTTGTTAGAAGGACCCAAAAGCATACTCTGTCCCGAAGCCTCCCTCACCCATGGTTTCCGCAACCGGAGGGGAATCAACATCTGTGAACCCGGGGGCACTTGCACTGTCTGCGTCGCCACCGCTTGTATCGTAGCGCACGCCGTCCGAATGTCAGTAGGGCCCGTCAAAAATGAAATCCGGCGACCCGATGGCAGTTCAATGCATCGTTGATCGATAAGAATTTTAATGGGCATTTTAGCCAAAAAGTCAGTGCCCAAAAGACACGGAACTGCCAAAGAAGACGAAACGAAAACGGGTCCCGACAATTTGATATCTCCAATGCAAATGGACGCCCTAACCTGACCGATAATGCCCAACGATCCCCCATTAGCGGCGTAAAATGGCACATCCACTGGAAGCAGCGGACGACATTGGACCGGAAGAATATTATAAATGAGGTCCGATATAATAGTTGCCGATGCCCCCGTGTCCACTAACACCCTAATCTCAACCCCATCAATAGATCCCGTAACAACGGACGAACCCGCCGAAGCAGCCACAATTCTATGCCCCAATTCCGCCCATTCAATGTCTCCCTGGTCCCGGCCGAACCCCCCTCGCCGAACCGAATCCCCGAACCTTAACCGGCCCTCCTCCGCCGCAACGCGGCGTCCCATGTGTGCCGAATAAACAGGCCGAGCGTGTGAGGTGCCGCGACTTGCCGGGGATTGTAGAGATGACTTGGGCTCTCGGTCGTCGTCCAGCCGAGCTCCCATGGCGCGCTGCCGCGGAGCGCGGCACCCGGACGCCACGTGGCCCCGGAGGCCGCAGTTATAGCACGTGACGAGGGTCGGAGTAGATCTTGGTTGCTCCGACTTTCGGCCCGATCGCAGAGGCGACCGGGCCCCCGGCCTCCAGTCCCCTGGTCGTCCCGTGGCGAACGCCTCCTCTCGTGGGCTGACGACTTGGGGTTCGGCGACCACCAAACCCGGGGCTGTGACGACAGCAGCGTTGCAACCAACGCCTTGCTTCCGTTGTAGGGCCTCGTGCGCTTGAATACTCGTGGCGACTCTCAAAGAAGAAATATCAATCTCGTCAGCTGTGTTGATAGGGACCCCCAGGTCCTGCGCCAACTTGAGCAGCTGCTCCAAAACCATCGCGTCTTGGCCCTCCTCGTCCATCCGAGGGAACGCAGCATCAGCAAGAGCCAGCAACGCCGTGCGATAGGCCAGCGCGGTCTCCGTGGCCGCTTTCCGTCTTGCGTAGAACTGATGGCGGCACGTAGAGGGAGGCCCGTAGACCCTGGCCAACAACCCCAGCGCATCCTTCAGCGTGGAGCGGTCCGACTTCCGTGCAGCCCTGAAGGCCGCGAGCGCATCGTCGTCCAGCATGGCGGGCAATGCCCGCAGCGCCGTAGCATCGGACCACGCTGACATCTCTTGATGGGCCAAAAACCTTCGCTGAAATTGGCCCCAGTCTCCGCCTTCCGCCTTGAAGGCTGACAACGTGGGCAGGCGCTGCTGAAAAATGAAGTCATCCGCCTCGTGGTTCCTCTCCGCCTGTCCGTCGGTGTCTAAGATGGCGGCTCCAGCAGCAGACGTAAGATGGCGGACCCCCTCGCGCGCTGATGACGTCGATGCGCGCGCTTGGGAACCCACCACCACGTGGCGCTCGCCGTTCCCGCCAAAAGTAGGCCCAGGCGCAATGGCGGGAATCCCCCATTCGTTTTGGCGGGAATCTGCGGGGCGACCTTGTAAAATGTCCCCCACCGTCCCCGCTCCTCCCGACGAGCTGATCTCCGCCAAGATGGACGCGGCGGCGAGCAGCAGCTCCGCCAGTCGGGAGTGCGCCTCACGAAGCCCGGCGTCTGTCCCCGGTCGCTCGGCCGGCGCCGTCGACGGACCCTGCAGCGTGGGCAAGTCCTCTTCCTCACCCCCCGCCACCAGCGGCCCCGAGTCGTCCAGGTCTTCCTCGCGGTCAATCCCGTGGGTCCTACGGGTCTTCCTCGTCTCCATACTTGGAAGCCCGTTTCACTTCTGACGCCAGATGAAGTATTGGAAAATGACGGCAGGAAACTCCTTGACGGGAACACACTTCTTTTATTAAATCTTGACTTGTAACAATACAACGCGTGGCCTCTCTTCTTCACAATGCGCTTCTCTTGACTCTGGATTCTGTGCTGCCGGCTCTCTGTGCCTCGTGTGGACTCCGCGCCTCGGCTACACTCCTCTCTCGCCTCGTGTAGACTCTGCGCCTCTGCTACACTCTCCACTCGCCTCGTGTAGACTTTGCATCTCTCTCTCTGGCTACACCGTATGCATACCCGGCTCGTGTAGACCTTCCTCTCTCGCTGGCTACACCGTATGCATACTCAGCTCGTGTAGACCGTTCTCTCTCGCTGGCTACACACTATACATTACTCAGCTCGTGTAGACCGTTCTCTCTCGCTGGCTACACACTATACATTACTCAGCTCGTGTAGACCGTTCTCTCTCGCTGGCTACACACTATACATTACTCAGCTCGTGTAGACCGTTCTCTCTCGCTGGCTACACACTTATACCTTACTCTCCTCTACTCTCCATTACTCTCCTCTACTCTCCATTACTCTCCTCTCCGGGCTCTATCTCTGCACCTTCGTCTTCATTCTTAGATGGTTCCACTTCCGCCCCTGCTCCTCTGTGCATCACCTTATATACCCCTTCTTCCCGGGAGACGGAGCGGATGCGGACCTCAACGTCGGCACCGCTCCTCAGTTACCCAATCCCCACGCGCTATCCCTACGATCCGGTTCCGCTCAGCGCGTGTTTCCACTCCCCGACCAATCACACCGCGCTGCTACCCGATCACTCCCTCTGGGCGCGTCACCGGCACACAGCCAATCAGCAGCACTACCCCCACCCGCGCACTGACGCCTGCTCCTCCCCGTCAGCGCGCGTCACCACACACACACCCGTACATACGCGCTGGCACACGACATATACACCCAGCGCGTATCACCACTACACATGTTTATGCCATTTATTGTGAAAATTCCGTCACAGTTCCTATGATTGCTTTTTCATTGCTTTCATGGCTTTATTTTGGTGATTTCGAAAAGTGTATTGGTTTAGCCATGTTTGTTTGTTGTAGTACAGAGTTAGACTGATGGCCTTAATCTAAGTTGTCTTATGGTTGTTGTTGTTGTTGTTGTTTGACTTGCATCCCACTGGGATTTTTGCACACAGCATTGGTGTACGGTTTTTTTTTCTGCAATATTTTGCTGTCTTTTCTTGGATTTTCTGTTTGCACTTAGTCACATATTCACTTTAAGATGTTTTTTGTGCATGTTTTTTTTTCTTGCGGTTGCACCCGATTCAAGAGCCGAATGGCTCACAAGGCTATACCTAATAAATGAACTTGAACTGTCTTAGAGGACTGAATGTGACGTCATCACTGTGAGCCTATCAGGTGCCAAGACCAGAGGGTGGTTATAGTCGGCGTATATGTTGCAATGGACCGTGTTAATCTGGGAATATGCAGTAGCTACTATTAGTTTTGGTTATCCACATTGTTCTTTATGATGGACTAGAATTCGAACTCCTGCGGTGGGATTCTCAGCGCCTCGCCAATCACCCCCACTGATGTCCACTTCATCTCCCCCCCGCCCCCACCCCCATGTGTGCAGATACTACAATAGAGTAAGCTGATACTACAATAAGTCAGTAGATACTCCTGACTATATTGTATTATGGGGGGCTTTTAGGTGCCTACAAAATACTTTTCTTTATTGGGGGGTGGGGGTCGACAATTTTTGGAACCCTGTTTGATCAACTTTTTACCCCCACATTTGTGCTGAGGGGGGGGTCCACTTTCTATAACTTGTAGATTCAGGCCTTCTGAAAGGCTCTAATCATTTAGTTGATGGAGAAACGGACAAACGGACACACAGAATGCTGGGCGTTCATAATAGAAGATTTCACATTTACTGTTATCAACGTTATTAAACATTTACCACTCCGCCCTTCCAATATACACTCGTACCAAGGCACATGACCCACATTTTTCCCGATTGGAACCGAGGTTTCTGCATCCGCCAATTCTGCACTCACGAGCGTTCTCAAGAAGGTAACCCCTCGTGGATAGAGAGAGACAGAGAGTTTTACTGTATACATATGTAGAGGTGATACGCGCTGGGGTAGGGATCGTGTGCCAGCGCGTAGTGATTGGCTGAAGTGTGTTGGTGACGCGCGCTGACGTGGAAGGATTAGAGGCAGCGCAGGGTCGGGGGTTATGAGGCAGTGATTGGTTGGGTATCAGTGGCGCGCGCTGACAGCGAAGGGATCCTGGGGCAAGCGCGCGGGGATTGGTCAACTAAGAGGGATGCTCACGTTGAGGTCCGCATACGCTCCGTCTCCCGTGAGCGGGGGCTATATAAGGTGGTGCGCATAGGCACACGGGGAGCGAGTGACCAGCGAAGACTGAAGACGGAGGAGGAGATAGGGCCCTGCGGTACCTAGTCCCGCTGTCCCTGTAGGGACCGGGGCTCTGTGTGACCCAGAGGCGGAACCCTGGGACCCGGGGCCGAACGTCCGTGTGAGGACCGGTCCTCGGGACTCAGAGGTTGTAGCCCACGCCCAAGCTGGGGTGGGCTGGTAGGCTCCACGGACGTTACGGGGCGGAGTGCAGTGAGAGCATACAGTGCGAGCAGGCAGTGGGAGCATGCAGTGTGAGCATGCAGTGTGAGCCTGCAGCGGGAGCCATAGTGACCACACGTGTCAAGTGAAGAGTGTGTAGTCAGAAGAGTAGTGACCACACGTGTCAAGTGAATAGTGTGTAGTCAGAAGAATAGTGACCACACGTGTCAAGTAAAGTGTGTGTAGCCAGAGGAATAAAGACCACACGTATCGTGGCAAGTCAAGTTTTAATAAAAAGTGTGCTACCCGTCAAGTGGTTTCCTGCCGTCATTCCAATACTTCACATACACCCAGTCTACCAGGGTCACGCTAAAATACGTGCCTATGCAGATTGACCTTTGCCCAGGCAATGTATGGAGCCACTTTCATCGACGTAGAATGCGCCCTGAGGCGAAACCTAGACAACGTGGGAGAAACACTTCCCAGGAAATCTAGATTTGAAGCTTTCGTGACTGCAAGGAATCATCTTCTTAGGTTTTTTCGGTAAAGTCACGTAGAAAGTAAAATAAAATAAAAACAAAAATCACGACGTTTCGGAGGCAACACAAGTCTCCGTCATCAGGTGGGACCGTCACAGCCAGATTAGCTGTATCAAGTGACGGTCCCACCTGATGACGGAGACTTGTGTTGCCTCCGAAACGTCGTGATTTTTGTTTTTATTTTATTTTACTTTCTACGTGACTTTACCGAAAAAACCTAAGAAGAAGGAGAACTTCCCAGGAAATGGAGGCGTCAAGCCAAATCCCCTAAAAAAATAACAACAGTCACTGCATTTCATCTTGATAATCGGGGCACTGTGACACGATAAAAGCTGACGTGAAAAATAAGAGTGGTGCTTAGCCCATCAAAGAAAGGGAAACAAGGGGGGCGTGCGTGCCCCATGTTGTATATATTTGGTCTTGAAACACTTCACCTGGAATGGTACTTTCTACAAACAAAATGAAGGTACCCCCATGGGTTCCCCCTTATCACGCTGCCTCCAAATGTAATGACTATAATTTACTATAAATATAAACAGGAAGAGAATACGCTTATAATTGTGGAAATTTGTACCCAGAATGGTAGCAATTTAATAATTTTTTATCAAAATATTATTTTACACTGTTACAATCAGTTTCCAGGTCTCACAACCTAGCCACTCCCTTTCCTCTACAGGCATCACTGCCCCAACTGCTATTTCACCCATTTTTAAATCGACTCTCCAACACCCTAAATTGCCCCAACTTACAGCCTCGTGACTGCTGCCCGTTAACTGCCCCAACTGAAAGTGTCATGGTTGCCCGTTAACTGCCCCAACTGACAGCGTCATGGCTGCCCGTTTTCTGCCCCAAATGACAGCGTAATGGCTGCCCGTTAACTGCCCCAACTGACAGTGTCATGGCTGCCTGTTAACTTCCCCAACTGACAGTGTCATGGCTGCCCATTAACTGCCCCAACATATAGCGTCATGGCTGCCGGTTAACTGCCCCAACTGACAACGTCATGGCTGCCCGTTAACTGCCCCAACTGACAGCGGTATGGCTGCCCGTTAACTGCCCCACCTTATAGCGTCATGGCTGCCCGTTAACTGCCCCACACTCTACCTCACACCCACGAGCTGCAGGAGCTGCGCTCTGTCCAGTGTCGCCGACAACGCTCACACCAAGCATTGCAAGTCGGGAGTCCCATCCTTGCAGCTCCCCGCCATGTTGCCACCTCCCCGCCCCCCCCATCATATAGCCCCTCATACACAAGGATTGTGATTTACTACAGAAGCAAAGACGCATGGATAACTTAATTGAGAGTATTGCTACCTTAAAAAATATATATATTTTTTTTATAACTGTCATCGTGAGACTGTCTTCCTCTAAACCACAATGCACGGTGCAACTAATATGTCTGGTTATAGCCTAACATATTATTGTATACGGGAATAAACAAAAATATCTGTAGCTATTTCAGTGAAAGTTATTCTGGAGAAAGGAGGGTTGGGCCCCACAGTCGTGATCTTGCACAGACCCCCACCCTGTTGACAAAGGTCGTTGCAGCAGCCCCTGGTGTTCACTAACAGCACTTCAACCTAAGGGTCGTTGAAGCCTATACGGTGTAGTCCCTCGGTTCACGTTGTGTTAACAGTGACCATCGGGTTAACGGTTTTTCGGTTAACGTTTCTCCTCCCATAGGATTCATCCATGGTATCGACGAATGTTAAAGCACGCGGGGCGCCAATTTCGTCCAATTTGAGCGCTCATGAAGTGGGGCTGAGCCATTGCCCTCAGCAAATCAGTGACACCCATTTATGACCGGTTGCGACCTCGCGACTGGCTTTGTTTACATTATAGTTTTCTGATTAGCCAGTGGAAACAGCAGATTTTTCACATATTTTTCAATCTATAGGTGAATTATATTCACAGTTATTTCGATTAACAATAAATTTTCATGGAACGGATTAAAAACGTTAAAGGAGGGAACTACTGTCCAGGGGATTTTTGTGGGTTTTTTGTTCATGCGTTTGTAGAAAATGTCCAGCCTATCTTGAATAGCATTCACACAGGAACATTTCCCCCTTTACACTGCAGCTCATGTCTTGTACCCCGCACAGGTGACATTACAATGGAAACTGAGGTATTGAAATAATAAGACAATAATAAAGAAATATATCATGAATAACAAATACATAATAAAAGGCTATGGTGATGAAAAATATATTAAAAACCTGATCACGTTAAAGTTTATTCTGCACTGAGTTGGGCTGAATTCATCTCTGAGAATTAAAAATCATGGATGCGGCTTTTACACAATGAACATTACCGGCATATGCCCAGAGCGCTTGGAGACATCCACGGTGGCTCGGAGATGTTAACTACCTCGCCTGGTGTACAGGAAGGGTTCGATCCTAACCCTGACACCTGCTGCTGTATATTTTGAGTTTGCGTGTTTCTCTCTCTCCTTGGTCGTGGGGTTTTTCTCCGGGCTCCTCCGGTTTTTACCTCCACCACATTCAGGATCAACGTCACGCGTTCAGAGTATATTTGGCTGCTTTAATACTGGTAGGAACGAAGTGAACCAGCCTACAATAGATTATATCGTCCGTCCGTCCGTCCGATGTCCGATTAGGTGTAGCAACATCGCCCCCTACTGCAAACACTTGGCATGACCCTACAAAAACATTTAGACTCAGTGAGGCTTTCCTGGCTAAACAAGTGTAACATTCCCTTATAATTCCCTGAGATAGCTTTTAATTAAAACATTTAAATTAAAAATTTACTCACAGCGGCCTAAAGCCTACAGCTAGGCCTAAAGCCTAGAACTAGGCCTCAAACTCTCCCTTCGTATCGTACCCCCGCGTGTGTGAAAGGGAGTTCATGTTTAACAATGTTACATTCCTTGATGTTTTTAAATAGAAACATTTAAATTTAAAGCTTTTACATAAATAATTAAAATATTTTAATTAAAAATTAACTCACAGCGGCCTAAAGCCTACAGCTAGGCCTAAAGCCTAGAACTAGGGCTCAAACTCTCCCTTCGTATCGTCCGATTAGGTGTAGCAACATCGCCCCCTACTGCAAACACTTGGCAGGACCCTACAAAAACATTTAGACTCAGTGAGGCTTTCCTGGCTAAACAAGTGTAATAATACATTATGTTTATATTCTTTGGTTATTTGTTCCTACCAGCCCACCCCGCAGGGACCTGTTAAATGTCCACGTGACGATGAGCCACTTTGTTGAGTTATAATTTGTGGTAGCCAGGTCGCGCCTAAAAAAGAGCTACGTAGCTCAGTGGGGCCTTACCTTGTAAAATAAAAACTAGTTTATTATTTGGTTCTTTCGGTTAAGTCACGTCTAAAGATAAAATAATAAATTAAATTAAATAATAGAATACATTATTATTTTATCTTTAGACGTGACTTAACCGAAAGAACCGAAAGAACCAAATAATAATTCCTGCAGTCACGAAAGTTCTAAAATTTAGATTAAAAACTAGTTTAGTTTATTTTGTAGTAACAGTTGTTACTAAAAGGGACATGCGAAGGTAGCTCTGTGGTATCCGTTCTCTTACACTTCTGAACTACCCATAGTCTAACAACAAACATAGATTCAACACTACCCATACACGAACACAACCCATAGACTAACACTACCTATAGACGCAACACAAATCATAGACTAACACTACCCAAAAACTAACACTACCCATAGACAAATAATACCCAAAGACAAAACACTCCTCATAGACTAACACTTCCCATAGACTAACATTTCCCATAGACTGACGCTACCCATAGACTCATTACTAATCATAGACTAACACTACCCATAGACTAACACTACCCATAGACTAACAGTACCCATAGACTAACACTACCCATAGACTAACAGTACCCATAGACTAACACTACCCATAGACTAACCGTACCCATAGATTTCCACTACCTATAGACTAACACTACCCATAGACTCAACACTGCCCATAGACTTAATACTGCACCTCCGATTAGCACTCTGGGCCATGTATGGTGCAAAAGACGTTAATCATCATACACGCATTGCCACAGAGGCCCCCTGTACTTTACCAACCGCGTTTTTGCCATCGACGTCCTTTTGCAGGAACTTAACGCCTCGCGGGTTCGCGAGGGATTGCTGTGTTTTTATGAATGTTATGTTCGTCTTTTTTTGCTAAAGTTATAAATAAATTAATGTCATCTCAGGGAATAAAAGCAGCAGGCAGTCATGACGTCTCCTAGCGATCTGAAGGTGTACAGTGAGCCACAGACCACTCCGTTTTATTCGTGAACTCGCGGTTTTCAGTGGAAGCCTGGACTCAGATGTTTATTTTTAAAGCCCCCTTATCGCTTCCATACAGCCTTTAGTAGGCTCCCATGTGTGGTCACCCACTCCCTTGCCTACAGATTGGACTACTCTGGTGGAAAGTCCGCCTCTCTACAAAGGTAACATTTCAACGAGCGCGCTACTGATTGTATGTGATGCTCTGCACCAGGTCGTCTGAGAAGCTGTCGATGGGTTGTGCAGGGCCTTCATCATCCCAGTAGTGGATTAACCAAGGTTGCCCATTGGTGATAATCATCATCGTGTCCCTTGAGCTAGCAAACTCGTAAATGCCCTTTGCGAGTTGTTGACCACAATGTGTCCAATTTGATAAAACTGGGCCGATGGCTGGCTCAGTGTCCCACCGAGACACACACAGAGAAGGTAGGTGGCTGTTTTAACTTTACCAGGTAAGGCCCACTGCACTATATAGCTCTTTTTCAGAAGCGACCTGGCCACAAATGATTGCTCAACAAATTGGCTCATCATGTGGAAATTTATCGCAGCCAAACACTCTAAACGCATTTTTCTAAATGTGGAGGAAAAAACAGGAGGACCCAGAGAAGATTCCACGTGACCACTATAAGATAGACACGCAAACTCCAAATATACAGGCGTCAGGGTCGGGATCGAACCCACGACCCTGTATACCAGGCGACGTATTTAACATATCCTAGCCACTGTGAAGTCAGAGTCGAACCCACGACCTCCTGCATACCAGGCGATATAGTTAACATCTTGCCACTAAATTTCGATTTAAAGCTTTCGTGACTGCAGGGATACATCTTCTTGGTTCTTTCGGTAAAGTCACGTAGAATGGAAATAATAAAATAATTAAATAAAACATAATAAAATAATTCTCACGACGTTTCGGCCACAACGCAAGCAGCCGTCCTCAGGTGAAGACCAGATCTGTCGGGGAGACAGCGTCTTGCCACTGTGTAGCCCAGCTGACTCAGTCTGTGAGCGAGGAGCTGAAGTCGAATTATAAATATGTATATGAGTCAAGGTGTGGGCTGCCTTGACCAAAAGCATGATTCATATTTGATTTTTTGGATCAGATCTCGTAAGTAAAATGTGTGTCGTACACACCCCTCCATCTGGCATAGCCAATTATAATAATTTTCATGTGAACAAACAATGTAAGCGCATTACTGCTTCAATACACCATTGTATTGGAAAGTAATCTCACAACATTCCCGGTCACGACCAACACCTATGACAATCATCTGAATGGGTCCCTGGGCATCCTCTAGGTCGACTCAGGCCTCAAATGTGTACCTTCTGCGGTGTGTAAACATCGCCACTGGGGAGCCAAAGGCGGACAGGTGTGGTGATGGCCACCCACCTACACGGGAGATCGTTGTCGCTCTGTGTGTGTGTCTGTGTGTGTGTCTGTGTGCGTGTCTGTGTGCGAGTCTGTGTGCGTGTCTGTGTGTGTGTGTGTCTGTGTGTGTGTCTGTGTGCATGTGTGTCTGTCGGTGTGTGTGTACGTGTGTGTGTCTGTGTGTGTTGTGTGCGTGTCTGTGTGTGTCTGTGTGTGTGCGTAAATTGTGGGGACTCCGTATGTCCCTTCCGACAAGCAAGCCAGCTTCTCACTCACCATATGTAGCGAACCGTGTTAATCGGAAGTGATATATTTTTTATTATTATATTCCATGTTACTTATTACGTGGAAATGTACAATGTTTATTTTTATTCATGAGTTTTGCAATGCTTCCCTTTTTTGTTGTTGAACCGTTACTCATTGTAGAACACGGACCATATGTGCACTTAAATGCAGTACATTGTGTTACGAACGGCTCTCAGGAACGGAACCCATTCGTAAGTGGAGGACTGCCCGTGTATAAGTTAAGAGACAACGAGCGAGTGCATTTGCTATTACATATGAGCATAGTCTCATATTTTGAATGAGAATATTTGTCTATTATTATAATGTTATCAGGATATAAATGTGGCTCCAAACACATCTCCGTGCACGCATGACCGGGCACGGCCATGTCCTGGGTTCGACCCCGCGCGCGTGGTTTGTGGCTTCTGGGTTTAGCTCACCAGGTGAGAGTGCAACTCTGACAGCCACTGCGCTCACAACCATTGCTCAAACTAAACCAAACTATTTACATGGCTACCTAATGAAGGCCGCCTTTGTTTCCCTCGTGGCGATGTTTACACACCACACCAGAATTTCATTTAAGGCATAATAGATTTAGGGGAGGCCCAGGACCGGTTCAAAAATCATCACTTGGTGGTGGCCGTGAGCGGAAATCGAACTGTGGTCGTCGGGTTTGGAGCAGAGCACGCTAACTACTACACTATCGCTCACCCCAAAACACACGCACACTCGCTCACACATCGCCCTGCCCTTGGCTGTGGTAAATTACAACACGGCGATTTTTCCCCGATAGGAAATGGAATTTCTCACTGACCGAGTGACGCATCTGGCTCGACCACACGCCGTTGCTAACAGCGGCTATTGGGAAGGAGCTGCAGCTTGGAGCAAGACGCCAGGGCAGACAAAACGAGCGCTGCGCGTCCGTATGTATATTGTGTGTATGTTGTGTGTATGTTGTATGTATGTTTTATGTACGTGTGTTGAACTTCTTTGGCACCGTACGTAGCCAACCGTGCTCATCGGTGGTGCAGGGGAAGGACAACAAACTAAAGACGAAAGCAGTTCTAAAGCAATGAGTCGTCAATCTATTTGATTTAAAGTGCATAGCTCCAGTGGCTTCCTAATATCGGAAGGAAGAGCGTTCCAGACGGCTGCAGTCGCGCGATGCGGTGACCTTTCTCTATTCGATGGCTAGCCAAAAGTGTAGTTTATAGTGTAGTGTATGTCGTGTATATTGGTGTAGTATATAGTGTCGTGTAGTTTAAATAGCATCTGAAAGCGTGCGATGCGATGATCATCTTTGTTCGATTGCTATCCAAAGTCCGCTACTGCGAGGTTGAATTGAGTTCGTTTGATGTTTTATGCTTTTTGACGAGATCAGCGAGGTATTTTGGTTCATTTGTGGCAAGCACTTTGTGTGTGTGTAATGAGTGCGGTGTTGTCCACCCATCTCCTTCATAGGCGTTACTCGCTACGAGCGCACACTACAAATATATGGCAGGCGTTAGGGTCGGGATTAAGCCCACAATCTACTGCATACCAGGCGAGGTAGTTAACATCTCACCACCGTGGCGCCAAAAATGTCTGCTGACCACTCAGCCTCCCCACCCCTCGTGACAAAACACATTCACTTCTCTCTCTAAATACCAGCAATATAACAGGATTCATATTACTGGAACATCCTTATAGCTGTGTTTTTTCACAACTATAATGATATATTTCTTATGGGGGGCATTTAGATATTTGGGTTCAGGTAGTTTTATTAGGGTAATTTACCGCACTTCGTTTCTTTATTATTACTAAATATAGTGTTAAATTATTATTCACGTCTGAAACAAAAGTGTCTAAACATGTTCATTATGGACATCTGTGACAAAAAGAGCTTTAAGGCTAATCGGATTTCCTCCTGCAGTGTAAATTAAGATTTTGATTCTGAACCTGTGTTTGTATCTGTAGCCGGTCTGCCCTGCTGTCCCCTCTCGTCCCATGTTCGTAAATCCTTGCTAGGGAGGACAGGTAGGCTAAAGAGACAGCAGAAACAATAACAACAATACAACGAATATAGTTCTGAGACGATGATTCGATGTACTTTGCGTTGTGGAGGCAACTCCACAACAGCTGAGCCACCAGTGGTGGTGGTTGTTTGTGAAACGGCAACACTTTTTTCAAAAGTCGTCTTCAGAAGGGATATTGCCTATCTGCAATAGTTGATCAGACACACATCGAATGAGGGCACAGACTAAATAATTAATCTGTCAGCAGTAACGACATCTTGTCCAGCTGCGGCTGGGTAAACTACGCGTGAAGCAAATGGAGTGACGTGACAGTGGCCGTATTAACATGGGCAGTACCAAGTGTAGAAAGTTATCACTGAAAGCCTATGAAACAGAAGTTCCTAGGGCCTACAAGAACATTCATCCAGGCCTGAGCTGTCACATGTGCAGTTCACCAGCACAAAGTCCACGCAAATCTAAATTGGGGACGTAGCTCGTACTCTGCTTTGGACGTGGGGGGCTCGTGGTCCAATCGCTGATCACCGTTGGCATTCACTTACATAATAATAAAAAACACCTGCCTACCCGTAGCTATGATCAGAGTGCACACTTATACGTGTGATTAATCACAGGCGAGCTCATACCCAGCTACACTTCCATTGAAAGTGTTTTTCAAAGCGAGGCTTTTTGCTGACGTGCAGTGAACGTGGGGCGCCGCAGTGACGAGTATTTATCCCCCTTGCCTGGTTTGCAGGAGGTCGTGGGTTGGATTCTGACTAACGATTCCCGTTGTATATGTAGTGGGTTCACTGATAGACACACTAACTCAGGAGGCAATACTTTTATTCTACAACCACAACGGGATAACTACATAACCGATAACCACCACGGGTAACTACATAACCGGTAACTGCCACAGGATAACTATATAAACGGGTCCGGTCAGTAGGCACACTGCCTGACCCACGATGCCGAGCACGAAGACCGAAGACCCAGGGGAAGACGTAGCACGGCGAGTACCATTCCAGCAGACAGCCCCGGTGCAGCCTCAGAACCTCTCTTTTATACCCCCCAACGTGGCCTGGCCACGCCCCCTTCTGGAACCTACCAGAAGGTTCTGGGCCATACACCACGTGTCCCTTCTGTCACCTTTGGCCCACTTCCCTTACCCTGGCCTATCACGTGCCCTTGCCAGCCAATGGGGCTGCTACGTCGTCAGACGCCCCTCTCTGCCAGTCACCAGAACTATGCCCCTTTGGGACCCTTTCCATGACATTGCATACCCTGCTGGCAGAGAAAGCTACTTCACTCCAAGTTCCCCTCTCTATCAGTAACTGGCGCTCGGTGCCAAAGTGACCCATTATATGTCACTACATATATTTAGAGTTTGCATCTTTCTATTCCTCTCTTCCTGTCTCTGGGGTCCTCCGGTTTTTCCTTCCAAATTTAGAATCAACATGCCATGTAGATTATTTGGCTTCTGTAAATGTCCACATGACAAGTAACTTAGGTTGAACTGCTATCATTTGTGATGGCCAGGTGAGCTCACACCGGGCTACACATCACAGCCACTCCTGGGTTAGGGGACCGCACCTCTGAGAACCACTGCGCTAGAGAAACAGACACGCGGGCAGCGGTCGTGCAGAGCAATGTCGTTCTTCTGCACCAGTCCCTGGAGACAAGAATACAATGCAACGCAAGCACCAACTGTTTCATGCTATGCTTATGTGTATGTATTTAATAATAATAATCATTATTATTTCATTTCAAATAGCGTAATTCATGCAATTGCATCCCACAACGCTGCACATCTATTATCCAGTTCCGTACAAAAAGACGAAAATAAAACCCAACTACTTATCAAGTGAATGCGTAAACAATGAGAAAAAATGCAGATAACAAGAAAAAATCATTCGTTCTCAATGTAGTACAGTGCTGTAGTGGAGTGTATAATCGCGTAGTGTATAATAGTGTAGTGTGTTGTGTAAATTAATGCAGAGTATAGTAGTGCAATATGTAGTGTAAAGTGTAGTGGATAGTCGTGTAGTGTATAGTAGTGTATTGTAGTGTAAAGTGCATATAACTGGTCACAACAGGACCCTGTGTGTTGTGCTTGCCCTGTCCTCATCCCTGTCTCTTGTAACCCGCCCTAGGAGCTCCCAACCATGAACCACCGCGAGTCTGCCTTCCTCGTAATGGTAATGGTGGTGGCGGTGCACGTGACTAACTCAGGTAAGAAAGATGGAGTGGAACGTTCGTGAACAACCGAATTCAGCGCGCGTGCGTGCTCTCCAATGCGATAGTAATGGTCGCGCCCAGTGCCGGATTATCCTAGTGTAGGGGTCTTACGGAGGGAATATGTGTCGAGCTGATATGTATGGGATCCAACGGGAAACTAGCACAGTGGGCGGGGCTACGTCAGTGCACGGGCAGGTGCCCTCTACGACGTCCGCGCTTCGGACGTTACGATCCCCCGGGGCCCCACCCCTCAGGTATAAAAGGGAAATGTATCGGGGGGCTAGAGAGAGTTTTGGTTAGCTAAGAAGAGAAGACGGAAGGCGTCCCAGATAGAGCCCTGGTCTCCCCCTGCTACGCCGTCCTTGTCAGGACCGCGCAGGCTCGAGTCAGTGGCGTGGTGCCAGAGCCAGAGCCAGGGTTGGTCTGGACTCTGAGTACCGGGCCCGACTGACCAGTGTCGGGCCAAGATAGCCTCCCCTAGTCCACGAGAGGAGGACTCTGAGGCAGGCTAGGTTTAGCCTAGAGGTGTGTCCTCAGATAGACGGGTGAGGGGGCCGATACCCCCTCAGTGTGTATGTCACAACGTGGGGTGTTAAATAAACAAGTGTGCCTCCAACTCCGGTGTGAACGAGTCATAAGAGTACTACATCTGGCGTCAGAAGTAAACAACGAACATGGACACGCGCCGAACAGCTCGGGCCGGGGTACAGGAGGCGGAGGACACCGCGGGAAGTGCGGTACCAGAGACGGCTGAGGGGGCCAACGAGCAGCCGGGACCGAATGAGTCTTTACCGGGCCATCGGGAGGAAGGGGAGTCGCTGTCCGACGGGCTGCGGCTGGCGCACGCGAGGTTGGCGGAGCTGCTATACGCTGCTGCCGCCACACTCGAGACCATCACTCGGCTGGGGGCTGCTGGACCACCGCGAGGCGAGGACAGCCGACGGCCGTTGCACCTTCCCGCCATTTCTAACGTCGGCACTTTTGAAAGTCCCGCCATCGCCGCAGCAGCTGCCGAGGGCGTGGCCAACCTCAACTTGGGGTCCGACATCGACTCCGCTGGAGCTGCCGCGTCACCGCCTTCGGACGGAGCGTCACTATCTGCGCGACAGGCGATTACAGCTGCCGTTCGTGCTGACGCTCGGCCGAGTCGCGGGGACATCAAAGTGCGGTCCTCCACGGCGGTCGCGGCACTACACCAAAGACTACCCCCGCTGAAGGAGTTCGTGGCTGAGGAGGGCGACTGGGGGGGATTTCAGCGGCGCTTCCTCGCGCATCAAGAGATGGCGGGGTGGTCAGACGACGAAGCCCTCTGCGCACTACCGGCGCTCCTGGACGGCGACGCCCTCGCCGCTCTTACGTCCGCATCGAGGGACAAGCGCTCTACTCTTCAGATGGCGCTGCAATTGCTGGCTGGGGTTTACGGACCATCGGCCGAGTGTAGGCAGCGATTCTACGACCGCCAGCGGGGTGCGAAGGAGTCGCCCCTCGCCTACCGTACCAGCCTTCTGGCGCTCGCAAAGACGGCCTTCCCTCGTATGGATGACCAAGGCGTCGACGCCATGGTCACCGAGAAGATCCTTCTGCTGGCGGACGACCTGGACGTCGCCATCGTCGCGCAGGAGGACGTGGAGATGGGTTCCCTCCAAGCGGCGCGCCTCCTCCACGCCAACCTCCTGTCGCAGCGAAGGAAGGCCAGCAGGGCAGCTGCCGGCCGTACGGTGGCTGCCGTCACCTCACCGACGGAGGAGGTCTACGCCGCCGACTTCCGACAGCAGCAACGGATGGGAGCGCGGGCGGACCGGGATGGCCCGACCCGCCCCGACCGCCCGTCTTCACCACCTGCGCTCCCGCGCTGCTATAACTGCGGCGTCCGGGGCCACGTCGCCTTGGGGTGCCGTTCTCCTCGACAGCGGGGGACGACGCCTCGCCGGGACGCCGGCCCTCCTCCTCCTCCCAAGCTCCACCGACATGACCCGGCGAGTCGCGGCACCCCACATGTTTGGCCAAAGCACACACCCGTTACACATGTACACACCGCAACGAACGGGGGGCCAACATTGCACGCCATGGGGCCAACACGAACCACTATGGGGACCAAATTCGAACCAGCCCAGTGGTCCGTGTTGGCCCATCGCGTTCTAGCTGCGCCGTCGGGCTCGTCGGCCGTAGTAGGGTATATTGACGGGATCGAAGTGCGTATCCTCGTCGATACAGGTGCGTCGGCAACCATCATTTCGGAACTAATATACAACATTCTCCCTGTCCAAAGTCGTCCCTTGCTACCGGTTAATGTGCCATTCTACGCTGCTAACGGGGGCTCACTGGGTATCATGGGGCAGATTCGCGCGCAAATTTCGATCGGTGATATTAAATTGTCCGGCCCTATTTTTGTGTCCTCCTCGCTGGCGGTTCCGTGCCTGCTGGGGACGGATTTCTTGGGCAAAATGCCGATTCGGATCATGATTAATCAGGGTTGCATTGAACTCCCGTCGGGACGGCGGATGGCGTTTTTGCCTTCCCCTACTACGGATCGTTCGGCGCTCGCGACGGTACCCGCGTTTGTAGTTCAGACGGTTCGCGTGCCGCCAGGGGCACAAATGTTGGTACCCCTGAAGCTTCGTAGGCCCTTCGCTAAGGGTCTTGGGGACCAGGGTGTCCTGCTCGGCCCATCTAGGGCTGGGGTTAGCGGGCCGCATTTGATTCCCGCTCAGACCATTGTGAGGGGGGACGGGGACCCCTTCATCGCGGTCCTCAATGTGGGGTCGCAGGCCGTGGTAATTCCCCAGGGGACCGTGCTTGCTCACGCAACGCCGGTGCCCTGTGAGGAGTCTGTCGCAAATCACGTGCATGCTGCCACTCTGCCGACTCCACATTCGGACACCGATGAAGGGTGGCTTGAGGCGCTTTGTGCGGGATCGACGGACCTGTCGGATGTAGAGCGTCAAAAACTTAGGACACTGTTGCGCGAATTCGCCGATGTGTTTAGTCAAAACAAATTCGATCTGGGCTGCACCCAATTGCTGCGTCACCATATTGATACTGGTGACAGCGCGCCCATACGCCAAAATCCCTTCCGGCTGAGTCCCGCCGAGAAGGAACATGTCAAATCGGCTGTTGATGACATGTTAGCCGCCGATATCATTTCTCCCTCTACCAGCCCGTGGGGAGCACCGATCGTTTTGGTAAAGAAACAGGATGGATCGTTGCGGTTTTGCGTCGATTTTCGCCGCCTCAACAAAATTTCCGTTGCTGACGCATACCCGCTTCCCCGTATTGATGAATCACTCGACGCCTTGGCGGGGGCGCGATTCTTCTCCACATTGGATTTGCTTTCGGGATTCTGGCAGCTTCCTCTGGATGATGAATCTAAGCCTAAAACCGCTTTCCGTACGCCACATGGTCTCTTCCAATTTAACCGGTTGCCGATGGGATTACACTCGGCGCCGGCGACTTTCCAGCGATTGATGGAATTGGTTTTGGCTGGATTGCAGTGGGATTCGTGTTTAATCTATTTGGACGACGTTATCGTCTTTAGCAGAACATTCGACGAGCATCTCCAGAGGTTGCGGGCCGTTTTCCTCAAAATGCGGGCTGCTAATTTGAAATTTAAACCCCAAAAGTGTCATTTGTTGCGCGAATCGGTACGTTATTTGGGGCACATCGTAGGGCGCTCGGGTATTGCTACCGATCCCGCCAAAACGCAGTGCGTCAGCTCCTGGCCGACTCCCACCTCGGTGGGAGAGGTCAGGAGCTTTGTGGGTTTCGCGTCATACTACCGACGTTTTGTCGCGGACTTTGCCACCATTGCTAAACCCCTGCACGCTTTGACGTCAAAGGGGGTCCGTTTCCATTGGGGACAGGAGGAGGAGGCTGCGTTTCGCTCACTTCGGGACGCTCTGGTTAATGCCCCTCCCCTGGTTTATCCTGATTTCTCAAAACCCTTTGTGCTCGATACTGACGCGAGCAACACAGGTATTGGGGGCGTGCTGTCCCAGGTGGTCGAGGGCGTCGAACGGGTGGTCGCGTACGGTAGCCGAGTGTTGTCTCCGGCGGAGCAACGATATTGTGTCACGCGTCGGGAACTGCTGGCAATTGTCTACTTCATCCAGCAGTACCGGCCGTATCTGTACGGACAGTGTTTCACCGTCCGTACAGACCATGCAGCGCTACAGTACGCCCTGCGAGTCCAACAACCATCGGGACAATTGTCTCGATGGCTGGAGGTTCTCCAGGATTTTGATTTTCAGACCACGTACCGTAAGGGCGTTCGCCACACCAACGCGGACGCCCTGTCACGCATGCCGACCACCCCCGAATGCGCATGCCTCCTGGGGTCGGGTCGGTGCAGGCATCCTGCTGAATTGCCTGTCCCGGTCTTGGCGGCTGCTGATGACGCAGCATCAATGACTAATTCTATCGCACAACAGGGTTCTGATTCCCTGTTGGGGTTGCCTGCTACGGAATGGGGCCGGTTGCAAATGGAAGATACTTCCCTCCTTGCGTTGCGCCGCCGCGTCGGGGACCGGGGGCGGGGGAGGGGTGATGCCGACGCATGGGAAATGCTCGGTGGGTTGTTAATGCATTGGGACGAGAAATCCCATCGCCACCGGCTAGTGGTCCCTTCGGGGTTACGGGGTAGGGTGGTGTGGGCCGCTCACGAGCGCCTCCTCCACCTGGGTACCCAAAAGACCCTGGCCTTGCTCCAACTTGATTTCTTTTGGCCGGGCATGACAAGGGATGTCGGGGATCTGCTAGCATCGTGCCCTAGATGTGCGCAGCGCAAACCACCAGCGAAGGAGTCGAACCCGCCCCTGCAATCTATCAGGGTTTCCCGGGTGAACGAACTCGTCGCGCTGGACATTCTAGGACCGTTCCCCGCCACCCCTAGGGGAAATAGGTATTTGCTAACCGGGGTTGAATATTTCACGCGCTGGCCTATGGCCTGGCCCCTGGCCAACCAGTCGGCGGCAGCCATCGTGGAGGCCTTTGTCCAGGGATACGTCCTTGACAAAGGTGCTCCCGAGAGGCTGCTGACTGACCAGGGTAAAAATGTTTCAAGCAAATTGCTCAAACAGGTCTGTGACATCCTTGGCACTAAAAAGATTCGCACCTCTCCATATCACCCACAAACCGACGGGATGGTCGAGCGGTTGCATCGTACCATCACGTCGATGCTGTCGCAGCACGTTTCTGACTCACAGACGGATTGGGATTTGAAAATTCAGGGGGTCCTGTCAGCATACCGGTTGGCCCCCCATACTGCGACGGGATTTTCCCCCTTTTTCCTTATGTACGGCCGCGAGCCGGAGCCACCTGTTCAGGCCCAACTGCAGATCCCGGCGCCGCACGGAAAGACTCAATTGGCCGAACACGTTAAATTCAACCTGGAAAAATTAACGGAGGCTCGGGATGCTGCCATGCAAAATTCTGCCAGGCGGCAGAGGGCTAATGAGCGCCTCAGAATGGGTCGCGCGCATGTAATACAGTGGAAGCCGGGGGACAGGGCGTGGTTGCACTGTCCCCAGGTACCGCTCGCGTCCTCCTCTAAACTGCTGCGACCGTGGCGGGGTCCCGTCGAGGTGGTTGAGGTCCTGAGACCTCAGTGCGTGCGCATTCAATGGGGGAGGCGCCGGTGGTTTGTACACCCTGCCAGGCTAAAACCCTTCGTTGCGGTGCGAGATCCCACTACACACGCGCGTGGCCAAGCATGTGGGGGGGCGTCCGACTCAGAGGGGTCTTCTCCGTTGCTCCCGCCTAACGTGCTGCCGGCTGTCCCACCCCCAGGCGCACCGGGAGTGACGGGCTCACGCCCGACGACCCCCGCAGGGGATGCTGAGGGTCTTGCGACGTCGGCAACAGACTCGCTCTGTGACGAACACCTGCCGGCCAACGACCTGCCGGCCGACGACCTGCCGGCCGCGCCTGTCCCGTGTGACGGGCCGGCGGCGAGAACGCGCGCAAAAATGCGCAGACTCTTGTGAAAAAAAAAGAGAGAAGAAAAAAAAAAATTTTTTTTTTTTGGGTCTTTTGTGCTTTCTCTTCCGGTGTACATTCGCATGTTGTGCTCACGGTGTGGGGCGTCCGTGCTGTGTTCCCGGCACGTGCCGCGCTGCGTTGTACGATTATTGTGTTGTGTGTGTTGTGTGTGTTGTGTGTGTTGTGCGTCGTCTGTGGGGGGGCTGGAGGGGGACTCCAGGTAAAGATACACGTGTATATACGCTCGTCCTACGGTTTTCGTATTTATTCGCGGGGGGGGGGTTCGTCGGATTATTTTTTTTTTCTTTCTTCCTGGTGTTATGCTCGTTGCGTTATTGTTAAAAAAAAAAATGAGGCACACGCTGGGGTATCGAGGGCTGAATAAACTTTTATTGTCGATGTTGCAGCCGGGACGGCTGCGAGCTGTACAGGGGGGGGTGATGTAGGGGTCTTACGGAGGGAATATGTGTCGAGCTGATATGTATGGGATCCAACGGGAAACTAGCACAGTGGGCGGGGCTACGTCAGTGCACGGGCAGGTGCCCTCTACGACGTCCGCGCTTCGGACGTTACGATCCCCCGGGGCCCCACCCCTCAGGTATAAAAGGGAAATGTATCGGGGGGCTAGAGAGAGTTTTGGTTAGCTAAGAAGAGAAGACGGAAGGCGTCCCAGATAGAGCCCTGGTCTCCCCCTGCTACGCCGTCCTTGTCAGGACCGCGCAGGCTCGAGTCAGTGGCGTGGTGCCAGAGCCAGAGCCAGGGTTGGTCTGGACTCTGAGTACCGGGCCCGACTGACCAGTGTCGGGCCAAGATAGCCTCCCCTAGTCCACGAGAGGAGGACTCTGAGGCAGGCTAGGTTTAGCCTAGAGGTGTGTCCTCAGATAGACGGGTGAGGGGGCCGATACCCCCTCAGTGTGTATGTCACAACGTGGGGTGTTAAATAAACAAGTGTGCCTCCAACTCCGGTGTGAACGAGTCATAAGAGTACTACACTAGTAGCAAAAGTAGCTATTACATATGTAGTAGCTACGGGCCCCTCACTTTCAAGGGCCCGCGCTAAATACTTTCAAGCTTTCAATTCCGGTTCAGTGATTCTGCACTTGCTCTATTACTATAGTACTACACTGCCCTCAACTTTTATGAACAAGTGGGTGTTTAAGGTTAGCGATTTGTTGTAATATATGGCTGTATAGCAATTACAATTACTTTACTATGAAAGTAAAAAATGTGTTTCAATATTTATGGTTTTTTTTATTTAGGGCCCCTTTATAACATATGCTACAGGCCCCGCACGAGGTTAATCCGGCACTGGTCGCACCCATACCATGGTGGCTAGGAGATGGTAATTGCCTCGCCTGGTATACAGGAGGTCGTGGATTCTTTTCCGATCCTGACGCATGCTGTATATTTAGAGTTTGCGTGTCTCTCTGATCATCATCACGATGACTAGGAGATGTCAACTACCATGCCTGGTATGCAGGATTGTCGTGGGTTCGATCCCGACACTGATGGCTGCTATATAATTGGAGTTTGCATGTCTCTCTCTCAGGGCCGGCCCTAGACTAGCTGCCAGCAACTGGCGCCCGAGGCGAACCATGCAATCAGCGCTCCCACCCCCAAGCTCCAAAGAGATGTTAACTACCTACCTGGTATGCAGGAAGTCGTGGGTTCGATCCCGACCCTGATGCCTGCTATATATGTGGAGCCTGTGTCTCTCTCTCTCTTATCATCATCACGGTGACTAGGATATGTTAACTACCTCGCCTGGTATGCAGGAGGTCGTCGGGTCGATTCAGACCCTGACGCCTGCTGTATATTTGAAATTTGCATGTATCTCTTTTTCCGTGGTGGACCTTAACTGGTAAAATCATATCTAAAAACACATCTCAGGCCCTGTCGTCCGCGGTGAGACCACAAGGCTTGCATAGCGGCTCCATTACTTTGTGCAACAGGCAGGAGTTGTGTCGGCCGTGTCACTCATAGCAACCACGCGCATTTTGATGTGGGGCATGGGATGTGAGTTAGAAATAGGCTACACACACCTAATAAGTTCCGTTCAGTCATAGCATCATTCGTTTCTACTGTAGATTAATGATAGAGCTGTATTTATATCAATACGTTTGTGATTAAAATAAGCCGAGTTAAGAGTGGTGGTGCAGTGGTTGTATGTACGTGTGTATGTATGTTGAGCCTCTTTTGCACCGTACGTAGTTAACTGTGCTAATCGGAGGTGAGGGGGAAGAACAACAAATGAAATGCAAAAATGTGTTCTAAAGAATTTAGTTGTCAATCTATATCATGTAAAAGTGCACACCTCCAGTGACTTCCCAATATCGGAAGGAAGAGCATTCCAGACGGCCCCAGAAGCCCATTCCAGACGGCCCCAGAAGCACATCTGAAAGTGCATGATGTGGTGTACATCTTTGTTCGATGGAGAGCCAAAAGCTGCCACTGCGAGGATGATCGGAGTTTGCGTGATGGTTTATGCTTTTTGACGAGATCAGCAAGGTATTGTGGTTCATTTGTGGCAAGTGCACTGTGTGTAATGAGTACTCGGCGAACACCGTGACTGACAGTGGCATCAACGGCATTGGCAGTGACGGCCTCCTCAACCGCGCGTGACACTTTTGTGTCTTCAATCGTTTCCCCCAAATGTGTTATCAGCGTAATATCACGAGATGCGCAACCTCACAGCTACCGCTAAAATCCCCCTTAAAATAACATATCACTATCACAATAGGGGGCAGCACTTCCCCACCCACTCTGCCACCCAGAGTAATGTTCGTCAGTAAACCCTCTCTCGATGCGCGAGCGTTACATTCTTGAAAATTTCTCGCAATTCAGAATTTTCCGAATCCAGAAACCTTGGTTCCATTTGGGGGAAAATGGGGGGAATGTTCCTTTTATGAGTGAACATTGGGTGAGAAATTGGAAAAGTTTAATAACAATGGCTAAAAAAACTGCACAGAACATGTTTTTTATTACCTTTTACGATGATTATTATGATTTGACAATGGTTCAAAAAATGTATAACCAAATCAAGTGTAAGTACGTATAAAGTAAAAAATGCACAATAGCGAGTTCAGGACTCAGCGGACCATTTCAAATGTAGTAAAATTCTGCGGTCTGTCGGAACTTTCATAGAACTCTCGAATACTGAAGTTTGGTAGGTTCGTGAAAAGGGAATTAATATGCATTTAGTAATTCGCGAATGTGCGAAACAAATTTTTTCCATAAGCTTGCGCATACGGAGGGTTATACTGTATTCATTTCCCAGAGATGGGATTTTGAAAAGGTATCTGTGTATGTGTGGAGATGGCATGGTTTGTTGACGCTTCCAGGCTGCTTATATACAGCCAGTTCAATGTTGACGGTCTCTGCATTCGTTTTGCACATTGGTATTTATGTAGCAAATAGCCCCATTCAGCACATGGCGGCTGTCGAAGGCGAAGATGTGCTCTTTAACTGTTCGACATCGTCCACAATAGACCGCTTGCGATGGAGATATGGACAGTCTAATACAACGGTGAGTATTGCAATATCTCTCATTGCACGTGGTGTTACCTATTTAGCACACTTTAGGGATTATCAGCCCAGTGCAATATCCGTCTGTATTGCTACACAGCGTGAATATACTAGTGCAGAGTGTGCCGTATTTAAAATAATGTTAACAAATACATTACGAGTAAATGGTCTTAGGCCAAGGTTCCTTTTAGAGATCTCTCTCGTTAGTCTAAGCCCGTGTTTCTTAACCTTTACTGCACCCCTGCTTCTCAATCGTTAAACATGTATACTGTTCATGAATACATAGGTTTGATGAAACAAAGTAGTTGTAATTACGTGCCCGTGCCTAATTTGTCTGTCGATGATTTACCTTCGAAAACAACCTGGGCATGTCTCACACCCCTAGAAAGAGCATCTCGCACCCCAGGTTAAGAACCACTTGCCTAAGCTGTCCAGAGACCCCATTCAGAGATGGGGGTCCGTTAGCAATGTTAACACGAACTCTGTGGCTTTTTGGCAGCAGCTGGTGGTACGGACATCAAGATGGGTTGACCTCCAACTTCCTTTGGGCTCAATGATAGCGAGACAGAGTTACTTCTAGCAGCACTAAAGATCAACTGCCCCCTGCTTGCCAGCGCTCCCAGGCCCAGGGATGGTGGGGGAGGGGGGATTATGGGGGCTGTTATCTGTATTGTAGTGTATAGTATAGTGTAGTCTGTATGTGTGTGTGTTGAACTTCGTTGGCACCGTACAATGCCAACCACGCTAATTGTAAGTGCGGAGGAAAGACAAAACTAAAACACAAAAAATGAATAAGTTGTCAATCAGCCGCATTTGTTATAACAAATGGACATGTGTGAAAAAGATCTCCATGGCGCATCAGATTTATTCTGTCTAAATAAATGTTTTCATTCTCTTAATGTTGCTGGCTACATTCATAATTTGTGCAAAGCTTTGACATCGCCATTAATATCAATGCTAATTTAGAGGAGTGATTCTCATTTGTTGTTAGCTCAGCTTTCTACAATTTCAGAAATGTAGCCCAATGTGCCCCTTTGAAATCAGAGCGATGTCGAGATTGTATGTCACGTGCTACTTTAACCTCTAGGAATCAGGATTGCAAATCGCTGTTTACTGGACTGCCCGAATAGCTTCTTGATTGGCTCCATCTTGTGCAAAATGCGGGCTGCTAGGGGTTCTTGGTGGACAAGGTGAATTGAGATCAAACATCCCCCAGTGCTCAGAGTTCTGCAATTGGCTACCAAGTCCCTGGTTTTGCATGTCAGTCAAAATACGTCTGTTAACGCAAGGGGATTTTTTATTGCTGCGAGGTGCGCAATGTAAAAGAATATACATTCAAATTTTACCGATGTTTTATAAGCGTTAAAAATAATAAGTCTGGCAACTGATATAGTTGCGTCAATGTTTTACTTGTAAAAAATCTAAAAAATATTAAGTTGTCGATTTTAATCCCAAATCCTTAATAAAATCTAGGGATGAAATACGTTTTCTTTTTTACACAATTCAACGTTACTTCCCAACAGACGTTGTGAATGGCTCAATCTGAATTTAACAGCAGATTGCCAATAGAGCTCTTCCGCATAGTTTTCGGGAGAGTGTGATGCCAGCCTACTGGTACGAATAAACAAACACTAACGTGCATCAATTAATAACATTGCTAAACGTGTAATAAATATTGTTCCACAGATATTATTTCGTAGCAATCAATCTGTCACACCCTGCAACCCACTTTTCTGCTACGTGGTTTTCTCTGGGAACCTGAGCAGTGGAAATGGTTCCATCGCTCTGATTTCAGTCCCAGTGAACGCGAGTGGAATGTACCTCTGTTTTCTGGAAACAAGCACAGCTGATCATCATCATGGCATGGTTTACAACTTGACGGTAAGCTCTAAAGGTAATGTCACTAAGCTTGAGCTATAATGAAACTCACTGTAATAAAACTACACACGCTGTGGTTTAAGTTTCCAACTATTTTTTATGATGCATCGATTAATATATCTTAACATCACGAAACATTAAGATTATTTGTGTGTGCAAGAATCGATTGTTTACCTGCATGTGTGTGATCTATGTATTCAGCTCACTTTTCCCTGGAGATACTAGAGACCGCTATATTCCCCAAATGTAAATAAAATTGATTCCTGAATGAAAATCGCGAACCTTTGAATCACAACAACACATCACACTATTACTCTTCATCATCACCATTGTATTTCTCTCTCCCAACGTTATCTCAATTGCACTGCAAAATCTCAAATTCGCTCGGGCGGCTTGGCACCCAGAGTGAGCAGCTCACAATCAGAAGGTCCCAAGTTGAAATCCTTGGTTGGGGGGATGAACTCAGCCATCATCCTTGAAAGGGTTGGCTAAATGAGTAGCACTTTTAACTTATATGCTATGTATTTCACGGTGGCGAGATGTTATCTTCGTCGCCTGGTATACAGGAGGTCGGAGGTTCAATCCTGACCCTGACACCTGCTGCTGTATATTTGGAGTTTGCTTCTCTCTCACCCTCCGTAGTTGCCTACATTTATCTCCTAATCCTCCACATATTAATCAACATCACGTGTTTAAATAATTTAGCTGCTATACGTTTCCACGTGATGAGCCCCTTTATTAAGCTATCATTTGTGGCCAAGTCACTTCTGAAAAGAATAGCTACATAGCTTAGTGGGGCCTGACCTGATAAAAAAAAGTTTAGTTTTCATATCCCCGTCAACTCAGGAAGGTTCGTTAATTTCTCTGCATGACATGGGCTCAGAATAGGTGGCACGTGGTTCCAGCACCACAATATTCACATGCCTGGAGATCAAATCATGGCCAAATACAGAAATACCATTGACTGCGTACTTTTTAACTCTTGATGGAAAAATCTGCCAAATCTTAGAGCATACTGTAGCCTGGAGTTTGATACAGACCACCGCTAAATTATCGTAACAATAGGTCCTAAACAGCGCCTATGCTATTATATAAATTAAAAAAAATCTTCAACATCAACTGATTCGTAACTCTTTAAAAATGAGCAACTAACAAACTAGGATCCAGTTTCTTCTCGACTCTGTAAAACAACAGTGCAAAGACTCGCCGCTCTGAAACTCCTGGCAATTATTAGGAAGGAATTAAGTGACGATGCACTGTGCTTAATTGAGAAAAGTAATAAAGCAAAACGCAAAACACGACTACAAGTCTCCACGAAAAACTTCACGAGGACCCGAGGGCAAAGCAAGACTCAGATCTGGGACGGCCGCCAAGGTGGGCAAGATGAGAAATCTGCAGCGACACGGGAGCGGTGACTCTCCGATGGGTAACAAAGCGAGCCATTCCCTTTAACTCACTTTGGGCATCTGTGGCCGGAGCCTACCGCAATGCGTTCCTACCACACTTACGAATGCGAAGTGGCCACCTGGGTCAGTGAGGTGAATAGCTTGCTGGGGGGGCAGGAGGGGTAAAGTGGGCGATGCACATGGCGGTTCTTTGCCCTCGCGTCTGTTCACCATTTGCCCTTGTAGAGAGCCGGGGATGATGACCTCACCATCGAACGAAGACAGTCGTATGCATTCATGTATGTGGAACTTCTTTTGCACCGTACATTTCCAACCGTGCTAATCGGAGGTGCGGGAGGAGGTCAAACCGCATCGCACGGCGCTTTCAGATGCTGCTGCTGCTCCTTTTGTGGGGCCTCTCCGGAACGCAGTCCCTCTCCTCCCTCTCCTCCCACCTTTGTTTATGAAACGTCTGCGCGATCTAGCCCACAACAGCTTAATAATATAATATTGGTCGCGGAAGCCTACGACGTGTTGAATCAAAGTAATACCGTGCACATGCAAATGGGTAGATTGTTTAAAGCTTGCCGATGCACATTTGTCCTTGAAAGTGTTTAATCAGCAGTACGGATCCTGTACTGGTATCTTCCAGGACAAAACACTACTTGCGATTTTGCAATTAACACTTTTTTGCTCTGGCGTGTACCTCAAACGTTTGTACACCACTTTTATACATTTCATTTTTTTCACAATTCGGTAAGCCCCTAATAGCAACATATAATTTTGCTGAAGCTTCGTTCATGTAGGATAATATTTACAAGGGTCGTCGTGTTACAGACAGGCAGAACGGGCTTATGCATTACTCCCTTCAACGTCAGTTGGAGAAATTTTAATCTAAACTAAATAAAAAAAAGGCCCACTGTGTTACGTAATATATATGCCAACCAAAGAGCAACAGTTAGATTAGAGTATGGGGAGACGCAAGAATTTGACATTGGGAAAGGAGTAAGACAGGGCTGTATACTGTCTCCTTACCTATTCAATTTTTACAATGAGCGTATTATGTGAGAGACAGGCCTGGATTCTATTGAAGCAGGTGTGACGATTAGAGACAGAAGAATAAACAACTTAAGAGATGCTGATGATACCACCCTACCATAATATAGCAAAGCTAAAATTATGACCCTTGGTAAATATTAAAGAAGCTATTGAGGAGGCTGAGCTGTGCCTCAATCTCCAAAAGACAAAGATTATGGCAATAGAACAAGTAAACTCATTTAGTCTGGAAAATGCATCAATAAAAGTTGCAAAGAACTTTGTATTCCTGTGCTCCTTGACTGCTAAAGACTGAAAATTTAGCCACGAGATCAGTAGGCGGTCAGTTCTCAGTAAAATAGCCATGTCACAGCTCAATAAGATATGGAGAGACAAGGGCATTACCATAAGCACCAAGAAGAGGCTTGTCAAAGCTCTGATATTTCCTGTTGCCATATATGGATGTGAGTTTAAGCGAGCGAAAGAGGATCAGCGCATTTGAGATGTGGTGCTGGAGAAGAATGCTACATAAACTAAAGGCTGCCAAAATATCACACATATATCCATCCTGAGAGAGATCGGTCCCGCTCTTCCACTCGAGGCCTTTTTCATGAAGCATAAATTAATTTACTTTGGACACGTTATGAGGACCTCTGGACTAGAGGAATCAGTCTTGTTCGGGAATGGAGAAGGTAGCAGGGTCAGAGGTCGACCTCAGAGATGGATGGACGACATCAAGAACACCACTGGCCTTACACTAACCAAGCTACGAGAGGCAGTGACAGACAGGTTTTGATGGGGGAGTCTGGTCGTGGATGTCACCAGAGGTCGATTTCGACCTGATGGCACAGGGTGAAGACGTGAAGGCCCACTGAGCTATATAGCTCTTTTTTCAGAAGCGATTTGGCTACAAATGATAGCTCAACAAAGTGGCTCATCACGTAGAAATGTATAGCCGCCAAATACTCTAAATGCGTTTATGTTGATTCTAAATGTAGAGGGAAAAATCTGAAGGACCCAGAAAAAAATCCACGCGACCACAGGGAGAGAAACACACAAACTCCAAATATACAGCAGGCGTCAGTCGAGATCGAACCCACGACCCCCTTTATACCAGGCGGTATATTTAACATCTCCTAGCCACCATCAATCGCGGTGTCCCTTTCTCTGCAACAGGTACCGCTGCTACGACATGTGCAGTGACATGGCCGGTGCCATCACCTGTGCCATCGACGGTTTCACCTTCGCGCGTCAAAGCGTCCCTCGCCATAACGGCATGGTCTCTAATCTTCCTTCTGGTGCTGATGGTGCTTCTCTACCGGTGCCACCACCGCTACCACAGCAGGAATTGGTGTTGTTGGAGGAAAATGAGAAGTAATTTCAGCCGTGGTGGTGATGGTATTGATGATAGTGGTGGTGGTGGTGGTAGAAGGAAGGGAGACTCGGGAGGAATGCAGCACCCTGTTGGAGAGACTCGTCCCTTGGATGAAATGGAGACGAGTGAGGTGCGTGAAATCTATCGATCTCATTCTTTTGAAGACTCTATTTTTCTTCTTCTTGGTTCTTTCGGTAAAGTCACGTAGAAGGGAAGTAATAAAATAATAAAAATAAAACATAATAAAACAATTCTCACGACGTTTCGGCCACAACGCAAGCAGCCGTCCTCAGGCGAAGAATGAGAACATTATCAAGCTAGGAGCTTATATAGGTGTAGCGAGGAGGAGCGCCTTAACAAAAGAATGTGCATATGAAGAGGAATTTAGCATACCAATGGGCAATGAGTAGGAGGTGGGCGGAGGGGTTTCAAAGTCCCATTATGCCCATGCATTATGCAGGATCAACAGCACCACGGGGGGGCGCAAGGAACAGCGTTAATAAAGGAAAGGAATGTTAATGATATGTAGCTGCATTTACCAAACAACCACGTAGAAAACCAAAGTAAAAACTACATAAAAAACTAAAATATAAACTGATACTATACTCTACAATAAGCTGAATTACTAACAACAAATAATAAATTACAATTGTACGTCGTAAGAAGTATATAATATACTTCTATCTAAACTTTATTCTCTTAGCATATACAGTACTATATACTGCCATAGATAAACCCAACATAAAATTATATACTGTATTGCTGTAAACCACCCTATTCTTTATACATTTTAATATAACACTATGTATTATTCAACTCACCCTAATGTGTATCGAAATGGTTTATTACGTCCTTCCAATGATTGCTAAGCCTGAATCCATCTTCTCGGTTAAAATTGTCTCTGTGTTTGTATATGTGGATCGCCTCATGAACGAATCTCTCATGATAGCCAGATGGCTTGCAGAGAACCTCCGTCTTGGAGAAGTCAATGTCATGTGAGCCCACTGAGTTGTAACAGTGGTCTGCCACGGCTGAGGTGTTTGTCCTACCGTGTTTTAGATCAGCTTTATGATCACGAATGCGGTCTGAGACGTGTCGTTTGGTTTCCCCAATGTAACTGCTACCACAGAGGCAACTTAGTTTGTAGACGCCAGGGTACTGTATGTCTGGAATCACATCTTTTACAGACGGTACCAGATCACGGATTTTATGTACTGTGTTGAATCGGACCTGGATCTTGTGTTTAATCAGGATTTTGGAGATCTTTTTTGTGACCCCAGCAATGTAGGGTAAGGTGATGGTCTTGAAAGGCTCCTCAACAGGATCTTTCTTGATGGTTGGAGTGATGGCTTTGCGGATTGTGTAGTCGGAGTAACCATTAGCCTTAAGAGCTTGGCGTACGTGTTTGAGTTCACTGGAAATGTGTTCATGGTCGGAGATGCATTGGGCTCTATGATATAGAGTCTTGATGAGGGAATTCTTCTGGGATGGATGGTGTTGGGAATCCGGTTTTAGATAAGCATCCGTGTGGGTGGCTTTCCTGTAGACAGAGTGGCTCATTGAACCATCAGGTCTCCTTTTGATTAGGACATCCAAAAAGGGTAGCTTGCCATCATTTTCGACTTCCATGGTGAATCTGATGGCTGGGTGTATGGAATTGATGTGGCCGAGAAATTGGTCTAGAGCAGGCCGGCCATGTGGCCAGATGACAAAAGTGTCGTCTACGTACCTCTTCCATAAGGTCGGGCGTAGAGTGGCAGTCTGGATGGCGTCCGTCTCAAATTTCTCCATGAAGATGTTGGCTACAACCGGAGATAGGGGGGAGCCCATTGGGGTGCCCTCAATTTGCTTGTAGAAGGTTCCATTCCAGGTGAAGTATGTATTGGTTAAGCAGTGTCTCACCAGGGGGGGTACCCCAGCATTTAGTCCTTGATGAACCAAGTCTTCAATGATTGCGATGGTGTCAGGCACAGGCACCTTGGTGAACAAGGAAACCACATCAAAACTGACAAGCAGGTCGTCTGGGGACAGGGCAATCCCCTTGATTGTCGATACCAGGTCAGTAGAGTTTAGTACTGCAGAGGTGGTTTTTCCAGTGAAAGGCCGTAGGATTTCGGACAAAAAACGAGCCAGTTTGTAAGTGGGGGAGTTGATAGTAGAGACAATGGGACGAAGAGGTGTATCTTCTTTATGTATCTTTGGCAAGCCGTAAAATCTTGGTGGCCTGGCTGCAGAAGGTTTCAACGAGAACTGTTTGGTCTGATCAATTAATGCGGTTGAAGCAGAAATTATGTTGTTGGTTTTGGAGACAAGGCTGTTGGTGGGGTCTCTTTTTATTTTTGTATAGCTGCCATCGTTGAGTAGTTCTTGAATTTTGTTGTTGTATTCTATTTTGTCCATGATGACAGTGGCATTGCCTTTGTCGGCTGAGAGGATGACAATGTCATCCCTCTTTTTTAATTGAGCTAATTCAAAACGCTCATCTTTGCTGATGTTGCTAGCTGGCATCTTAGCGTTTTTGAGGGTTACAGAGATTTCAGATCTTGCTACGTCTGCAGCGATGTGACTCAAGCCCTTGAGAGCTACATCTACTCCAGCAATTATATCATTAACTGGTATGTGTCTAGGTGTGACTGCAAAGTTTAGTCCTTTAGCTAAAACGGATTTCAAACCTTCAGAAATAGGACTGTTACTGCGATTAATTACGACTTTGTTAACATCTAGCTTTTCAATGTGTGGGTCCGGTTTCTTGTTTGAGAGGCGGTTGAATTTGGAAATCAAGTTGTCCTTACATTTAGTCGACATAGCGGCAGCTGAAGAGGCAGTCATTTTTTCCACGTGTTCCCAATCCGATGTGGACATTGTTGCACTCAAAGATAAGTGTGATTTGTAGAGTGTCTTGTCTAACTGATCTAGTTCGGTGCGCGTAAGTCTGATTTTCTCTGAGATAAGAGCTAAGCTAGTTCTAGACAGAATTCGTTTCGCATTAGAAGAAGTTACAGCAGCAGATGTTAGTGTAAATGCGTTTGGTATTACCTTAGAGTCGCGGCATCTCTTCAGAAAGGTGAGAGACTCGATTAGCTGAGCCTTCTTATCCCGGAGCTTGTTGAAGGATCTCAAAGTTATGTGGAAACCCTCCCCGTAGAGGCGGTTAAATTTCGATTTAAAGCTTTCGTGACTGCAGGGATTCATCTTCTTGGTTCTTTCGGTAAAGTCACGTAGAAGGGAAGTAATAAAATAATAAAAATAAAACATAATAAAACAATTCTCACGACGTTTCGGCCACAACGCAAGCAGCCGTCCTCAGGCGAAGAATGAGAACATTATCAAGCTAGGAGCTTATATAGGTGTAGCGAGGAGGAGCGCCTTAACAAAAGAATGTGCATATGAAGAGGAATTTAGCATACCAATGGGCAATGAGTAGGAGGTGGGCGGAGGGGTTTCAAAGTCCCATTATGCCCATGCATTATGCAGGATCAACAGCACCACGGGGGGGCGCAAGGAACAGCGTTAATAAAGGAAAGGAATGTTAATGATATGTAGCTGCATTTACCAAACAACCACGTAGAAAACCAAAGTAAAAACTACATAAAAAAACTAAAATATAAACTGATACTTACTATACTCTACAATAAGCTGAATTACTAACAACAAATAATAAATTACAATTGTACGTCGTAAGAAGTATATAATATACTTCTATCTAAACTTTATTCTCTTAGCATATACAGTACTATATACTGCCATAGATAAACCCAACATTAAATTATATACTGTATTGCTGTAAACCACCCTATACTTTATACATTTTAATATAACACTATGTATTATTCAACTCACCCTAATGTGTATCGAAATGGTTTATTACGTCCTTCCAATGATTGTTAAGCCTGAATCCATCTTCTCGGTTAAAATTGTCTCTGTGTTTGTATATGTGGATCGCCTCATGAACGAATCTCTCATGATAGCCAGATGGCTTGCAGAGAACCTCCGTCTTGGAGAAGTCAATGTCATGTGAGCCCACTGAGTTGTAACAGTGGTCTGCCACGGCTGAGGTGTTTGTCCTACCGTGTTTTAGATCAGCTTTATGTTCACGAATGCGGTCTGAGACGTGTCGTTTGGTTTCCCCAATGTAACTGCTACCACAGAGGCAACTTAGTTTGTAGACGCCAGGGTACTGTATGTCTGGAATCACATATTTTACAGACGGTACCAGATCACGGATTTTATGTACTGTGTTGAATCGGACCTGGATCTTGTGTTTAATCAGGATTTTGGAGATCTTTTTTGTGACCCCAGCAATGTAGGGTAAGGTGATGGTCTTGAAAGGCTCCTCAACAGGATCTTTCTTGATGGTTGGAGTGATGGCTTTGCGGATTGTGTAGTCGGAGTAACCATTAGCCTTAAGAGCTTGGCGTACGTGTTTGAGTTCACTGGAAATGTGTTCATGGTCGGAGATGCATTGGGCTCTATGATATAGAGTCTTGATGAGGGAATTCTTCTGGGATGGATGGTGGTGGGAATCCGGTTTTAGATAAGCATCCGTGTGGGTGGCTTTCCTGTAGACAGAGTGGCTCATTGAACCATCAGGTCTCCTTTTGATTAGGACATCCAAAAAGGGTAGCTTGCCATCATTTTCGACTTCCATGGTGAATCTGATGGCTGGGTGTATGGAATTGATGTAGCAAGATCTGAAATCTCTGTAACCCTCAAAAACGCTAAGATGCCAGCTAGCAACATCAGCAAAGATGAGCGTTTTGAATTAGCTCAATTAAAAAAGAGGGATGACATTGTCATCCTCTCAGCCGACAAAGGCAATGCCACTGTCATCATGGACAAAATAGAATACAACAACAAAATTCAAGAACTACTCAACGATGGCAGCTATACAAAAATAAAAAGAGACCCCACCAACAGCCTTGTCTCCAAAACCAACAACATCATTTCTGCTTCAACCGCATTAATTGATCAGACCAAACAGTTCTCATTGAATCCTTCTGCAGCCAGGCCACCAAGATTGTACGGCTTGCCAAAGATACATAAAGAAGATACACCTCTTCGTCCCATTGTCTCTACTATCAACTTCCCCACTTACAAACTGGCTCGTTTTTTGTCCGAAATCCTACGGCCTTTCACTGGAAAAACCACCTCTGCAGTACTAAACTCTACTGACCTGGTATCGACAATCAAGGGGATTGCCCTGTCCCCAGACGACCTGCTTGTCAGTTTTGATGTGGTTTCCTTGTTCACCAAGGTGCCTGTGCCTGACACCATCGCAATCATTGAAGACTTGGTTCATCAAGGACTAAATGCTGGGGTACCCCCCCTGGTGAGACACTGCTTAACCAATACATACTTCACCTGGAATGGAACCTTCTACAAGCAAATTGAGGGCACCCCAATGGGCTCCCCCCTATCTCCGGTTGTAGCCAACATCTTCATGGAGAAATTTGAGACGGACGCCATCCAGACTGCCACTCTACGCCCGACCTTATGGAAGAGGTACGTAGACGACACTTTTGTCATCTGGCCACATGGCCGGCCTGCTCTAGACCAATTTCTCGGCCACATCAATTCCATACACCCAGCCATCAGATTCACCATGGAAGTCGAAAATGATGGCAAGCTACCCTTTTTGGATGTCCTAATCAAAAGGAGACCTGATGGTTCAATGAGCCACTCTGTCTACAGGAAAGCCACCCACACGAATGCTTATCTAAAACCGGATTCCCACCACCATCCATCCCAGAAGAATTCCCTCATCAAGACTCTATATCATAGAGCCCAATGCATCTCCGACCATGAACACATTTCCAGTGAACTCAAACACGTACGCCAAGCTCTTAAGGCTAATGGTTACTCCGACTACACAATCCGCAAAGCCATCACTCCAACCATCAAGAAAGATCCTGTTGAGGAGCCTTTCAAGACCATCACCTTACCCTACATTGCTGGGGTCACAAAAAAGATCTCCAAAATCCTGATTAAACACAAGATCCAGGTCCGATTCAACACAGTACATAAAATCCGTGATCTGGTACCGTCTGTTAAAGATGTGATTCCAGACATACAGTACCCTGGCGTCTACAAACTAAGTTGCCTCTGTGGTAGCAGTTACATTGGGGAAACCAAACGACACGTCTCAGACCGCATTCGTGAACATAAAGCTGACCTAAAACACGGTAGGACAAACACCTCAGCCGTGGCAGACCACTGTTACAACTCAGTGGGCTCACATGACATTGACTTCTCCAAGACGGAGGTTCTCTGCAAGCCATCTGGCTATCATGAGAGATTCGTTCATGAGGCGATCCACATATACAAACACAGAGACAATTTTAACCGAGAAGATGGATTCAGGCTTAACAATCATTGGAAGGACGTAATAAACCATTTCGATACACATTAGGGTGAGTTGAATAATACATAGTGTTATATTAAAATGTATAAAGTATAGGGTGGTTTACAGCAATACAGTATATAATTTAATGTTGGGTTTATCTATGGCAGTATATAGTACTGTATATGCTAAGAGAATAAAGTTTAGATAGAAGTATATTATATACTTCTTACGACGTACAATTGTAATTTATTATTTGTTGTTAGTAATTCAGCTTATTGTAGAGTATAGTAAGTATCAGTTTATATTTTAGTTTTTTATGTAGTTTTACTTTGGTTTTCTACGTGGTTGTTTGGTAAATGCAGCTACATATCATTAACATTCCTTTCCTTTATTAACGCTGTTCCTTGCGCCCCCCCGTGGTGCTGTTGATCCTGCATAATGCATGGGGGCATAATGGGACTTTGAAACCCCTCCGCCCACCTCCTACTCATTGCCCATTGGTATGCTAAATTCCTCTTCATATGCACATTCTTTTGTTAAGGCGCTCCTCCTCGCTACACCTATATAAGCTCCTAGCTTGATAATGTTCTCATTCTTCGCCTGAGGACGGCTGCTTGTGTTGTGGCCGAAACGTCGTGAGAATTGTTTTATTATGTTTTATTTTTATTATTTTATTACTTCCCTTCTACGTGACTTTACCGAAAGAACCAAGAAGATGAATCCCTGCAGTCACGAAAGCTTTAAATCGAAATCTATTTTTCTTCTTCTGCAAAATTCTGGCTATCACCTGATGAAGCTGGTTGTTGATGTTATCACCAGCGAAACATCACGGTACTTGAATTGTAAATGTTGTGGCGTGACTTTCCAACACACCGGTGTGCTGAGGTAGTAACTAATTGGCACGTTTTGTTGACATGACAATCCTTAATATTTGGCTGTCAGATCGTGGCGGTTTTAATGACATTTATATTTAATCGATCTAACCCACAAATGTTTTATTATTGATAATATTGGTCGCGAAAACTAATTTCTTGAGAACTGCTTTTTGTATTTAGTTTGTTGTCCTTCCCTAGCACCTCCGATAAGCACGGTTGGCTATGTACTGTGTGAAAGACGTTCAACAGCCATAAATGCATAAACTCAATACTGCACATAGACGTAACACTGCCCATAGACTCAACGATTCCCATACACTCAACACTGCCCATGGAGTCAACTCTGCACCGCGGCAGCATCCTGCATCACATTGGAACCGTGTAGTTTGCTGTGCTGCCCTCTGCTGCCCTATGTGAATGAGTGGGTCAGTGAGTGGGTGAGTGAGTGGGTGGATGAATAGATGAGTGAGTGTGTAAGTGGTTGGGTGAGTGAGTGGGAGGGTAAGTGAGTGAGTTGTAGTGACCTACAGTGTGGTGAACATTGGGTGAGACAGTCAGTTTCTGGTAGACTATAGGTGGGGGGGGATCAACAAAGTGAGTCTTAGAGGCAACTATGACCATGTTCGTAGCTGGGAAAAGTGTTAAGGAGATGAGTGAGCGAGTGATTGGAATACATCAGTGAGCGCTGGATGATCAATAAACCTAGAAGCTGCTTTACTCTAAATTGTTAATGAGTGAGGCGGGTAAATGAACGGCTGACTGGGTGAATAAGTGTGGGTGAGTGAGTGACTGGGTGAATGAATGGGTGAGTCATTGTGTGAGTGGCTGAGCGAATGAGTAAATGGCTGACTCAGTGACTGGCAGTGCGAATGACTGGCTAGCTAGTTGAGTGAGGGAGTGATTGAAGTAAATCAGCGAATGCTGGATCATGAATCAACCAGACTACTGCTTTACTCTGAATTGTATGGGTGAATAAGTGGGTGAATGAGCTAATAAGTGACTGGGTGAATGAATAAATGCAGCGTGATTAAGTACAAAAGTGAATTAGTTAATGGGGAAATTGTTAAGTGCCTGGCTGTACGAATGACTGGCTGAGTGAGTGAGCGAGTGACTTGAGTAAATCACTGAGTGCTGCATAATTGGTCACCCCGACTGCTACTCCCATCTGAATTATACTGGGTGGAGCAGTGAGGTAGCAACTGGCAGCTCCTGCTGCTGCTGCTCCACCACTCGAGATACGGTGAAGCAGCAGCAAGATTCCATCTTCGGCCGAATTACTCCGTGTTGTGTGGCTGCCTAATATTGGAAGGAAGAGCATTCCAGACGGCCGCAGAAGCATATCTGAAAGCGTCCGATGCAGTTACGTCTTTATACGATAGAAAGCCAAAATCCACTGCATAGATGACCGGAGTCTGCTCCTTAAGGAAATTACCGAGCTATTGTGGTTCATTTGTGAGAAGCACTTTGTTTGTGTAATGAGTGCGACCTTATAATGTAGTTATGTGGCAACTGGAAGACAATGCAGCTCAGCGAGCACTGGAAAGACACGGTCGAATCTTGCAGTACCCATTACACTAGGAATTCAGCGACCCGAGGTCTATTACAGCTCACGGCCAACACGATTATTTGACCCTTAGATAGACTCAGTCTCAAATGAGTACCTGGTGTGGTGCATCAAAACATGGCCATTGTAGAGACAATGGCGATTGGGCGTGGTGTTGGCTACCCACCTTTTGTGTGCCTTCCCGGCTTTCACAGGTGCTGCTTGCAAAGAGTACTTGCCCTTACAATCTGTATATAGGCGATATCGAGGATCTTTGTCTTTGGACAGATCGTGTACGCAAGCCTTCAAATGGAGCATCTACTGCCTTGCACGCAGCCTCGCCGACCTCTCGGAGAAGACGTCACGGTGTACGTGACCATTGCGGCATTCAGTGGGGAGAACGAACTTCCAGACTGAAGGGAGTCACGAGAATAAACAACAACAGCAGCAGTTGGACAATGCCTTAACCACCAAACTGAACTTTTATTTTACCAGATGAGACCCCACTGAACTATATAGATAGCTCTTTTGCAGAAGCGACCTGGCCACAAATGACAACTCAACGAAGTGGCTTATTAAGTGGAAATATATTGCAGCCAAACTAAGCGCATGTTTATGAATGTGGGGGGGAAAAACAGAGGACTCGGAGAAAAATCCATCTGACCACGCTGAGAACATGCACACTCCAAATATACAGCAGGCGTCAGTGTCGAGATCGAACCCACGACCTCCTGTAAACCACGTGAGTTTGTTAATATCTCCTAACCACCACGGCAGGAAGAAGAACGACAATCTGCTGTCTACCGTCTGTCAAGAGACTGGCCAGGGGAGGCTCTCCTCCCCCATGCGGCCTGTTATGCACCATACTTTAAAGCTGTTCAACACCGGGTTTGGTGGAAGACTGGGAGGTGTCCACCACTGATGTTCGAATGTCATCAGCGATAGCCTCTGGACTGTGTGTGTATGTAGGGAGCGGTAGTGTAGTGGTTAGTGCGCTGCGCTATGAACCTGGCCACCCGGTTTTGATTCCTGATCACAGCCAATACCTGTAACGATTAATCTGAACCGGTCCTGGGCCTTCCCTAGGTCGACTCAGCCTCAAAACGAGTACAACGCCACCTCGGGAGACACAAGCTGCCGAACGTGGTGCTAGCCACCCACCCCATTGTGTACCGCGTGTGCTTTCATTAGGTGCTCGTTAACAGCAATAAAATAAAACAAATCACGACGTTCGATCGCAACACAAGCGATCTTCATCAGGTGGGACAACCACAGCAAGAAAATGCTGAAGTAATTTATTCAGAACGTAAACTTTACAATTTGGCCTCCAGAATAAACCCCCCCCTCATAGAAGATGTGAGTTAACCGGTTAAAACCGGTTATGAACAACTAAACACTGCGCTTTGCAGGTCGGAGGGTGAAAGTGGAAGAGGTCGCAGTAGCTCAGCCCGTGACGCCAGCAGACACTGAGCGAGGTCCCTCAGCCACTCTGTGAAACGTCTCAGGCACAAAGCTGCTGCTGCAGCTGCTGCTACAGCTGCTGCTGAAGCACGGCGACTCTCTACGCAGTCAGCACGCCACGGGCTTTAGGTGAGAAGGGTGCACGTGCTAAGACTCCTCAAACATAACCAGACAATTCTAACTTAGTGTAAAGGAGAGCCGACACAAGGTTGCAGGGGGTTCGTCTTATATTCCTTTTCTCCCATCTGTAATAAAGGACTCGATCACTGGGTCTGTCTCCGTTGTCCTTTATTTGGGTTCTTTACACTTGTCCCACACGGCCCTCGCTCAGAGCCTCCCCGCTTGGCAGCTCCACAGCTGCCTTAGCTCCCGTAGCCTTCTCGCTCCTGCAGCTCTGCTGCAGGTCCCCTGTGCAGTCCTCCGGCTGCTCTCACTGCAGCTCCACCGCTGCTCCTCGTTCCTCCGTGCTCGGTCACCGCTGGCCGACGGTGCCGAGTCTTACTCTGTGTGTGTGGCGATCTCGCCACTCTCCAACCTCCGCCCTGCGTGGCCTCACTCTATCTCTATCTCCAACACTCCCCCGTCTCTTCCGGTATCTCTCCCTTAAGACCTCACCCCTCTCTCACACGTGACCTAACTCCTCCCTCCCGTGACGTCATATCCGGGAGGCCGTTTACGCCCGCATTACACATCCACACCTGCCCCCAGCCGTCCCAATCTCGTTACAGGAAAGATTTCCTCTTTCCGCCCGTTCTCTCCCTTATATCTCCTCGCTTTCTCCTCCCCCTTCTCCTGTCACCGTCCCACTCCCCCTCCTATTGGTGGGAATCCTTCCCCTGACACCCCTACAATAGACAGATAAAGTCACGTAGGTAAAAAATAAAATAAATTCAAAATGAAAACAACTAAATTAAATCACTAATTAAATTTAGTTGTTTTTATTTTTATTTATTTAATTTTTTACCTACGTGACTTTACAAAAAAAAAACAAAGAGTATGGATCCTTGCAGTCACGAAAACTTCAAATCTAGAATAGACACAGATACTTATATATATATTTTCATATATGGATAGGCAGTGTATGGGAGTGAAGGAGGCCAATTGTCTGCTTGTGTATCGGTTTTGACAGGGGGATTGGCGTGAAGAGGGAGATGGTCTCACGCCCCGACCGTCAAAACGACTCCTCGACTCTCCTCGCGTTCACATCGATCAAGCGGCTTGAGTCACGGTAACGCAATGGATAACTCCTTGATTTGTCATTAAACCCCTCGATTGGTTTAATAACGTTGTGCACTTACCAACGTAATGGAACGTCTGTCACTGCGAATTGTTGATTGTGATAGCGGATGCGGGGAGAATGGGAAATTGTCGTGTCGGTGGGGGCCAAGTCGATTCTGGGAATCAACAACGAATGGCCTCGTTCTCTCTCACAAGCGTTCATCATATTCATCATATACAGATGGAGAAAGTTGTTTATATATAATTATCATTTCACATCTGGAAGACTTCATTGAAAACAACATTTCGTGTGGATTTTCTGTCGTCGTATTAAACATTTCTGTTGCTTGGGGAGCGATTTAGAGCTCAAAGTTTTAAATGAACTCGGCCCCTCAGACGGAGCCTGAATCGACGTTGGGCAACGATTGGCGAAGCTTTCCTCCAGCAGTGGACTGAGCTTAGCTGCTGCTGGTGGTGATGAATGGGAAGCGGTGGTGTAACAGTTAGCGCGCTGCGATACGAATCCCGTGACCCAGTGACGATTATCTGAGCATCCCCTAGGTCGACTCAGCCACAAATGAGACCCTCGTGTAGCAGTGTACAAACATCGCCACGAGGAAGACAAAGGCGGCCGGGCGTGGCGCTGGCGACCCACCCCGTCGCATGCCGTGCCGGCCTGCATAGCTGCTCGCTACGAACATCACTCGCCCCAACAGTCTGTTAGAGGCTGCACGGGAGGGGCATCTTTGGTGACGGTGAAGTCCACGGCTGGCGAGTGAGGAGCCCTGCAGAGGGCGAGGTAGCAGCGCGTCGTGGTTCTTCACCTCACGGAGTCGCCGTCTCGGCACCCCCGTGCAGTCGTGGCCGTGAGTGCCGCGCCGAGCTGGGGCCACGGCGCTCTCTGTGGGCGGCGTCGTCTTCGTGACGGGTGCCACCACCCGTGCCTTGCCGTTTGGCCATACTTCACCGCGCTGGTCGTGGATTAGTGTATTGTAAAGTACGGCAAAATAAGTTGATTATTTATGTTCAGCAGTCAGTGCGGTGGTGATGGTGATGTTGTGTCTAAGCTGCGTGCAGGGCCGGGTTAGCCCAGAGGCTCGTGAGGCCCTCTCGCGTTACGATGGCATCACTCACGCACGACTTTGCTACGGCTATGATGTCAACTTGTTTTGTTTGTTTGAAGAAATGGAGATTAATTTACCTGGAGTCGAATAAATGTGTTCATTTTAACATCGGCAAATACATATATTTGACCAGTTCGTTTTTTCCTGTATGTAATGCATACTTAGGCTGTAACTCCCTATCAGCTAGAGCCCCCTCGTAACTTCATTTCGGCCCTGCCTGTGTGAGTTGTCTAATCCACGTGTTCCTCGCTGTGATCCCACGCATGCATCTCTCCATGTTATCATCATGGTATATCCACTCCTGGATGGAGATAAACGTTAGGATGGCGTCTCTACCCTGCAAATACAATCTAATCCACGTGTTTACGTCTTTAAATTTAATAATAATCATGATCTATCCACTGGAGGATGGAGATCAATGTGATGAATCTACCCTGTGTGTGTTCTCTACTCTACGTGTTCCTGTCTGTCTCTCAGTGTAATTTTTTATGTTAATGTTTCCACGTTTTTTTGCGTCCTTTTCAGCTTGTCAGAGAATACTGTTCCCAATACCTCATATATATTATAACAAACTTAAATAGGAAAATATCACCTGTTTAATTTAGAATGAATTGCATTTCACTCGATATTATTTTTCACACACTGTCCTGCTGATTTTTATTGTTTGATTGTTTAATACCTAGCGTTATTAGAATATTTGCTTTGGAGTACATTGCCTTTATAATTCCAATGTACATCGAGTTCCTCAGACTAAAAAGACAAATGTGTATAATATTTTGTCTGAGTTTGCTTTCCATACTGATTGAACCACGGGTTAGGAACACTGGCTTAGGGCATGTGACCTAACGAAATGGCCACGGTAACATCAATCAAGGGATGTCACAGGGGATCATCGTGAAGGTGACTGGGCCCAGCAACAGCTCGTTCACCACTTGTTGGGGAGGTTGGCGGTTTGATTCCAGCAGGCCGTCCTGGTCATAACTGCGGTTGTATGCAATATTACTCTCCCGTCTGATTCAGAGTGGACATCAGAGATCCCCTGACGTAATTAGAACCGAGTGAGCCATTGTTTGCCAGTGTCATGCTCCAAATTTGAACAATTATCTGTAAGTGTCTTTTATAATAAAAAATAATGTGTTTAGGACAGTGTATTATCGGTTATCATCATTATTATAATATCATTATTATTAGTATCGTTATTGTTATTATACGTTGAACTTTACCAGTGGGCAGGTGTAGTGGCAGCCAACCAGGATAAGTGTTCTCACAATAATGTTCCACCAAGCACCAATGATGACATGTATCTCGTGTAATTCGAGAAGAATTAAATAGAAGTCAGGGCATTTCAATGGCTTTACCACAATAAAAGGTAAATTTGTAGCTCTGCAATTAATTGCGAATGAACCTCCATGATAGGGAAATATTCAGAGCCCAGCTTGGGTGCAATGTTCACAAACTCTTCCATGTTGGCCAGATGTCCTGGAAGAGGTGGAAGTAGCCACACTTTACTCCACAGCACGCGACTTGCTGATAGACTGTGGTCCACCTATTTATACTGCTGATATGTGAACCCACTATTTCACCTAGTAAATGGAATAGAACCGTGACCCTTGGATTGCAAGTCTAGCGTGCGAACCATTGCACCACAACAGTAGCATTCTGACAGCAACTTCATTTCCCCAATGTAGCTGCGATGAACTGGCAGCAGGCAGTGACGTGGCCCATCAGTAGCGGCCTTGTTAGAGGATTGCAGATTGAGCCGGGCGGCCGCCAATCATTACAGCTGCAGTGCTTATCAACCACAAAATACGGCTTTGTGCCGTCCGCTTCACAATGGACAATAAAGATCCCTGGCAACATTCAGGACCAGGTCATTGTGTGTCGGCTACATTGTCCAAATTTTCCAAGTAAAAAATTTGCCCACAAATTACACAGCAACATCGCCCCCTGCTGTGAAACTATTGCAGCCTGTATCTGTGAAACTTTAGTGCCTTTGTGATAGCCTTCAAACATGTGTGACATGGAATGGGTCACTGTGGCTATGGCGCATAGCACTGGTTGCTGGAACAGAAGGGGATCGGAGGTGTAGTAGTCCTGCCTGCCAGCATGATGTGATGAGCCGGAGAAAGGGACGTGAGGCAAGTGGGACAGGGGGGTACGTGTGGTAAAGCCCGGGAACCTGGTGGGTTCTAGAACGGCGGCGTAGCCGATGGTGGAGCGCGGACATGCTGGGTGTATAAAAGAAAGCCCCGAGCGAGGGTTTGGGGCTGTTTGGAGTGGAACCGTCGTGCTGCTGCAGTCCTCGTCACCGTCTACACCTCGTCGGCATTGTTGGTCAGGCAGCCTGTTAGCTGTCCTGACTGTAGCACAGTTATCTCTTGTACCTGTGAAGGTTATAATAATTATAGTGCCTCCTACTGTTAGTGTCTCCGAGTTATACACTACACATGCATGAACAAATGTACTAAATTACTTTTTCTCAACTTGTCCCGAGTCGTGCCAAGCTCAGAAGTGGGCAGCAGTGAGCCTCTCAAGATGGCTGCTTCCGAATGTTCACCAACAAGGTCAGCTGTTTGCCAACGCAAAATAATCTAATACCTCTGCAAGACAGTTTCCAGTGTGTTTCACCTACACACCATTGCAGACAACTACGAGCTAAAAGTGCATCTGAACGCCCGGTTGCTAATGTAGGATGCAGAGCCTGGCTTCTTTGGAGTTACGTTGGAGAGGAGTCTTGACATTCCGTCAGCTTAAAAAAAGAATACAGCAAGTTATGCTCACGGAATGGTCTGGCACAACTGGCCGGCTCAACATCGGGCGGGCCTCACTTTGTGCTAATCTGTAGAATAATGATTATCACCCCTATGGCTAACAGACAATCGGTGGACATTCAACGGAAGGTCACCATGAGAACAATCTCTGGTGCAATGGCGACAGCCCCTCTAACGTGGTTGCCAGTTCGCCACCAAGCGACAGTGACCAAGGTGCTGGACAATGCGCATGCAGCACTGGAGTTATCTCTCCACGTCGATATTTCAAAGCCTCCACTTGTACCTCTGAAGTCCCGATACCCAGTTTGGGTGTCGCCACAGCCCCTACACCTGAGGATGCGTGATGTCCACAGTCCCAAAGGCGAGGACTGGAGATACGTCGGTCTGCAAAACCAGAACCTCATTGGTGATCCCTCTGTGCACGTGTGCGGCTTTCAACATCCTAAGTCGTAAGTGGGCCCAGTTGAACCACTTCCGCTGTGATCAGGGTGTGTGTGCAGCTTTTAACATTGATGGGTCCTACTTCATGACAGTCCGCAGTGCGAATGTGGGCAGCAGGAGACTGTGGCACACAGCGTCTCTGGACATGAAGTGCGACAGGGCGAGAAGGGTGTACCGGCTCCCCTGCACGCATTGGAGGAGGATGTCGATTTGCTCTGTCGCTGTGTCGGCTGACGTCTACTTCAAGGATGATTCTCCATTTATTTTTTATAACGCTGTGTCACGTAGAGTCACGTGTAACATAATTCACTCAATAACAGTACATTGTGACTATGAATAACGTAGGGCCCCTAATCAATCTTACGTATTATAGGTCTTTCCACTGTCTCAGTCATTGGGACTATTTGACTATACTGCATCACAATGGTTGGTGCTTGATGGTGACGGGAGGGTGGGGACAGAGGACTGTTTCAGAAATTTCCCACCATTGATGGTACCCATGGCTGGAAATCTAACTCAGGTAAAACACGAAATATTCAGTTATTTCCGTCATGTAGTCTTAATAATTAAATAATCAGTTTTGGGGATGGTTTATTACGTATTAATCATTAAACCTCTGCAGTTCAGAGACCTCACCAACAGGAAACCTCAGAAATGTTGATCGATACATTTGTAATGTGAGGTTATATCCGGGTCGTTGACAGATTACAACTCGTCACGATGATTGGCTCTGTCGGTCCTGGTCTATAGCCAATGGGGGGAAGCCTAGGGGCGTGGCCCTGACGTAATGGAAAGGTGACAGCTGTAAGGATTGGTTCTGCTGGCTTTGGCCACAGCCAATGGGGAGATGAGTCAGGGGCGTGGTCCCAGGAGCATACGAGGGAGCCTGGAACATTCCATGGAGGCTAACCAGGATTGGTGGAAACGTACCACGTGACCCGGGTATTAAATAGGGGTGGAGACGAACGACACGTGGTCAGAACGGGAACGAACGGAGGAAAGGGGCCACGCGGGAGCGGGGCTCCGGGTTGCCACGGGGCAGTGCGTCTCTTAAGTTGAATAAAAGCCGGATTCCCGAAGTCGCCTCAACGAGCTTTATTACACATTGACTAATAAACCACACAAGACCTACGCAAGTCGTAATAAAAAGTGATTTAATAACGTGACATTTTCAGTAAGTGCTGCAATTAGCATTCAGAACTGCACTTGTTCAAAGTCAAACGATAACAAAAACTGGCTGACGAACATATGTGAATAGACGTGTAACCAAGACAACCCAGCCTACCATGACCACCTCCTCGTGTCTCTTCGTGAAAATACCTTTGGTGCCCAAGAAGAGATGTCTCAGTGTACCACCCAGTCTCTCTGCTGCCCCCACCTGTGCTGATGGGTGACTGTCATTCTCACGCAGTGAATTCCTGTGTTGCACCCAGTGTGACTCTACATTGTTATTAGCATGGCTAATAGTAATGTTGCAATTCACTGAGACAAAAAATTCAATTCTCTAAAGTGTGCTCGAAATATGACTGCATATGTATCAAAGTAGATTATCAGATAATCTGTGATATATATCCAAGAAGATCGTGTGGCATGCGTTCAGCACAAACACTCTGGATCCAGATTCCACATTAAATGTCTGATCAGTATAATCTAAACGAATATTTCTACGAGGAGTAAATGCTCAGAGCCTACTCAGAGCAAAAGCTGAGGCGTGTTCTGTGTTGAAGCTTTAAAGGACTCAGAATGAGTTACACCCAAATAAAGCTGGTTTCAACAACTACATATTCAACAACCAGGGATATTTACACCGAGCACGCCTCCAAGCCATTCGCCATCACCATAAGCACGGCGATGTGGGGTGTCGCCCGTCCTCCACAAACGATCTGGATTGTTTAATATGAATGGTCGATATCGTGAGGACAAGGGCGTTTTGTGATTATTTTCCAAGGACTGTTACAATCAATAAGTCGCAATAGTTCTAGAAGCAGTTGTGAACCAGACTTAGTCACTTCCTCCCACCATGAATAAATAATCAGAAATCACAGTCAAAGGTGCCCCACAACACCGAAGTTAAACATATGACAAAAAGTATTTCCCTAAATTCATGGAATTACTAATAATGATGATTTTACATTTATGCAACTGCATCCCACAATGCTGTATATTTCACAAACACAGGCACAGAGATGAATGTTTTCAGAGAATGAATGAGTGCTCATGCATGTCGGGAAACTGGAGTATCTGGAGAAAATTCACATGTGCAAGGGGTAACACTCCATCCCATAGAGATAGGACAGGTAATATTAGTCAATGTTATGAATTCCACTGCTTCAAAATTTAATTGGTTATTTGTCTCTCTCAAGCACAATTTGATATGGAGCTGTCGATTCTGTATGACAACTTCACTTGTAAATATAATTGATACAGATCTGATTACATTCTAAATCAATGTTTTTGTAACTTAACTTTGCAATTGAGTTTTAAGTTATTTATCTAAGCTAATTTTATTATCGGAAATGTATTTAATTCAATATCAATTTATATTTATGCATTTTATGTTTTTCTGTTACATTTCTTTTTGCACGAATTTATGTTTGCTTCACTGTTGTGTTTTATTTTATTGTGTTTGCCATTTTGGTTACCGAGGTCACTCTTACAAATAAGACTCATCATGGTCCCTTCACTTCTCACCTGGTTAAACAAAATGCATTTGAAACGCAAAGCTGAACATTCCAAATGTGCAATATTAACTTATGTTTCATTTTACCTCATGCTCCATTTGGTCAAACATCTAATTGACAAATATATTTTAAAATTACAATATAACACAAAAGGCACAAAAAGACAGGAAATGCCCGAAAAGGCAATTGTCCAGCAACAAACCGCACTGCTGAAGGTGCAATAGATTGGCGTTAATAAGATATGATGGGTCGTTTTGTAATGTGGGGGCACAAAAACTCTCATGATGGATTTGCAGTGAGTCCACCTGAGTCACAGACCTTGTTCCTTAGAGGCAACCCATATATTTGTAACACGTATACACAAATGGGTAACTGCCCCTTTACCAGATACAGCCTAGGTGCTGACCACCCAGCTAACTACACTATACAGAGGAGTTACTGCTACGAAGGGTCGGACCCTCACACGTGTTGAAGCCTTGTAGGACGTAGAGCTTCCTCGGCCCCACCCACCTTTGCGAGCGTTCCATCTCCCTCTCGATCTCCCTCGAGAGCTCTCCCCGGACACATGATCACTGTTAAGCCCCCTAATCTGGGGAGCTCTCTGTGGACGCTCCGTAACACGTGTATACGGGGTCAACCAGAGTGCCGTGGCCCGGGGCAACCCTGTCCCTGGGCTGACACTCCCGCTCCCCCTTGTGGGAGCCCGCACTGCACGCTATGCGTGGTGTCTGCGCTATCCCAGCGCTCACCAAGCCCCGCTATGGCTGGTACTCCACCCACCTACGGGGTGTATGCAATGACGGTGCATCGTACGCCGTGCTCTGCTAGAGCCGGCCTCACACAGCCACTCACACGGTCCACTATGTAGGAACATCGCATGGCACGGCTCTTCTGGGCCGGCACCATACAGTGACATCCCTGATGTCACTACAGATTGATCAAGGTTTTTACAAGAACTTGAGAAAATAGAAGATGGTGGGGTATTCCACAGACAGGTAGTGCGAGGGAAAAAAGATTTACTGCACCAAATGTTTCCTGCTCCTCAGTTAGAATTGCTCAAAAATGTCCTCCAGGTGTGGGCAGGTTGTCCAGAGACCCCACAGCACCATCCAGAACTGCTTGATCTTTTGTTGACTTTTCAAAAAAACCAGCTCCAGCAGGTATTCAGTCGCCTTCTCGCTGCCTTGCCACTGCTCCTTTTCTTTCACTTCCTGCACCGACACAGGCACATAGCGTGTTGCTTAGAACAGAGCGATGTTCCAGGCATTGGTAAATTTTCAGACCCACTGCCAGGCTAATCTGTGTGTTTCAGTTAAATGGCAGTGCTAATGGTAAAGGTTTGACTTGGCTTGATGCTTGTGTATCGATGACAGCACACTCCGTTGATGATGTTAACATTATCCAACTTAAGGTGTAAAGATTTAACTCATTAACTCTGTTCGTCTTGTAAAGTGGGGGCACAAAAACTATTATCAATATGACTCAATGTGAACAAGAGTTTATTATAAAGTGTTGCTGCTATTAGGGACTCATCATGCAGGATGTTGGCCAAATTGATTAAAGAGTCACCATAGAGTTGGAGGCAAGCTCGTGCCAAAAGGCTTAACTTTGCATCTGGCCTCGTGGCCAAGGCGCGTGCACCTCCCCATGTGCTCTCAATGACGTCTTCATGCGTGAGGTTATCTCAGAACGTTACCCATCATGTGCCGTGTGAGGTATTTTTATTCTGCAGATAAGAACGTGATGGTATTTTTTATACTGAAATACTTCCCAGGACAAAAGTTAGACATTTTAACACGTAGGCTTTCGCGACCAGTGTTATTCATAATCAACGTTTTTGGGTTTAGATCGCGTTATTTATAAATGTGTCGTAACCCTCCACCACCCGACACGGCCAATCAGTGAAAATGTGTCACGTTGACAAAAGACAAATAGTTCACTGCTTTAGCCCACAGGTGTGTTGAAGCCACAACATTTACAATTTTAGTACGACGTTTCGCTGGTAATTGCGATTTAAAGGTTTTTATTAACTTCTCAGCGGGTACAAGGAAAACCAAAGAGAGTACTGAAAACCACTCCTTCCCGGGCGCCCCCGTTGGCCCCTTCGAGTCTCCGTCACATCCACGGGCTCCACCCACATACAATGCAACAAAAAAAGCTCGCCGCCATAATGCACACCGCCCCGTTCCCCTTATTCACATTCATCACCACCATTCACCCATGCGCTGCTCCATCACATCGCCTTCCCCCGATCGAACACGTACATTCCTCGCCCACACGACTTAGCAGGCTGGCTAAAATGTGCATGGCCATCCTTCACTATCCCTTCCCTATACCCGCCGGTCCCCTCGCTACCCCACCCCGGGTAGGGGCCACTTCCACTTCACACCTGCGGCCTTGTATCCCAGCCTAACCCGGTCTACTTCCATCACCCTTTCTAGCAACCTCCTCGCCCAGTAGCACACCTCCAACGGTGATATAGGGGACCCATCCAACTCTTTTCTGCGAGCTCCCCACAAGACCTCCTTTGTCGCGCCTATTATGGCCCACGTTCGATCTCTGTCATCTCCCCGCACCTCCCTTAAGACTCCCCACATAATGTCCCGACTTATCATATGCGACGGGTAAAACCAGGACAACAGCGGACTGCTCAGTCTCGACACCTCCTGTGCGAAGGGACACTTCACCATGACGTGCACCGCGTCCTCATCTGTGTTGCAGCCCCTCGGGCATTTGGGCGAACGTGCCATTCGGCGAGAAAACATGAAGCCCCTCGTCTCCAATCTATCCCACACCGCCAACCAGGACAGATCTCTCTGTTCTTTTGTGAGCGCCGTTGATGAAGTGTTCCTCCACACTTGACGGTACATAGTCCTCTTTGCACCCATCACCCCCTCGCAGGCCACACCTTCGTTTACTTTGGCCAATACCTCCTTGGAGTTCCACGGTCCCCCTCTCTGACTCAAATTGTACTCTTTTATGTAGTCACCCACCGCCGCATTCAGCCATCCTTGTGGCCAGGCCAAGGGCGTGCCCGCCGGTAATTGGGTCATCCCAAGCCCCCTCAGGAGCCACATCAAGTGATACCTTAAATAACAAGCGGCCTTCCCCCGGGGCTCTTCGGAAAAGAATAACCTCAAAGTGTTGCACACAAAAATTGAGGACAGCACACGTGCAATATTTGGGGCACCCTTCCCCCCGTTCTCGACGCGTTTACACATCACCACCCTCTTCACTCTATCCATCCCGCCTCCCCAAATGAATTGAAACAACAGCGATTCCAGGATTCTTGCCTCCCTCCTACCTGGCGGGTACACATATGCGAGGTAGTTGAGTGTTGGTAAAACCACCACCCTCACTACCAGAATCCTCCCTTCCATCGTGAGCCGTCTCCCGGCCCACTTGCCTAACTGTCCCTTTACCTGCTTTATCCTCCCGTCCCAGTTTCGTTCCGCCGACCTCTCTCGGCAAAAGGACACTCCCAAGACCTTGACTTCCTCCGTCTTTATCCCCAACTCAGGCGGCCGGCCCTCAAATAGTCTCGGGTCCCCGAAGGCCATCAATTCGCTCTTCCTCTCGTTCACCTTCAAGCCGGAGGCCAGGCCGAAGCGGTTTGTCTCCTTCATGGCCTCCCACACTGATGCCACGTCCCTACAGAGCACGACTACGTCATCCATATATAGCGCCACCTTCCCCTGTTCCTTATTCCCGGGGATGGTCACTCCCTTAATCTCCTCATTGTTTCTCATTGCCTGTGCAAGGGGTTCCATACACATTACAAATAGAACCGCGGACATCGGGCAACCCTGTCTCACCCCTGACTCTACTGGAATTGTCCCCGAGAGCTCCCCATTTATCAGTAGTCTGGTCTTGAGCCCTTGGTAAAGACGCCTCACCCAATCGACCAAGGGTCCCCTCACTCCTATTTTTTCCAACACTGCGAACATATACTCGTGCGAGAGGCAGTCGAAAGCCTTCTCAAGATCCAGGCTAAGAAGCCCTAGGGGGCATCCCCTCTCTCCTTCTACCTCTATTGCCTCCCTTAATAAAATCAGGGAGTCCGAAATCCTTCTTCCTGGCACCGCACACGTCTGGTCGGGTTCGACAACTCCCTCCACCACCTTCCCCAGGCGCGTCGCAGCTATTTTTGCCATAATCTTGTAGTCCGAGTTCAGGAGCGTAACTGGACGCCAGTTTCCCAACTCTCTCCGGTCCCCCTTCTTATACATCAGTGTGATGAGCCCCTCACACATTTCTTCTGGCACCAGTCCGCCCTCCAGCATTTCCCTATACATCTGCAGCATGTCCCCTTTCATTAAATCCCAGAATGTAATATAGAATTCTGCTGGAATTCCATCCAGTCCTGGCGTCCTATTCTTATTCTGCCTCCTCACCTTCCTCCATCTGGATCCTCCCTCCCAGTACCTCTGGGTTCTTAACCTCATGTCTTAGCTCCCCTAGTAGTGCCTCCCTTATTCCCTTATCCGTTCCCTTCCTCCCATACAACTCCCCATAGTACTCCTCTGCTATCTCTATCATACCCTCTGTTGTTGCCTGCCTGCCTGCCTCTGACCGGACTCACCAATTCCCTAAGTGTGTTGTCTCCTGCCTTGCATTTCTTAAAAAAGAAACTCGTACATTTCTCTCCCTGTTCCGTTGCCCTGACCCTTGCCCTGTATGCCATTTGTTTGACTCTTTTCTCCAATACCGAGGATAACCTTCCCTTCAATCTCCGTATATCCTTACCCACCGGGAATCCCAGCTCAAGTAACTTGTGCTTCTTCTCGATTCTAGCGTTCCACAGCTGCAGTTCCCTGTTTACACTCCTTCTACTATGTGTCTGGAAGAGGGCCTTTATCCGGCCCTTCACCATGCTCCACCACTCCACCCTCGTGGCAAAGCATTCCTGCAGGGTCGTCCAGTCTTCGTACTTCCTTACAAAGTCTTCCACGACCCTTCTGTCTTCCAACAGGCTTACATTCATTTTCCAGGTTCCCTTCCCCATCTTCCGGCCACCTGGAATACCGAGCTTTGCCTTCACCAAATTGTGATCTGACAAGGGGAAGGGTTCCAGGTCTGCTCAATCCACCTTCACATTGGCAGACACAAAGATGAAATCTATTCGTGATTGCGTTCTACCGCCCTTATCCGACCACGTGTATCCCGGTCTCACCGGGTGTACCTTTCTGAAGGTGTCAGTAATTTTAAAATCCTCTATCAGCTCCTTCAACTTCCTAGAGGAAGGGTCGAGCCTCCTCCCAGCCACGGATAATAGGTCTGCCAGGCACAACGGGCAGTTAAAATCACCCCCCATTATGACTTGCCGTCTCGTCACGAGTAGGGTCACTACATTATTCCATAGGTCCACTCTTTCTGTGCACGTCGTGGGGGCGTACACATTTATTAGTCTCAGGTCTGCCTCTCCATAAGACACGTCCACATAATGGAGGCGGCCCGGGATCACCTCTTGGGACCCGACTATCTGTATACCCCTCCTGCCTAGGAGGTTAACCACCCCTGTGCATCGATTTTCATTACTCCTGGACCAAAAGTAGTAGCCATCCCAGCTCTCCAACAGCTCCTCCCGGCCCAGGGTGTATGGTAGGTGGCATTCCTGGAGGAAGACCACCTCCCACTTGGTAGCCTGTAGCAGTTGTATTATTGCTCCTCTCCTCCCCTTTCCCTTCAAGCTCCTCACATTTACGGACGCCACGGAAAGTTCCATGTTGGGATGTGTCTCAGTCCGAAGCGGCCTTCTCCGCTTGCACTCCGTAACCATCTTCATTCGCCAGTTCCCGCAATTTCATTTTGCCCCTTGTTCTCAAGGGTTTCCCCCTGCGCCGGCTCTCCACCCTTTCCTCTGTAGTGGTGGTATTGACGTGCGCCGACTGTGACAGTGATGGATCACGGGGCGGCGCGGGGTGCGGGGTTGGGCACGCGTTGTGGGCGTGGTGTGGACGCGCGCGCCGGGAGTGACAGATGACGAGGCGGCGCGGAGTGAGTGGTGAGGCACGATGAGATGTGGGAAAAGAGGATCGTAGCCAGCGTCCGGCGATTGGTCGAATAAGTGGGTGCTCGCAGCGACGTCCGCAGGTGGGGTATAAAGGGGGACGCGCGAGAGCACTCGAGAAGAGTTACCCAGTTGAAGACCCGAAGACGGAGCTGAAGACCTAGTGAAGCCGAGTAGCTCAGTGGCGTTAGTCGCCGAGTAGCTAAGTGGATGTTGGTCATCCGAGTAGCTCAGTGGCGTTAGTCGCCGAGTAGCTAAGTGGATGTTGGTCATCCGAGTAGCTCAGTGGGCGTTAGTCGCCAAGTAGCTAAGTGGGTGTTTGTCACCCGAGTACTAAGTGGATGTTGGTCATCCGAGTAGCTCAGTGGCGTTAGTCGCCAAGTAGCTAAGAGGATGTTGGTCATCCGAGTAGCTCAGTGGGCGTTAGTCGCCAAGTAGCTAAGTGGGTGTTTGTCACCCGAGTACTAAGTGGATGTTGGTCATCCGAGTAGCTCAGTGGGCGTTAGTCGCCAAGTAGCTAAGTGGGTGTTTGTCACCCGAGATACAAAGTAGGTGTTAGTCACCTGTAACCAAGTTTGATAAAATAAAGAGTGTGTTACCCGTGAAGTCGTCTCCCGTGGAGTTACTACATTACAACTGGCGTCAGAAGTAAACCTGTCTTCAAGAAGTATGGACACAAGGAAGACTACCCGTACCCATGAGCGAGGTCGGGATGACGACGGCGTACCGGGGACACCGACCTCGGGAGTAGAGGACGAGGAGTTGCCGCCGATGCAGCACTTCGCGGTGATGGCCGACGCTCCGCTTGCCTCCGACACCGGCCTCCAGGACGCGCACGCCCGCTTGGCGGAGTTGCTACTCGCCGCCGCCGCTGTCTTGGCCGACATCTCCGTTCCGGCGAGCGGAAAAACGGCTGCGGGGGTCGTGGAGGAAGCGACGGTGGAGGATTCCCGCCAAAGGGCGCTTCGCGCCAAAAGCCTGGAAGTTGCCGCCGTTTTTGGGGGGCCGCCACCGATTGGCGGGAAAGACGGACGCCACGTGGCCGGACACCTCCGCGCAGCGCAGCCCACGTCATCGGCGCGCGCCGGAGCCCTCCATTTTGCGCCTGACAACCGAGCCGACATTTTACACAACTCCAGCGGAGCGCGGGAAAATCTCTCCGACGTCGACGACGATCGGGTCCTCCAGCAAAGATTGCCCGCGCTGTCGGCGTTCAAGGCGGATGGGGGCGACTGGGGAGCCTTCCAACGAAGGTTCCTCGCTCATCAGGAGATGTCGGGGTGGTCCGACACCACTGCCCTGCGTGCGTTGCCAGCGATGCTTGACGACGACGCGCTTGCAGCCTTCACATCTGCTGCAAGGTCGTCCCGCTCTACGCTCCAGGCCGCACTACACCTGATGACGAAGGTGTTCGGGCCGCCCTCCACGTGCCGCCACCAGTTCTACGATCGGCGGAAGGTGGCTGGGGAAACGACGCTAGCCTACCGCACGGCACTGCTCGCCTTGGCGGACGCGGCTTTTCCCCGCATGGATAAGGAGGGGAAGGACGCCATGGTGACGGAGCAGCTGCTGGTGTTGGCCCACGAGTTGGGGGTCCCCATCAACGTGGCAGACGAGATGGAGATCTGCTCCCTGGCGATCGCCACGAGCATTCACGCGTACGAGGTCCTCAAACGCAAGCCGGGGGTCGTCTGCAAATGGCCGGGGAATGCGGCACTGGCCGCCACGATCGCCGAACCTCAGCCAGCTGCGGTGCAGGAGCGGGGCTTCGCTGCATCGTGTCCGGGGGAGTGGAGAACGGGAGGTCGTTCGCCCACACGTTCGCCCCGCAAGCTGGAGCAACCGAAACCTACGACGTCCGTCGTCTGCTACAACTGCGGCCTTCGGGGTCACGTCACAGCCGGGTGCCGGGCCCCGCGTCCGCGCGCCGCAGGACCACGTCGGGACGACGACCAGGGCCACAAGTCATCCCAACAAAACCCGGCAAGTCGCGGCACCTCACACGTTCGGTCCACAAACACGGCACATTCGGGTCGCCGCTTCGCGGTGGGGGGTTCGCGGCTGGGTGCCGGGGGTTCAATTCGGCGAGGGGGGTCCGTACGCGGCCCGCAAGCAGTCGAGTGGTCCGAATTGGCCCACAGGATCGTGGCTGCGTCAGCCGGGTCGTCCGTGGTAACGGGGTTCATTGACGGGGTTGAGGTCCGGGTGCTTGTTGACACGGGTGCGTCGGCCACCATCATCTCGGACCTTATTTATAACATTCTTCCCGTCCAAAGTAGACCCCTTCTGCCGGTAGACGTGCCATTTTATGCGGCGAATGGGGGATCCCTGGGGATCATCGGCCAGATTCGGGCGACTATTTGCATTGGGGACATTAAATTAGCGGGCCCTATTTTTGTATCATCATCGCTGGCCGTTCCCTGTTTGCTAGGTACGGACTTTTTGTCAAAAATGCCCATCAAAATTCTTATTGATCAGGCCTGCATAGAGCTTCCGTCAGGTCGGCGGGTTGCCTTCTTGTCGAGCCCTATCAAAGTGCGCACGGTTTGTGCGACGGTGCAGGCGCTGGCGACTCACACTGTACGGGTACCCCCGGGATCGCAAATGTTAGTACCCCTTCGGTTCAGGAAGCCACTCGAGGTGGGTGCGGAGGCACAGGGGGTGCTGTTGGGGCCGTCAAACAGAGCCAGTAAGGGCCTCGACTTAGCGGTTGCTCAAACCGTGGTGAGAGGGGACAGTGAGCCGTTCGTAATGGTCCTGAATACGGGGTCGCGGCCGGCCGTAATTGCGCAGGGAACGGTGCTGGCTCACGCCGCGCCGCTGCCCGTTGAGGAACGGCTCGTGGCTCAAGCAGATTTTACTGTCGAGTCGCATCCTCAAAGTGATGAGGGGACTGAGTGGTTGGACTCGCTGTGTGCGGGTTCTGCTAACTTGTCCGGGGTGCAATTGGGAGCATTGAGGGGTTTGCTCATCGAGTTTGCTGACGTGTTCAGCAAACATAAGTACGATATCAGCTGCACTGACCTGTTGCGCCACCACATAGCTACAGGGGACGCGGCCCCTATTCGTCAGAATCCCTTCCGGCTCAGCCCGGCCGAGAAGGAACATGTGCAATCGGCGGTTAATGATATGTTGGCGGCCGATATCATTTCGCCCTCTTCTAGTCCGTGGGGTGCTCCTATTGTCCTAGTAAAGAAACAGGACGGGTCCTTGCGGTTTTGTGTCGATTTCCGCCGCTTAAACAAAATCTCGATGGCGGATGCGTATCCGCTCCCCAGGATGGATGAGTCGCTGGATGCCTTGGCGGGAGCGCAGTTTTTTTCCACACTCGATCTGCTTTCTGGATTTTGGCAATTGCCACTCGATAACGAGTCTAAACCTAAAACTGCTTTCCGGACACCTGGGGGCCTTTTTGAATTCAACCGTTTGCCCATGGGCTTACATTCCGCTCCCGCCACGTTCCAGAGACTCATGGAATTGGTTTTGTCGGGCCTCCAATGGGATACCTGTTTGATTTATCTTGACGATATTATCGTCTTTAGTCGGACTTTCGAGGAGCACCTCCAGCGACTGAGAGCGGTGTTCCTCAGGATGCGTTCCGCTAAGCTAAAATTTAAACCGGCTAAATGTTTTCTGCTTCGGGAATCGGTCAGGTATTTGGGCCATATCGTGAGTCGTTCAGGGATCTCGACGGACCCTGCTAAGACGCATTGCGTCAGCTCATGGCCAACGCCAACCTCGGTCACGGAGGTTCGTAGTTTCATTGGTTTTGCCTCCTATTACCGTCGTTTTGTCAAGCAATTTGCCACCATAGCCAAGCCCCTGCACGCTTTGACGGCTAAGGGTGTGAGGTTTCACTGGGGGGCAGAGGAGGAGGATGCGTTCTGCTCCCTCCGTGACGCTTTGGTGCAGGCTCCCCCCTTGTGTTACCCCGATTTCACACAACCGTTTTTGCTTGACACGGACGCCAGCAATACGGGTATCGGGGGGGTGCTCTCACAGTTGGTCGGGGGGGTTGAACGGGTGGTCGCCTACGGTAGTAGGGTTCTTTCCCCCGCAGAACAACGCTATTGCGTAACTCGTCGTGAATTGTTAGCCATTGTGTTTTTTACACAGCAATTCAGGCCGTATCTTTACGGCCGTCATTTTACGGTCCGGACGGACCATGCGGCTCTACAATACGCTATGCGCGTGGCGCAGCCATCGGGCCAATTGTCCCGATGGTTGGAGGTCCTTCAAGACTACCAATTCACGACGATTTACCGAAAAGGGTTGCGGCACTCAAACGCGGACGCCTTGTCGCGGTTGCCGCCGTGCACGGACTGCACATGTTTGTTGGGATCAGCGCGGTGCAAACCCCCAGTCGCCGGCACCCCGGGAGTTGCGCTCGCCGCCACTGACACCCCGGGAGAGGACGCCCCCACGGGGAGGGATTCGCTGTTGTCGTTGCCCCTCATTGAGTGGGGCCGCCTCCAGATGTCCGACAGCTCCCTACTTACGCTGCGTCGGAAAGTTGGCGCTCCCGAACAAGGGGAGGCGCGGGTCGGTTCCTGGGTGTGCAGACAGGGCCTGTTGATGAGGTGGGACAACATGTCCCGGCGTCACGTGCTCGTGGTGCCTGTTGCTATGCGGGGTAGGGTTGTTCTGGCAGCTCATGAACGGCTCATGCATCTGGGTTTTCACAAAACGCTCGCCCTAATCCAGCGAGACTATTATTGGCCGGGGATGGGTAACGACGTGGCGAATATTCTTAAGGGATGCGTAGGGTGCGCCAAAAGGAAACCGCCACCATTGGCAGCTAATCCACCGCTGCAATCCATTCAGGTTTCGCGTATAAACGAATTGGTAGCGTTGGACATCTTGGGGCCCTTTCCGGTTACACCAAGGGGAAATAGGTTCCTGCTGGTTGGCGTGGAATACTTCACCCGATGGCCTATGGCATGGCCGCTCGCCAACCAGTCGGCTGCGGCGGTGGCGGACGCCTTTGTCCAGGGTTATGTGTTGGACAAGGGCGCCCCCGAACGCTTGCTGACGGATCAAGGGAAGAATTTTTCGAGCGTTTTGTTGCGCGAGGTGTGCGACCTGTTGGGTACAAAGAAAGTGCGTACTTCCCCCTACCACCCGCAGACTGACGGGATGGTTGAGCGTCTGAACAGAACGATTACGTCTATGTTGTGCCAACAGGTCTGCGACGATCAGGTTGATTGGGACTTACAGGTGCCGGGGGTACTCGCGGCCTATCGAATGGCCCCTCATGCGGCGACAGGGTTTTCCCCATTTTTTCTCATGTATGGGCGGGAGGCCGATCCGGCCATGGACGTCCAACTGGGGATTTCCCAGCCACGTGCAAAATCTAAATTGGCAGACCACATCAAATTTAATATCGCCAAATTGACTGAAGCGCGGGAGGGGGCAAGGTTGAATTCGCGGTCGCGGCAAATTGCAAACGAGAAATTGCATGAGCGGAGGGTGCATACGCATGATTGGAAACCAGGCGATAAGGCCTGGCTGCATTGTCCACATGCACCGTTGGCTACGTCCCCCAAGTTGTTGAGACCTTGGAGGGGACCGGTGGAAATTGTGCGGGTTGCACGGCCTCAGAGTATACAGATTAAATGGGGGAAACGCCGTTGGTATGTGCACCCCTCCCGACTGAAGCCCTATGCGGCACCGTGTGACCCCGTTCTGTGCCGTGACGACCGGGCGTGTGATGTGACCGTCGACTCGGGGAGGGAGGTGTCGCAGGCTGATCCTCACGTGTCTCCACCTGACCCACCCCCAGGTGCCTCGGGCTTGACGGCTGCTGACCGTCGAGAGCCTGAACCCCGGGGCACGCACGAGTCCTCGATGCCTGGCCGATGTCTTCCTGAACCGCCGGCACCACCGGACGTTCAACCGCGTCTGGTGCCGTACGACGGACCGGCAAGGCGGACTCGGGCTAGGTCTCAACAATTTTCATGAGGACGGTTTTTTTGTGCTCTACACCGAGCTCGCCCGGTGTTCCCCTCTGCCGGGGTAATGTCCCGTTGTAGGGACGCTCGGAAGAAAAGGGGACACTGCACGAGTCGAAAGAAAAAAAAAAAATTTCCATTTATTTTTTTTGTATACACATTGCTATTGTCACTCGCCGGTTTGTATATATTGTTCTATTGTCGCGGTGGCATTGGTTGAGGGTTGCGGATGGTGGTGTTCGCGTCGTGTTGTGTTGTTAGCTTAGTTGTTGTTCTTGTTGTTGTGTTGTGTTACGGGGCACACAGGGAGGGTTTGTATATTTTTGTAGCAGCCGGGGCGGCTGCGAGCTATGTGGTAGGGGGTGATGTAGTGGTGGTATTGACGTGCGCCGACTGTGACAGTGATGGATCACGGGGCGGCGCGGGGTGCGGGGTTGGGCACGCGTTGTGGGCGTGGTGTGGACGCGCGCGCCGGGAGTGACAGATGACGAGGCGGCGCGGAGTGAGTGGTGAGGCACGATGAGATGTGGGAAAAGAGGATCGTAGCCAGCGCCCGGCGATTGGTCGAATAAGTGGGTGCTCGCAGCGACGTCCGCAGGTGGGGTATAAAGGGGGACGCGCGAGAGCACTCGAGAAGAGTTACCCAGTTGAAGACCCGAAGACGGAGCTGAAGACCTAGTGAAGCCGAGTAGCTCAGTGGCGTTAGTCGCCGAGTAGCTAAGTGGATGTTGGTCATCCGAGTAGCTCAGTGGCGTTAGTCGCCAAGTAGCTAAGAGGATGTTGGTCATCCGAGTAGCTCAGTGGGCGTTAGTCGCCAAGTAGCTAAGTGGGTGTTTGTCACCCGAGTACTAAGTGGATGTTGGTCATCCGAGTAACTCAGTGGGCGTTAGTCGCCAAGTAGCTAAGTGGGTGTTTGTCACCCGAGTACTAAGTGGATGTTGGTCATCCGAGTAGCTCAGTGGGCGTTAGTCGCCAAGTAGCTAAGTGGGTGTTTGTCACCCGAGATACAAAGTAGGTGTTAGTCACCTGTAACCAAGTTTGATAAAATAAAGAGTGTGTTACCCGTGAAGTCGTCTCCCGTGGAGTTACTACATTACACCTCCATCCCCTCCCTCGAGGCCTCTGTGTCCGGCGAGGAGTCCGAGGATTCCGTGCTGCCTGAAGGGGCGCCTCTTTTTGGGGCTCTCCGTATCCTCCTTTTCCTTCCGATTGGCCCCTCCCATGTCTCGCTACCGCCTTCCTCCTGCTGTCGTTCCCCTTTTCCTTCATCCTCCTCCACCGCCTCCGCCCAGTCTTCCACGGTCGTCTCGGAGATGCTGCCCATGCCGTCGCTCCCCTCCCCCGCCAGCCCCTCTTCCTGCTCGCGCGATGTCGATTGTGCTCTTTTTGCATGCCTCTCCCCTTCTCCCCCTTTGTCCGTTGCTGGTGGCTGCTGCTCAGCCACCTCCCCACGTCCTTCCCTCACCAGTTCCTTATCCGGGTCCAGTTTTGGTCCCACACCCTTCCTCATCCCTCGCTCCTCCTACCCTATACGCCCTAACCTTGTTGGCGTACGACTCCGGACAATTTTTGTACAGATGTTCTCGGCTACCACAGAGGTTACATTGTGCCGGAACACTGCATTCTTCTACCTCGTGGTCCAGTGCCTTGCATCTATAGCAGACTTTTGTCTTGCACACTGCGGCCAGGTGACCGCTGCCCCCACACCTCCGACACAGTTTAGGTTGTCCGGCATACACAACATATCCCCGGTTGCCTCCTATGTTCAGGGCACTCGGGATGTGTCTCAAGGTCCCTCCCTCTGTTTTCAGCCGCACCCTCCATTGTCTTGCCCCTGTCCATATCCCCACTGAGTCCCTCACCTTTTTACAGCCCGACAGTACCGAGCAGTGCTGTCTTAGCCAGACCTCCACGTCGTGGTCATGTAGGGCTTCATTGTATAGGAAAATAGTCACCACCTTCGTGTCCAGCTCTGATAACAGTTGTAGCTTCATTGATATCAATGGCTTCTCCTCCGCCTTTTCCTCGAAGCGGGTCATAAATCTTTGTAGCAGGGGGCTTGAGTTGAAGCTTACATCAAACGCCCTCCCTCCCGGCAGAGTTATCAAACAGTACAAGTCTGTCGGTTCTATTTGTAGCAAGCCCATCATTATTGACCGTACAAAGGTTGCTCGGTCGATGGTCACTTCTTCTGCTACCTCGTCCTTCATCATTACTCTGACGCAATTATGTCGTTTGACATGAGGTGGTGTCAGACTCACCCCTGCCCCGCCTCGCCATTTCCCGTCTCGTTCCCGGGGCCTCCCAGCTCCCACCGGTCCAGTGTCCACTGTCGCGTTCTCCCTCCGGGCCTCCCCCTGCCCCAGGGTTGCTGGCGTCTCCCTGGCTTCGTTCCCCACCCTCCGCTCGGGGGCACCCGCCTCTCTGCTTCCGGACGCCATACCTTTTTCTCCTCGGCCTCCCTCACCCACTCCATCAGCACCCACCCTCCCATCCAGTTCCTCCATCCTCTCCTTCTGCCGTGCCTCCGCCACGTTCCCCTCCATCCGTCTCCGTGCCTCCTCCACGCATCCCCCTGCTGCCAGCGGGTCGGTCTGGTTGCCCCAGTCCCCTCCGGCGGCACAGGTGGAGTTGGTGGCCCTCTGCTTTCGCCACGTCTTCTTCTTGTCTCCTGCAGTCACCGTCTGGCCGACTCTGTCGTCCCTGGCTCCCTCAGCAGTGCAGGTGGCATTCATTTCTCTTGGCGCTCTCCCTGCTTCCTTTTCATCTGCTGCGAGCATAAGCTAGGCGGCTCGGTCATCCCGGTCTCCTTCAGCAACTCGGGTGGCCCTCGTGGTCCTTGACTCTCGCCGTTTCCCCTCTTCGTCTGTTGCGATTTCCGTCTCCATTCTCCTGCAGTCCCCGCTTCTTGGCAGCGTGGTCATCCCTGGCCACACGTTCAGGGCCCTCGCAGGCCTCGGGGCTGGTGGCTAGGTCTCACTTGAGATCCGGACGGGCTGGAAGGATCACATCGATGCTCCTGGTGTCTCCCCTGGCAAGCCAGGGCAGTTTCCCCCTCATCGGGCAATTCGCCAGAATGGTGAGGCTCTGCTGTGTCTCCCGTTCTTATATAGAGCAGCAGCAGGGTGACGTCATCATTAACTCATTAACTCATCAGGTGCAAAGATTCAAGGGGGGAGTGATTGTAATTATATACTAGATTAGTAATCAGGCTGTTGTTACGATGCGAGTTGTAGATTAGTAATCATTTGGAATGTGTTTTATTGTGATTATGCTACATTAGTAATCAGTTAGTGTCTGTTTCCCTCATAAGGAATTGTAATGTATCTTATTTAATTTTTTATCTTATTTTTTATTAAATAAGATACATTACAATTCCTTATAAGGGAAACAAACACTAACTGATTACTAATGTAGCATAATCACAATAAAACACATTCCAAATGATTACTAATCTACAACTCGCATCGTAACAACAGCCTGATTACTAATCTAGTATATAATTACAATCACTCCCCCCTTGAATCTTTGCACCTGATGAGTTAATGAGTTAATGATGACGTCACCCTGCTGCTGCTCTATATAAGAACGGGAGACACAGCAGAGCCTCACTATTCTGGCGAATTGCCCGATGATGCTGGATGCAATTACCAGCGAAACGTCGTACTCAAATTGTAAATGTTGTGGCTTCAACACACCGGTGGGCTAAAGCAGTGAACTATTTGTCTTTTGTCAACGTGACACATTTTTACTGATTGGCCGTGTCGGGTGGTGGAGGGTTACGACACATTTATAAATAACGCGATCTAAACCCAAAAACGTTGATTATGAAAAGTTAGACATGTTCATAGAATACTTGGATCACCGACAATGAACATGTTAATGAGGGCCGTCTTATCTCCATGTTATGCATAGACTGCACACCATTCTACTCTCTCAACTTGTAATTTAACATTTTCAATTTGATCCTGATCCCCCTTCAATTAATACACCAGACCATGGACATACCTGCACATTGATGTCAGTGAATATATTTCGGCTCTGTAGTTGGGACAGCAGGGGTACCACGTTGGAGTGCAGTGCCCGGATCAGCTCACATTTGTTAGATGTAATTTTTTCTTGCAGCGAATAGTTGGTATACTTGTTCAGAAACAAGCTCGTCTTCTCGCAAAGCCTTTTGAAAAACACTGCAGTAAAAAAAGACAAAGTCAATGCTGTTTCAACCTTAGAGGTGGACAAGAGGAGGTTGGAGTGCTTTTGGAAAACAGAACTCAATCCTGAAAAGTAGCACTCATTTTCCTGAAGAATAACAATTTAATTAATCGTACATTACCTGATATGACATTGACCAGATACATGGACATAGACAGAAAGTGGAACACATGTATGCATATTATTGGTTCTTCTGGTAAAGTCACGGAGATAGAAAAAAAAAGTTACGTTAAAAATTAAAAAATTAACTGAAAATAATAAAAGCTGTGTATGGTCTGAAAGACGTTCAACATACATGCATACAATTGTGGAAGAAGATGTAATGTTTTAGACTGCTAAGAAAATTAATTAGGCTTTGTTGGGACAGGTCACTAGAAGGATTGGGAGCCTGGTGGTGGAGAATAGCGATGGATTGGTAAACAGAGGAGGCAATGCACCCAAGGGTGTGCACAGCGTCGAGTTGGAGGAGTTAAATTGGCTAAGATTCTGGAGCTATATGGATTGTAAAACATGATTATGTGGATTAACAGCGGCTTGGGGATGCATTCAGTCAGCAGTGTATAGAGTATAGCTGAGGATGCCACGTAGAAATCGATTACTGGTCTATAGTAGCAGGGTTAAAACTGTCGACTCGTTTAAAACAGACTCCTTCGTGAGTGTGCTGAACACTTGGTCACCCAGTGTTCATATTGGCAGTTCTTTACGTAAAAAGCAGGAAGGCATTTGAAATGTAGTAATTTCTCACCAAGAGAGTCCAGCCACTGCGCGAGTTCAGGATACTCAACCTGCACAGCTTGCAGAGCAAACAGCAGTTGGAGGCAGTCTTCATTGCCTCTGCATATGAAGTAGTTGATCAGTGCCTCTGCAGACTTCTCACTAGGATTCATGCCCTTGGCTTGAGTGAAGATCTTATTGGGAATTTGTCCTTGAATCATCAACTGCAGCAGGAGATGTCGGGGGTCTCTAGCGATCCACAACTTCAGATCCAACTTCTTCTCTTCAATTGACCGCACAGACTCACCTACGACAAACAGCTTTAAATGCATTTTACATTTATCTTTTCATATGCATTGTCTTTTCGTGATACTATCCTGTTCTGCGAAAACATGTGCCCACAGAATAAATGAACAGGCAACATATGTTAATTACGGTATTCAACCATTTTGAAAATTAACATTGGAAAGTTGTACAGTACTTGTGCATATGCAGGATGTATTATTAATGTGGGTCATACCGTGCTTCTGAAACCAGCTCCGTAGTTGCTCGTAGTTCCTCCTCACATAGTAGAAAACTGTCCACAGTTCCCACAACGCCGTCTCTTCTTGATTAAGGAAGTGATCTAGTAGGACCTCCACACACTCTTCTCCATGCTTGTTCTTGGCTTCTTGGTAAACTTCGTGTGGAATAGAATGTGAGTCTTCAAAATATTTCAGGAAGTGCGATGTATCCGCTCCAATCCATTCCTTGAAATTCTCCTTGTTTTCTTTGATGAGTTTCAATGTGCCACTCTGATGGAGGTCATGAATTAGAGAACATGGGAGTTAAGTTTTTTTTCTATGTGCAATGGATTCTAAAGCATATTTCATCCTAAGCATAGATACTAAACAAATGAAGAGTATGTTCAATGTGCATGCAAACTGCATCTAGTTTACCTGAACTCCATTGGACACCACATCAACACGTGGCACACTGATTTCATTGTTCTTTGTTTTGTTACCACCTGTGAATAAATACAGTAGTACTAGGTTGGTGTGGTTAAATAATATTTTCTCATTTTATAGCAGCAAATGACATTATTATAACCGAATAATAATGATGCTAGACACAGAATGTGAGACACTGAGATAAGAGTGAGGGAGGATATTTACATTACAAACTTTATAATATACTCTACAGACATGAACGGGAATTGAGGTTGAACAATTGCAGTAAAGATCAATATGTCTTCATCATGCTACCTCGCATCCCCAGTACATTCTACATTCTGCCAGATCATGCAGTTGCTGTACAATTGTTACCCGACCTCAAGATCTGCTGAAAATGCATCTCACTATCTACTCTTAGGTCTTCCCCTTTGTTGTTGCACTTCAGGAGACCACTCCAATGCCTGTCTCAACGATTGGCCATGACCCATTGTGTACACATGTCCCACCCAGCACAAACGTGTCTAACGATATCTAAACCGCTTACCGGTCATGTTCTCTTCCCAACTTATGCAATGCTTATGCTATCTTGTCATTACATTTCTAGAATAATTTTCATACATTTATGATCAAATGCCAACATCATCTTATTTTCAGACGAGAAGTAATGTTTGTCGTCACTATCATGGTGTGGTTGCTGGAACACAGCATCATATGGTAACTGCTCCTTTTCCATTGTGTTTAAGTTCCATTGGTCTCTGAGTCTCATCTGCCTCTAGTAACCCACATTACCAAGGCTCCCAATGCCCTGTTGTGGACGCTATTGTCTATTGTGATCATTGTCTGCATGTTAGGACTATACCAAGTGTCCCACACTCATGAAACCGATATCTGTAGCCATCACTTCCAGAAAAACCACTCATGACGTTGTCCATCTTCCACAACAAGGACAGGGAATTGTTTTTCTGGAGAGTAGAGCATTCTCAACGAACAAGGGAACCTCACCTCTTGACAGTTACAGCAAGTTTGTGCTAAACAGAAGCAAAACAGAATTAAAATAAAAGTGTAGCTAAGCACTGTCTCATCAGGTTAAAAGCTTGGCTGTGTCGGGTGGTGGCAGGTTTAATGACATATTTATATATTTATGCGATCTAACACGAAACAACCTCTATTATGGAGGTTAAAATCTACTCAAGAATATACTAGCCTGCAGTAGGATAGCATTATATGGTCACTAAAGATTGAAACTAAGTGTTAAATTTGGTATAACAATTTTTGTTGAATATTACACTGGATTTACACATGTATATACTTTCAAGCCGCACTTAACTTATCAGCTCAAATATGTATTATGTACATGTTCTCAATCTCAGAGTGTTCATCAGTTATTTTTAGCAAATAAAAAAAATAGTTTAGGTAACAATGCCACGTTCTTAAAGTAAACTTTGTGGCATTCCTCCATTATTATACCAAATAATTAAAACTTCCTATGATCTATGGATAACCAAACATCCACAAACATCATTAGTAGTTGTACTGCATAATACGTATAATGTTGTGGGTTTACCCTTCAACACACCGGTGTGCTGAACTTGTTACGAATTGGCATGTTTTGTTTACGTGACAAACCTTACTAAATTGACTGTGTTAGGTGGTGGTGGGTTTAACGACACATTTATATTTACGTGATCTAACCCAAAAACCTCTTATGGTCATTATACCTATTTAAAAAGCTGTGTAAGGTGACATTGTGAGTATAACTTCTAGAATCTTCTCTTGACGATGTTTGCTGTTTTTAATTAAGTTAATCGAATTGATAAGTTGGTATTAAGGATTGTTCTACAACTCATTAGTGAGGTTAATCAATAATGATTGGCGTATTAATCGCTAGTACACGGGTCTTAACGACACAGATTTGGTGATATTATTCCGTGGCCTAACACAATTCAATTATGAATCATAATGTTTCCTGCGAAAAGCTATGTGTTTAGATTACAGGGTTTCTGTGGCAGAGTTACGACTGTCCACTTGTCCTCCAAATGTTCATATTTCCAAAAGTTCACATGAAAGAGGTATAAGGCATACTCTTTGGTTCTTTTGGTAAGAACCAAAGAGTATGGATTCCTGCAGTCACGAAAGCTTCAAATCAAGGTATAAGGCATTTTATATAAAATAAATTCTTACCAAGAGAGCTCAGGAACTGTTTGACTTCAGGATACTCATCATGCACGGCTTGCAGAGAAATCAGCAGCTGGAGGCAATCATCATTGCCTCTCTTGATGAAGCAGTCGAGCAGTAGCTCTGCACACTTCTCGCCGCCATTCATGTCTATGGCTTTAGTGAAGCGATCATTAGGGATACATTTTTGTCTCTTCAGATGCTGTAGGAGATGCTGTGGGTTCTTACCGATCCACAACTTCAGAGCTGACTTATTCTCTCGAATGCACTGCATTGCATCGCCTGTGATTGACAGCTTTGAATAAATGTCACGGGTATTTTTTCAATTTCTATTCACTTTTACCACAATTGTGCTAAAAGAATAAAGAGGCGAAGCAGAGATGGGTTTATAATTGTGCTCAAGCATTATGGCGTTTAACATTAAGTTGTTCAGTCACACGCCACATGGTGTGTACCATCTTGTTTTGCGGCACGGAACATAACACCGATTAATTATTTACAAGGGCAATCACACATGCTGCAAAGCTGTACAGAATACAAGCATATGCATTCATTTTATTCCTTGCTTATTGTAAAAAAATCAATGCAAAATAAATTAACTGCCAGTACACAACTCTTGTTGTAATTAACGTGGGTCATACCTTGGTGCTGAAGCCACCTCCACAGCTGCAAATAGTGCTTCCTCACAAAGTAGAGTGCTTCCCACAGTATCTTACAGTCTGGCTCTCCTTTGTTAAGGAAGTGGTCCAGTATGAGCTCCACAGACTCATTTCCATGCCTCTTCCTGGCCGCGTTGTTAACGTGGTGAGGAATCCACTTATAGTCCTTGAGATGCTCCAGGAGGTGTGAGGGATCTACTCCGATCCAGGCCTTGAGATTCTCTTTGTTCTCTCGGATGAGATTCATTGTCCCACTCCCTTGGCTCCCCTGTGGTGAAGAACACGGCATCTGATTAATGAGGGATGAAGCCCACAGCATACTTGTGAGTAAGCCTACACACTGATTAATTATGAAGGTTGGAGTAAATGTGAAAACATGCTGCGTTGATATTACCCGAACTCCATTTGACCGAACAGCAACAAGTTTTTCGTTTTCATCATTATCCATTCCATAGGTAATGCCTGAGAAATGAATCCAATAAAATTAAGTTACCACTGATTCACGTGTAACAGTTGATATGGTTGATAATTTCCTTCTGGTAGCAGAGCAAAACATTCAATCATTGGAACCCATATTTAATTCAAAGAGGCCATCTATATTGCAAACATTTTCCAACTGTTATAAAAATGTAACAAATATTTGGTTGTAGAATGAAAAGTATTATTGAACGTTAATGTTAAACCAGAAATAAGCAGTAGGAAACAGGACTAAAATAGAAGTGTAGTGGAGTGCTGTGAGCCTGCAGACCAAGAAAGCAGCAAAGTCGTTGCCTGCATTGTGCTGAAGACAATTAATAAATATAACCTCATGTAAAAAGTATAACCGGTTCATGGGAGCACATGTTTGAAGGTGATTTTTAAATGAAGAAAGGTTGCTGAAAAATATGGCCTTGGGAAACCTCTAAAATGTTTTGTCGTAGGTGAGAAAATCTCAGCTCATAGTCGTCAAATATAGGTGTCCATGTAAAATGATTTTGGGTTAGACTGTGCATATATAAATGTGTCGTTAAACCCCCCACCTGACACAACCAATTAGCAAGGTTTGTCACGTAAACAAAACATGCCAATTGGTTACTAATTCAGCACACTGGTGTTGGAGATTAAACCCACAAAATTTACAATTTGAGTATGAGGTTTTGCTGGTGATTACAACCAGCTTCATCAGGTGATCAGCCAAATTTGTGAAGAAGTATTCCTGTTTCAGTCTTAAAAAGAATAAAGGTGAAGTCATCATTGTGAGCCAATCAGGTGCTAAGACCATAGGGGGTTTAATGTAGTAATATAAATTACAATGGATCATGTTAATCTGAGAATATGCAGTACCCATTATTAGTTGGGTTATTCACAGGTAACATTCAGTGGAATGCTTTTATGTTTACTTTGTTGTCCCTCCCCGCACCTACGATTAGGATACATTAGATCTGAGAATATTCATATTGGTCGGGAAAGCCTACGTGCTGCCAAAATGGTTATATTGAGGGTCAAAAGATTCATATCCTATAAAAAATATTATTCATTGAAGTAAAATATAAATGTCAAAATATATTGGGGGTCACAGCCATTTTATGTCCAGTACACACCTGTCATAGATAGTGGCAGAACGATAGATAATTAAAATTTTCATAATATCTAGATTTGCAAGTTATCAACATTTTAAAGGAAAAGTTTTATGTTGGAAACATTAGTCAGATTGTACTCTCATCTAATAGTCTCCAATGCATGAAGTGCTCTCTCAATTACATATTCTTAGTCATTATTGGAGTCATCTTCTTGGTTCTTTCGGTAAAGTCACGTAGAATGGAAATAATAAAATAATAAAAATACAACATAAAAAAATAATTCTCACGACGTTTCGGCCACAACGCAAGCAGCCATCCTCAGGTGAAGAACAGGTCTGTCGAGAAGACAGAGTCAGAAGACACAGTCTGTCGAGAAGACAGAGTCACACAGAGTCAGACAGAGTCTGTCGAGAAGACAGTCAGACTTTTGTCTTCTCGACAGACCTGTTCTTCACCTGAGGTCGGCTGCTTGCGTTGTGGCCGAAACGTCAGAAGACAGAGTCTGTCGAGAAGACAGAGTCAGACAGAGTCAGACAGAGTCTGTCGAGAAGACAGAGTCAGACTCTGTCTTCTCGACAGACCTGTTCTTCACTTGAGGACGGATGCTTGCGTTGTGGCCGAAACGTCGTGAGAATTATTTTATTATGTTGTATTTTTATTATTTTATTATTTCCATTCTACGTGACTTTACCGAAAGAACCAAGAAGATGAATCCCTGCAGTCACGAAAGCTTTAAATAAAAAATTATTGGAGTCAGTTTGTATTAGATTCTGCAGCAGATTCTGCAGCAGATTCTGCATCATGTTACTATTTATATTTTATCTTGTTCAACAATATCACTGAGGCTGTTTGGTAGAGGTGCCCTTGTCTGTTGGAGTGATGAACATTTCCCTCAAGGTGCGCTGCGATGAACTAGAGGTTGATCAAGAGTTATCTGCGTTTGTTGTGAAAGCGATTCATATTGTTAAAAATATCTGTTATGTCTTTGGCAAAGTTGGGAGTGAAATTCATGCAGTTGACTAAACTACTGATCATGAGTATGCACGCATTAAGAACTTATGATTTGGAGTCATGCAAGGTATCATTGAGATTGACGTGGCAGTAGCTGAAAATATACAACAATGAAACATATGCAAGACGGCTCATTAAGTTCTGGTCTCGAGATTATCTGTCTGCCGTATGAGTTAGTAAAGTACATGGGGTATGGTGTACTTTCACAATCAAATATAGGGAACACTTTACTCTTTTGTGCCAAAATATGTATGGTAGAGAAATATCAATAAACAATGATCAGAATATGTAACAGTCTCTGAATATCATTACGTAGAGAATGCACCCGGAATATCTCAACGGTGTCGCCATGGTAGCATAAGGATACAATTTGATAGATTCATCCCTTTTTGTTACTTAATAAAGGAACACTTTACCTACCACAATGCTCCAATGTTTTTTTCAAAGTAAGCCATTTCCCTTTTCTCATAAGTCGAGAGAGAATCAATGCAGGCAGTATCAGTGCAAGGACACATCCCAATACGATAGCTGCTGTAGCTGCAGTGTAGTTTCCTAAAGGATAAGAAACAACAAGCTGTCACAACCAGAATGTTTACAGTCTAATGTACACCTACTTGTCAGAATTGATCAATTGAACTGCATGTTAATCAATTACGTTTTAAGGTCATAACCCGTATCAGATCAAATAATTGGTACATTCAGTATGTGCACCATTATCATGGTGAAAGACTATCATGAAGGAAAGTGCTGTGTTTCATAGCCATTGTCTGCAATGGGTTCTCATTAGGGAGCGATGCTGGTATGTGGCTTTATGTACTTAAGTAATTTGTGGGTACAGTAAACCCTCGCTATGCGCGAGTTCTAGATGTGTGAGTTTTTCGAGTAACTAAATGCAAACTAATTCCTTATTCGTGACCCACTGGACTTCAGTATTTGCGAGTATACGCAGTACCAGACCACCAACACCGGTGAGGGGTGCACAGACTTGTATATTTGAAACAGTCTGCAAAGATTAGGCATGCCTCCTCGGCTGCCCGCTTAAGTCCTCAAGTCTTGACGTGATCCCACTCGGAACTCGCTATTGTGCATGCTTAATTAATACGTACTCACAGTCCACTCGTTTATACATTCGTTTATAACTGAATCAACTGTGAGATGCATTTAAAAGAATGCAGAAAAGTGTTGCGGCTCGTGTTCTCCAAATTATAACTGTGCGTTGCTATCAAACACCTGCATCTTCTGATGAGTCATCCTCCTGAGCTCCTCAACATCACCACCACCTCCATCGTCGTGAAATCATCATCGTCAAAGGTAGTTACCAAAAACACATTGTTTATTATTAAACTAAACCATTAATTTTTCCAGGTAATGCCCATTATAGCTCTTTTTTAGAAATGACCTGGCCACAAATGATCACTCAACGAAGTGGCTTATCACGTGTACATTTATATAGCAGCCAAATCCTCTAAATGCATGTTTTTAAATCTGGAGGGAAAAACCGGAGGACCCGAAGAAATTCCATGTTTCGATTTAAAGCTTTCGTGACTGCAGGGATTCATCTTCTTGGTTCTGTCGGTAAAGTCACGTAGAAGGGAAGTTATAAAATAATAAAAATAAAACATAATAAAATAATTCTCACGATGTTTCGGCCACACCGCAAGCAGCCGTCCTCAGGTGAAAACCAGGTCTGTCGAGGCGACAGCGTCTGAATGAAACAGCACACGAGCTTGGAGCATATACATATAAGCTGGGCGCCTTGACAAAGGAATTTGCATATCAATAGGAATTTAGCATATTTATAGGAAATGCAGGAATGTGATTAGTACTACATATGCCTGTGCATTATGCAGGATTAGCAGCATCAAAGGGAGAGGATATGGGAAATGCAGGTATGTGAATAGTGCTAATTCAGCATCAAAGGGAGGGGGTAGGGGTAGCATTAATAAAGGGAAGGAGTGTTAATAGTATATAGCTGCAGTAACTAAAACCAACACGTAAACAACTAAAGTTTAAACTACATAGTATCATCAGTATGCTTACTATACTCTACAATAAGCTGAGTTACTAACAGTAAGTAATACATTACAATTCTACGTCGTAAAATTATATAATATGCTTCCATCTAAACTTTATTCTCTTACATAACACGAGTCTACACCGTACTATGTACTGCCATAGACAAACCCAACATTAAATTATATAATGTATTGCTATAAACCACCCTATAACTTATACATTTTAATATAACACTATGTATTATTCTACCCACCCTAATGTGTATCACACTGCTATGTATTTACTATACAATTACGATACTATATATTACTGATCACTCCAACCATCAAGAAGGATCCTGTTGAGGAGTCTTTCAAGACCATCACCTTACCCTACATTGCTGGGGTCACAAAAAAGATCTCCAAAATCCTGATTAAACACAAGATCCAGGTCCGATTCAACACAGTACATAAAATCCGTGATCTGGTCCCGTCTGTAAAAGATGTGGTTCCAGACATACAGTACCCTGGCGTCTACAAACTAAGTTGCCTCTGTGGTAGCAGTTACATTGGAGAAACCAAACGACATGTCTCGGACCGCATCCGTGAACATAAAGCAGACCTGAAACACGATAGGACAAACACCTCAGCCGTGGCAGATCACTGTTACAATTCAGTGGGCTCACATGACATTGACTTCTCCAAGACAGAGGTTCTCTGCAAGCCATCTGGCTAACATGAGAGATTCGTTCATGAGGCGATCCACATATACAAACACAGAGACAATTTCAACCGAGAAGATGGATTCTGGCTTAGCAATCATTGGAAGGACGTAATAAACCATTTCAGATCTTAACTGATTGTGTTCACGTTTACGGTGACTTTCAGACCGCCTTCCACTCACTGGCATTGTATTCTCCGCAGGGAATGGATTCTTTGCTCCGCTGCAAGTTTCCCCTCCTCTACTCACCCATTGACACAACGGTCAATGGTACAGTGTATGATAACAAATAGTATAACATTCATATGCGTAATACAATGTACAACGTAATATATAGTATCGGAATGGTTTATAGCAATACAGTATATAATTTAATGTTGGGTTTGTCTATGGCAGTACATAGTACGGTGTAGACTCGTGTGATGTAAGAGAATAAAGTTTAGATGGAAGCATATTATACAATTTTTACGACGTAGAATTGTAATGTATTACTTACTGTTAGTAACTCAGCTTATTGTAGAGTATAGTAAGTATACTGATGATACTATGTAGTTTATACTTTAGTTGTTTACGTGTTGGTTTTAGTTACTGCCGCTACATACTATTAACACTTTATTAATGCTACCCCTACCCCCTCCCTTTGATGCTGAATTAGCACTAATCACATACCTGCATGTCCCATATCCTCTCCCTTTGATGCTGCTAATCCTGCATAATGCACAGGCCTATGTAGCACTAATCACATTCCTGCATTTCCCATAAATATGCCAAATTCCTCTTGATATGCAAATTCCTTTGTCAAGGCGCCCAGCTTATATATATGCTCCAAGCTCGTGTGCTGTTTCATTCAGACGCTGTCGCCTCGACAGACCTGGTTTTCACCTGAGGACGGCTGCTTGTGTTGTGGCCGAAACGTCGTGAGAATTATTTTATTATGTTTTATTTTTATTATTTTATTACTTCCCTTCTACGTGACTTTACCGAAAGAACCAAGAAGATAAATTCCATATGACCACGGGAAGAATATGCAAACTCCAAATATACAGGTGTCTGGGTGGGGATCGAACTCAAAACCTTCTGTACACCAGCAAAGCATCACCGGTCGGCCTTATTGTTATTAAACATTTGCCATATCCCCCCTATGTCCACTCGTAACAGGAATGTCACCCCAATTTACCAATTGGAACGAGGCTTCTGCATGGGTGAATTCTGTAATCGTGACCGTTTTCAAGAACGTATCCCTGGCGGATAGAGAAAGGGTTTACCATGTACTTCAAATTTTGCATAATTTGGAAGCCAACATATGTGCCACAATCTTTAATAATAATATCACGGGATCTCTAATGTTAAGTGTGAAGCAGATGCCATGTAGTATTTATGGATATATACCCATACTATTAATTAGTGTGGTTGCTGGTTTCGAACCCTGAACTTCGACAACGACGCACCATGTCCTTGACCATAGAAACTGTCTCCTGACGATATCCTCGTCAGTTTTGATGTGGTTTCTCTGTTTACCAAAGTCCCAGTGCCTGACACCTTAACAATAATTGAAGACTTGGTCCAACATGGTCTGAACTCGGATGTACCAGCGTTGGTTAGGCATTGCCTCACCAACACTTACTTTACCTGGAATGGCACCTTCTATAAACAGAATGAGGGTACCCCTGTAGGCTCCCCCTTGTCACTAGTGATAGCAAATGTTTTCATGGAGAAGTTTGAATCAGACGCCATCCAGACATCTACCCTGCATCCTTCCCTGTGGATGACACTTGTGTCATTTGGCCACATGGCCTCCCAGCATTGAACCATTTCCTGGACCACATCAATTCCAGACACCCATCCATCAGATTCACCATGGAAGTGGAGAAAGATGGCAAACTACCATTCTTGGATGTTCTGTTTGAGAGGAGACCTGATGGCTCCTTGGGACTTTATGTTTACAGGAAGGCCACCCACACAGATTCCTACTTGATACCTGATTCCCACCACCACCCGGCTCAAAAAAATTATCTGATCAAAACACTATACCACAGAGCTCATTGCATCTCTGACCAACACCACCTGACCAGTGAATTAAAACATGTACATCTGGCCCTCAAGATGAACGGATACTCTGACCGTACTATCTGCCAAGCTGTTTCTCCCACCATACAGAAAAAAACACCTGAAACTCCGATCAAAACCATGACGTTACCATACATAGCAGGCGTGACCAAAAAGATATCCAAAATTCCAAACAGACATAAGATCCAGGTCTGATTCAGTACAGTACATAAAATCCGTGATTTAATCCCATTAATGAAAGATATAATTCCTGACTTGCAATAACCCTGGAGTCTATAAACTGAGTTGCATCTGTGGTGATTGTTACATTGCGGAAACGAAACGTCATGTCTCCGATCGTGTCCGCGAGCACAAGTCAAATCTGATACACGGCAAAATTGAGTCTTGCGCCATTGCCATTCATTGTTACAACGATGTGGGCTCTCATAATATTGTCTTTTCCGAGACCAAGGTGCTCTGCAAACCTTCTGGCTACCATCAAAGGTTTGTGCATGAAGCCATCCAGATATACAAACATAGACATAACTTCAACCGTGATGATGGGTACAAATTGAGCAATCATTAGAAAGATGGTATTAACCATGTAAAAAAGATTGAACTCCTCGTCAAAGCCACCTCTTAGACACACTTAAGCTGTTGTGCTTACGCTTCCCAGTCCCCACCTGAAGAAGGATGTAATTAACCAAGTTTAAACTTTAGCTGCCGTGCATTTTACTGCTAAACAGCCAGTTTATATTTACTCTCATAATCATATCCATATTGATTCTTATAATGTTACAGTCATATCCAGCCTGATACACCACCATCACTAAGAAAAAAAGTCTGATTTACAACAGTGTTTCATTCCCATTCGCCATTCAGCGTCCAGGCACCGTACAAGTACCGTACATGCAGTGTACAAGCACCGTACTTGCAGTGTACAAACACCGTACATGCAGTGTACAAGCACCGTACTTGCAGTGTACAAGCACCGTACATGCAGTGTACAAGCACCGTACATGCAGTGTACAAGCACCGTACATGCAGTGTACAAGAACCGTACATGCAGTGTACAAGCACCGTACATGCAGTGTACAAGCACCGTACTTGCAGTGTACAAGCACCGTACATGCATTGTACACACACCGCACATGCATTGTACAAGCACCGCACATGCATTGTACAAGCACCGTACATGCAGTGTACAGTACTGCACCGATATGGTTATTCCCCCCCCCCCCCTCATTGGCTCCTCCCTGCCCAGCACCCTATATAAAAACATGTGTCTTGAATAGCTTTCTTCACACGCTACAGTAATTTTACTGGAGCAGTTACACCTCATGACGGAGACTGTTGTTGCTTCCGAAACGTCGTGATTTAATTTAGTTATTTTCATTTATTATTATATTTTATATTATAACTTTTTTTTACCTACGTGACTTTACCGAAAGGACCCAAGAGTATGAATCCTTGAAGTCACGGAAGCTTACAATCTAAAACAATGAACCCTGTTTTGGATTTCACCTTTCAAGGCTAGAAATATAATTTTACAGTACCCTTGGTGATGTTCACATTCAAACACGAGTTTGTATTTTGCCTTCATTCCTATGCAGCAAGAGTCTGCTATTTAAGTTTCTAGGCTGTTGTTGCTTTGACTGTCAAGCCAACAAATCAACTTCTCTACTGCATAACTGATGTCACCGGCTCGAGTGGCTGGTTAGCTCACCTGTGTGCTGTTCTTCATACAGACAAATCCCTGAGCCAGGGTCTCTCTTGAGTCCCTCCATGCACTGACACACGGTGTCCTGTGCCACGGAGCAGGCGTGAGCCACCTCCTCATCTGTAATGAGAAAGCATTGTACCAAGCCACCAACCCCTCCATTCAAGCCAAAGTTACTTAAATAGTTTTGTTTTGCATCATCAGTCACTGAATGAGAGGAAACAAATGGTTGCCAGTTTGCCTCACATATAGAAATGTCTATAACAATAAGCGTACCATTTAAGACTGGGAAACAAAAGGAACCACCGCATTGTAAGGTTAGCACGCTGTACTTGCAACCCCTAGGTCACTGGTTACATTAATAATTTAATCAATGTGAAGTATTGGAAATGACGGCAGGAAACTCCTTGACGGGTAACACACTTCTTTTATTAAATCTTCACTTATCTCGATACAACGTGTAGTCTCTATTCTTCCGCGTACGGTCACCAGACACCGGTACAACTCGTAACCTCTTCTCTTCTTATAACACACCGTACTGAACTCGTGTAGACTCCAAGCCTCTAGCTACACACGCCTCACTCGTCTCGTGTAGACTCGCCTCGTGTAGACTCTTCTCGTGTAGACCCTATGCCTCTGGCTACACACACATCACTCGTCTCGTGTAGACTCTTCTCGTGTAGACTCTATGCCTCTGGCTACACACACATCACTCGTCTCGTGTAGACTCTTCTCGTGTAGACTCTTCTCGTGTAGACTCTATGCCTCTGGCTACACACACATCACTCGTCTCGGGTAGACTCTTCTCGTGTAGACTCGTCTCGTGTAGACCCTACGCCTCTGGCTACACCCATATCACTCGTCTCGTGTAGACTCTAGGCCCCGGCTACACACTCGGCATGCTGACACTGCATGCTCACACTACCCCCGCCTCTGGGTTACACAGAGTCCCGGTCCTCGCAGGACAGCAGGACTAGGTGCCGCAGGGCCCTGGCTCTTCTTCCCGTCTTCAGTCTTCGCTGGTTACACTCCACCCGTGCGCCTCTGCGCATCCCCTTATATAGTCGTTCCTCCCGGGAGACGGAGCGGATGCGGACCTCGATGCGAGCATCGCTTGTTAGTGAACCAATCACACCGCGTTATCTGTACAATCCTTTTTCCCCAACGCGTGTTTCCACTCACCAACCAATCACGCCGTGCTGCCACTCGATCACTCCCACACCAGCACGTCACCGGCACCCAGCCAATCAACACCACACAACCCACGATCCCGCGCTGACCCCTGATCCCTCACCGTCAGCGCGCGTCACCACCCACACATCCAATCACAACGCGCTGGCACCTGATCGCTACCCCAGCGCGTATCACCACTACATCACCCCCCCCCACATAGCTTGCAGCCGTCCCGGCTGCTAACCAACAACCTCCCACATCGTTAACACAACAAAACCCCCCCCCCCAGTGTGCCCCGTAACACAACAACAACACAACAGCAACCTATGTACAATTTGACAATAACCGCAAGAAAAGTTAACAATACCACACACAACACCTTATATATAAAAAACTATATACAGCCCGATGAACAACATAATAAAAGCGATTTCCAGAAAACGAACGCTCTCCGCGTCTCTGCAACTAACGCAGTGACGAGGCGCTCCCACTGCCTCGACTCCTCACGTGGCAGGTCAAACAAAGTAGCGCGACCTGGCGCGAGTCCGTCTGGCTGGTCCGTCATACGGGACGGGACACTGACGACCGTCAGGCGGCTCCGGCTGCTCTAGACGGCGTGGAACGGGCCTGAAAGGCCCGGCCCCGCCGCGAAGATCTGGCCGCCGGTGGTCGGCAGCTGTCAGTTCCGAGACACCTGGGAGCAGATCAGGCGGAGACATGTGAGGATCAGGCAGAGACATTTCCCCCTTTGGGTCGTCGGTCACGTCACATGCTCGGCCCTCACGACACAATGGGAGGCCATATGGAGGCGAGAACGGTTTCAGTCGGGAGGGGTGGACGTACCACCGTCGTTTTCCCCATTTTATCTGAACGCACTGGGGCCGACGTAGCCAAGGGCGCCTGAGGGCAATGCAGCCAGGCCCTGTTACCCGGTTTCCATTCGTGCACGGACACCTTCCGTGCCCGCAGTCGTTCGTTAGCAATTTGGCGAGCCCGCGAATTAAGCTGTGCGGCCTCCCTTGCCTCTGTTAGCTTGTGAATATTGAATTTAATATGTTCCGCCAATTTAGAATTGGTTCGTGGAGCGGACAGGCCAAGCTGCGTTTCCATGGGCGGGTCGGCTTCCCGACCGTACATCAAATAGAATGGGGAAAACCCTGTCGCTGCATGGGGGGCCATTCTGTACGCGGCAAGGACCCCCGGGACCTGCAGGTCCCAATCTACATGTGCCTCACACACCTGCTGGCACAGCATAGAAGTCAAAGTCTTGTGAAGTCTTTCCACCATCCCGTCTGTCTGCGGGTGGTACGGGGAGGTACGCACCTTTTTAGTACCCAATAAATCGCACACCTCTTGCAACAATTTACTCGAAAAATGTTTACCTTGGTCGGTCAGCAAGCGTTCGGGAGCCCCCTTGTCCAGGACATAGCCCTGGACAAAGGCGTCCGTCACAGCCGCTGCCGACTGGTTGGCGAGAGGCCACGCCATAGGCCACCGGGTGAAATATTCGACCCCCACCAACAGGTATTTATTCCCTCTAGGCGTGACTGGAAAAGGCCCCAAAATATCGAGTGCAACGAGCTCGTTAGTGCGCGAGACCTGAATCGATTGCAGCGGTGGATTAGCTAGCACGGGCGGTGGTTTCCGTCTGGCGCACTCAACGCACCCCTTCAGAATATTTACCACGTCACTCCCCATTCCCGGCCAATAATAGTCCCGCTGAAGCAGGGCAAGAGTTTTGTTTACTCCCAAATGCAAGAGGCATTCGTGTGCGGCCAAAACAACTTTCCCCCTTACAGCAGAAGGCACCACCAGCGTGTGCCGCCGGGACAAACTGTCCCATCTCATAAACATGCCCTGTTTAAGTACATAGGAGCCAGTTCGCTCCTGGTCCTCTTTAGGACCACCCACCCTGCGGCGCAATGCTAGCAGGGAGCTGTCCGCCATTTGGAGGCGGCCCCACTCGCCCAGCGACAATAAGAGCAGCGAGTCCCGATCCTGACAAGTAGCGGGGACCTCCCCGATTGGCGCGCCCGCAGTTGCAGCCAATGTCCCCTTATCTTCCACAACCGGCGGTTTACAGCGCGCCGATCCCGATAGACACGCACATTTCTGACACGGTAACAATCGCGACAGGGCATCGGCATTTGTGTGTCGCAACCCCTTACGGTATGTGGTCGTGAACTGATAGTCTTGGAGGACTTCCAACCATCGTGACAATTGGCCCGAGGGTTGGGCGACCCTCAATGAATACTGTAGCGCCGCGTGGTCCGTCCGGACCGTAAAGTGACGCCCATAGAGATACGGTCTGAACTGTTGTACAAAAAAAACAATGGCGAGCAGTTCACGACGGGTGACGCAGTAGCGCTGCTCAGCCGGAGACAACACCCTGCTACCATAAGCGACCACCCTTTCGACTCCCCCAACGACCTGGGACAGTACCGCCCCAATGCCCGTGTTGCTAGCATCCGTGTCTAGCAAGAAGGGACTCGCAAAATCCGGATAACGCAAGGGTGGGGCGCCCACCAAGGCGTCCCGGAGGGCGCAGAACGCGGCCTCCTCTTCCGGTCCCCATTTGAACTTCACACTCTTCGCCGTGAGAGCGTGCAAGGGTTTTGCAATAGTGGCGAAGTGCTCAACGAATCGGCGATAATACGAAGCAAACCCAATGAAACTGCGCACGTCTGCAACCGACGTGGGTGTCGGCCATGAACTGACAGTCCGTCTTTGCGGGATCGGTAGAGATCCCCGAAGAGTCGACAATGTGACCCAAGTATCTAACGGACTTACAAAAAAGGTGGCATTTGGCCGGTTTAAATTTCAATTTAGCCGATCGCATTCGCAAGAACACCCCTCTCAATCGCTGGAGGTGTTCCTCAAATGTTTTACTGAAAACAATGACATCGTCAAGGTAAATCAAGCACGTCTCCCATTGCAAGCCTGACAAAACCAACTCCATAAGGCGCTGAAACGTCGCTGGAGAGGAGTGAAGTCCCATGGGCAACCGGTTAAACTGGAACAGGCCCCCTGGAGTCCGAAATGCTGTCTTAGGTTTAGACTCTTCGTCGAGCGGCAACTGCCAGAATCCCGATAACAAATCAAGAGTCGAAAAATATCGCGCACCAGACAATGCATCGAGGGACTTGTCCATCCTGGGGAGCGGATACGCGTCAGCCACAGAGATCTTATTCAGGCGACGGAAATCTACGCAAAATCGCAAGGAGCCGTCTTGCTTCTTAACCAGCACAATAGGTGCTCCCCATGGACTGGAGGAAGGCGAAATAATGTCGGCTTCAAGCATATCGTTAACGGCCGACTGAACATGTTCCTTTTCGGCAGGACTCAGCCGGAAGGGATTTAACCTGACCGGTGCCGCATCACCCGTGTCAATGTGGTGGCGTAACAAATCCGTACACCCAATGTCATATTTATGCTTGCTGAACACATCAGAAAATTTCATTAGTAACTCGCGCAGCGCACCCAACTGCACCCCTGACAAATCGTCCGAGCCCGCGCACAGCGAATGGACCCATTCAAGGTCCTCCCTCGGTTCAATATTCTGCGTGGGGCTCGGATCAACATGCGCAACCAGCCGTTCCTCCGCAGGAACCCGCGCCGCGTGAGCCAGCACGGTACCCTGCTGAATGACGGCTGGCCGCGATCCAGCGTTTAAAACCATCACAAACGGATCCTTGTCCGCCCGAACCAAAGTGTGAGCCACCGACAAATCGACCCCTCCTACAGCCCTGTTAGAAGGACCCAAAAGCATGCCTTGTTCCGAAGTCCCCTCTACCCATGGTTTCCTTAACCGGAGGGGAATTAACATCTGTGAACCCGGGGGCACGTGCACGGTCTGCGTCGCCAATGCTTGTATCGTGGCGCACGCCGTCCGAATCTCAGTAGGGCTCGTCAAAAATGAAATGCGGCGACCCGAAGGTAGTTCAATGCAACGCTGATCGATTAGAATTTTAATGGGCATCTTAGCCAAAAAATCAGTGCCCAATAGACAAGGAACCGCCAAAGAAGACGAAACAAAAACGGGTCCCGACAATTTGATATCTCCAATGCAAATGGACGCCCTAATCTGACCGATAATGCCCAACGATCCCCCGTTTGCGGTGAAAAACGGCACATCCACTGGGAGCAGTGGACAGCACTGGATGGGGAGAATGTTATAAATGAGGTCAGATATAATCGTCGCCGACGCCCCCGTGTCCACCAATACCCTGACCTCTACCCCATCAATAGAACCCGCAACGACGGATGAACCCGCTGAAGCAGCCACAATTCTATGTCCCAACTCCGACCACTCAATGTCTCTCCGGTCCCGGCCGAAACCCCCTCGCCGTACCGAATCCCCGAACCCTAACCGGCCCACTTCCGTCGCTCCGCGACGGCCCATGCGTGTCGAGTGTGTGGGCCGAGCATGTGAGGTGCCGCGACTTGCCGGGGTTTGTAGGGATGCCTTGGGGCCTTGGTCGTCGTCCAGCCGAGATCCCATGGTGCGCTGACGGGGCGCGCGGCAACCGGACGCCACGTGGCCCCGGAGGCCGCAGTTGTAGCACGTGATGAGGGTCGTCGGTGATCTCGGTTGCTCCAGCTTGCGGGTCGATCGCAGAGCCGACCGACCCCCCGACCTCCAGTCCCCCGGTCGTCCCGCGGTGAACGCCTCCTCTCGCGGACTGACGACTTGTAGTTCGGTGATCACCGGACCCGGAGTTGAGGCCACAGCAGCGTTGCAGACGACCCCCTGTTTGCGTTGAAGGGCCTCGTGCGCTTGTATACTCGTAGCGACCCGTAAGGAAGAAATGTCGATCTCGTCGGCCGTGTTGATGGGGATCCCCAGGTCCTGCGCCAACTTAAGCAGCTGCTCCAAAACCATCGCATCCTGGCCCTCCTCGTCCATCTGAGGGAATGCAGCATCGGCAAGAGCCAGCAACGCCGTGCGATAGGCGAGCGCGGTCTCCGTGTCCGCCTTCCGCCTCGCGTAAAAATGATAGCGGCACGCCGAGGGAGGTCCGTAGACCCTGGCCATGAGACCCAGCGCTGCCTTAAGCGTGGATCGGTCCGACCTCCGAGCTGACATGAAGGCCGCGAGCGCGTTGTCGTCCAACATGGCAGGCAATGCCCGCAGCGCCGTAGCATCGGACCAGGCCGACATCTCCTGATGCGCCAAAAATCTGCGCTGAAACTGGCCCCAGTCCCCGCATTCCGCCTTGAAGGCTGACAATGCGGGGAGGCGCTGTTGAAAAATGAAGTCGTCCTCCGCGTCGTGGTTCCTTCCCGCCGCGCCGTCGGTGTGTAAGATGGCGGCTCCAATGGCGGACGCCTGATGGCGGTCCGCAGCGCGCGTCGATGACGTAAGATGGCACGCTTGGAGACCCGCACCCACGTGGCGGTCACCGTTCCCGCCAAAAGTCGCCGCCGATGAAATGGCGGGAATCGCCAAGTCATTTTGGCGGGAATCTGCAGGGCGACCCTGTAGAATGTCCGCTGCCGTCTCCGCTCCTGCCGACGAGCTGATCTCCGCCAGGATGGACGCGGCGGCGAGCAGCAGCTCCGCCAGACGAGAGTGCGCCTCCCGGAGCACGGCCTCGGTCCCCCGCCGCTCCTCCGGCGCCGCCGGCGGATCCTGCAGCGTGGGCCATTCTTCGTCCTCACCCCCCGACGGCAGCTGGCCCGGGTCGTCAAGGTTGTCCTCGCGGTCACTCCCGTGGGTCCGAACGGTCTTCCTCGTATCCATGCTTGGAAGACAGTTTCACTTCTGACGCCAGTTGAAGTATTGGAAATGACGGCAGGAAACTCCTTGACGGGTAACACACTTCTTTTATTAAATCTTCACTTATCTCGATACAACGTGTAGTCTCTATTCTTCCGCGTACGGTCACCAGACACCGGTACAACTCGTAACCTCTTCTCTTCTTATAACACACCGTACTGAACTCGTGTAGACTCCAAGCCTCTAGCTACACACGCCTCACTCGTCTCGTGTAGACTCGCCTCGTGTAGACTCTTCTCGTGTAGACCCTATGCCTCTGGCTACACACACATCACTCGTCGTGTAGACTCTTCTCGTGTAGACTCTATGCCTCTGGCTACACACACATCACTCGTCTCGTGTAGACTCTTCTCGTGTAGACTCTATGCCTCTGGCTACACACACATCACTCGTCTCGGGTAGACTCTTCTCGTGTAGACTCGTCTCGTGTAGACCCTACGCCTCTGGCTACACCCATATCACTCGTCTCGTGTAGACTCTAGGCCCCGGCTACACACTCGGCATGCTGACACTGCATGCTCACACTACCCCCGCCTCTGGGTTACACAGAGTCCCGGTCCTCGCAGGACAGCGGGACTAGGTGCCGCAGGGCCCTGGCTCTTCTTCCCGTCTTCAGTCTTCGCTGGTTACACTCCACCCGTGCGCCTCTGCGCATCCCCTTATATAGTCGTTCCTCCCGGGAGACGGAGCGGATGCGGACCTCGATGCGAGCATCGCTTGTTAGTGAACCAATCACACCGCGTTATCTGTACGATCCTTTTTCCCCAACGCGTGTTTCCACTCACCAACCAATCACGCCGTGCTGCCACTCGATCACTCCCACACCAGCACGTCACCGGCACCCAGCCAATCAACACCACACAACCCACGATCCCGCGCTGACCCCTGATCCCTCACCGTCAGCGCGCGTCACCACCCACACATCCAATCACAACGCGCTGGCACCTGATCGCTACCCCAGCGCGTATCACCACTACAAATGTAAAAACAAAACGCCTCTGTCCACCCAGCACAATGTTATGTATCGTGAAACATCAATCTATTCTCACATTGACAATTCAACTGAAGCATTTTTTCCCCATTAAAAATACTAAATGTAAAAGAGTAAAACTTATAGGCTGGTGTTTCATGCTGCCACCCTTGGAGTTACCATTGAGAGGTGGAACACCTCTTCCAAGACATGTGGGAAGTGTGCAGGAGTCGGTCAAATACCCTCTAGATGGGCTGTCGTTGGCTAGAACAAAATAGTATGCTAACCAGTTTCAAGATAGCTGGTCTTCGTGGAAGAGTAGGCCAAAAGTCCGGTAATTAATTGCGACAATTAACGGTTTTGATTTCACAACTCTGGTAGGAATGCAGACAACTGATTTGACCAATTTGAGAGGTAACATTCATGTTATTCAATATATACCTGCGAAAACATCGCAGAAAAATAGTCCTCTTTGTCCGATGTTTGAGGTTGTTTGTTCATACTTCACTACACAGAACAGGTTGGTAAAGGTGAGGAACATAGATGTCGGAGAATAGCACAGAGAATAGTACCGTGCAATTGATATTACTGCACTCTCTATATCACGAGTTCTATGCATGTGAAATAAACCACTGCGATGACGATCTGGGCTTGTGTCTTTGTCTTTATTATTTCTTTCCACAGCTGGACAGCGTCGCTCTCTGTCTCTCTCTGGCATGTCTGCACTCCGTCCTGCACGGCTGGTGGTTACTCGCCTCTCTCTCTCAACCTCTCCCGCTCCCGCGCACCGCTGACAGGCGGTGCACTGGGAGGAAGCCTCCGGCCCGAGCGACGTGGCCCCGCTCTCTGACTCCACACACTGACCCCGAGCTCTCTTCCGCTTCCCCTTATATCCCCTGGCCTACGTCACCAATCCCCGCCTACAGCCACGCCCCCTCACGAACCTTCGAGATGGTTACTTCCCCCAAGTATTTTGAGCTCCGCCCCTAACCTCGGCCCATCCCTCTAATTGGGTGATGGCCCAAGCGGCGGAGCCTATCCACTGATCGGCGCTCATCGATGAACTCTCGTATTACACATGGTTGACGCCCATTCAAGCACTTTCCAGACTGAAACTTGTTTAACTTCTAATATCTGATGAGATCAGGTACATGCCCGATAGTGTTATTGGCAGAACATTATTGATTACAACAGATTCACAAACCAGGATATCAGCACTGCCGTGTCAGGGATCACATCAACATTGCTGATATCCTGGTCTGTTTGATATCCTGTTTCGTTTGCTCACTGTACACTGTACACTCCAAATATAACTTATCTGTTGACTTAAAGCTTTAGTGACTGCAGGAATTCATATTCTTGGGTATTTCGGTAAAGTCACGTAGATAGGTTCACCCCAACCATTGGGAAAGAACCATCTGAGGACTCAATGAAAACCATCACCTTGCCATACATAGCAGGGGTCACTAATATACTTACAAAATCATGAGCAAACACAAGATCCAGGTTCGATATAACACAGTACATACAATATGTGATCTGATCCCATTTGTGAAGGATGTGATCCCTGACATGCAATACCCCAGCGTCTACAAACTAAGCTGTGTCTGCGGCAATAGTTACATTGGGGAAACTAAGCGACAGGTATCGTACCGTGTTCGTGAACATAAGGCATATCTGAAACATGGTAGGACCAATACCTCGGCTGTGGCTGATAATTGTTTTAATGCGATGGGCTCACACAACATTTATTTCTCGAAGAAGAAGGTACTGAATATCAACAAAGATTCGTTCATGAAGCCATCCATATTTATAGACAGAAGACACAATTTCAACCGAGAAGATGGGTGCAAACTGAGCAATCATTGGAAGCACTTTATCAACCAGTTTAAGTCATAATTGGCTATGATGTTTCCATCCTACCACCTTCTGATGTTAGTTGTGCTTTACACCCATTTCAAACTTACACTTTCACAGGGTTCACACTAGCAGTCACTTCGCGTGCCGACCCCTTGGTTGCGGCTCTGCGATCTGCCATTAACATGCTAATCTCTTATTAACATGCTCATTTTCATCTGGCAGCCCTTTGATTGGTGAAAAAACAACTATCGTCGGGTTGGCAGCCCACCACTTACATTATCATTGGCTGCTGATATTTAGGCTACGCCCATTTCAAACCCTTATAAAAAGTTTGCCTTGGAAGCTAACCCCCCTCTTCCTGAAGACGACCGCTTGTGTTGCGATCAAAACGTGGTAGTTTTTTGTTATTTTCTTTGAACCTATCTTCGTGACTTTACCGACAGACCCAAGAATATAACATATCTGCTCTATTACAAGATGCTGATGGCACAATTTGAATATGATGCATACAATGAGATGAATCTCAAAAACACACAATCCAGATATGGAAGTAACCTACTTTCTGTGCTGTCATTTACCTGGTCCGCAGCTGCTGCACTGTGCACACTTATCTTCATGGTTGACTCTGTTCATGAAGCTGCCCTCAGGGCATAGATCACACGCCACTCTCATTTGATCAGTTATGCAGTCGATCACCTTGTACGTCTGGAGGACAAATCAGCGTGAGCAGGCCAAGAGATAAGACTTCACTTTTGAATGGGAGTTCGGACTTCACGTCAAACCAGGAACTGATTGTTTGGGAGAGAGCCGACACACTTTACACACGAGCCTTTTAGGAACAATGCATCAACTCGAAGTGTAGTGCTGTGTTTTTCTTTATTACAAATTAAACCATCTGGTGGGGCCACTTGGAATGGCAACACCCATTGGAGTTCTTTCCGTAGTGTGTCAATCTGGCCAGCAAACAGGCACCTGGGTGCCACGCTTTTTGTTTCACACGGGAGTAGGCGTAGGGCAACGGTTCTCAACCTGTGGTCCGCAAAGCCGTGGGAAGTTGTCCACAGACTTCTGCTGTTCTTGAATGTTATCGTGACAATCGAATGGCGAGGGGAGGGAAGTGTTATGAGCCTGGATAGCCATGTCCGTGTGGGATTACCTGCAGAGCACAGCTCACAACAGACTCCTCGTTGTGATTTGTAGAATCCATCAACACACTCCTTGGCGAGACACAACTTGTGCAGTAAAGAAATCTGTGGAGGGGATCCACACAACATGGAGAGATTGGGCAATCAGGGGGAGGAACTAAACAGCAAGAAGGCACAGCCAAAAGAAGGACAAAAATGCGCTGTCTGCTTTACTCACAGTGGATCTGAATATCTTCTGACATTTGGAAGGAGGTGGCCATTGTGTGCCATGTCATAGTCCACATTTGATAAATACATTTAAAAAATACTCAATTGTGAAAAACATAGCAATCATCGCCCCGATTGACAAATGATTACCCATTTGCAGCCCAGGTCCCGAGTCACCTCATGGCCACAGGGACAGCTGCCACTAGGACTGCCCTTTTTACATGTGTAATAAACGACTTCCACGACGACTCTTGAAATGGTGCTTCTTTATTAAACTGTAGTACTGCACAGCTCCGCTCCTTCTTTCTCCGGGTAATTTCCTTTTTATCAATGCTGTGGATGAGGAGTTCTCTCCGTCCCACTATCGAGGTTCGCCACTCTCTCCGATCACGCCGCTGCCTGGCGGCGTGTCGGGGAGAAGAGGCGAGCTCCGCTGGGGGATCTGCCACGTGGTTGGTGGCGAGTAGAGGATGAGCAGCGACGCAGTCTGGACCCAAGGCTTCCCACACCGACCACGAGTCCTCCCCTGCCTCTGCTTATCATCCTCCCAGCGGAGCTAAGCTCCGCCTCGTGAAAACTTCCCGATGGTTCCCGAACATCTTCTCCGACTCCGCCCATCACCTTTGGCCCAGATATTATCCCCGCTTAGGATTGGATGCCGATTATCCAATAGTGCCCGTACAATTACACCCTGACACCCACTAGATAGTGACCTCTCTTATCCATTATTATGTTGCTCTGGTACATGCCGACCTCAGTGCACCCAGCAGTATAAATTGGTTCACCACAGTTATCCGAACAATGGGCAGGTTCTGGTGGTTAAACTATAAGTCCTCCGACATCTTCCGAGACATGTGACCAAACTGAAATAGTAGGCAAAATACCCTCTAGAATGGATCTCTAGATCTCCCTCTTGTGGAAGCCCTTCCGCCAGCATTGGATTAAGCAATCAATTGCTGGGCTGCACCTCTACCTTTTACCATGTTCGGGTAAATTTGTGATATATTTAATAATTCAAATTATATGTGTACCTTTAATACAGTATTCCTTTCTCAACGTTTTATCCATCTCATATATTTTATTCCGATATGAATGTCTTGCACAAGCTACAATACACAGCAATTTATATACTGCACCACAGTGTATATAGATGTAATAGTGTTCCAGGAGACCTTGACACCGGGGTTGGAGGCACACGTATTTATTCCGTGTCGGTACAGTACAGCACTGACATACAACACTGGAGGGGGTATCGGCCCCCTCACCCGTCTAACTGGGGATACACTTCTAGCTACGCCTAGCCTACCCCTGGGTCCTCCACTAACGGGCTAGGGAAGGCTAGCTAGCCCGACACTGGTAAGTCGGGCTCACGGTACCCGGAGTCTCAGACCAGCTCTTACAAGAGCACCGGCTCTGGCTCTCGGGACCACGCCACTGGCTCGATCCTGTTCGGCCCTGATAAGGGCGGCGATCCAGGGGAGTCCAGGGCTCTATCTATGACGATCTTTGGTCTTCACTGGTTAGCTTCAACATCTCTCTCTGAGCCCTCCGGCTCATCCCCTTTTATACCAAAACCCCCCGCTCCGAGTCAGCCCCCCAGGCTGCCCGATGCGGACGTCGCTGGGAGCACCTTCCCGTGCACCGACATAGCCACGCCCACTGTGTTTCTTTCCCATCTGATCCCATTGTATAACAGCCCCTCCGTAACACCCCTACATATATACAAAGGTTTGCCAAACACACAGCATTTCTATACATAATGTGAGAGTGTCAGGCTACCTAAAATCGACTTGTCACTGTGCATATATGTGTAAAGACCGAAACACAACAGACGACTTACCTGACGATGAGTAATGCCATGCGTGCAAAGACGGGAGTAACTAAACAAAACAAGGCCCCTGATCAGTGCCCCTAATCTGGGAGAGGCCACGTGGGGTGGATGACGGAGAAAAGGAAAGTGCAGAGGGGGTTCCTGGAAATGAATTGGCTAGAGACAAAGAATTGAAGGGATTGGAGGAAAGATACAAATGCAAAGGGCGGGAAAACGACGGTTGACCGAGAGGAGAACGGTTGACAACCGTTGTAAGAGGAGGATGGGGATTGACTGAGGGAGATAGGTCGAGGAAACCTTCGAGAAAGGAGGCTTGAGGGGTATAAAAAGGGATACAACAAGGGGAAGAGACACTTGGAGAGAAGACGAAGCTCGTATCTGAAGAACCGAAGCTCGTGCTTGAAGACAGTATTCGTGCCAACCAATAAAGGCTCTTAATAAATTGGCAATAAATTGGCAATCGTGTGTCGGTCGTCACTTCGTTGTTAACTATATCCAGAGCGAAATTAGTTATATGTGTAGTGGCATCGCGGATCTCACTGTGTGGTGACTGCCCTAAAGAGGCACGGCATGCGATGTACTCACATCGCGGATATCACGTATGTAGCGACATCGTGAATGTCAATAAGGAATGCCAGCTTGAGCGAGGCACGACGTGTGATGCATTGTCATCGCGGACACCCCGTAGGTGGGTGTAGTACCAGCCCTAGAGGAGGCTCGGTGTGCGTCGGGATAGCGCTCAGTGGCACCACGCGTGGAGTGTCGTGCTGACTCCTACAGGAGGGAGTGTGGGAGTGTCAGCCATGGGATGAGGTTACCCCAGACCATGGCACTCTGGTTGACCCTGGAAGGCACGTGACGGATAAGATCTACACAGGGGCCCCAAGTGGGGGCTGGGGGTGGTCACGTGCCAGGGCGAGATCCTGCTAGATGTTTCGAGAAGGTGGTCGTGGCCAAGGGCAGGGCCAGCCACGGCCAGCGAGCATATAAACCGTGTCCCTGACAGGGACCGGGGTTCAGCGTTGCTGTTGTCATCTGGAGATCTACGATCTACGTTCTACGTCCAAGAAGAAGTCACCAACACTTGGACGAAGACCCAAGCCAGGGTCCTGTCCATTGTAGCTACTCCCAGTAACTAGTGTAGCTAGCCTGGTGGTCCACCACCAAAGGTTATCTGATAAAGGGGTAGTAACCCCTTTGTAGTAGGTTTTTACCCTTTCAACTGGTACAAAAACTGACACCTTTATACAAGGCATCATGTTTGCTGGTAAATGAGATGTCCCATAGTGTAAATGCTTACCCCGAGCTCTCAATACTCTGATAGTGCACTGTCTTTGAGTTGTACACCTTTTGGCGTCATCTGGTCCAACACCAATGGAGACTAGGCTCTAAGAAAAGCTGTCTCGGGTGTGGACCAATCAACTTCAAGGACAATGCATATCATTATCATCATCAGAGTTGTTTCTTTTTGTTTGCATTTTTACTGCTTGTGTTGTGGTTATTCCAAACATGATGCTTTGTATAAAGGTGTCAGTTTTTGTACCAGTTGAAAGGGTAAAAACCTGCTACTCTATTTTGCCACTGGTAAAGGAGATGTCTCATAGTATAACCCCTTTGTGTTAATGTATTGGTGTTAATACATGTGTTGCTTCCAAAGAGTACGTCTGCGACTAAGTAGAATCCACTACACATGTATTCATACCATGTACCTTGCATATTCTCAATACATTTCCCCCCTTAAACTTACTATTTTAGTTGTTTCTTGCCCCACCCCTACCAATACCCGCCATTTATCACTCAGTGACGATGTCACCACGGCGCCTGTGACAGGCCAGGTGCACTTTGAGGCCAAGTGAAATGCCGAAGGCCCTTTGCTGACAGGAGGTATCGGGACCAGCAGGTGCCATAGGTTGACTGACTGAGATGACTACTGGCAGGTGCACCATCCGTCCCCCCTACTGTCCCCACCTACCACTACAACTGCTGCCCATACCCACTCTACTCCCACCACTATCCACTCACGCTGCTTCTCACTCTAATTCAATTGGCTTTATGGTTGATTGTGCCTGAGCCTGCAGCTGGAATTTGCTGCATGATGTGACAATTGACATTTGGGTAGCAGGCTCTCCTGTAATATCACGGGCTCCTGAAAATACAATTTTATCAAAACGACTAAAATGTAAAGATTGTATTGAATATGTTGAATCAAACACATCTCTGTATATAACATTTGGTGTAAATTGACGATCATTTCCCAAAAGTTTTTCTTGAGATGAGGTCTCTTGAATCACCACTTGATTTGGTTGGATTATTGCATCTTGACAACGCAACATAAAGTTGTCCATGGGAAAAAAGAGGTTCGTTAAAATTAAGTCCACAATACTCATAAGTTTGTCCTTGTGACTTATTGACAATGGTATCAAATTCACATCATGTGGTGCCAGATCTATTCTGGGAATGAAGTCAATATCTCTACGATTGGATTCTGAAATGATTTCAGCCACAACAAAATTCCAGTTTCTTTCACGAATCACCAGACGTGTGCCAATGCATAATCAATTTTGGGGGATGAGATTTCGAATCAGCATTACAATGGTTCCTTTTTTCAAAATCAATTTGTGAGGTGGCATTCCAGATGGTGTTAGCGTGTGCAGAAATTCGACTTGATAATTATTGACGTCACTCGGATCCACATAGCCTAACCAGGGTTACACACAGCATACAGTGTCAAATGGTAGGCACAGATCACACAAACTACGTGTTTAATATTGAGGAAAGAGGGAAGGCCAAGCTGTGGAGTTCTGGTAAATGTGTAGGGTCTCTATTGCCTCACAAAACAGAAAACATAAATCCGATAAGAAACACATTATGTATTCTTACACAATTGTCTATTCATTAAAGGAGCATATTAGTGGACTACATTAGGGAAGAAAGAGCAGAAGAGAAGGGGAGGAATAGGGCCCAGAGGGCCGGGGGCAGCCCTGCTTTTCCTGTTGGCCAGGGAGTGAGCGCCACTCCTGTGCTTGTGAAGCTGCTCTCGATAGAGTTCAGCAGTGGAGAAGGTGTAGTGGTTCAGCAGTGTAGAAGGTGTAGTGGTACAGCATTAGAGAAGGTGTAGTGGTACAGCAGTGGAGAATGTGTAGTGGTACAGTAGTAGAGAAGGTGTAGTGATACAGCAGTGGAGAAGGTGTAGTGGTACAGCAGTGGAGAAGGTGTAGTGGTACAGCAGTGGAGAAGGTGTAGTGGTACAGCATTAGAGAAGGTGTAGTGGTACAGCAGTGGAGAAGGTGTAGTGATACAGCAGTGGAGAAGGTGTAGTGGTACAGCAGTAGAGAAGGTGTAGTGGTACAGCAGTAGAGAAGGTGTAGTGGTACAGCAGTAGAGAAGGTATAGTGGTACAGCAGTGGAGAAGGTGGAGTGGTATAGTATTAGAGAAGGTGTAGTGATACAATAGTAGAGAAGGTGTAATGGTACAGCAGTGGAGAAGGTGTGGTGGTACAGCAGTGGAGTGGGGATAGTGGTACAGCAGTGGAGAAGGTGGAGTGATACAGCAGTGGAGAAAGTGTAGTGCGTTCATCATGGCGGCGCACACAGTTGCAGCAGCTCAGTGTCTACCCGGTCGGGGCCTTGTATGGTTGTTTATGTTCGCGTTATGTCTTGTTTTGTGTTCATTTTGCCGGGCAAGTAACACCTTTAGCCGGCACGATCTCCTTAAGATCAGACTATGTTACGATCGGAGTGTTACAAGCGAGTTTCTCCGTCTTCACAAGATTCCAGTGGAGTTAGCGAGGAGGCCCGGCTCTCCGTGGATTATCATCCCGGCGGGGAGGAGGCGAAGGCGGCGTAGAGAGAGAAGACAGAGGCGAGGCTGCAGGGCCGGTGCGCTAGCCAGGCTACGGAGGCAGCCACTCAAACCACCGCTACCCAGCCTATTTCTCACGAACGCCAGATCCATCGCGAACAAAATGGATGAATTGAGGCTACAGACTACAGCGAACAACGTAGTGAAGGACAGCTGCATTCTGCTTTTCACAGAAACCTGGCTTCATTCATCCATCCCGGACTCTGCTATTGAGCTCGCAGGCTACACAGCACAGCGCCAGGACAGAACAGTAGACTCCGGTAAGAGCAGAGGAGGGGGGCTCTGTGTGTACGTGAATAAGAGCTGGTGTACTAACACTGTGACTGTAGACAGCCACTGCTCCCCAGATCTGGAGTATGTGACTGTTAAATGCAGGCCGATTTACCTCCCAAGAGAGTTTACTGTGGTCATGATAACTGCTGTTTACATCCCACCGGATGCTAATGCTAACTCAGCTATTGGACTTTTACATGGCAGCATTAGCATTCAGCAGAGCAAGTATCCTGACGCTGTGCTGATTATAGCAGGGGATTTCAACCATGCAGACTTAAAAGCAGCACTCCCTAAATTCCACCAGCATGTTAAGTGTGCTACTAGGGGAACTAAGATTCTGGACAAGGTCTACACCAACATCAAACTAGGCTACAGGGCTAGACCACTACCACACCTGGGCCAGTCTGACCATTTGTCCATGCTTTTGATCCCTGCATACGCCCCCATCAAGAAAACGGCTCCTACCATCACAAAAACTGTCGCCATCTGGCCTGAGGGTGCCACCCAGCAGCTGCAGGACTGCTTTGATAGGACCAACTGGGGGGTCTTCGAACATCAGGACCTGGAGGTGTTCACATATAGTGTATTGTGCTACATTAAAAACTGCATAGACACTGTCACTGTGGACAAACGCGTTCGGGTCTACCCCAACCAGAAGCCCTGGATGACCCGGGAGGTCCAGCAACTGCTGAAGGAGAGGAACATCGCCTTCAACTCCGGAGACAAAGCTCTCTACAGCACAGCCCGAGCTAACCTGAAGAGAGGCATCCGCGAGGCCAAAGCAGACTACAGGAGGAGGATTGAGGAATGCCTGGACAGTAACGACAGCAGGCAGGTGTGGCAGGGAGTCCAGCACCTCACCAACTACAGGGCCAACCTCGGAGCTGCTGATGGTGACACCGCTCTGGCAGAGGAGTTGAACCTCTTCTTTGCCCGCTTTGAGGTGACACCACAAGGGACAGCATCACCAAACCTCACGGCCCACAGCAGCTTAAACCTCACAGTAGAGGAGCATGAGGTGAGGCGCACGCTGCGGGCCGTCAACCCGAGGAAGGCTGCGGGACCTGATGGCGTCCCGGGACGTGTGCTGAGGAACTGTGCTGACGAGCTGGCTGGAGTCTTTACAAGGATTTTCAACCTGTCTCTGGAACAGTCCACTGTACCACCCTGCCTAAAGTCCTCCACCATAGTCCCCCTGCCCAAAAAAACCCACATTTCCAGCTACAACGACTACCGGCCAGTAGCACTCACGCCAGTGGTGATGAAGTGCTTTGAAAAACTGGTCCGGAGTCACATCATAGGAAGCTTGCCCCGAAACCTTGACCCCCACCAGTTTGCCTACAGAGCGAACCGATCCACGGAGGACGCCGTGGCCACAGCACTACATGCTGCACTGTCACACCTGGAGCAGCAGGGGAGCTATGTGCGGATGCTCTTCGTGGATTACAGTTCTGCGTTCAACACCATCCTCCCACACAAACTGGTGGAAAAACTGGGCGACCTGGGGATTCCACATTCCACCTGCATGTGGATACATAGTTTCCTCTCGGGCCGCAGACAGAGGGTCAGAGTGGGCCGTCATACATCCACAGCCCTGAGCCTCAGTACCGGCTCCCCCCAGGGCTGTGTACTGAGCCCCCTGCTCTACTCCCTCTACACACATGACTGTGCCGCCGTCCACCATAGCAACACCATTGTGAAGTTTGCTGATGACACCACAGTGGTGGGGCTCATCTCTGGGGGGGATGAGTCTGCCTACAGGGACGAGGTGGAGCGGCTGACAGCATACTGCAGGGGCAACAACCTGCTCCTTAACACCGCAAAGACCAAGGAGCTCATAATAGACTACAGGAGAAAGAAAACGGACACTCCACCACTAATCATCAGCGGGGACTGTGTGGAGAGGGTGGCAGACTTCTGCTTCCTGGGAGTCCACATTGGGGAGGGCCTGACCTGGAGCGCCAACAGCACTGAGCTTCTGAAAAAGGCTCAGCAGAGACTTTACTTCCTGAGAATCCTCAGGAATAATAACATCACACAGAAACTGCTGGTGTCCTTCTACCGAGCCTCCATCGAGAGCATTCTTACATACTGCATCTGTGTATGGTACACCAGCTGCACAGTGGCTCAGAGGAAAGCGCTCCAGAGGGTCATCAACACAGCCCAAAAGATCGCCGGCTGCCATCTCCCCACACTGGAAGAACTACACAGTTCACGTTGCATCAAAAAAGCACAGATCATTCTAAAGGACTCTTCACACCCTGGACACTCACTGTTTGAGCTGTTGCCATCAGGCAGACGATTCAGATCAGTCAAAACAAGGACAAACATATTCAAACAGAGCTTTTATCATACAGCGATCACCACACTCAATAATGCTAATTAATTATTAAGTAATAGTGTTTACAATTGAATGTGATTAGAGATGTGCAATGACAAAATGTAACCTTATGTGGGTATGTGGGTATACTTGGGCTGTTTTTATATATAGTATAAATTGATTATCTTTCATTTAATTAAATTTTTATTTTCTTGTTTTATTTAATTTAAATTTATGAATGATGCCCTGACTGGTGAGCATTTTAAATTTCGTTGTACTGGTGACAATGACAATAAACGATCTATCTATCTAGAGAAGGTGTAGTGGTACAGCAGTAGAGAAGGTATAGTGTTACAGCAGTAAAGAAGGTGTAGTGGTACAGCAGTAGAGAAGGTGCAGTGGTACAGCAGTGGAGAAGGTGTAGTGGTACAGCAGTGGAGAAGGTGTAGTGGTACAGCAGTAGAGAAGGTGTAGTGGTACAGCAGTAGAGAAGGTGTAGTGGTAAAGCAGTAGAGAAGGTGTAGTGGTACAGCAGTAGAGAAGGTGTAGTGGTACAGCAGTAGAGAAGGTGTAGTGGTTTATCAGTGGAGTGGGTATAGTGGTACAGCAGTATAGAAGGTATTGCAGTAAACCAGTGGAAATTCTCAAAACCAATTAAATGTTTTCCAGGTGTTGAATGATATAGAGCCGACAGGTACGGCAAGTCCTATTAAGGAAACTTAAAGTGAGAGATGTGGAAGAAATATTGGAGGAAAATTACAATGTATTTGTGCCTACCGAACTGTGCTCCAACCGTGCTCTGATTTTTTTGTTGTTGTAAACAAGAGGTTATTAAAATCTGCCTTTGTGTATGAGGTTGAACAGTGTATTAAATCCATCCAATACATTGGAGATATCTAAGAATCTAGACAATACATTTTCCTTCTGTCATTGTGTTCACATAATTAATCATACATCAAATATTAAATAAATACGGATACCTGCTAGAAATACACTGGCTCCACGGTCTGCTGTGACCCTCATTCATGGCGTGCACTCGTATCGATATCTATATTATTTCACTTTTTAAAACAGTTAAGGTACGAGGCAAACCATGTCACTTTCAAGAATTCAACAGTAAAACATATATTCAATCAATCAATATATCACTATCAAATAATTTTTATTCCCCATTGGCTTCCTTATGAATTGACTTAATTTGTACACTGTAAGTTTGTGTTGAAGTCGAAGCAATCAAACACACGACGAACGGACGTGTTATCCATGTACATCCTGAAAATCGAATATCTCGAGTAGTTTTTATTCAACCAATAGAATATGAAATCAAAACGTTTAAATATTGAATTAATTTCTGATCACAGACTCCAACTTTAGATCAACAGGACAACTTAACCACAACAGTAAAATTAGGAATTTAACCCTCACAACCACCACGCATAACATCACTTCAACAAATGAAAGGAGACTATTAGCTGCTGACACTTGAGAACCTCGTTTAATAACAAAGTCCGTATGAGTCACTTGGTCTCTCTGCAAGCCTATGCGTCTCTGAGTCATTATGTGTCTCTGTGTTTGTTTGTGTGCTTCTGTGCGAGTCCCTTGGTCTTTGTAAGAGTTTGTGGGTCATTATGTGAGTCAGTGAGTCTTTGTGAGTTTCTGGATCTCTGTGAGTTACTGATGTTCAGGCTGAGACCATAGTCACTAAACTTGAGGTTCCAGTTTAGTCACAGGCAGTTGAACATTGGATTATATACCATAACCTCAGCAACACATTAACCCTTTAATTAACAAACTAATTAGAGAATGTGATAGGTCGTCCTCACCATGAGCAGGAGTTTTACTCCCATCATGAGCCCTGCTGGGTTCCTTCGCGAGGTCATGATGCTCCCCTCTCCTCGCCACAGACTTCCAGACTCCCACATCCAATGTTCAGCACTCGTCCCGCTCAAAACCCAAGTCCCGAACTCATGACCTCCATTCACTGCCCCCCTATGTCCCTTGGCTTTGCATAAACAGTTGTTAAGAGCGAACTTAGATGTGATTTTTGTCCTTGCAGATATGAGTGTCTATGGAGCATCAGAATCGCCTCGCGCTGCTGACGATGAACGTTGAATGTGGCGTTTAGGTTCAGCTTCCGTGAGTGTTTGACGTGATAGCGTTTATGAGAGGGAGGGGGTAATTTCAAAGACCTTTGCACATGCAGTAAAGAAGATATGTTTCAAACCAACAGTTACAACTTAGAAACGAGTAGAGTTTATGGAGGCAGTTTCCACCACCTACAAAGAAGAAACGACCCGTTGGCCACAACAACATCATCACTGTAAACGTCTCTATGCCTATAAGCCCAAAAAACTCCATCTAAAATCAACAAATATTCCCTCACTGAAATGTTGTTACTTAATAAAAAGTCCATGGAAATCAGAAAAATACTCAATCACAAGGAGCTCAGCCTATTATACTTGAGACGTAGAAAAATGCTGGTGACCTACACCCCCGCATCCTGGTGTAATGCGGGCGTAAACGACCTCCCGGAAGTGACGTCATGGGGGGAGGAGTTACGTCACGTGGGGGAGAGGGTAGAGGTCTATAAGGGGGGTAGCCGGAAGCAGTGGGGAGAGATCGGAGACTGGGAAAGTGTGAGGCCACGCAGGGCGAAGGGTGAGAGAGAGAGAGTGGCGAGATCGCCACACACCCGGGCCACGAGGATCGGCACCGTCGGCCAACGGTGACTGACCCCCGGGCAGCAGGAGCAGCGAGGAGGCTGCAGAGAGCAGCGGGTCTGCAAGGGAGGAGTTGGGCAGCAGGGGTCTGCGCGACGAGACAACAGCGGGTCTGCTAGGAGGGAGTTAGGCTACGTGAGCGACAGCAGCCTGGGTCTGCAGAGCAGAGAGTATATAGGGGAGTGCCGTGAGGGAAAAGAGATCGAACACAAATAAAGGACACAGGACAGAGAGAAGCGTCCGAGTCTTTTATTACACTGGTGTCAAAAGTGTAACGGCATGGCTAAACAACTGAGAAAAAAGAATATTCCGTCTCCGGCATCGGCTTCATCTTCTGACGACGATGACCTTCCTCCTGCGGTGGACCCGACTCCGGCAGAGGAGGAGATCCGTGCTGGGACGAGTGCGGGTCCGGGGGTCCAAGATGTCGCCGCGTCGGCGGACCAGTCTGCACCAAAGGACGCGGATTTAAGATGGAGTCAGATGGCGGAGCAACTTGAAACTCTCAAGAACGTACTTGCACAGTTGTGTGAGCTCGTTACGCCGAGGGCGGCGTCGGAAGGAGATGTTGGTGGTCCGCAGGAGCCCGGGTTGTCTTCGATGTCGACGCCATCAGCCACGCGGCACGAAGACGCCATCTTGGGCGTGGTGCACGACGAAAGGCGGGAAGCCGCCATTTTGGGCCCTCCGCGACGGAAGGCCGCCATCTTGTCGACACCACGCTGCGACGCCATGTTGAACATGCCACCGGATGAGTCAGCGGCTGGAGGGAGCGCGCCAAGGAGTCGCAGTCGTCACCTAACGACTGTCAAGGAATTCTCCATCGGGGGCGATTGGAGTGCGTTCGCCTGCAGATTTTTGGCAGCGGTACGCTCGGCGAGGTGGACTGACGCCGAGGCATTAGAAGTTCTTCCGACTCTCCTTCATGACGAGTCCGTTCGATTCTTTCGCTCTATAAAAGCCGCGAAGAAGAAAACATTGCGTGGTGTGTTCGACGAAATGGCAGACGCTTACGAGCCGCTGGATGATGCTCATCGCCGGTTTGTGCAACGACAACGCGCACCCGAGGAGTCTCCGGTGGCGTATAGGGGCGCGGTACTGGAGCTGGCAATGGCCGCATACCCGGAGATGGAGCCTGACCTGTTGGAACCTCTCATCCTGGGGAAGATGCTGGAGTTGGCCCCGGATCTCGGCATTCCCATGCCGGTGTGCGGTCACGAGAAGCTCACATCCCGGGCTGCGGCTAAGTGTCTGGACGCCCAGTTCAACCTGCGCCGGTGGAAGCAAGTTACGGCGTGGACGGGGGGGCCCATCGTCGAAGGGGGAGCCATGGGTTGGGACCCCAAGAAGGCAGTTTATGTGCCGGACGACAGGAGCCCGCAGGAGCTATCGGCTGCCGCTGCTCCGTGGCCGGGGCCGCGGGCTGCGCCACCGACACGGCCGCGTCAAGGCGGGGCGCCCGCAGCAAGGCGCAACAACATCGACTGTTTCCGCTGCGGGCGTAAGGGCCATTATGCCAGGGACTGCTGGGCCCGCGTCCCGGGTCCGCCCCAGGAGGAGGCCTCGACAGCGGCCGCTCCAAGAAAGGATTCGCCAGCACAGGCAAGTCGGTGCGCACCAGACACCCGGCAAGGCTTGACACCTCACTCATCACCGTTGTCATGCGATCCGGGTGTTGTTAATAACGGGAGGCCATTGACTGCGCCTTGTCGTTCGGTAACGCAGTGGCATAAGTTGGCTCGGCGGGTCGTCGCGGCCGCTACCGGTTCGTCCACTGTACCTGGGTCGATACAAGGGGTGGACGTACGGATTTTGGTAGATTCCGGAGCGTCCGCGACCATTTTTTCGGATGTAATATTCCATCTCTTGAACATCCCACCAGAGGCCGTGAGTCCGGCTTACGCTTCCTGCATCGCCGCGAACGGGGGTAGCATGGGCATTGTGGGCTAGGTTTACGCTACAATCGCTATCGGGGGAGTGTCGGCCTCGGGAATTGTGTTAATTTCGAGGTCTCTTGCGGTTCCTTGTCTATTAGGGACCGATTTTCTGGCCAAAATGCCCATTCTAATTAGAATTAAAGAGAACTGCATTCAATTACCGGAAGGCCGTAAAATTGCGTTTTTGCCGTCGCCCTGGGGGCGACCTGCTCCTGTCGCACAGGTGCAGGCGTTGTCCGAAGTGTCTGTTGATATTCCACCTGGCTCACAGATTCTCATTCCTTTGCGTTATCGGAAGCCTGTACCTGGTCGTCAAGGAGCGGTTGGGGTTTTGTTGTCGCCGTCCGCCACCATCACGGGTGGATCGGCGCTGGTTGGGGCACAAACTATTGTTCGGCCAGACCAGCAGCCGTTTTTGCAGGTGCTTAACGCGAGTGCCGAAAGCGTGTGTGTGCCGGCGGGTACCGTTGTGGCACATGCCACTACTGTGTTTACAGCTCATGATGATCTGTCCGTCCGGGGGTTTGTTGGAGGTGTTTCGGGCCCCGGAGCTGCAGATGACCGCTGGATTGCTGAATTGTGTGGGGAGAATTCAGCTCTTTCCGGGGAACAACGTTGTGCGATTCGTAAATTATTATCGAGCTATTCTGATGTGTTTAGCTCCGACGATTTGGACTTAGGACGCACCTCGTTGCTTTACCATCATATTGACACAGGGGACGCTGCCCCTATTCAGTTGAACTCGCATCGGATGAGTCCGGCTGAGCGAGAGCATGTTCGAGGGGCAGTGGATGACATGTTGGCTGCGGACATAATATCTCCGTTTAACAGCCCATGGGGCGCACCTGTTGTTTTGGTCAAGAAGAAAGATGGCAAATTGCGATTTTGTGTAGACTTTCGTAAATTAAATAAAGTGTCGGTGGCAGATGCGTATCCCCTGCCGCGTATAGACGACTCTCTCGATGCCTTGTCGGGGGCGAAGTTCTTTTCAACGCTAGATCTCTCTTCGGGCTTCTGGCAACTTCCCCTTGACGAGTCCTCGCGAGAAAAGACTGCTTTCCGTACGCCGCAGGGGTTATTCCAATTTAACTGTCTTCCGATGGGGCTGAATGCGGCCCCTGCCACTTGTCAGAGGTTGATGGAGTTGGTATTAACGGGGTTGCAGTGGGAGACATGTCTTATATATTTGGACGATATTATCGTCTTCAGCCGCACATTTGACGAGCATTTATCGCGGTTGGAGGCTGTGTTCATCAGGATGCGTTCTGCTAATTTGAAATTTAAGCCTAAGAAATGTCACCTACTGCAACACTCCATGCGTTATTTGGGGCACATCGTCAGTGCGGACGGGGTGGCCACAGATCCGGACAAAACTGCGTGCGTCCGTGACTGGCCAACCCCTGCCACGGTGGGGGATGTGCGTCGGTTTTTGGGGTTCGCCTCATATAATCGGAGGTTTGTTCCAAATTTTGCTACGATCGTGAGGCCTTTGCATCTCCTGACGGGTAAAGGACACAAATTTGCTTGGGGACCGCCAGAGGAGGCGGCGTTTCGAGGCCTACGCGATCTATTGGCTACGGCACCGACGTTGGATTATCTGGATTTTGCACATCCCTTCATTCTGGATACAGACGCGAGTGACACGGGCATGGGGGCAGTGTTATCTCAGTCCAAAGGTGGTGTGGAACGCGTGGTGGCGTATGGTAGCCGGGTTTTGTCTCCCGCTGAAACCCGCTACTGCGTCACTCGCAGGGAACTTTTGGCTATTGTTTTTTTTCTCCGCCAATTTCGACCATATCTGTACGGTCATTCGTTTATTGTTCGCACGGATCATGCGGCCTTGCAGTGTGCTCTTAATATGGACCAACCATCCGGCCAGCTGGCGCGGTGGTTGGACACGCTGCAAGAATTTTCCTTCCAAATTCACCATCGGAAGGGAGTGCGTCACGCTAATGCGGATGCACTTTCCAGGCTGCCGCAGCGATCCCCTTGCGCGTGTGCGTCGGGGACGCATAGGTGTGGCCCGATTCAGCACCCCCCTCAGCCTGTCGCGCTGGCAGTCGAAGTGCCTGAAGCTCCGCTTGAGGCGGGGCCGGCTGATGCGGGGCCGGCTGATGGGGGACCGGCTGATGGCATTCTACATCTCCCGAGGTCTGTGTGGATTCGGGAACAAATGTTGGATGATTCTTTGGTAACGTTACGTAAGCGGCCTGTGAAGGGGAGTGGGAGACTCTGTGCGGGAGGCGTGCCGGAAACCGCTCTCCATGATGGCTTGCTGATGTGGAGGGAAGGGATGCAGGAACGCTGGCGTCTTGTTGTACCGGCATCATTGCGGTACGAATTGATTAGGACTCTGCATTGTGACACGCTTTTACATCTGGGGGTGCAGAAGACGCTATTGACGCTGCAGCGAGACTACTATTGGCACGGCATGACGACGGATGTCGTCGGGCACGTTCGCGCGTGTCCCGATTGTGCCCACCGTAAGCCACCTAAACATCCATATGTGCCGCCGATACAATCTATTCAGGTGTCTCGAGTTAATGAGTTGGTGGCGTTAGATATTTTGGGACCCTTTCCGCCATCCACTAGGGGAAATGAATATTTGCTGGTAGGGGTGGAGTACCTCTCCCGCTGGCCGATGGCCTGGCCCTTGCCTGACCAGTCAGCGGCGTCTATCACAGACGCCTTTCTATTTGGGTATGTTATGGACAAAGGGGCGCCGGAGAGGCTCCTTACAGACCAAGGCCGGAATTTTTCCTCTAAATTGTTGGGGGAGGTGTGTGCGGCTCTGGGTACAAAAAAAATACGGACATCTCCCTACCACCCACGAACGGATGGTATGGTTGAACGGCTTAATCGGACCCTGTCCGCCATGTTGTGCCATACGGTTAGTGAAAAACAATCGGATTGGGATTTGCATATCCCTGGGGTGCTTTCAGCGTACCGGATAACGCCGCATGCGGCTACAGGATATTCGCCGTTTTTTCTAATGTACGGTCGTGAAAACGTACCGCCGATTAATGAACAGTTGGGAACCGGAGCGAGGGGACCTGTCAAGCCTCTTCCTGATTATATTCAGGACACCGTTCGCAGAGTTACTGAGGCGCGGGTAGGGGCTCGCATGGCTACGGCCAAAGCCCAGGCTTGGAACGAGCGGTGTGCGCGACGTTCGAAAAGGGAATGCCCCTGGAAAACGGGGGACCTGGCCTGGCTCCATTGTCCACAGGTGCGGCCAGGTACCTCTCCTAAGTAACATAAGCCATGGCAAGGGCCGGTTCGCCTCATCGAGGTTCCCAACCCGCAGTCGGCGCGTGTTCGGTTTGGTTCTCGGCGTTGGTTCGTCCATACATCTCGGTTGAAACCATACGTGGCCCCTCGCCCGGATGCGTCATCTCCTGAGGTTGCCTTGCCGGGGTCTGTTGCTGCCGACTCGCCCTTGCCTGTGCCTGCTGACTTTGCTAGAGCGCCTGTCGTGCCTTTCACAGACGAGCCGGCCGTGACGCGGCAGGGGAAAGAAGACTCAGCTCGGGGTGCGCCTACCACGGCTGCGGAACCCTTGAGGCCCGCAGCCCTTCCAACCCCGCCGCGGACACGATTGCGGGACGCCTCTGATGCTGCGCCTTCGAGAATAGGGGACCGGGACGTTGCCAGGCTTCCAATAGCGACAGACGAACTTCAGCCTGTCGCTCTTAAAACCCTGCCACGTTCCCGCTCGGCGGGAGGGCCACCGACCATCCGGGATGGCCCGGCGACCCGCACCCGCTCGAAATCCCTCACATTTCGTTAATTATTGTGTTGTGTTCTTGTTCTTTCGGTATATTATGGTGTGTTCTGTGTCCTTTTTCGTATTCGGTCGTGTTCGCTCGCATTGCTTATTGGAGTTGTGTTCAGCCGAGGTCGGCTGGATTTTCTCTACGTGGGAGGGTGGTGTAATGCGGGCGTAAACGACCTCCCGGAAGTGACGTCATGGGGGGAGGAGTTACGTCACGTGGGGGAGAGGGTAGAGGTCTATAAGGGGGGTAACCGGAAGCAGTGGGGAGAGATCGGAGACTGGGAAAGTGTGAGGCCACGCAGGGCGAAGGGTGAGAGAGAGAGAGTGGCGAGATCGCCACATACCCGGGCCACGAGGATCGGCACCGTCGGCCAACGGTGACCGACCCCCGGGCAGCAGGAGCAGCGAGGAGGCTGCAGAGAGCAGCGGGTCTGCAAGGGAGGAGTTGGGCAGCAGGGGTCTGCGCGACGAGACAGCAGCGGGTCTGCTAGGAGGGAGTCGGGCTACGTGAGCGACAGCAGCCTAGGGCTGCAGAGTGAAGAGTATATAGGGGAGTGCCGTGAGGGAAAAGAGATCGAACCCAAATAAAGGACACAGGACAGAGAGAAGCGTCCGAGTCTTTTATTACACTAGCAACCCCAGTAGCAAACTTTGACTTCTATGGACAAGCACGTGTTTGTGCCTCAAGGAGGCCGATTGGCATCCACAAATCACGAGTTACGAGTGGCTGCACCTCGTCCATTGTTTCCGACGAGCAACCACCGCATAAAGACAACTCACAGAACTCCCTTCTGAAAGGTCAAAAAACCACCCACAACACAGGATAGTGAGACCGTAGGCGATCTGTGGATCACTAAAGGTGGATGAACCTCAAAGGCAAATTGCGCCCACAAGTAACAACTCACAGAACTCTCTACAAAATGTCACATGGATTGGCAATGTATAGAGAGCCCGCTTAGGCTCTGCGGTGGCTGTAATGAGCCTGCGTGTGGACCCTACCCCAGAACTCTGGAGTCATAAACGCAATGCTTAAACAAAGTACACAAGTGTGTAAATGGTTAACAGAGATGTTGGTTTACAATCCTGTTGACGATTGTGTTAAGGGAATCCACGACACGACAGTGAGACTCTATGTAATGTGTTGATGACTGATGCGGATGAACTCTGCCTCTCCAGCAGTGGAGTCACCGTTCGGTGGCAGTACAGCCACTGAAACGATGAAAGAAAATAAGAGGAAAGGAGATCCAAAGGGATTATAGTGGCAGGGATGAAGGTAAATGGCATCAAGTAGGCAGAGAGCCCATACTGGCACTGACAGTTAATATATTTACAGATGACTTAGGGAGCACAATGACATCTGCCTTGAGTGGGTGGTTGAGTGAGTGTGACCTGCAGGGTAGACGAAGTCCTCAACATAGATAGGGATCACATCCTTCACAGATGGGATCAGATCGCGCAGTGCCAGGCTAGGTGCACGTGGATGAGGCTATTGGGTAATTGGAGGCATCTTCTTGGTTCTTTCGGTAAAGTCACGTAGAAGGGAAGTAATAAAATAATAAAAATAAAACATAATAAAATAATTCTCACGACGTTTCGGCCACAACGCAAGCAGCCGTCCTCAGGTGAAGAACAGGTCTGTCGAGAAGACAGAGTCTGAATGACAACCCTAGGCTTGGAGCGTCTTTTTAAGCTGGGTCGGAGGGGGGGAAGAGCGCCTTGACAAAATAATTTGCATATCAAGAGGAATTTAGCATATATATAAGCTGGGTTGGAGGTGGAAGAAGAGTGCCTTGACAAAATAATTTGCATATCAAGAGGAATTTAGCATATTTATGGGAATGCGTAGGAGGTGGGCTGGGGGGTTTCAGAGTCATATTTTGCCCATGCAATATGCAGGATTAGTAGCATCAAAGGGAGGGGGTAGCATTAACAAAGGGAGGGAATGTTAATAGTATGTACAAGCAGGAGAACCACAGTGGAGCAAATAATGCATTCCCTGTGGAGAACACAAGATACACACTCAATGCCAGTGAGTGGACTGCGGTCTAAAAGTCACCGTTAATGTGAACAACAATCAGTTAAGATCCGAAATGGTTTATTACGTCCTTCCAATGATTGCTGAGCCAGAATCCATCTTCTCGGTTGAAATTGTCTCTGTGTTTATATATGTGGATCGCCTCATGAACGAATCTCTCATGGTAGCCAGATGACTTGCAGAGAACCTCCGTCTTGGAGAAGTCAATGTCATGTCAGCCCACTGAATTGTAACAGTGATCTGCCACGGCTGAGGTGTTTGTCCTACCGTGTTTCAGGTCTGCTTCATGTTCACGGATGCGGTCCGAGACATGTCGTTTGGTTTCCCCAATGTAACTGCTACCACAGAGGCAACTTAGTTTGTAGACGCCAGGGTACTGTATGTCTGGAACCACGTCTTTTACAGACGGGACCAGATTACAGATTTTATGTACTGTGTTGAATTGGACCTGGATCTTGTGTATAATCAGGATTTTGGAGATCTTTTTTGTGACCCCAGCAATGTAGGGTAAGGAGATGGTTTTGATAGGCTCCTCAACAGGATCCTTCTTGATGGTTGGAGTGATGGCCTTGCGGATTGTGTAGTCGGAGTAACCATTAGCCTTAAGAGCTTGGTGTACGTGTTTGAGTTCACTGGCAATGTGTTCCTGGTTGGAGATGCATTGGGCTCTATTGTATAGAGTCTTGATGAGGGAGTTCTTCTGGGATGGATGGTGTTGGGAATCCGGTTTTAGGTAAGCATCCGTGTGTGTGGCTTTCCTGTAGACAGAATGGCTCATTGAACCATCAGGTCTCCTTTTAATTAGGAAGAACTCCATCTGAAACCTGGGAATCAGGTTTCAAGTAGGAATCTGTGTGGGTGGCTTTCCTGTATACAGAATGTACCAAGGATCCATCTGGTCTTCTCTCAAACAGAATATCTAAGAATGGTAGTTTGCCATCTTTCTCCACTTCCATGGTGAATCTGATGGATGGGTGTCTGGAATTGATGTGATCCAGGAAGTGGTTCAATGCTGGGAGGCCATGTGGCCAAATGACGAAAGTGTCATCCACATACCTTTTCCACAGGGAAGGACGCAGGGTGGACGTCTGGATGGCGTCTGATTCAAACTTTTCCATGAACACATTGGCTATCACTGGTGACAAGGGGGAGCTCATAGGGGTACCCTCATTCTGTTTGTAGAAGGTGCCATTCCAAGTAAAATAAGTGTTGGTGAGGCAATGCCTAACCAGCGCAGGTACATCCAAATTCAATCCATGTTGGACCAAGTCTTCAATTATTGTTAGGATGTCAGGTACTGGGACTTTGGTAAACAGAGATGCCACATCAAAACTGACGAGGATATCGTCAGGAGATAGTGTCATGTCCTTGACCATAGAGACCAATTGGGTTGAGTTAAGTACTGTTGAAGAGGTCTTGCCAGTGAAGGGAAGCAGAGTATCTGATAGAAAACGGGCTAGTTTGTAGGTAGGAGAGTTGATCGTGGACACGATGGGCCGTAGTGGGGTGCCTTCTTTATGGATCTTGGGAAGACCATAGAATCTTGGAGGTCTAGCAGCCGAGGGTTTTTTGGAGGGACGTTTGGTTGGTTCGATTAGGGAAGTCGAACTCGAGATGATATTGTTGTTTTTTGTCGTTAGGCTGTTAGTGGGATCGCTTTTAATTTTGGAGTAACTCCCATCATTGAGTAGATCCAGAATTTTGTTGTTGTGAAGTACCGTTGATGACTCTTGGACACCGTTGGTGAGGCACACGTATTTATTCCGTACAAGTAGTCACAACTGTGGACATACAATACTAGAGGGGGTATCAGCCCCCTCACCCGGATAGCTGGGGATACTCTGCTAGCTACCCCTGACCTACCTCCTAGTCCTCCACTAATGGGCTAGGGGAGGCTTCCTGGCCCGACACTGGTCAGTCGGGCTACGGTACCCGGAGTCCCAGAGTACTATCTCTGGTTCACGGGACCACGCCGCTGGCTCGGTCCTGCGCGGCCCTGACAAGGGCGGCGTCCCAGGGGAGTCCAGGGCTCTAGCTAGACGATCTTCGGCCTTCCCTCCTTAGCTAATGCTGAGCCCCGAGCTCTCCGGCTCATCCCCATTTATACCCCCCGGAGGATCACAACTCCGGGCAACCCCCCAGGCTGCCCGGTGCGGACGTCGTTGCGGGCACCTCCCCGTGCACTCACAGAGCCCCGCCCACTGTGCTTGTTTCCCGTGTGATCCTATGCATACAGCCCTACACATACAGCCCCTCCCGTAACAGCCCTACATCACCCCCCCCTGCACAGCTCGCAGCCGTCGCGGCTGCAACAATTCCAATAAAGGTTTATTTACCCCTTGAGCCCCGCGTGTGCCTCAATTTTTTCAACCATAACGCGAAGAGAACAACAACAAGAACCAGAAAACCCCGAAGGGAAAATAACCCGACGCACCCCCCCTGAATAAATACGAATTCCGTAAAAGCAACGTATATACAAATCGCAAGGAACCCCCAACACACACACAACACAACAAAATGTGCCAGGAGCACACCACCGACGCAGAACACAGTAACCATACACGTGAAAATAAAAAATAAAAAATAAAAATTCTTCTTTTTGTGCATCACAAGAGTCTGCGCATTCTTGCGCGCGTCCTTGCCGCAGGCCCGTCACACGGGGCAACCCCGGATGGCGGACCATCCGGTGGCAGCTGTCCATTTCGAAGTGAGTCTGCGCTTGATGTCGCGAGACCCTCGGCATCCCCCATAGGGGTTGTTGGGCGGGAGCCCGTCATTCCTGGTGCACCTGGGGGCGGGACAGCCGACAACACGTCAGGCGAGAGCAGCAGAGACGGACCCTTTGAGTCGGCCGACCCCCCACATGTTTGGCCACGCGTGTGTGGAGTGGGGCCTCGCACCGCAACGAAGGGTTTCAGTCTAGAGGGGTGCACAAACCACCGGCGCTTCCCCCATTTGATGCGAACGCACTGAGGCCGCAAAACCTCGACCACCTCGACGGGGCCCCGCCACGGCCGCACCAGTTTTGAGGAGGTCGCGAGTGGTACCTGGGGACAGTGCAGCCATGCCCTGTCCCACGGCTTCCACTGTAGCATGTGCGCATGACCCAGTCTGAGGCGCTCATTCGCTTTCTGACGCCTGTCGGAATTTAGCATGGCAGCATCCCGTGCCTCAGTCAATTTCGCAAGGTTAAATTTAACATGGTCGGCCAATTTAGTTTTTCCCAGCGGCGCAGGGATCTGCAGCTGTGCCCGAACAGGTGGGTCAGGTTCGCGGCCATACATGAGGAAGAAGGGTGAAAATCCCATCGCAGCATGGGGGGCCAATCTGTATGCTGCCAGGACCCCTTGAATTTGCAAGTCCCAATCGGTCTGTGAGTCCGAAACCTGCTGCGACAACATAGACGTGATGGTTCGATGCAGACGCTCGACCATCCCGTCAGTTTGTGGGTGATAGGGAGAGGTACGAATTTTTTTCGTTTCCAGGAGCTCACAGACCTGTTGGAGGAGTTTGCCGGAAAAAATGTTTCCCTGGTCGGTCAGCAGCCGCTCCGGAGCACCTTTGTCCATGACGTAACCTTGGACAAAGGCCTCCACGATGGCTGCTGCCGACTGGTTGGCCAGGGGCCAGGCCATAGGCCAGCGCGTAAAGTATTCCACCCCGGTCAACAAATATCTATTGCCCCTAGGGGTGGCGGGAAATGGGCCCAGAATATCCAGCGCGACAAGTTCGTTCACTCTGGAGACTCTGATAGACTGCAAAGGCGGGTTTGACTCCCGTGCTGGTGGTTTTCGCTGCGCACACCGAGGGCATGATGCCAACAGATCTGCGACATCCCTCGTCATGCCTGGCCAAAGAAAATCAAGCTGGAGCAAGGCGAGGGTCTTTTGGGTACCCAGGTGGAGGAGGCGCTCATGAGCAGCCCACACCACCCTACCCCGTAACCCAGAAGGGACCACCAGCCGGTGTCGATGGGATTTCCCGTCCCAATGCATCAGCAACCCCGCGTGCATTTCCCATGCGTCGGCATAACCCGTCCCCCGCCCCGCCTCCCCGGCGCGACGACGCGACGCGAGGGGGGAGGTATCCTCCATCTGGAGGCGCCCCCATTCATTAACGGGCAAACCCAGCAGGGAATCTTTTCCCTGTTGTGCGATAGAATTTGGAAGCAATGTTTCGTCGTCGTCGGCGGCCGCCAGGACCGGAACCGGCATGTCCCCTGCTGGCTTGCAACGTCCCGACCCCAGGAGGCATGCACATTCGGAGGTGGTTGGCATGTGCGACAGAGCGTCCGCGTTGGTGTGGCGAACGCCCTTACGGTATGTGGTTTCGAAATCTAAATCCTGGAGGATCTCCAACCATCGGGACAATTGTCCCGATGGCTGTTGAACTCGCAGGGCGAACTGCAGTGCCGCATGATCTGTGCGGACGGTGAAATGCCGACCGTACAGATATGGGCGATACTGTTGGATGAAATAGACAATTGCCAACAGTTCCCTACGGGTGACACAATATCTTTGCTCCGCTGGAGACAACACCCGACTGCCGTACGCAACCACCCGTTCCATGCCGTCAACCACCTGGGAAAGCACGCCCCCAATACCCGTGTTGCTCGCATCGGTGTCGAGCAAAAATGGTTCCGAAAAATCGGGGTAAATCAAGGGAGGAGCTTTTACCAGGGCGTCCCGAAGGGAGCAGAAAGCAGCCTCCTCCTCCTGACCCCAGTGGAACCGAACCCCTTTTGATGTTAAAGCGTGTAGGGGTTTGGCAATCGTCGCAAAATCAGCGACGAACCGTCGGTAATACGACGCGAAGCCAATGAAACTCCTGACCTCTCCCACCGAGGTGGGAGTCGGCCAGGAGCTGACACACTGCGTTTTGGCGGGATTGGTAGCAATACCTGAGCGCCCCACAATGTGCCCCAAATAACGCACCGAATCGCGTAACAAATGACATTTTTGGGGTTTGAATTTCAAATTAGCAGCCCGCATCTTTAGGAAAACCGCCCGCAACCTCTGGAGATGTTCGTCAAAAGTTTTACTAAAGACGATAACGTCATCCAAATACATCAGGCACGACTCCCATTGCAATCCAGCCAAAACCAATTCCATCAAACGCTGGAAAGTTGCCGGCGCTGAGTGTAAGCCCATCGGCAACCGGTTGAATTGGAACAGGCCGTGCGGTGTACGGAAAGCAGTTTTAGGCTTTGAATCATCGTCCAGAGGAAGCTGCCAGAATCCGAAAGTAAATCCAGTGTGGAGAAGAATCGCGCTCCCGCCAAGGCGTCCAGCGATTCGTCCATCCGTGGGAGCGGGTATGCGTCGGCAACCGAAATTTTGTTAAGCCGCCGAAAATCAACGCAAAACCGCAACGAGCCGTCCTGCTTTTTAACCAGGACGATCGGCGCTCCCCAAGGGCTGGTGGAAGGAGAAATGATGTCGGCGGCTAACATGTCATCAATAGCCGATTTGACATGGTCCTTTTCGGCGGGACTTAACCGAAACGGATTCTGGCGTATTGGCGCGCTGTCACCCGTGTCAATATGGTGACGCAGCAGATGAGTGCAACCCAAATCGTATTTGTCCCGACTGAAAACGTCAGGAAATTCCCGCAGTAGCGTTCTAAGCTGTTGGCGCTCTGAATTTGACAGGTCCGTCGATCCCGCACAAAGCGCATCGAGCCACCCTCCATCGCTGTCCGAATGTGGGTGCGGCCGGGGAGCAGTGCCGACGTGATTCGCAACAGGTTCCTCGCAGGGCCTAACACTGTCTGTGACCCCACATTGAGGACCGCGATGAAAGGGTCCCCGTCCCCTCTTACGACGGTCTGGGCCGGAATCAAATGAGGTCCACTAACCCCGGCCCTAGATAGTCCCAGCAGAATTCCCTGGTCCCCAATGCCCTCAGCGAAGGGCCGACGAAGTTTTAGAGGCACCAACATTTGAGCTCCCGGCGGCACACGAACTGTTTTAACGACGAACGCTGGTACTGTTACGAACGCCGTCCGAGCCGCAGTAGGGGAAGGCAGGAACGCCATGCGTCGTCCCGACGGGAGCTCAATGCATCCCTGATCTATTAAAATACGAATCGGCATTTTGCCCAAGAAGTCCGTCCCCAGCAGGCACGGAACCGCCAGCGAGGAGGAAACAAAAATCGGGCCCGACAAATTGATATCCCCGATACAAATTTGCGCTCGAATCTGTCCAATGATGCCAAGAGAGCCCCCGTTAGCAGCATAGAATGGGACGTTAACCGGCAGTAAAGGACGGCTCTGGACAGGTAGAATATTGTAAATGAGTTCGGAAATGATGGTCGCCGATGCCCCCGTATCGACCAGGATGCGTACCTCAACCCCGTCAATGTGTCCCACCACGTCCGACGACCCCGACGACGCGGCCACAACGCGATGGGCCAACACGGACCACTGCCTGGGTTCGATTTGAGTCCCCATAGTGGTGCGTGTTGGCCCGTCGCAGCGCAATGTCGGCCCCCCGTTCGTTGCGGTGTGCGAGTGTGTGACGAGTGTGTGCTTGGGCCAAACATGAGGGGTGCCGCGACTCGCCGGATTATGTTGATGGAGCTTGGGAGGAGGAGGGCTGGCATCCTGTCGAGGCGTCGTCCCGCGCTGCCGAGGAGAACGGCACCCCGAGGCGACATGGCCCCGGACGCCGCAGTTGAAGCAACGCGGGAGCGCCGGCGGCGATGACGGACGGTCGAAGCGGCTCGACCCATCCCGGCCCGACCGTGCTCCCGTCCCCTGCTGCCGTCGACGGTCGACGGCGTAAATTTCCTCCGCCGGGAGGGTGGCTGCAGCCACCGCACGCCCGGCCGCTGCCCTGCTGGCTTTCCGACGCTGTGACAGCAGGTTGGCGTGGAGGAGCCGCGCAGCCTGGAAGGAACTCATCTCCGTGTCCTCCTATGCAACGACGGCGATGTCCAGGTCGTCTGCCAGCAGGAGGATTTTTTCTGTGACCATGGCGTCCACGCCGTCGTCGTCCATTCGAGGGAAGGCCGTCTTCGCCAGTGCCAGGAGACTCGTCCTGTACGCCAGGGGCGACTCCTTTGCACCCCGCTGGCGATCGTAAAACTGCTGCCTGCATTCCGCTGAAGGTCCGTAGACCCTGGCCAGCAACTGCAGCGCCATCTGTAGCGTGGAGCGCTTCTCCCTCGGCGCCGATGTAAGGGCGGCGAGTGCGTCGCTGTCGAGGAGCGCCGGCAGCGCGCAGAGAGCCTCAGCATCCGACCACCGTGCCATTTTTTGGTGGGCGAGGAAGCGTCACTGGAAGCCGCCCCAGTCGCCCTCCGCGCCAACAAACTCTTTGAGTGGAGGCAGCCGTTGGTGCAGCGCAGCAGTCGCCATGGAAGCTCGCAGGCTGCTGTCCCCGTAACTCGGCTGCGCTTCGGCGCGAACGGCAGATGGTATCGCCTGTCGCAGCCGTGATGACGCTCCCTCCGCTGGCGGTGACGCGGCAGCCCCAGCGAGAGCGATGTTGGACCCGAGGTTCAGGCCGGCCACGCCCTCAGCAGCTGCTGCGGCGATGGCGGGAGATTCAAAGTTTGAATCCGTTGAGATGGCGGGAAGGCGCATCGGACGTCGGTTCTCCTCGCCCCGTGGTGGTCCACCAGCCCCCAGCCGCGTGATGTGTTCGAGTGTGGCGGCAGCGGAGTAAAGCAGCTCCGCCAGCCTCGCGTGAGCCAGCCTCAGCCCTTCTGATGGCGGCTCCTCTTCATCCTGATGCCCCGGTAAGAATGCGTCCGGCCCCGGCTGCACGATGTCTTGTTGAGCCGTCTCGGGCTCGACAATTTCAGCGGTGTCTTCCACCTGCGGTACTCCGGCTCGAGCTGTCCGGCGCGTGTCCATGTTCGTAGTTGTTCTGACACCAGATGAAGTACCGTTGATGACTCTTGGACACCGTTGGTGAGGCACACGTATTTATTCCGTACAAGTAGTCACAACTGTGGACATACAATACTAGAGGGGGTATCGGCCCCCTCACCCGGATAGCTGGGGATACTCTGCTAGCTACCCCTGACCTACCTCCTAGTCCTCCACTAACGGGCTAGGGGAGGCTTCCTGGCCCGACACTGGTCAGTCGGGCTACGGTACCCAGAGTCCCAGAGTACTATCTCTGGTTCACGGGACCACACCGCTGGCTCGGTCCTGCGCGGCCCTGACAAGGGCGGCGTCCCAGGGGAGTCCAGGGCTCTAGCTAGACGATCTTCGGTCTTCCCTCCTTAGCTAATACTGAGCCCCAAGCTCTCCGGCTCATCCCCATGTATACCCCCCGGAGGATCACAACTCCGGGCAATCCCCCAGGCTGCCCGGTGCGGACGTCGTTGCGGGCACCTCCCCGTGCACTCACGGAGCCCCGCCCACTGTGCTTGTTTCCCGTGTGATCCTATGCATACAGCCCTACACATACAGCCCCTCCGTAACAGCCCTACATTTGTATGAGCCTTTATCCATGATGACCGTAGCATTGCCCTTGTCGGCCTAGACCTAGAGGATGACTATATCATCTCTCTTTTTTAGGTTCGCGAGTTCAGAGCGTTCGTTTTTGCTAATGCTGCTAGTGGGTTTCTTAGCGTTCTTAAGAATAGTGACAGCGAAATTTTGTCCTTTGGCCAGTACCATTTTTAGATTGTCAGAAATTGGGATGTTACTCTGATTAATAACGGTCTTGTTGGCATCCAGCTTTGTGATGTGTGGCTCTGGTTTCTTCTTTGATATGAGGTTGAATTTAGAGATCAGGTTAGCTTTGCATTTGGCTGACAGCGAGTCAGCAGAAGCAGCAGTCATGTTGTCAACGTGGTTCCAATCAGTAGGTGACTTTTTACGTTAACATAAAATGTGTTTGTAAGATGTTTCTGTATGAGTGTATGATAATGTATATCTTTGTGTGAGCCTATGCGTCTCTGTGTGAATCTGTACAGCTGTGTGAACCTGTATGTGCATCAACTATACATCATAAAACTATTGGGCCCAAATCAGGATCACATTTTAAGATTTGTTTCAGATGAAGCGTAACACTGCCTTACAGAAATAGTACCTGGCACAACATGTTTTTCAGTGCATTCAAATCTGAAGCCATCCTGATCGGCTTTAGACAGTATCTCGCCCTATCCATGCTTCCTTCTAGGATTTAATCGTTGGCTCCAGCATCCATTCATCTGTGCCATCCTTAGCTTCTTTCACGACTCATGAGGCACAGATTTTCAAATAGCTCCAGAGTTTTTATTGCATTGAATTAACCCTGCAAAAAGAATTCACTCCCAGAAGACCATGTAGCTGATGGGGTGTGTACACATTCTCCAATTTCTATGTGGATGGACAGATTTATGCGGAGGCATATTGTCTGAGGAGGAATGTTAACATATTGTATTTGAATGTCGCTTTGGCATTTGCTGTTCGATAAAAGTGAGAAATCAATATATTATGCAGACAAATGTGTATTCCAATAGCAGGTGGACTTTGAACCTTCAATGGGGACCTTGCAGTCTTAGCCTCCATCTGCTACCTAATAACTTCCACTGGTGATGGAACCGATGAGCTGCCACCTTTACCCTCCATATTATGGCCAACTACATTTCAAAACTCCTAGCTCATGCATTTAACCTTACCATTTATGAGGTATATGTCCGTTTAGAATATAACGCAGTCTTCATACTCCAGCTATATGAAGGCAGTGTTACAGGTGACCCAAATAACTACAGCTCCATTTCAATTCTCATTAAGACATATAAACGGACATTTAATTAGCTAATCACCAACTACAAACAATTACCTATTCCATCCAAAGCAATGTGGCTTGCAGAGAACCTCCGTCTTGGAGAAGTCAATGTCATGTGAGCCCACTGAGTTGTAACAGTGGTCTGCCACGGCTGAGGTGTTTGTCCTACCGTGTTTTAGATCAGCTTTATGTTCACGAATGCGGTCTGAGACGTGTCGTTTGGTTTCCCCAATGTAACTGCTACCACAGAGGCAACTTAGTTTGTAGACGCCAGGGTACTGTATGTCTGGAATCACATCTTTTACAGACGGTACCAGATCACGGATTTTATGTACTGTGTTGAATCGGACCTGGATCTTGTGTTTAATCAGGATTTTGGAGATCTTTTTTGTGACCCCAGCAATGTAGGGTAAGGTGATGGTCTTGAAAGGCTCCTCAACAGGATCCTTCTTGATGGTTGGAGTGATGGCTTTGCGGATTGTGTAGTCGGAGTAACTATTAGCCTTAAGAGCTTTGCGTACGTGCTTGAGTTCAGTGGCAATGTGTTCCTGGTGGGAGTTGCATTGGTCTCTATGGTGTAGAGTCTTGAGGGAATTCTTCTGGGATGGATGGTGGTGGGAATCCGGTTTTAGGTACGCATCCGTATGGGTGGCTTTCCTGTAGACAGAGTGGCTCATTGAACCATCAGGTCTCCTTTTAATTAGGACATCCAAAAACAGTAGCTTGCCATCTTTCTCGACTTCCATGGTGAATCTAATGGCTGGGTGTATGGAATTGATATGGTCGAGAAGAGCAGGCTGGCCATGTGGCCAGATGACAAAAGTGTAATCTATGTACCTCTTCCATCAGGTCGGGCGTAGAGTGGCAGTCTGGATAGCGTCAGTCTCAAATTTCTCCATGAAAACGTTGGCTACAACTGGAGATAGGGGGAGCTCATTGGGGTGCCCTCAGTTTGTTTGTAGAAAGTTCCATTACAGGTGAAGCATGTATTGGTTAAGCAGTGTCTCACCAGGGGGGGTACCTCAGTATTCGGTCCTTGATGAACTAAGTCTTCAATTATTGCGATGGTGTCAGGTACAGGAACTTTGGTGAATAAGGAAACCATCAAAACTGACAAGCAGGTCGTCTGGGGACAGGGAAATTCCCTTGATTGTCGATACCAGGTCAGTAGAGTTTAGTACCGCAGAGGTGGCTTTTCCAGTGAAAGGCCGCATGATTTCAGAAAAACGAGCCTGTTTATCGGTGGGGGAGTTGATAGTAGAGACAATGGGCCAAAGGGGTGTATCTTCTTTATGATCTTTGGCAAGCCATATAATCTTGGTGGCTTGGCTGCAGAAGGTTTCAACGAGAACTGTTTGGTTTGATCAATTAATTCGGTTGAATCAAATAATTTTGTTGGTTTTAATGACGAGGCTGTTGGTGGGGTCTCTTTATTTTTGTATAGCTGCCATCGTTGAGTAGTTGAATTTTGTTGTATTCTATTTTGTCCATGATGACAGTGGCATTGCCTTTGTCGGCTGAGAGTGACAATGTCATCCCTCTTTTTTAATTGAGCTCATTCAAAACGCCCATCTTTGCTGATGTTGCTAGCTGACATCTTAGCGTTTTTGAGGGTTGCAGCGATTTCAGATCTTGCTACGTCTGCAGCGATGTGACCCAGGCCCTTGAGAGCCACACCTACTCGAGCAATGATATCATTAACTGGTATGTGTCTAGGTGTGACTGCAAAGTTTAGTCCTTTAGCTAAAACGGATTTCAGACCATCAGAAATAGAACTGTTACTACGATTAATTACGACTTTGTTAACGTCTATCTTTTCGGTGCGTGGGTCCGGTTTCTTGTTAGATAGGAGGTTGAATTTGGAAATCAAGTTGTCCTTACATTTGGTCGACATAGCGGCAGCTGAAGAGGAAGTCATATTGTCTACATGTTCCCAATCCGATGTGGATATTGTTGCAGTCAAAGATAAGTGTGATTTGTAGAGTGTCTTGTCTAACTGATCTAGTTCGGTGCGCGCAAGTCTGATTTTCTCTGAAATAAGAGCTAAGCTAGTTCTAGACAGAATTCGTTTAGCATTAGAAGAAGTTACAGCAGCAGAGGTTAGTGTAAATGCGATTGGTATTACCTTACAGTCGCGGCATCTCTTCAGAAAGGTGAGAGCCTCGATTAGCTGAGCCTTCTTATCCCGGAGTTTGAAGGATCTTAAAGTGTTGTGGAATCCCACCCCGTAGTGGCTTAGTTGCTGCAGCTTCATACTGCCCTGATGATCTTTGAAAAGTCAATGGATGATTACAACTACAGCAACAACAGGCCTTTGACAATCTTCAGCTATAACTTAATGTATTAAAGTTAGTCCTCGATGACAAAAAAACAATATTGTCATGTTCTCTTTGCACATTATCTCGGGACTGGCATCCCATTAAACAGGTCGTAAACTTGAAGTATCAAGCTGTTATCTTGGACATAAAACTGTCTTTGATGTCCCACATTAATTTACTCCAGACAGTAAATTAATGTGGGACATCAAAGAGTAAATTAATGCCGTCATTCAATTTGTTCACAATGTTTATCCAGCACCACAATTAACTAATAACAGCAAACAGCCCTCTCCATTCAGGACATCAGACTAATCTATCCAAGATGATAAACTACCCATATCTGTCAATAAAAACCAACAGACTCACACTGGTACTTGATGTACACATCATCACACCTGTTCACACCTTTCCACATCTCCTCCACCACTAACTACGAATAATTTAGTGTTCCAACCATAATGCAATATTCCAATAGCATTTTCAGTTTAATGGAAACAGGTTTCTTTATTTCTATGTTTTTTTATCAAGATTGAAAACTCATTTCTTTACAACTGTTTTGTATGTTTACTTTGTTGTCCTTTCCCTGCACCTCCCATTAACGCGGTTGGCTATGTACGGTGTAAAAAAAGTTCAACATTATTCGATTACTCAATTTCTTCTAACATGTAGTTAATCATATGCCAATTTACAAATATTTAACCAGGAAAAAAATGAAATTCTTATCAAGCCCCATGGTGTAAACTCCATCTCTCTGACCTTTTTATTTATCTTATATAATACCAATAAGGCGCCACGCACTGCAACCAAATGGGACTCGTTAACATCATTTTATACTTAGCACCATCACACAGGCTGGTTGGCTGCTTGCTGAGGGCTTCCTTACCTATAAATTACCTGTAAACGTGATACAAACTTCCGATTATAAAATAGTAGCGGTAAGTTCCCGGCATTGCCCGGGTGAAAAAGACATGCACACATCGACTTACACACACAGACATCGACCCACACCCATATAAACACATCGACTTACATACACAGATGGACTCACAAACACAGACATCGACTTTAGACACACACACATCGACACACACACACACACACATGGACTTAGACATACACGTAAATATAAAACACACTCACCCACCCACTTAACTCACTCGCCCATTTATCCACCCACTCACTCGCTCACCCACCCACTCGCCCATTCTCTCACTAACCCACTCAACCACCCACTCACCCACACACCCATCCACTCACTGACTCGCTCACTCACTTGCCTACTCACCCACCCACCCACTACACCCACTCACTCACCAATTAACCCACCCACTTACTCACTCGCCCACTCACCCTTAATTGAATGAACACAGCTGTACCAATTAAATTATATCTGCGTTTAAACATCCCGCTGCTATTTGTAAGTGTGGGAGTCAAGTTCTGTGTTTGTTTGGTTAGCCTGGTTGTATCATCATACTCATTGACACATTGAGACCCATTGCTCTACATAGAGACCCATAAACACCGATAGAGATACATGCACGTCGATAGATGTACATACAGGCACGTAAAGGTATAGAGATACGTAGCGACCCATAGAGATACAGAGATCCATAAAGACACAGATACCCTTAGGGATACTCATATACCCATAGAGACACACATATAGCCATAAAGATACACAGACATACACAAAGACCCATAGAGATACTCAGACACATTAAAATGCACATGTATACACAGATAGACAGAGATGCATAGATACCCAGACATACACAGGGATACATATACACAGAGATATACAGAAACCCATAGAGATACACAGAGGTCCATATATATATATATATACTCAGACCCATATAGATAAACAAAGACCCTGAGAGATACATAGATATACTCAGAGACCCTGGAGACACAGATATACACAGAGATCCATAGAGATACACAAATATACACAGGGACTCGTAGAGCTACTCAGATATCCATATAGATACACTGAGACCCATATAAATACACAAAGACGCATAAAGATACACATAGACCTATACAGATACACAGATATACACAGAGACCCATAGAGAGACCGATATGAATATTCAGAAAGGTGTTAAATGATTAATGTATGTGTTAGTGTTTGTGCATGCCTAAACAGCTTTTGTTCGGCCGGATCGAGGGGGCTAAACGGGCGCGGTACGGGATAAAGAGGAGATGGAGTGATGCAGTACAAGAGGATGTGGAGCTGAGTGGATTTGCCGATGACTAGTACCAGCGGTGTCAAGAACGGCCTCTGTGGAGGAGGCTTTTGAACGACGCTGTTGGGCAGTTGTAGGCATTCTCCCTCCAACAACAACAGGGTGGAGGAGCGACGCTCACAACAACGAACGGAGCGCAGGGTGGCTAAAGCACAGCAAGTTGGCACAGTGGGGTCACAGGTGGTGCATCAGCCAGTCATCTCAGTCAGTCGACCCGTGGCACCTGCTGGGTCTGCCCCGTGACGTCCTGCCAGCGGGCGTTCGACACTTCGTGGCCTCAACGTGCACATAGCCTGGTACAAGAGTCATGGTGACGTCATCGCCACTTGGTGGCGAATGGTGGTTGTTGTTGCGTGTGATTGTGGTGTCTAAGGGTATTTATGTGTTATTATTATGTTGTGCGATTTTTTTTATTGGCTCTCTCGTGGTCTCGGGGTATGCATCAAGATCAACGATTCTCGCTTTAACATTTATGATTTTCCCTTCAACATTTATGATTCTCGCTTCAACATTGATTCTCGCTTTAATAGTTACTTGGGAAATTATCTCAGGTCTTTGGGATTCAGATCTCACCACAGGATACAGTTCGGTATTATGACAAACGAATTTGGGAAATAAGCACTCGGAAACCTGTTTTTTAATCTAAGCAACTTTAATCTCAACCTAACATCCAACAACTCTTATCATCAGAATTCCAACAGTGCCCATGCAAATATACGTACTCCTCAATCCGTACTGGATGGCCATAAAAGCATCAATGATCATATGTGGCAATCTATTTAGTACGTACCCATGGATGTGGGAGAGGGCTTAATCAAAATGCGTACGCTTGCGTATGGGGGGTATACTGACAACGTGCGTACGCATAGGACACGGAGGGGGGGGGGGGGGGTGAAGCCTCGATAATATTTGTCTAATTGGCTTTCAAATAAGCCACAGTTAAGTTTCTTCAGCTGTCAGAAAGTACTGCCGGGAGAAGTAAGACTGTGGGAGAGGTGTAATTTGTATTCCACCGTACCCCTGACTGCGAGCTATCACGCAACTTAGCAGTAAGTCTGACATAGTCTGGCGGCCAGCCCCATGGATGACACATCCTTCAACCTGGCCTCACTGCAGACTGCCGCTGGCTCAAGATTTTAGCTGCCGCGGTGCTCTCTGTTCGTGCTGCTGCTGCCCGGACTTCAGTACTAACACTAGTCTGTGCATCGGTCTACTGTAACAGCAAATGTTCAGTCGACACACTTTATAAAGACTAGTTCAGAGTTTTAATTGTGTGCGGCGTGTATCACTCGTCGCAGGTCAGTGTTAAACGACACTAGCATATTCACACTGCTGAATCTTCTGACAGTGAGGACAATCAAAAGCTGGATGATGATATCAGCGACGCGGTTGATATTGAGACGGCGGCCCAGCAGACTGCAGCTGGCGCTGCTGTGCTTCAGCCTGACATTGCGCGTGTTGACGAAATTTCTATAATATGTAATCTGTTCGACTGGGTTCAGTCAGCGTTTGAACCTAGTGGACACCAGACAAACTTTTTCAAGGTTGTTAACTTAATTATTTAATGCAGCCGACGGTGGGACGATCTGTTTGCTTAAACACGTTAATATTATGAATCCTTGATCGTTTCTGCGTGGATTCAATAGCGGCAATTCTATAGGATTCGGTGGGGGGAGGGGGGGTGGTGCGTCAAGCGTACGTACGCAGGTGGGGGGGGATATAAAGTACGCGTGCATACAGGGAGGGGGGAAGGGGTCAATTAGACACATGTTTGCGTACGTACTAAATGTATGGCCCCTAACATCAGACGGGTTGGGTACAAGTGCAGCCGAAATGGGCATTTCTGACCTCGGAGTAATTCTAAAAGGTAGAGCTGAACTTGACATGAGATGCAAGGGCCATCCAATAACGTGGGGCATCAGCATGGAAGGATGTGTCTCCAAACCTGGGTTTGATTGTTTTTTGAGAATAGTGGGCGTCAAGGGCAAAGCAGATGGCTTAGCGGTAAAAAAGGATAAAATGTTTTAGAGTGCTGTTTTGGAGGCTAGGGGCTATGTTTCATGCACAATTACTTCTCAAATAGTAAGAAAAAAAATACCAAATAAGCAATATAAATTGATCCACGTGTGTATAATAAAAGTAAGATTTTAACGCAACAAACCCCGAAACCTAGGTTTTAACAAAACCAACCTCAGGGAAGCCTAGAAGCCAAGATGTTGCAACCTATTTTAAAAAATGTTAGCCATTTTACTAAATAATTCTGACAAGTAAAAATGCTGACCTTTTTTAAATTATTCAAGGAATTCAAAAAATCCTGTTTCAGCTGTCGAGATTGACATGTATATGGAGACACTGCCTGGGGTATGCACCATTGTGTGTAAGTGGCTATAGAGTGCATACCTCTGTGATGAGATATTTTGTTTTTCAAGGCAAAATGAAACTTTTTCCACCATATCCCTTCCCTATCTTCACTTATAGGGTACCGCATAGGTTATCCCCAACGTCGCCAAACTGCACTGACCATTGTGGTGAAGTGCTGTCAAATATTTCCACAAAGTGTACGGTGTGATGAGGCAATCATCGAGAAGATTTTTTTTTTTTTTTACCAAAAACTCAGTGATTAACACATCGATTTACAGAGACTCGTAGACTTCGCCAACCACGTGACTTCATGGCTTTCTACATGTTTCTGTACGAGTGTATGATAAATTGCGTCTCTGTGCGAGTCTGTATGGCTGTGTGAACCTGTGTGGGCATCAACTGTACATCATTACACTATTGGGCCCAGATAAGGATCACATTTTAAGATTGCACTCTGACCACAAGTATTGTGGTTAATGTGTAATAAAGGACTCGACCGCTTGTATCTGTCTCCGTGTCCTTTATTTGGGTTCGTATACTTTTCCCAAACGGCTCTCCGCTTGGCAGCCCCCGCTGCTGTCGCTCTCGTAGCCTCCTTCTATCTCTTAGCAGTCCCGATGCTGAACTCTTCGTGCAGACCCCCGCTGCCGATCTCCCCTTGCAGACCCCCGGCTGCTCTCTGCAGCCTCCTCGCTGCTCCCGCTTCTCCGGGGTCGGTCACCGCTGGCCGACGGTGCCGAACCTTACTGTGTATGTGGCGATCTCGCCACTCTCTCACCCTCCGCCCTACGTGACCTTTCTCTATCCCAGTCTCCCACAACTCCCCTTCCTCTTCCGGTTTATCCCCTTTTAGACTTGAACCCTCTCCCCCACGTGACTTAACTCCTCCCCCCATGACGTCACATCCGGAAGGTCGTTTACGCCCGCATTACAAATGCAGACATGATTCCTTGTCAAAGGTTTTCAGTTTGGTGTTTTAACATCTTCTCACCTGATTTGTTGCCAGAAAAAAGGGGAAAACCTATTCTCATAAGTTGCAATATCGTGGCTTCAAGACTTCCCAGGAGGCTGGTTTTGCTGTTAAAACCATGATTTGGAGGTGTGGTGCATTACGTTTTTTCTTTATTTTAGCTACACGCATGAACTAACTTATCTCGCCTATTTGATATTATTTGATAAGTATTTATGTATCAACAGTTTTATGCACATACAACAAAGATAACCCCCGCGATGGGCGAGGTGTGCCTATACTGACTTGAACACAAGAGGTTGCCCTTTTACTGCTGTAATAAAAGACTTCGTCACACACTGCTGGTCTCCGTTGCTCTTTTATTTAGCTTCCTTCTCGCACCCCGCTGGTCCTGACAGCGGACCAGCGTCTACTTGCGTGCGCCCCGCACGCGCTTCCTCATCAGCGCCTCTGCTCCCCCACTTCGCACACCGCTGGCCGACGGTGTGCCGAAGCTCCTGCAGCCACGTGGCTGATGGCGCGGATCCCCTCCGGCCACCCAACGTGGCTCAGCTTCTTCACTCCAGCAACTGACCCGGAGCCCTTCCGGGCTCCCACCTATATCCCCTTTACCATGTGATCCTGACTCCTCCCCTTCCGGATCATCAGATCCGGCCTTCCCATAGCGCCCTGCTGGCTCCACCCCCATTACCCCGGGCCGTATGATTTGGGCCAGAGCCCAGCAGCGAACCCCGTTTATGCTCGCATTACACTCCCATTCATTTTACAGAGTATGACTGACAACACCTTAATAGGAATGGAACAATATTTTAACTAATCGGCGTTTCTTTGCCTAACTTTGATATTATAATTGTACAACCTTACTTTTGGAATGAGGCCAGGGCTGTTGGTCTTTCGTCGTGGAGTCATTGTCTCCGAAACCCGTTGAAGGGTGAAATGCATGGGTTCCGAGATGGTAACCCTCGGCTTCCTAGGAGCCGTATTTAGCTGGACATAAGTGTGTGTGGGGGGGGGGGGGGTTGTTTCTCTCCTTTACATTAGAAAGAATGGCGAGTATCCGGTGGCAATGTGCGGAGCCATTCTGTCGGCTGAAAGTATCCCTGGAATTTGCAGATCCCAGTCTTTCTAGGACTCCTCGAACTACTGACTCAAAATAGAGGTTAGAGTCGCGTTAAGTCGCTCCACCATCCCATCCGTCTGGGGATTATAGGGCGACATGCGGACCTTTATGCCTTAAAGGTCACAGACCTCTTGCAATAATTTTGATGAAAAATGTTTACCTTGGTCAGTAAGGAGGCACTCCGGGGCCCCTTATCCCGCACGTATCCGTGCAGAAATGCCTCGGTGATGTCGGCAGCCAATTGATTGGGGAGCTGCCAAGCCACAGACCAATGGGAGAAATACTCCACACCCACCAGCAAATATGTATTACCTCGGGCTGTGATGGGAAAGGGTCCAAGTATATCGAGTGCGACAAACTCATTGATACGGGAAACCCGAAATAGATTGCAAGGACGGACAGCACTTAGCAGATGGCGATTTGCAGCGAGCACACTGCACACAACCCTTCAGGATGTTCTTGATGTCACCCACCATTCTCGGCCAAAAAAATCTAACTTAAGGGTAGCCAGGGTTTTGTGAACTCCCAGGTGCATTAGTCGCTCATGGATGGCCAAAATTAGTCTACCCCTGAGGCTGGTAAGTACCACAATACTATAGCGACACAAGCCGCCATCCCAACACGTTAAAATACCTTCCTTGAGAATGACCCGTCGCCCGGATCACTGACGCGGCACCGCAATTTCAATAGGGAGGCGTCCTCCGCCTGGAGGCGCCCCATATTCATCATAGCTCAACCCCAGGGTAGCATCGCGTGCAACGGAATCACCAGGATTATCAGGGGTGGAGGTCCCTGCCGACGTGACAACTGGAGCAGGCACAGCCGTGGTAGTCAATCTGCAGCAACCCGAACCCAAGAGGCACATACATTCATCGCCCAGAGGAAGCCGCAAAAGCGCGTCCACATTAGTGTGCTGTGCACCCTCATGGTAAGACACCCGGAATGAGTAGTCCTGCCGGGATTTCCAACCAGCGGGAGAGCTGGCCGGATGGTTGCTCAACACGTAAAAAAGGGCGAATCACCTGCCATACAGATAGGGCCGGTACTGCCGTATGAAGAAGACTATGGCAAGCAGTTCCCGACACGTCACGCAGTAGCGTTGCTCAGCTGGGGACAGCACTCTGCAGCCATACACCACGACCCTATCCGCCCCTTCACCACCTGGGACAACACTGCGCCAATGCCTGTATTGCTAGCGTCAGTGTCCAGGATGAATGGTAATGAAAAATCTTTGTCTGAGGGGGAGGTTCGTCCACCAGCCCATCGCGGAGCGCAACGAATGTAGCCTCTTCCTCCGCTCTCCATCTAAATTTTTGGCCCTTCGCCATCAGGGCATCGAGGGGTTTGGTAATGGTGGCAAACCTGGGCACAAAGTGGCAGGAGTAAGATGCAAATCCGATAAAGCAACGCACCTCACCCACCGACTTGGGGGTTAGCCATGTGCACATGCACACCGTTTTATCAGGATCTGTCGCAATACCCGACTCACTGACTATGTGACTAAGGTACCGAACGGACGTCTACAACAGGTGGTATTTCTGAGGTTTATATTTGAGGCTAGCCGCTCGCATAAAAAAAAAACAGCACGTAGCCAGACTAAGTGCTCATCAAATGTGCGGCTAAATTGGATAACATCGTCCAAGTATATCAAGCAGGAGTCCCTTTAGAGTCCTGCCTGGACCAACTCTATGAGCCTCTGGAACGTCGCCAGGTCCGAGTGGAGGCCCATCGGAATCCAATTAAACTCGAATCACCCTTGTGGTGTACATAAAGCTGTCTTAGGCTTTGAGCAAACATCCAAGGGCAGTTGCCAGAATCCCAAAAGCAGGTGGAGCATTGAGAAAAATCGCGCCCCTGCCAGTGCGTCCAGCGAATCATCCATACGTTACAGAGGATACGCGCCTGCCGCAGATACTTTGTTAAGCTTGCTGAAGTTGATGCAAAAGCGGAAACTCCTGTCGTGCTTCTTCACAAGCACATTCGGAGCACCCCATGGGCTCGTGGATGGGGAAATGACGTCGGTGGCCAACAATTCGTCGACTGCCTGGTGCACCTGTTCCTTTTCAGCAGAACTCAAGCGGTAAGGGTTTTTGCCAAATGGGGGCAGAGTCACCTGTGTCAATATGGTGAGTCATGAGGGTCGAGCGACCAATGTCAAATGTACCACTGCTGCAAATTTCCTCAAACTGGAGTAACAGTGCACGCAGCGCAGACCGCTAGGTGCTGGACAAGTTCTGATTTTCGAAGCGGAGGGCATCCGCCAAGCTGTCCTTGCCATTTAGCCCTTGGTTCGTGTTCAGCACGACCCCTACACCCCCCACTACGTTACCGTCTACCTTCATGGCTGACGCATTGGCAAGCACCGTGCCCTCCTGTATAATTGACGCGTCCGGCCAAACATTAAGCATTTGAATGAACTGCTGCTGTGTCATCCTCTGGACTGCTCTGTTAGAGGGTCCCAACCTGACCCATCCCACGGTGGCCTCCTAATCGAGCGGCTTCTGCAGCCGCAGGGAAACAAGCATTTGCACAAGTGGGGGGGGATCGTAACCGTGACGGTCGCTAGCGCCTGGATGGTCGCGATAACCGTATGCAGACAAGTGGAGGAAAACAAGAACACAATGCCCGAGGGCAATTACAAACATCCCTGATCTGTCAAAATCTTCAGGGGCATGTTACCGAGAGTCTTTCCAGCAGACAGGGCATGGCTAGGGAGGCAGAAACCAGCACAGGCCCTTGCAATTAATGTCACCAATGGACACTTCTGCCGATATCTGGCCAATAATGGCTAACGAATCTCCGTTAGCGGCAAAGTACGGAATGGTAGTGGGGTGCATGGAACGACAATCCCGTGGCAAGATATAAAAAATCAATTCAGAAATAATGGTGGCGAATGCCCCCGTATCGATGAGCACCCGCACCTCCACCCCCTGTATCTTCCAATGACTGCTGATGATCCCGCTGCCACGGCAACAACACGGTGGGCCAACTGCGACCAATAGATCATCTGGAGGGGACAGCCTTTACCCGACACAACTGACGCAACACGCACCGCGATCCAGCGAGAACGAACAATGGCCGGACGTGGATCAACACAAGGATGAGATGGGTGAGGTGAGAACGAGGGCTGAGTGTGTGGTGCACCGCAACTCACCTTAGGACCCCTTGAAATCGACGGCGCCTGGGAAGACCACGATGGCGGCCCGAACCGTCCACGACGTGCAGCGCAGGACCCCAAGGAGACGTGTCCAGGCACCCCGCAGTTGTAGCAGATGATGCGGCTGTAGCCCGGATGAGGGAAGGTCCCCTGAGGATGATCGCGTCTCTCTCGTTGCTTAGCATCGGTCCTCCGCCGTCTACCGCAGCACAAGCCAGGGCGGGCTCATCCTCTTCCGATGCATCTAACATCCACAGGAGTGGTGCATGCCACCAGCCCCATTCGTTCGCTTCAGAATCAGGTGATGTTTAACTCCTTCGCCAACGCCAGCAATCGCTCCAGGACCAATTAATCAACTCCCGCCTGCTCCATCGTCAGAAACACTGTTTGCGCCAAGGACAGCAGAGCACTATGGAAGGCGAGGGGCGTCTCAGCTTCCCCTCGCCTTCGCTCAGCGAAGGCGAGGGGAAGCTGAGACGCCCCTCGCCTTCGCTCAGCGAATCTGTGTCGAACGCACGATGGCTGGTCGTACACCGCAGCCATCTGAGAGAAGGCCGGCGCTAGCGTGGTCCTCTTTTCTGGTGGGATGGCATAAAATGCTGATAAAGCGTCGTCATCGAGGCAGGTGGGAATCGCCTTCAACGCCTCCACATCGGTCCAGCCCGCCAACGTCCAGTTCGTTGGGAAGCGGCGTTTGAACGCCTCCCAATCCCTGCAAGCCGCTGTGAACTTCCGGATGAATGGGAGTCGCCGTTGTAGCGCTGGAATGTCCCGCGGCGAGGCTGGTTGCTGGAGGGAAATGGTGGCCTCTGCTCCGCGTGTTCCAGCCAAAATGGCGGCCGAGCGGTCGGGCGGCGTGGCAGGAGAATCGCGCGTGTGGACGGCAGCAGCAGCGAGGTGGACGCCACGTGGCTCCGGGGCTGCCTCCTCCATCGGTGGAAGCTCATACGTCGAGCTAGGCGACCAGCTCGGCCGCGGCTCCCAGCAGCTCCGCGAGGCGGGTGTGGGCATGATGGCGAATCTTCGATGGCGATTACGCGGCTGCTTGAGTCGCGCAACGCAGCTCTGCCAGTGGCGAAGTTTCGTCTGAACTTTTCGGGGCAGCCATCCCCGGGGCTGTTCTACGTTGTCTTCGTCACCCGAGGAGTGTTTGGTAAGTTGCCTGCGACGTGTGAACATATCGCCTCACTATAGTTAAGTCTAGACTTAGAACAATTGTGCCACTTCTGTTGCCAGTTGTAATGGGTTTGATTGAGGTGCACACTCAACTTGGAGGCAACACTATTTATTAACACATACCACCAACGTGAACACTATACATAAGGTGGTGACCACCATTCCTAATCTCACGGACACTTGGGGAACCCTACACAGCGTGACCAAGGCAGGTGATGGCTGCCTGGTAATGAACGATTTTTCATGGCGTCTTCATCCCGGAGTAGAACAGCCCAGCTCCCCATTCACACCCCGCTTATAACCGCTCCGGTGTGGCCGGCTCCGCCGTAGGCCACGCCCCCCTTCTCGATCCGGGCCCCCAACCACGTGACCTCCAAGCTCCCTTCTGGGGCTCCTGGCCCCCCTTTATCTGGTCCCGTGTCCTGTTGGGTTCACGCGGTGTGCCACGGCCTGACACAACTCCCGTGACACCCGCCAACAGCCCCCATACCGTGCCGACACGGTAGTAACATATCTCCCTTTGCTCGTACATTCCCGACATAGTAGTGACGTCATATGTCACCACTTGTATGCCACCGTACCCCTGACTCCTAGCTATCACGCTGCTCAGCAGTGAGTCTGACATAGTCTGGCGGCCTGCCCCATGGATTAGGGGCCATCCATAAATGACGTTATAAACCTAGGGGGGGGGGAGGGTGGTCAGACATTTATGACGATGTGTGACAAGGGGGGGAGGGGGGGGTTTGAGAAATGTGACGTCACATCAACATGCGCAACTTTAAATAAATATAAACAATAGAATTGTTATAACAACACTAATTTTGATTAATTTTCATTAACTATTTCAGGTCCCCTTTTATTTATTCCATGAAGGAGCATATTTCTTCTCCATGGGAGAATGGAGAAGCATAAATTATGTAAATTTTTGGAATGATTATTATTAAACATTTTTATTTTAATGATTCTATCAGGGTTTTTCATTCTGGGGAATGAATAGGTGATTGTTATAATTATACGCTCCATTTTGCTTCGTTCTACTACGAAGATTCAAGTATTTTAATAGTTATAATTATTTTTTATATTTTATAATTAAAAGAGAATTTCAATATAATATTCTGAACATCTGTGTTTTAGTTAGACGTTAAATATTTTCATGTGAATTTCATGCTAACTTTCAGCTTTCCAACGCCTTTTTAATACGTGTTTTCTTCTACAACATCAGAGTGCAGCGCCACATTAAATACGCACTAAGATGACAATAGTTGAAAGTGATTTGAAACCTGTTTTAGTTTCAAAATAGAAATATGGTTTGGGGGGGGGGGCAGAGCTTTGTGACGTCATATTTGAGGGGGTTCTGACTTTTTATGACGCCGTGTGACGAGATAGGAGGGGGGTTAAAAATCGGCCAAAATCGCGTGACGTCATTTATGGACGGCCCCTTACACATCCTTCAATCTGGCCTCACAAGATTTTAGCTGCCACGGTGCTCTCTGTTCGTGCTGCTGCTGCCCGGACTTCAGTACTAACACTGGTCTGTGCATCGGTCTACTGTAACAGCAAATGTTCAGTCGATGCACTGCTGAGTCTTCTGACAGTGAGAACAATCAAAAGCTGGATGATGATGACGTCAGCGACTCTGTGGATATTGAGACGGCGGCCCAGCAGACTGCAGCTGACGCTACTGTGCTTCAGCCTGACATTGCGCGTGTTGACGAAATTCCAATAATACGTAACCTGTTCGACTGGATTCAGTCAGCGTTTGAACCTAGTGGACACCAGACAAATCTTTTCAAGGTTGTTAACTTAATTATTTAATGCAGCCGACGGTGGGACGATCTGTTTGCTTAAACACGTTAATATTATGAATCCTTGATCGTTTCTGCGTGGATTCAATAGCGGCAATTCTATAGGATTCGGTGGGGGGGGGGTGCGTCAAGCGTACGTACGCAGGTGGGGGGGATATAAAGTACGCGTGCATACAGGGAGGGGGGAAGGGGTCAATTAGACACATTTTTGCGTACGTACTAAATGGATGGCCCCTAACATCAGACGGGTTGGGTACAGGTGCAGCCGAAATGGGCATTTCTGACCTCGGAGTAATTCTAAAAGGTAGAGCTGAACTTGACATAAGATGCAAGGGCCATCCAATAACGTGGGGCATCAGCATGGAAGGATGTGTCTCCAAACCTGGGTTTGATTGTTTTTTGAGAATAGGGGGCGTCAAGGGCAAAGCAGATGGCTTAGCGGTAAAAAAGGATAAAACGTTTTAGAGTGCTGTTTTGGAGGCTAGGGGCTATGTTTCATGCACAAATACTTCTCATCGTAAGAAAAAAATACCAAATAAGCAATATAAATTGATCCACGTGTGTATAATAAAAGTAAGATTTTAACGCAACAAACCCCGAAACCTAGGTTTTAACAAAACCAACCTCAGGGAAGCCTTGAAGCCAAGATGTTGCAATCTATTTTAAAAAATGTTAGCCATTTTACAAAATAATTCTGACAAGTAAAAATGCTGACCTTTTTTAAATTGTTCAAGGAATTCAAAAAATCCTGTTTCAGCTGTCAAGATTGACATGTATATGGAGACACTGCCTGGGGTATGCACCATTGTGTGTAAGTGGCTATAGAGTGCATACCTCTGTGATGAGATATTTTGTTTTTCAAGGCAAAATGAAACTTTTTCCACCATATCCCTTCCCTATCTTCACTTATAGGGTACCGCATAGGTTATCCCCAACGTCGCCAAACTGCACTGACCATTGTGGTGAAGTGCTGTCAAATATTTCCACAAAGTGTACGGTGTGATGAGGCCATCATCGAGAAGATTTTTTTTTTTTACCAAAAACTCGGTGATTAACACATCGATGTACAGAGACTCGTAGACTTCGCCAACCACGTGACTTCATGGCTTTCTACATGTTTCTGTACGAGTGTATGATAAATTGCGTCTCTGTGCGAGTCTGTATGGCTGTGTGAACCTGTGTGGGCATCAACTGTACATCATTACACTATTGGGCAAGATAATGATCACATTTTAAGATTGCACTCTGACCACAAGTATTGTGGTTAATGTGTAATAAAGGACTCGACCGCTTGTATCTGTCTCCGTGTCCTTTATTTGGGTTCGTATACTTTTCCCCAACGGCTCTCCCCTAGAGACTCTCCGCTTGGCAGACCCGGCTGCTGTCGCTCTCGTAGCCTCCTTCTATCTCGTAGCAGTCCCGCTGCTGAACTCTTCGTGCAGACCCCCGCTGCCGATCTCCCCTTGCAGACCCCCTGCTGCTCTCTGCAGCCTCCTCACTGCTCCCGCTTCTCCGGGGTCGGTCACCACTGGCCGACGGTGCCGAACCTTACTCTCTGTGTATGTGGCGATCTCGCCACTCTCTCACCCTCCGCCCTACGTGGCCTTTCTCTATCCCAGTCTCCCACAACTCCCCTTCCTCTTCCGGTTTCTCCTCTTTTAGACTTGAACCCTCTCCCCCACGTGACATAACTCCTCCCCCCATGACGTCACATCCGGAAGGTCGTTTATGCCCGCATTACAAATGCAGACATGATTCCTTGTCAAAGGTTTTCAGTTTGGTGTTTTAACATCTTATCACCTGATTTGTTGCCAGAAAAAAGGGGAAAACCTATTCTCATAAGTTGCAATATCGTGGCTTCAAGACTTCCCAGGAGGCTGGTTTTGCTGTTAAAACCATGATTTGGAGGTGTGGTGCATTTGTGATGCCGCCGCCACGAAGCCGTTCGGCAGGCGCCCAAACCCCCGACTTCGCCACCACCAAGCAACGGAGCCAACCCCGCGTCCCCCTCACCTCACCTCACACGAACACACCCGCATGCATTTCCCCCCCCCCATAGAGCTCCGAGGGGAGGTCACCTGGCCGACCGGTTTTTATCCGAGAAACCCTTATCGGGGTTAACTCTCATGGTTTCCGGCGATCAGGGAATTGGACGACCTCCCCCGTGCTACGTTGCGCCGCGGCGCTGCGACCAGCCGTAATATGGTGTGGTCGCGGCATGGGGCATTCGGCCACCGCGGTTGAGGTGCATTTTCCCCCCACACACACCCCCACGGGTCGACGGGGCAAGCAGGGGAGGGACGGGACAGCACGAATAGCGGGACCGCAGGAGCTGTAGCGCATAGTCATGGAGGGTTGGGATAATTACGCTTGAGCGCGCAGGCACCATTGTTAGGGGAGTTAAAGGATAAGGCTATTAGTATAAATAATTGGGAGAGGGGAGGCGCGCGAGGAGCCATGCACAGCTTCCCACGACGGGCCTTTGTGATGGACACCGCCGCATGAACCTCGATGATGGGGGCCTGCGTGAGAAAAGGATTGATTGGAATTTGCGCCGTGCAGGTCGCTCATTGATAAGCGGAACAAAGGCACCGCGGAGCTGCCTGGCCCGGGCGAGGGGGGCGCGTGCCATTGTTTGGAGTTCACGCCGCGCGGGCAAAGGATTAATTAGCATAGCGAAGGCGCACGGTGCGTGGGAAGGGGGTAGGGGTCCGGGAATCAGGATAAATGGGGAGCGCAAAGGGGAAATCGGACTCTTCTCTCCAGGCCAGCGGACCCGCAGCAGCTCCAGCCAGCGACCCGGACGTCCGTGCGACGCGTCGAGGTGCGCTGTTAGCACCGGGAGCAGCGAACCACCGCGGGCACCAAACAGTGAGTGGGGAGGTGAAGTAGGGTAGCGCAAGCCGATAAATAGGGAATAGGTACAGGTTTGGGTGGAATAGGCCAGCCTCGTCGACTCACTGATTCAACATCAATTCGCAGGTAGCATATAATAAATCATTAATAGCGAAGCGTGGTCTCGCGTGATCTTGTTGAGCAGTGTGTCGCGTGGGGAGCTGCGTGTGTGTGCGTGCGACCACCCCGTGTGCGATACAGGTGCGCGATCATAACGTGAGTTGAGTTGGAGTGCGCGGAGCGGCGTGTGTGTGTGTGGGCGTGCGTACGTTTGCTCCGTGTGGGTTGCAGGCGCGCGATTAGGACAGGGAGGTATCGTAGTAGGGAGGGGCAGAATACTACTCGGTAATTAGCCATGCCGGCTACGCGGACCCGCGGGGGAGGGGTATCCTCGGGCGATGGTTCCCACGCCACGGGTGAGGAACCTAGCAGCGGGGGGGCGATTGATGATGCTAGCCCGGCCGTTAGCATTATCGAGGGAGGGATCTCGGGGGCTAGCGACCCTCACATATTGGAGTCAGAAGCGGGACGATCCCCCGCACCCCCAAGGGAAAGAGGCCCCCCAACCCAGGTTAAAATCAAATGCACATTTACGGGCAAAGGAATTCCATCATGGAAATCGTTTGCCCGCAGCATCAGGGGGGCTAAAAAGGTTAATGGGTGGTCGGATGAGGAGGCGTTGCAGCAGTTAGAGATACATTTAGATGGACGGGCAGCTGACTTTGTGGAAGCTTTGCCCGCAAGCGTACAAACTCAGTGGGAAAAATTAATGTGCGAACTCGAACGGCGCTTCGGCGCCTATGACGAGGAGGATGCGCAGGCGGCCTTAGAGGCACGCCGACGCCAGCCCGGCGAGGATCTGCGAGATTACGCCGAGGACGTACGCATGTTGACCCAGCTCGCGTACCCGGAGCACGAGGCGAAAGTAATTGAGAGCCTCGCCGCCGGGAAGGTCCAGCGATATTTGGCACGCACCCCGTGGTGGCAGCCAAATATAGACGGTGCATGCCTCTCCTTTAACACACTTGTTGAGCGCGCGCGTAAATGCGAGAAGCTCTCTGGTGAGCGCGCGCAGCCTCGAGGGAGAGGACGAGAGTGCGCCGTAGCGAGCCTACTCTCGGACGAGGAGGAGGAGCTCGCCATCGCAGGAAGGGGACGGGCAAGGGAGCCCCAGAGACCCAGCGAGACTACCCCGGGGTGGGTAGCCGGGTTACAGACCGGCATTGGAGATATTGCTGGCCGGGTAGACCGAATGGACGGTAAGGTAACCCACGTAGGTGAGAGGGTAACCCAGGTACGCGAGGAAGCAAATAAAAATATGAAGACCCTCCAGTCTGAGATGGGTGAACTACGCTCGACAGTAGGGGGACTAGCCGGGAGGGTGTCCCAATTAGAGTCCGATTTGGGACAACTGCGTACTGGGGGAGGGAGAGGGAGCGGGCAGGGGGCCCACTACGGAGCTGCCCCCCCTCCCCGGGCATGTTATATGTGTGATCGCCGAGGGCATCTAGTGAGAGACTGTCCTGAAATCACCCGAGCTAGGCAGGCGCGGGGGTTAAACTCCAACGCCCCCTAGTGAGCGGACCAACTAGGGGTGCAATCGACGCGGTCCCGATACAAATAGGCGATAATGAGAATAATGGCGAGCGAGTGATCTCCACACAGGTTCCAACAACAACGCCCACGGAAACGGTGACTCCTGGCGACTGGCTATGGGAGCTGGTGGCGGGGATCACGGGGGCCACGTCGCTGGTGGAAGGGGAGGTAAACGGAGTGCGTACCCGAATTCTGCTGGACACGGGGGCGGTGGCCTCGCTCGTGAGCGCAGCGCACTGCAGCGCGATCGGGGTCGACGTGCGTCACCTGCAGGCCCCGGACCGCGCGCTGCACACGGCGAGCGGAGCCGGAATGGGGCTGCTGGGGAGAGCCACCCTAGAGGTCCGCATAGGCAGTCAGGTGTGCACCCAGGAGTTCTACGTGTCGAGTGCGTTGTGTCACGAGTGTATTGCAGGTACCGACCTCTTAGAACGGCTGGGACTCAACGTGCAACCCCGCCAGCGATGCGCCACCATGGAGAGCAACGGCGAGCGGATACCGTTCCTGGGACGAGAACCAACGCGCCCCCGCTTCGCACCTGTGGCAGCTATCCTGGCGACGGCAGTCACCATCGGCCCGCTCACCGAGATGCTGGTGCCGGTGGCAACATCCCCCACCGACCCCGCGCTCCGACCATCAAGAGAGGTAATGCTAACTCCTCACCCGGAGTTGGCAAAACGGTATGGGGTCGTGGGATCCGCCACGTTGGTAAACGCAGATGGGGACCGATTGTTTATGCGGATGTTTAACCCCCACAGTACCCCAGCGATACTGCGGCGGCGCACCCCGATAGCCACCGTACACCCCCTGCACGCACGCCACTCTAACGACTCGGTGTTCGTACTCTGGGCTGAGGACCCCGGGCGTCCTGAGGGTGACCAGGACCTGGCCTGGCGAGTCGGCCCGACTCCCCGAGCCGAGGTCGTTCCCCTGCTCGACGCGTTACATGTACCATGGGCGGATTTACCTAAGGGAGAGGCCGATCGGCTGCGCGAGTTACTGCGGGAGTATGCCGACGTATTCAGTGAACACAACTCGGACGTGGGTCGGACCGATCTTGTTAAGCACCAAATTGACACCGGTGCAGCCCGACCCATCAAACTCCCTGCGTACCGAGTGGGCGCACCCGAACGCGCCCAAATCAAAGAGGCAGTTGGGGACATGCTTCGCGATAACATAATTCAGCCCTCGGCGAGCCCCTGGTCAGCCCCAGTGGTACTAGTGACGAAAAAGGATGGGTCAACCCGGTTCTGCGTCGATTACCGTAAACTAAATGCAGTCACGCTCGGCGATGCCTTCCCCATACCCCGCATCGACGACACCTTCGACAGCCTCGCTGGAGCGCGATATTTTTCCACCCTCGATCTCGCGTCCGGGTACTGGCAGGTGGAGATGGCGGAGGAGGATCGGCCGAAAACCGCATTCACCACCCCGATGGGGCTATTCGAGTTTCGAGTACTCCCGTTGGGACTCACCAATGCGCCCGCGACGTTCCAGCGGCTGATGGAGTTGGTGATGCGGGGCTTGCAATGGGAACAGTGCCTGATTTACTTGGACGATGTGATAGTGTTCAGTAGATCTTTGTCTGAGCATTGGTCCAGGCTTTGAGAGGTGTTCCAGCGACTGCGAGCGGCTCATCTCAAGCTCAAGCCACGTAAGTGTTACATCGCACAACGCGAGGTGGGGTACCTCGGGCATCGCGTCAGCGAGGCAGGTGTGCACACCGATCCGGAGAAGGTACGCGCCGTAGTGGAGTGGCCACGGCCAAGGAATCTGACGGAGATCAGATCATTTTTGGGGCTCGCCACCTATTATCGCCGATTTGTAAAGGGATTCAGCGAGATTGCACGCCCCCTCACCCAACTCACCTCCCCTAAGCACCCCTACCAGTGGACGGGGGCCTGCCAGACGGCCTTCACCACTCTCAAAGACCACCTCACCCACGCCCCCACCCTCGCTTTCCCCGATTTTACCACCGATTTTATTTTGGACACCGACGCCTGCAGCAGCGGGCTGGGCGCGGTGTTGTCACAGGTACAGGATGGGACGGAACGAGTCATCGCGTACGCCAGCCGGACCTTGAGTGGGGCCGAGCTTAACTATTGCGTGACCCGCCAAGAGTTGTACGCCGTGATTTTCGCATGTAAGCAGTTCCGGCCGTATTTGTACGGCAGGAAATGTCGCGTACGCACTGACCATTATGCTCTGCAGTTCCTTCTTACATTCAAGGAGCCGCGGGGGCAGATGGCCCGGTGGTTGGCGCAGTTGCAGGAGTACAACCTGCAAATCGAGTATCGGGCTGGCCGGACGCATGCAAACGCGGACGCCTTGTCGAGGCGACCCACGGTGGACGCCGAGACAAGGGCGGAGGAGGCCTGCCCGTGCTTCACGGGGGGACGCTGCCGGCAGGCAACAGACCCCCGAGCGGCCGCAGCCACTGACCCCCCCCCAGCGAGAGAGAGTGCAGTGTGCGCCACAGAGGCCCTCACAGGTGGCACCGAGGATCCCGTCGACCGCACGGCAAGCGCGGGACCCGCGGCTCGGGACCCGATCGGACGGATCCAGGAGGACGTCGGCTGCGCCTTCCCGGGCCTGAACGACGAGCAGCTGAGACAGACCCAGCAGCGAGATCCCGATCTGGCGGCAGTGGAGGCGGCACTGCGGGAGGAAAAGAGCGCCCTACCAGGACCCTGGAGCGGTTTGTATGCCCGGTTGTGTGTGCAGAACGGAGTGGTACGGGAGTTAACCGAGGCCGGCCAGCCGGGGTGCATCTGTGTTCCTGTCCAGGTGCGACCCCAGCTGCTTCGGCTGGTGCATGACCACCCACTCGGGGGCCACGATGGGGAACGACGCACTCGAGAGACCCTGCGTCGCCAGTATCTCTGGCCCAAATTGGCACAAGACGTGGCGGCCTGGGTACAGGGCTGCCGCGCCTGTCAGCAGTGCGGGCCGAAACCGGCACGATACCAGGTACCCCTAAGGCCGTTCCGCGTCAGCCGCACGAATCAGCTGGTCGGGATTGACCTACAGGGGCCATTCCCACGATCCCATCGAGGCAACCGGTATATTCTAGTCGCAGTAGAGTATTTCACCCGCTACCCCGTGGCAGTGGCCATCCCTGATAAAACGGCCTTGGTGGTGGCCCGGGCATTCGTGGAACATTACGTACTCAAGCACGGGATCCCAGAACGAGTCCTCACCGACCAGGGTAGCGAGTTCGAGGCCGAGCTGTTCCAGGCACTGTGCCGAGAATTCGGAATCCAGAAAGACCGAACCACAGCGTACCACCCCCAGGCGAATGGTATGGTAGAACGCATGAATCAGACCCTAGCGGGGAAACTCAAACGTATGGCGGCTGCAAATCAACGGGATTGGGACGAACACCTCCCCTACGCCCTTTTCGCCTACGCCACCACCGTACACACGTCGACGGGGCAAACCCCGTTTTTAATGATGTTCGGCCGTGAGTCTCGTTTACCCGCAGATCTGCTATTCGGCGTCCCTTCCCCCCAGCCGGAGGAGGGAAGCCGCCCCGTGGAACACCTGTTGGAGACCCTGCGAGAAGCCCGAGGCCGAGCATACCCGCAAGGGGAAGCCGCGCATCGGCGGCAAGAACAGGGCACCCGACCCCGCATGGAACCCCCCTTATTCCTGACAGGTGCTAAGGTGTGGCTACACACCCCTCGCGTCGGGGCCGGGCAGGTGGGGAAACTGACGACCTACTGGCGGGGACCCTGGACCGTGGTGCGGCAGATATCCCCCTGGACGGTACTAATCTATGGCGGGGAGAGGGATCGAGAGACGGTGGTCAACGTCCGCCGCTTAAAACCGTGGAAAGCGGCCCCGGCGAGAGAGGACCCCGTCACCCGAAGGCTCCGAAATCCCGGAGTACCCGCACCCCTCGTGTTGGGGGGCCTCGCACACTACATGGGCCCCGCCGGGCCCCCGAGACGCCCCGATCCAGTCCGGAGAAGACGCGGACGACGGCCACTAAACCCTTCCGCTGCTGAGTTTGTGCCCCAGCCCACAGGTGCCGGAGGACGGGGAGAGCCGCTGGAGTGGAGGAGGAGACCGCCGCAGGAGCTACAGAGGACGGAACCACCCGCCCCGAGGCCAGCCACCAGGTCCGGACGGATCTCCCGGACCCCGCAACGTTTCCTCGTGGGCGCGGCCCAAGCGAGGTGCTCCAGTCAACCCGGGACGGGGACTGGCACCTCGGGGGGCTATGTGATGCCGCCGCCACGAAGCCGTTCGGCAGGCGCCCAAACCCCCGACTTCGCCACCACCAAGCAACGGAGCCAACCCCGCGTCCCCCTCACCTCACCTCACACGAACACACCCGCACGCATTTCCCCCCCCCATAGAGCTCCGAGGGGAGGTCACCTGGCCGACCGGTTTTTATCCGAGAAACCCTTATCGGGGTTAACTCTCACGGTTTCCGGTGATCAGGGAATTGGACGACCTCCCCCGTGCTACGTTGCGCCGCGGCGCTGCGACCAGCCGTAATATGGTGTGGTCGCGGCATGGGGCATTCGGCCACCGCGGTTGAGGTGCATTTTCCCCCCACACACACCCCCACGGGTCGACGGGGCAAGCAGGGGAGGGACGGGACAGCACGAATAGCGGGACCGCAGGAGCTGTAGCGCATAGTCATGGAGGGTTGGGATAATTACGCTTGAGCGCGCAGGCACCATTGTTAGGGGAGTTAAAGGATAAGGCTATTAGTATAAATAATTGGGAGAGGGGAGGCGCGCGAGGAGCCATGCACAGCTTCCCACGACGGGCCTTTGTGATGGACACCGCCACATGAACCTCGATGATGGGGGCCTGCGTGAGAAAAGGATTGATTGGAATTTGCGCCGTGCAGGTCGCTCATTGATAAGCGGAACAAAGGCACCGCGGAGCTGCCTGGCCCGGGCGAGGGGGGCGCGTGCCATTGTTTGGAGTTCACGCCGCGCGGACAAAGGATTAATTAGCATAGCGAAGGCGCACGGTGCGTGGGAAGGGGGTAGGGGTCCGGGAATCAGGATAAATGGGGAGCGCAAAGGGGAAATCGGACTCTTCTCTCCAGGCCAGCGGACCCGCAGCAGCTCCAGCCAGCGACCCGGACGTCCGTGCGACGCGTCGAGGTGCGCTGTTAGCACCGGGAGCAGCGAACCACCGCGGGCACCAAACAGTGAGTGGGGAGGTGAAGTAGGGTAGCGTAAGCCGATAAATAGGGAATAGGTACAGGTTTGGGTGGAATAGGCCAGCCTCGTCGACTCACTGATTCAACATCAATTCGCAGGTAGCATATAATAAATCATTAATAGCGAAGCGTGGTCTCGCCTGATCTTGTTGAGCAGTGTGTCGCGTGGGGAGCTGCGTGTGTGTGCGTGCGACCACCCCGTGTGCGATACAGGTGCGCGATCATAACGTGAGTTGAGTTGGAGTGCGCGGAGCGGCGTGTGTGTGTGTGGGCGTGCGTACGTTCGCTCCGTGTGGGTTGCAGGCGCGCGATTAGGACAGGGAGGTATCGTAGTAGGGAGGGGCAGAATACTACTCGGTAATTAGCCATGCCGGCTACGCGGACCCGCGGGGGAGGGGAATCCTCGGGCGATGGTTTCCACGCCACGGGTGAGGAACCTAGCAGCGGGGGGGCGATTGATGATGCTAGCCCGGCTGTTAGCATTATCGAGGGAGGGATCTCGGGGGCTAGCGACCCTCACACATTACGTTTTTTCTTTATTTTAGCTACACGCATGAACTAACTTATCTCGCCTATTTGGTATTATTTGGTATTATTTGTAAGTATTTATGTATCAACAGTTGTATGCACATACAACAGAGATAACCCCCGCGATGGGCGAGGTGTGCCTATACTGACTTGAACACAAGAGGTTGCCCTTTTACTGCTGTAATAAAAGACTTCGTCACACACTGCTGGTCTCCGTTGCTCTTTTATTTAGCTTCCTTCTCGCACCCCGCTGGTCCTGACAGCGGACCAGCGTCTACTTGCGTGCGCCCCGCACGCGCTTCATCATCAGCTCCTCTGCTCTCCCACTTCGCACACCGCTGGCCGACGGTGTGCCGAAGCTCCTGCAGCCACGTGGCTGATGGCGCGGATCCCCTCCGGCCACCCAACGTGGCTCAGCTTCTTCACTCCAGCAACTGACACGGAGCCCTTCCGGGCTCCCACCTATATCCCCTTTACCATGTGATCCTGACTCCTCCCCTTCCGGATCATCAGATCCGGCCTTCCCATAGCGCCCTGCTGGCTCCACCCCCATTACCCCGGGCCGTATGATTGGGCCAGAGCCCCCCAGCGAACCCCGTTTATGCTCGCATTACACTGCCATTCATTTTACAGAGTATGACTGACAACACCTTAATAGGAATGGAACAATATTTTAACTAATCAGCGTTTCTTTGCCTAACTTTGATATTATAATTGTACAACCTTACTTTTGGAATGAGGCTAGGGCTGTTGGTCTTTCGTCGTGGAGTCATTGTCCCCGAAACCCGTTGAAGGGTGAAATGCATGGGTTCCGAGATGGTAACCCTCGGCTTCCTAGGAGCCGTATTTAGCTGGACATAAGTGTGGGGGGGGGAGGTTGTTTCTCTCCTTTACATTAGAAAGAATGGCGAGTATCCGGTGGCAATGTGCGGAGCCATTCTGTCGGCTGAAAGTATCCCTGGAATTTGCAGATCCCAGTCTTTCTAGGACTCCTCGAACTACTGACTCGAAATAGAGGTTAGAGTCGTGTTAAGTCGCTCCACCATCCCATCCGTCTGGGGATTATAGGGCGACATGCGGACCTTCTTTATGCCTTAAAGGTCACAGACCTCTTGCAATAATTTTGATGAAAAATGTTTACCTTGGTCAGTAAGGAGGCACTCCGGGGCCCCTTATCCCGCACGTATCCATGCAGAAATGCCTCGGTGATGTCGGCAGCCAATTGATTGGGGAGCTGCCAAGCCACAAACCAATGGGAGAAATACTCCACACCCACCAGCAAATATTTATTACCTCGGGCTGTGATGGGGAAGGGTCCAAGTATATCGAGTGCGACAAACTCATTGATACGGGAAACCCGAAATAGATTGCAAGGACGGACAGCACTTAGCAGATGGCGATTTGCAGCGAGCACACTGCACACAACCCTTCAGGATGTTCTTGATGTCACCCACCATTCTGGGCCAAAAAAATCTAACTTAAGGGTAGCCAGGGTTTTGTGAACTCCCAGGTGCATTAGTCGCTCATGGATGGCCAAAATTAGTCTACCCCTGAGGCTGGTAAGTACCACAATACTATAGCGACACAAGCCGCCGTCCCAACACGATAAAATACCTTCCTTGAGAATGACCCGTCGCCCGGATCACTGACGCGGCACCGCAATTTCAATAGGGAGGCGTCCTCCGCCTGGAGGCGCCCCATATTCATCATAGCTCAACCCCAGGGTAGCATCGCGTGCAACGGAATCACCAGGATTATCAGGGGTGGAGGTCCCTGCCGACGCGACACCTGGAGCAGGCACAGCCGTGGTAGTCAATCTGCAGCAACCCGAACCCAAGAGGCACATACATTCATCGCCCAGAGGAAGCCGCGAAAGCGCGTCCACATTAGTGTGCTGCGCACCCTCATGGTAAGACACCCGGAATGAGTAGTCCTGCCGGGATTTCCAACCAGCGGGAGAGCTGGCCGGATGGTTGCTCAACACGTAAAAAAGGGCGAATCGCCTGCCATACAGATAGGGCCGGTACTGCCGTATGAAGAAGACTATGGCAAGCAGTTCCCGACACGTCACGCAGTAGCGTTGCTCAGCTGGGGACAGCACTCTGCAGCCATACACCACGACCCTATCCGCCCCTTCACCACCTGGGACAACACTGCGCCAATGCCTGTATTGCAAGCGTCAGTGTCCAGGATGAATGGTAATGAAAAATCTTTGTCTGAGGGGGAGGTTCGTCCACCAGCCCATCGCGGAGCGCAACGAATGTAGCCTCTTCCTCCGCTCTCCATCTAAATTTTTGGCCCTTCGCCATCAGGGCATGGAGGGGTTTGGTAATGGTGGCGAACCTGGGCACAAAGTGGCAGGAGTAAGATGCAAATCCGATAAAGCAACGCACCTCACCCACCGACTTGGGGGTTAGCCATGTGCACATGCACACCGTTTTATCAGGATCTGTCGCAATACCCGACTCACTGACTATGTGGCTAAGGTACCGAATGGACGTCTACAACAGGTGGTATTTCTGAGGTTTATATTTGAGGCTAGCCGCTCGCATAAAAAAAAAACAGCACGTAGCCAGACTAAGTGCTCATCAAATGTGCGGCTAAATTGGATAACATCGTCCAAGTATATCAAGCAGGAGTCCCTTTAGAGTCCTGCCTGGACCAACTCTATGAGCCTCTGGAACGTCGCCAGGTCCGAGTGGAGGCCCATCGGAATCCAATTAAACTCGAATAACCCTTGTGGTGTACCTAAAGCTGTCTTAGGCTTTGAGCAAACATCCAAGGGCAGTTGCCAGAATCCCAAAAGCAGGTGGAGCATTGAGAAAAATCGCGCCCCTGCCAGTGCGTCCAGCGAATCATCCATACGTGACAGAGGATACGCGCCTGCAGCAGATACTTTGTTAAGCTTGCTGAAGTTGATGCAAAAGCGGAAACTTTTGTCGTGCTTCTTCACAAGCACATTCGGAGCACCCCATGGGCTCGTGGATGGGGAAATGATGTCGGCAGCCAACAATTTGTCGACTGCCTGGTGCACCTGTTCCTTTTCAGCAGAACTCAAGCGGTAAGGGTTTTTGCCAAATGGGGGCAGAGTCACCTGTGTCAATATGGTGAGTCATGAGGGTCGAGCGACCAATGTCAAATGTACCACTGCTGCAAATTTCCTCAAACTGGAGTAACAGTGCGCGCAGCGCAGACCGCTAGGTTCTGGACAAGTTCTGATTTTCGAAGCGGAGGGCATCCGCCAAGCTGTCCTTGCCATTTAGCCCTTGGTTCGTGTTCAGCACGACCCCTACACCCCCCACTACGTTACCGTCTACCTTCGCAGCTGACGCATTGGCAAGCACCATGCCCTCCTGCATAATTGACGCGTCCGGCCAAACATTTAGCATTTGAATGAACTGCTGCAGATCCGTCGAGACCAGCATTTGTTCTCCCACGAGTGTCATCCTCCGGACCGCTCTGTTAGAGGGTCCCAACCTGACCCCTCCCACGGTGGCCTCCTGATCGAGTGGCTTCTGCAGCCGCAGGGAAACAAGCATTTGCGCATGCGGGGGGGATCGTAACCGTGACGGTAGCTAGCGCCTGGTTTGTCGCAATAACCGTATGCAGACAAGTGGAGGAAGACAAGACAACATCCCTGATCAGTCAATCTTTAGGGGCATGTTACCGAGAAAGTCTTCCCAGCAGACAGGGCATGGCTAGGGAGGCAGAAACTAGCACAGGCCCTTCCAATTAATGTCACCAATGGACACTTCTGCCGATATCTGGCCAATAATGGCTAACGAATCCCCGTTAGCGGCAAAGTACGGAACGGTAGTGGGGTGCAAGGAACGACAATCCCGTGGCAAGATATTAAAAATCAATTCAGAAATAATGGTGGCGGATGTCCCCGTATCGATGAGCACCCGCACCTCCACCCCCTGTATCTTCCAATGACTGCCGATGATCCTGCTGCCACGGCAACAACATGGTGGGCCAACTGCGACCAATAGACCGTCCGGTTTGGACAGCCTTTACCCGACACAACTGACGCAACATGCACCGCGATCCAACGAGAACGAACAATGGCCGGACGTGGATCAACACGAGGATGAGATGGGTGAGGTGAGAACGAGGGTTGAGTGTGTGGTGCACCGCAACTCGCCTTAGGACCCCTTGAAATCGACGGTGCCTGGGAAGACCACGATGGCGGCCCGAACCGTCCACGACGTGCAGCGCAGGACCCCAAGGAGACGTGTCCAGGCACCCCGCAGTTGTAGCAGATGATGCGGCTGTAGCCTGGATGAGGGAAGGTCCCCTGAGGATGATCGCGTCTCTCTCGTTGCTTAGCATCACTCCTCCGCCGTCTACCGCAGCACAAGCCAGGGCGGGCTCATCCTCTTCCGATGCATCTAACATCCACAGGAGTGGTGCATGCCACCAGCCCCATTCGTTCGCTTCAGAATCAGGTGAGCCTGAATACATCGGGCAATTATGAGGAATGACAGATCATCCTCCTTCGTAGCTGGCAAGGTGATGTTTAACTCCTTCGCCAATGCCAGCAATCGCTCCAGGACCAATTCATCAACTCTCGCCTGCTACATCGTCAGAAACACTGTTTGCGCCAAGGACAGCAGAGCACTATGGAAGGCGAGGGGCGTCAGCTTCCCCTCGCCTTCGCTCAGCGAATCTGTGTCGAACGCACGACGGCGGGTCATACACCGCAGCCATCTGAGAGAAGGCCGGTGCTAGCATGGTCCTCTTTTCTGGTGGGATGGCATAAAATGCTGCTAAAGCGTCGTCATCGAGGCAGGTGGGAGTCGCCTTCAACGCCTCCACATCGGTCCAGCCCGCCAACGTCCAGTTCGTTGGGAAGCGGCGTTTGAACACCTCCCAATCCCTGCCAGCCGCTGTGAACTCCCGGACGAATGGGAGTCGCCGTTGTAGCGCTGGAATGTCCCGCGGCGAGGCTGGTGGCTGGAGGGAAATGGTGGCCTCTGATCCGCGTGTTCCAGCCAAAATGGCGGCCGAGCGGTCGGGCGGCGTGGCAGGAGAATCGCGCGTGTGGACGGCAGCAGCAGCAGCGAGGTGGACGCCACGTGGCTCCGGGGCTGCCTCTATCGGTGGAAGCTCATACATCGAGCTAGGTGACCAGCTCGGCCGCGGCGCCCAGCAGCTCCGTGAGGCGGGCGTGGGCATGGCGGCGAATCTTCGATGGCGATTACGCGGCTGCTTGAGTCGCGCAACGCAGCTCTGCCAGCGGCGAAGTTTCGTCTGAACTTTCCGGGGCAGCCATCCCCGGGGCTGTTCTACATTGTCTTCGTCACCCGAGGAGTGTTTGTTAAGTTGCCTGCGACGTGTGAACATATCGCCTCACTATAGTTAAGTCTAGACTTAGAACAATTGTGCCACTTTTGTCGCCAGTTGTAATGGGTTTGGTTGAGGTGTACACTCAACTTGGAGGCAACACTATTTATTAACACATACCACCAACGTGAACACTATACATAAGGTGGTGACCACCGTTCCTAATCTCACTAACACTCAGGACACTTGGGGAACACTACACAGCGTGACCAAGGCAGGTGACGGCTGCCTGGTCATGAACGATCGGAGACTTGAGGACTTCTCATGGCGTCTTCATCCCGGAGTAGAACAGCCCAGCTCCCCATTCACACCCCGCTTATAACCGCTCCGGTGTGGCCGGCTCCGCCGTAGGCCACGCCCCCTTCTCAATCCTTCGGGAAGATCCGGGCCCCCAACCACGTGACCTCCAAGCTCCCTTCTGGGGCTCCTGGCCCCCCTTTATCTGGTCCCGTGTCCTGTTGGGTTCACGCGGTGTGCCACGGCCTGACACAACTCCCGTGACACTCGCCAACAGCCCCCATACCGAGCCGACACGGTAGTAACATCATATGTCCCTTTGCTCGTACATTCCCGACATAGTAGTGACGTCATATGTCACCACTTGAATGCCACCGTACCCCTGACTCCTATCTATCACGCTGCTCAGCAGTGAGTCTGACATAGTCTGGCGGCCTGCCCCATGGATTAGGGGCCATCCATAAATGACGTTATAAACCTGGGGGGGGGGAGGGTGGTCAGACATTTATGACGATGTGTGACGAGGGGGGGAGGGGGGGTTAGAGAAATGTGACGTCACACCAACATGCGCAACTTTAAATAAATATAAACAATAGAATTGTTATAACAACACTAATTTTGATTAATTTTCATTAACTATTTCCGGTCACCTTTTATTTATTCCATGAAGGAGCATATTTCTTCTCCATGGGAGAATGGAGAAGCATAAATTATGTAAATTTTTGGAATGATTGTTAGTAAACATTTTTATTTTAATGATTCTATCAGGGCTTTTCATTCTGGGGAATGAATATGTGATTGTTATAATTATACTCTCCATTTTGCTTCGTTCTACTACGAAGATTCAAGTATTTTAATAGTTATAATTATTTTTTATATTTTATAATTAAAAGAGAATTTCAATATAATATTCTGAACATCTGTGTTTTAGTTAGACGTTAAATATTTTTATGTGAATTTCATGCTAACTTTCAGCTTTCCAACGCCTCCTTTTTAATACTTGTTTTCTTCTACAACATCAGAGTGCAGCGCCACATTAAATACGCACTACGATGTCAATAGTTGAAAGTGATTTGAAACCTGTTTTAGTTTCAAAATAAAAATATGGTTTGGGGGGGGGGCAGAGCGTTGTGACGTCATATTTGAGGGGGTTCTGACTTTTTGTGACGAGGTAGGAGGGGGGTTAAAAATCGGCCAAAACCGCGTGACGTCATTTATGGACGGCCCCTTACACATCCTTCAATCTGGCCTCACAAGATTTTAGCTGCCACGGTGCTCTCTGTTCGTGCTGCTGCTGCCCGGACTTCAGTACTAACACTGGTCTGTGCATCGGTCTACTGTAACATCAGATGTTCAGTCGACGCACTGCTGAGTCTTCTGACAGTGAGAACAATCAAAAGCTGGATGATGATGACGTCAGCAACTCTGTGGATATTGAGACGGCGGCCCAGCAGACTGCAGCTGACGCTACTGTGCTTCAGCCTGACATTGCGCGTGTTGACGAAATTCCAATAATACGTAACCAGTTTGACTGGGTTCAGTCAGCGTTTGAACCTAGTGGACACCAGACAAACCTTTTAAGGGCTCGCAACTTAGTTATTTAATGCAGCCGACGTTGGGACGATCTGTTTGCTTAAACACGTTAATATTATGAATCCTTGATCGTTTCTGCGTGGATTTAATGTCGGCCGTTCTATAGGATTCGGGGGGGGGGGGGGGGGTGGTGCGTCAAGCGTAAGTACGCAGGTGGGGGGGGGGATATAAAGTACGCGTGCGTACAGGGAGGGGGAAAGGGGTCAATTAGACAGATTTTTGGTTACGTACTAAATGGATGGCCCCTAACATCAGACGGGTTGGGTACAAGGTGCAGCTGAAATGGGCATATCTGACCTTGGAGTGATTCTAAAGGGTAGAGCTGAACTTGACATGAGATGCAAGGGCCATCCAATAACGTGGGGCAGCAGCATGGTGGGGCAGCATGGAAGTGTAGGGGTGTTAGAGAGAGAGCCGTTATGCATGGCAGCTTATGGGAAACTAACACAGTGGGCGGGGCTACGTGAGTGCACGGGGGGGGTGCTCTCAACGACGTCCGCACCAGGCAGCCCGGGGCCCCACCCCTCAGCGGGGGTGGAGTATAAAGGGGGATGTGTCAGAGGGCTCGGGGCAGAATGTTAAAGCTAAACCAGTGAAGACCAAAGATCGTCTAGCTAGAGCCCTGGACTCCCCTGGGACGCCGCCCTTGTCAGGGCCGCACAGGACCGAGCCAGCGGCGTGGTCCCGAGAACCAGAGCTAGTGCTCTGGGACTCCGGGTACCGTAGCCCGACTTACCAGTGTCGGGCCAGACAGCCTCCCCTAGCCCGTTAGTGGAGGACTAGGAGGTAGGTCAGAGATAGCTAGCAGTGTATTCCCAGCTAGCCGGGTGAGTGGGCCGATACCCCCTCTAGTATTGTATGTCCACAGTTGTGACTACTTGTACGGAATAAATACGTGTGCCTCACCAACGGTGTCCAAGAGTCATCAACGGTACTTCAGAAGGATGCGTCGCCAAACCTCGTTTTGATTGATTTTTTTGTGAGAATAGGCGTTTTATATGGGGCGTCAAGGGCAAAGCAGATGGCCTAGCGGTAAAAAGGGATAAAACGTTTTAGAGTGCTGTTTTGGAGGCTCGGGGCTATGTTTCATGCACAAATACTTCTCAAATCGTAAGGAAAAAATATCAAATAAGCAATAGAAATTGATTCACGTGTGTAATAAAAGTAAGATTTGAACGCAGCAAACCACAAAACCTAGGTTTTAACAACAAAACCAGCCTCATAGGGAAGCCTAGAAGCCAAGATGTTGCAACCTGTTTTAAAAATAGTTAGCCATTTTACAAAATTCTGACAAGTAAAATGTTGAACTTTTAAAAATTGTTCAAGGAATTCAAAAAATTCTGTTTCAGCTGTCAAGATTGACATGTATATGGAGACACTGCCTAGGGCATGTACCATTGTGTGTACGTGGCTATAGGGTGCATTTCTCTGTGAAATATTTAGTTTTTCAAGACAAAATGAAACTTTTTCCACCATATCCCATCCCCCATCTTCACTTATAGGGTACCGCATAGATTATCTCCACCGTCTCCAACCTGCAGTGCCGATCGTGGTGAAGTGCTGTCAAATATCTCTCCACAAAATATATGGTGTGATGAGGCCATGATCTAGAAGATGTATGACAAAAACTAAGTGATTAACACATAGATATACACGGAGACTCGTACACTTCGTCAAACACGTGACTTAATGGCTTTCTACATGTTTCTGTATGAGTGGATGATAAAGTGTATCTCTGTGAGTCTATGCGTCCATGTGCGAGTCTGTATGGCTGTGTGAACATGCGTGTGTATCAATTATACATCATTACACTATTGGGCCCAAATAAGGATCACATTTTAAGATATGTTTTCAGATGAAGAGTACAGCAAGAGTAGCCTTACAGTAAGAGTACTTGGCTCAATGTTTTTCAGTGCTTCCAAATCTGAAGCCAATCCTGATCGGCACGAGACAGCATCTCGCCCTATCCATGCTTCCTTCTCGGAAATAGTCCTTGCCTCCGCCATCCATTAATCTGTGCCATCCGTAGCTTGTTTCACTACTGATGATACAACTTATTTTTCTAATAGCTCCAGAGTTTTGATTGCATTGAATTGACCCTGCTAAAATAATTAACTCCCAGAAGACCATGTAGCTGATGGGGTGTGTACAAATGATCACGTTTCTATGCAGATAGACAAATATATGCGGAGGAATATTGTCTGCGGAGATATTTTAATTTTTTGTATTTGAAAATCGCTTTGGCTTTTGATACATGTATCAATATTATCAGCCGTTATCGAATCCAGTGCTGGATGAAGGCCACATCCGAGTCGTGCGTGCTAACCATTGCACCATGGGCGAATGCGACGTGGTAGGTAATCAGTGTGGAATTTAGAGACGTAGTATCAGGTGAGACTGGCAAACCAATAGAAAGCTTCACATCTATATCAGGGTGGGTCCCGCGTCATCTCTACCCAGAAGTATAAATAGCTACACCACAGTTAGTCGTTAGGCAGATCCCGTGTGGTGTGGTAAAGTACGGGAAACTTCTAACTCTTCTTCCAAGACGTCTAACCAGTGTAGAAGAGTTGACCAACTACCATGCCTCTCTAGAGGGGCTCTCTGAAGCGCCCTCTAGTGTAAGTTTCTTTCACTAGAGGGAGGTCTGCATCTTTTTCTTCAGGAGAAGAGAAACAGGTAAAGGCACTTCCACGATCATCACTAATACCACCACCAGTGTTAATGACTGACGTTTACAGAGCCAGATTAACGACCCCATAGCGCTAAATATTAATCACCGATATTCCATGAGCCAGAAATAAGACTCCCATGGAGTGCACTGTTACCTATCGAGGGTCACACAGATCCAAACTAAGGCTCCCATTGGGTTCAGTGTGAATCAGGCTAAGGCTTGACTAAAATCCCCAAGAAATTGTCAACGAAACCAAGACTACATCTAATGTATATCTAATGCTGACTACGTGAACACTGTTCACGTGATATCCACGCAGTGCATAACGCGATGTGTTCATCTCTTCACAGGCGCTGCGAAGAGCTGGTGACGTCACCCACTCTCCACACCCAGTGAGTAACGATGCTGTTTGTTAATCCCCTGCTGGCTCACTCTCCTCGCATTCAGAATTAAACATAAATCTCGAGGTGGGCGGTGGGGTCTTGTGGAGGCTGTCATCCAGCAGTGTATTGACCATGGCTCTAGATGATGATGGGTCTACAATTACCCACCTCCCACAATACGATCAGGTATCCACTCTGTGAAAATTATCTTCATGTATAACGAAGCAAATGCACAAAGATATGTCAAACAGTGTAGGAGCCAATGGGCTCCTCTGTTACACGCTATCGTGAATGGGAAATGCCTCCAATGGCCACGTAGCTTACCTAGGCTTACTCATTATTATGAAAGTCCTTAATGATTGTAATCAGAGGTATTGTGACTAAATTACGTGGTTGAAATTATAATTGGCATGTGGACACAAGGCTCTGTATAAGAATGTGTTATTGTGCACCACTGCCAATGCAGTTTGACCTAATAATGTGTGCGAGAAGCTGTGGATTCCTCCTGCACAAGCGTAAATAAAATATATGCTCCTATGTGGGACTGTGTCTATGAAAACCATACTATGCCCAATATAACTTCACACTGCTCTAAAATAAATTTGAATGCAGTGAAGCTGGAATTCACCAAATCTCCAAGCAATCGAATGGCTAAATCACTAAGAATTCCTTCTCCGATAGTTTATCTTCATTGGTCACGCAGCATCAATTATTTACTCAGGCATGTACCAGCAAGATGCTTGTTTCGTAAAAAAAAAATATGCCATACTATTACAATTAACAAGTTGGCTGGGGGTATTCCACGCAGTTAATAAGGTGTGTGTCCTGGTGACACTGAGTCTGTTTCATACGTAAGGGGAGTTTACATTAGTCATTCATGAATGGGTCCCATGTTATTTTGAAGTATGCCTCGTTTCTTTTAAGCCGTAGTTCTACATGCTCAGTATAGTTTTAAGAGTCGCGATATGAAATGTTTAAAACATGCCCTGGGGTTCAATTGAAAGTATTTTTTTTTACATTTGCAGTTTACATTGCTCCTTTTGAACCTTGTATTTCTTGAGAATGTTGATAATCCGGTTGAATTCATAATATAAACCAGGGATGAATCACTCATGGATTATGCTCCTGATGGTTGTGTTAAATTAAACCCATAATGCAATGTATCAGCAATTTTTTTATAATTCGAATTTTAATGATAATTGTTTTTTTACCCTTCTATCTGGCAACAAAACTGACAATGGTGTAAATGCTTACCCAGAGCTTTCATACTCTGATGGTGCATTGTCTTTGAGTTGTGCGCCTTTTGGCGCCATTTGTTCCAACCCATGTGAGACTAGGCTCTAAGGAAAGCTGTCTCGGGTGTGGACCAATCAACTTCAAGGACAGTGCATATATTATCAGAGTTATGTTTTTTGTTTGCATTATGGCTGCAGGTATTGTGGTCTATGCAAACATGACTCCTTGTAAAAAAAGGTGTCGGTTATGTTGCCAGATAGAAGGGTAAAAAACCAATTCTATTTTTTACTGGCAAATGAGGTTCCAATAGTAGAATTTTAATATTCATATGCCAATTGATAAACTTCATCAGTATGCAAATGTAAAAATATTATTACAATTTAAAGCTTACCAGTATGGAGTCAGCCCAAATCTAGATTGGGGGCATGCTGTGCACAGGTGGCGTCGAGCTCCAATTGCTGATCACCATTATGCATTCACTTCTTCTTTAGTGCTGCCTAACGGCGTGTGCGACTTCACGATGATATTGGTCCCGGTCTAGCACGGCGTGTAGAGTTTGTGCTGTTGTTAATTGTAGCCATGTTTTGATGTTACTGAGCCATGTCGTTTTTGGCCGTCCTGGTCGTTTTTTCCCTTCGATTTTTCCTTCCAGGATTTGCTTTAATAGCTGGTATTTGTGGTCGTTTCGGGCAATGTGGCCTAGGTAGTAACACTTCCTGCTAATGATGGTCTTCAGCAGTTGCCTGTCAGTGCCCATATCTTGCAGAACTTGTGTATTGGTGGTTTTGGCTGTCCATGGGATTTTCAGCATTCTTCGATACAGCCACATCTCGAAAGCTTCGAGCCTTTTTGTTGCTGTTGTTGTCAGTGTCCACGTCTCTACTCCGTACAGCAAAATTGACCAGATGTAGCATTTCAGTGTGCGCAGTTTCAGTGATGTACTCAAGTTGCGGTCTGCAAGGAGTGTTTTCCATCTAATAAATGCTTGCCTTGCTTGTTCAATTCTGCTCTTGATTTCGACTTCATGGTTCAACTGATCGTCAATGATTACACCAAGGTATTTAAATCGGTGTACTTGTTCCAATTTTTCGCTGCCAAGCTTGATTGTTATTTCGCTTGTAGTTCGGCTGACCTTCATAACCTTTGTTTCCTTTTTATTAATTCGTAAGCCCCATATTTGACTCTCTGTGGCAACCTCGTCCAAGATTTGTTGTAGGTCTTGTTCCGAATCGGCCAGCAGTGCAGTGTCGTCGGCATACCTGATGTTGTTGATGTATTGTCCATTGACTTTAATACCAATGTTTTTATCTGCTAGTGTTCGATCAAAAATCTGCTCCGAGTAGATGTTGAAAAGACTGGGTGAAAGTGGGCAGCCTTGTCGTACACCTTTTTGTATTGGTGTTGGGTCTGTCAATTCGTTGTCATATCGGAGTTGGGCTGTTTGCTTCCAATAAAGAGCAATGATGAAGTTGATGTCGTTTTTATCTAGTCCCAATTGTTTTAATAGAGCTGCTAGTCGGTCGTGGTCGACTGAGTCAAAGGCTTTCTCGTAATCTATGAATCAGATGTACACTTCTTTCTGATGTTCGTAGCATCGCTGTAGTAGTATCTGTAGACAGAAGATTGCTTCTCTTGTGCCTAGTCCTTTGCAGAAGCCAAACTGTGTGTTCTTCAATGCATTTTCGCATGTGGAGCGTATGCGCTGTTGGATCACCTTCAGGAAGACGTTCAGCACGTGGCTCATCAAGCTTATCAGTCTGTAGTCCTCGCATTTCCGGCTTGTTGCTTTCTTTGGTATGGCGACAAAGGATTGTAGCCAGTCGGATGGAATTTTATTGCCATTGTATATTTGATTGTACCAATTAGTCAGTTGTCGTATGTTGTTACTGTCTAATAGTTTGAGCAATTCTACATGGATTGTGTCGGGCCCGCACGCTTTGCCTGACTTAGCTGTTTTGATTGCATGTTCTACTTCTGATGTTAAAATGTGTAGAGCGTCTTTCGACATCTGTTGGTCTTTTTCTGCAGGTGTTCTCATGGCGCCATAGAGCTTGTGTATATAGTTTGTCCAGGTGTCCATTTTTTCTTGTTTATTTAGGATTGGTTGGTTGTTGTTGTCCGCATACAAGGTAGCTGTTGGGGCTGGTCTGTAGATGTTACCAGCTTCTTTGAGCTTCTTGTGCAGAGTAAAATTGTCATGTTTTTTAATTAGTTCTTCAATCTCGGCGCATTGTTCTTCTATCCACTTTTCTTTTGCCTGTCGGATTGCTTCTCTGATCTTCTGTTGCATTTGTTTGTACTTCTCCAAGTTGTTGTTTTTGTACATTCTTCGTTGGCTCATTAGATCGAGAATACAATGTGTCATCCATCGTTGTTTCTTTTTTGGTGGCTGATGTCCCAGCATGACTTCTGTTGTTTCTGTGATGCATTGTTTGAACGAGCGCCAGTACTCCTGAACATCTGCTGTTTCTGTTGTTATTGAGCGGATGCTATCGTTGAGATGTTGCTGTACTTGTCTTTTATCGGCGCTGTTCTTCAGTTTCTCCAGGTCTGCTCGTCTCGTCTTTGTACATTGTATTGATCGCAATTTGAGTCTTATTGTAGCTGTTACTGGGTTATGATCTGACGATATATCGGCTCCAGGGTAGGTTTTTGCTGTAATCACACTGGACTTAAACCTGATGTTAATTAGGATATAATCGATTTGGTTCCTGACGATGTTGTTGTCGGAGTCTTGCGGCGAGGTCCACGTGTACAGTCGTCGAGGTGGTAATTGGAACCACGTGTTAGCAATACTGAAACGTTCTTCTTGGCAGAATTGAACCAGTCTGTCGCCTCGTTCATTCCTTGTTCCTATTCCGTGTTCTCCGACAATGTTCTGCATTCGACCGTGGCCAACCTTGGCGTTGAAATCGCCGAGGATTATAGTGATGTCTTGCTTCTTCAGCGGCTTCAGCGTGTTGGTTAGTTGCTCATAGAACGATTCGATTTCATGATCTTGTTTATCTGCTGTTGTAGCATAAACCTGTAGAATGTTCACGTTGACTTTGTTGCCTGCTAATTGTAGTAGTGCTATTCGTTCTGATACTGGGGTAAAGTTGTTGACTTTATTTGCTAATTTCTTGTGTACTATAAAGGCGACACCGTATGTTTGTTTGGTGTTTTCTTCTCCTCCGGAGCAAAAGATGTGGTGTTCGCTCTATATAAACTTTTTTGTTCCAGGCCATTTAGTTTCGCTTAGACCGATTATGTTGAGTTTAAGTCGATCCATTTCTTGTATGACATTGGCTAGTTTTCCTGCTTGAAGTAAACTTCTAACGTTCCAAGTTGCTACTTTGAAAGGGTTCTTTGACACAAGCTCGGAGATTCTTAGCACACCTGTCCTATTTAAAGGACGCCGATACTCAGGGCCTTTGTTGATTTTGCTTGTCATCATTGAAGTTTTCAAGGGAGAAATACTCCAAGTAGTTTCCCGTTGCTTTCTTGGATCACCATTTATTTGAAAAGGTCATGTGGGGACCTTTCGAAACGGGTTTTGTCTGACGTCTCCACTGAAGTCTTCCCGCCTTGGGTGACCCGTCTGAGAGCACTAGGCTCTCGACGGTATAGCGATCAGCTTCTCAGACGTACACAAACTCTCTCGCCGCGTTAAGGCACCGTTTCTCGAGAGAGATGCATTCACTTAGAATGTAAAAAAGCCATCTAGCTACACGTAGCTATTACAGCTGTTTCCATATTCTGCAGTACACAATTACACACGGCTACAAAAACATCAAGTATGGTTCAGGCAATCGGTATCTATTTGGTGTTTGAACATCTCAATACCTGATAATTGGTTCTTTACCCTTCTATCTGGCAACAAAACTGACACCTTTTTACAAGGAGTCATGTTTGCATAGACCGCAATACCTGCAGTCATAATACAAACAAAAGAACATAACTCTGATAATGTGCACTGTCCTTGAAGTTGATTGGTCCACACCCGAGACAGCTTTCCTTAGAGCCTAGTCTCATATGGGTTGGACCAGATGACGCCGAAAGGCGCACAACTCAAGGACAATGTACCATCAGAGTATGAGAGCTCGGGGCAAGCATCTACACTTTTATTATTATTTTTACTGGCAAATGAGGTTCCCATAGTGTAGATGCTTGCCCCGAGCTCTCATACTCTGATGGTGCATTGTCCTTGAGTTGTGCGCCTTTCGGCGTCATCTGGTCCAACCCATATGAGACTAGGCTCTAAGGAAAGCTGTCTCGGGTGTGGACCAATCAACTTCAAGGACAGTGCACATTATCAGAGTTATGTTCTTTTGTTTGTATTATGACTGCAGGTATTGCGGTCTATGCAAACATGACTCCTTGTAAAAAGGTGTCAGTTTTGTTGCCAGATAGAAGGGTAAAGAACCAATTATCATATTTTTACTGGCAAATGAGGTTCCCATAGTGTAGATCTCAATACCTGTATCCACAAATATCACTCACCACTGATTTTAACTGTGGCTCAGAATCTAACCATATTTGCTGGATTCATTGCCATGATGTGGGGATGTGGGATGGAGTGCAACTTCCTGTCCTCAGTGTCTGCAATTAATTAGACTCCCCCCCCCCAACGCCCACTCCTTTCCCTCCCATCATCCACCCATTACAGTGCCACCACGAGACTGCAGGCCGCCGTAGACCCCCTGCCGCCAAGGGGTGGATATTGGTCGATCAGTTTCCATTCGCTAAGCGAACATTTTTCTTGTTTTAGGAACACATTGGCATACATTCAAATTACTTGTGATAGCGAATTATTGTAAAAAAGATGCTCTTTTAACGAGACACGCCTATACTCTACGGGGTAGCTCCTGTTTTTGTATTTTAATTTAAATTGTGACTAGCTAATGAATATACTAGTGGCCTAGGGGTTACCAAACTCCACATATAAGCCGATTAGCACATCATATCTAAGGCCAGAGATTTAGCGTATCCTTCCGTGCCCTGTGCTCCCGATCATTAAGGACATTCATGATGGTGGGCAGGCCGGCGTAGAGCTGTGTGGCCAACAGGCAGAGCCATTCTCTGTTCAGCTTAGGTTGCAACCGGGATGTCCTCTGGCTCCTATATTATTTAACATTTTCGACGACGTAGTATGTGAATATTTCCATGGCTGTACATGAAGAACTTCCATCTGGTACAGCTTCAATGGGAGGCAGACTGATCTTTCGGTCTGGAAATGCACACACTTTGTTTTTCTGAGCAATGATGAGCACATCAGCCTTAATGTGCATGCACTTGGCAGTTGTGCTCGTACAACACACTTTTGTCTGACGAGTATCTCATCTTCACCAAAATTATTATACAAATATCTCTTTTCCCAGGCTATGTCTGGAATGGAAGAAGAGGAACGTTCAAGCCAGGCTCACGATGAACTTGCACAAAAGCTCAGAGACACGGGTCTTGACGAGGTTTACTGGAAACAGAAACTGCGTGAGGTTCTACTCATTTCTAATGCACAGGCCTTGATTCACCTTGACCAGCAGGAATGCAAGGAACTGGACTCGCATTTCCGTAAACCGTGGGAAAAGAGGGCATTTTATAAAATGCTTGGGATTGATGCTGATAATGATGTTGTTAGTGATAAAGAGGCAATATGCTCGGCTCCACAAACACAGACTAATAATCTGTTGCCTTCTGTCGTGTCGGAGATAATTCATGAACCAGTTCAATCAATGGGCAATTATGTTTCAACACACTGTGGGTCAGATAAGGAGCTTTTAGAAAATGCATCTGAGGGTCTTGCTCTAGAGGGGATTTACATGAGTGGGAAGTTGGAGGATAAATTAGAGAAGAGGGGTAAACTCTTGACAATCCCACAAACATTCCAGTTCGTGCGTCCAGTGCACAAATTCTTGACAAAACAACAAGAGTTTATTTCTTTCAGTGAAGAATCTGTATTCCAGAAGACAATAGAAGTCATGGGCTTCAGCAGCACTTTATCAGAGCAAAGTTGTGTCTCTACCTTGCGTAGACAACCAATCTCCATGCAAGCCAAATCTTTGGATCTTAAGAAAATGCAAAATACTCAGACCGATTATTCGTATATTTCCAAGACAGAGTACATGTACTTGCCATCAGCCTCAGCGCATCTTCAAATGGCACAACTCAGGCTATCTGAAGCAGCCCTGAAGGAACTACAAAAAATTGAGAACACCCTGGAAAACACGGAAGATTTCAAAAGCAAAGTGTTAAAAAGCATGGTCAGCAACTTCTTCAACAAATTTGGCTCTCACGCAAACGAAGGCCCTCTCGAATTTGGAGGAATATTTTGGAGGAAGGCATCAGCTAAAGGTTTCAGTTTCGATCAGCAAGATGCAATTAAACGGCTGTTGTCTGAGTTATTGGGACCAAACATTGGTGATGACTGTGGCAGTCGTACAACTACTGATATTGGCGCTGCAATGACAACTGAGCTTGCTGCAATTGGCGCTGGCCAGCACAGTCCGGTGCTCACCGATATGGTACAGATGTCTGTAACCACAATAGGGGGTGACCCTAACGTTCATAATTTCCCTCGGTGGAAAGCTTCTGTTGTTTCCAACAATGGGACATGGGCTCTCATCGACCGAGGCATCAGGTTTTTACCAGTATGGGACATCGTCCTATCCAATCATAAATGTGATTTTAAAGATGTCCTGAAGGTAGCCAGTGATCTTATAACAGCTTACACCATGTTAACAGACAAGCATGTAAATAATTGTCCAGATGATCAATTGGCTGCCACTATTGTCGAAGCTCAGTTGATCATGCAAGATATTAAGCAATGGATGAGATCAGACGATATAACTCATCTAGATAAACTGGAGAATTTGAAACAGAAATTCTATGAATGCACACACACTAACAGGAGCTGGACTGATGCGTGTCTCTCCCATCCAGCCCTTCAGGAATATCTGAAGCTAGTTGTATCGACATTTAGGCATTTATCTTGTGACGAAAAAATACACTTAAAAATGAAAATACACTGCCTTTTACAGCCAAACATCTACAAAGTTGAGAAATTCCCACTACGCTCCTGGATAATGCAGCAAGTTGAGGGATTTACCGAAGAAAGTATTCTTTATACGGAGCTCAAAGCTTTCACTGGCACATTAACAGGAACAAAGAAACGATTAAAAGAAGTGATGGATGCACCGACTTATTATGAAACTGCGCTGAATGAAGCAAAGGTGAAGGGGACCAATGACGTCACATTTTCCCTCAATTCCCTGTGCCGGTGCCTCCAAGAAATGAAGCGGGTGGAGGAGGAACTACTGTTCATTTCAGCTGCTGCTGCGGCAGGGTTCAGTGCAGAGAATAGATTGTTCCATCGCCTCCTCGACTATAAGGACGTTGACTGCCTTCAGCAGGAAGTGGACACAGCATACAACAAGTACTTTGCTTTCAGATCTCAAAGTGCTTGCAAGACTCAGGCGTATGTCCTCCCGATCGGGTTTACTACAGCTCAGACTAATGCTTGGACCCCCGGGGGAAAAGAGGAACATCTCACAATGATTAAATCTTACGTGGATGCAATAAAAAACACAGAAGAATCTCACGTGGTCCAGGACCATGCCGGAAGCCCCATTCATTTGAAGCAGATTAAGGAAAGTTTGAAATCTCCTTTTTCTGAGACACTTAATACTGCATTGGCTGTTTCGCAGAAACGGAAAGTTGGGAGTAAAACAAATGAGTCTGAAAAGTTCATGAATCTGCTTGAAAGGCTGGCCCTTCAAATATATTACCCTAAAAAAATGCACATAGGGGATGTGTGTGTTGTTAAGTCAGCAATGTGTACACCAAACCAAATCACAGAACAAGAACTTGCCCCTTATTTTTTGCAGAAACTGATCATGGTTGACTATGAAGCACGGTATGTTAGTGTTCAGGGTGAAAACATAAACAATGAGACTATGCATGATAATGCAAACTCTAATTGCGAAGACTTTTGTAATGATGATGATACATTGAGTCATAGAGACGGGCTTAGGACAAGCACGGAAACCCACATTCACCCCATGGATTTGCAAATGGCAATTTTCCAATGTGGAGACAATTTTGTGAGGCAGTACATTTACACAAAACTCTCATTTTGCCAGTTTGCACTGCCGCTTTTAGTTCCAAATCCTTGCAGTACAGACATAGAATTTCCTCTTTGGGCATTCCGACAGATTAACAAAAGTTGGAAATGCCGTGACCCATCTATGACCCAGCAAACCAAAACCTGTGCGATTGTTGAAGCAAAGACTCCTCTAGTATCCTTTATACGATTTGGTGAATCACTCGCATCGAAATCTCAGATACTGAACTCTCTGCTCAGTAGGATAAACCATTGTGTTTTCTTTCATAAGCACTGCAGAGGCAGCAGCAGAAATGGTATCCTAATGGAAGGAGTGGTAGAGATCGCCTGGTACTGCCCAGGTGGGAGGGATGATGGCGTCTTTAATGACTGCATAGCATTCACCAATCTCCACGGAGATGCGAGAGAGCACAGAAAACAGGTGAATTTTCTCCTCAAGATATCTTCTATCAACGTGATATTAATGTCAGATTGTGATCTCAATGATGAAGCTAAACGAATTTTAGAATCTTGTCTGAGATCTACAAAGCCCTTAGTTTGCCTTTGGGCTGACAAGGAGATAATCAAGGGTGGGAATTCGAGAACAAAAGTAAAAATTGCTGTCAAGAACAGAAATGAGGCTGCGTTAATTGATGAATTGAAGTCAACCCTCAAATCTCTGTTGGCCAATTCAACAGACAGAATCAGCATTGATGCTTGCTCAGACATCGCTCGACAGTATCACTTCATTGTTGATGAAGATGATGAGCTTTGTAAAACAGGCAAGTCCATGGCAGACGTCTTATTGAATCGTCTAAAGGACAAGCCATTGTCTTCAATGAAGGAGACTTTTCTGCCTCTTCAAGGTGAATTGTGGCGCGAGTGGTGCAAGAAAGACAAAGAATTCACTCGTTTGAGAGTAAGGGGGCAAAAAACTGTTGAACAATACAGAAGTGATCTTTCAATTGAAAAACAATCTATACGGAACGACCAGCTTCACCAAGCATTTCCTCTCAAAGATGTAATGAAAACATTGATTGATGTTCTGGAGCATCAGGCAGACACAGTAAAAAAATACTTCCTGCATTGGTTACGGGCATATTTAGATAGCCTGTCCACAGATCAATTATCACAACTTCATCTGCAGTATCACCATGCTTGGACAGGAATGATTAAGTCAAAAGGCACTGAAAATTGTTTATTGGCTAAAAAACAAGAAGAGCTGGATAAAATATCCGTAAAAATTGGTGCCTCTTCTTTTGGAATAGATCACCTTTTCAGGGAAGTTGGCCAAATATATGAAGCATCACAGGCATTGCGCACAGGTGACAAACGCTCAGCTGCTTTGCCAGGCATCGCAGCAGATTTGATTATCTCTGGGTTCCCTCTTGAACTCATGGACGGTGATGCCTCACATGTCCCTCTCTCTTGGATCAGCTCTGTTTTGGACAAAGTGATTGAGAAAATTGGGAACAAAACCCTGTTTGTGCTGTCTATACTGGGAATACAAAGCAGTGGCAAGTCCACGCTTCTGAATGCCATGTTCGGTCTCCAGTTCCCTGTGGGTGCAGGGAGATGCACCCGAGGGGCCTACATGCAGTTAATGAAGGTGGAGGCAGAGCTCAGCAAAGAACTGGGATATGACTTTGTGTTGATAGTCGACACAGAAGGGCTCCGTGCCCCAGAGCTATCAAATGCGACACACACTCATGACAATGAGCTGGCTACGTTTGTGATCGGCCTTGGCAATGCGACCATAATAAACATATTTGGAGAAAATCCGTCTGAGATGCAAGACATTCTACAGATCGCTGTGCAGGCGTTTCTGAGAATGAGGCAGGTGAAGTTGTCACCGAGCTGTGTGTTTGTCCACCAAAACGTAGGAGATGTAACCGCTCAAGACAAAAACATGCAGGGTAGGAGACGTCTTCAAAAGAACCTGGATGAGATGACGCGCATCGCTGCAGAGCAGGAGAAGTGTGTTGTTGAATCATTTGACGAGGTGATCAGGTGTGACGTGGACTCCCACATCTTTTACTTTGCTCATCTTTGGGAAGGCGATCCTCCAATGGCCCCACCAAATCCAAGTTACTGCCAAAATATCAAAGAACTTAAATACAGCATAATAAAAAAAAGTAACGTTTTAAAAATATCAGAGTTCAAAGCACGCATGGAGGATCTTTGGGGGGCGTTGCTTACAGAAAACTTTGTGTTTAGCTTCAAAAACACACTCGAGATAGCAGCTTACAGCAAACTGGAAGAAATGTATGGGAAATGGACTTGGAGCCTGAGGAGTCATCTTATTCAAGTGGAGAATAAGCAATATTACATAATTAATAATAGTACAGATGTTACATCTAATTTCACTTGGTCAAGCATTGAGAAAACTTTAAAAAAAAATTACGACGAAATCATGAAAGAAATTGAAACATATTTCAATGGAAAGGATGCTGAATGGTTGAGTCAATGGAAAGCTAATTTCGTAAAGAGATTTGAAACAATTAAGGACGAGCTTGTGACTGATACTTACAAAAAATGTATTGATCTGATGAAGCAAAAGAGTGCTCGGAACAATCTAGATCAAAATAGATCACGCTATGAGGATCAGCTGATGAAGAAGAGCAAGGATTTGGCTTCGAAACTGAAAACCACTGGACGCAAAGATATCCAATTTGAGAACATATTTGAACATATGTGGGAAGAATGGACGAATGAAGTGAAAAACAGCATTTCTCCACCTGGAAATGTGAATTTTAGAAATCAAGCACAACATATACTTCAGGAACAGTTTAGAATGATAAACGAGGTATCCACTATTTTTGGGAAAAGGTATGGCGATAAATCATTTGTGATATGTCCTGACCATGTTATGATTAAACAAAAAGGTCGTTTGGAAAAAATAAAGCAATTTTTATATCGCAGTTATCCACGGGAGACGCACATTGTTAAAACAATAACAGAGAGTGCAGAAAATGCTGCCAACGTTGTTATTAAAGATCTTAAGAAACGGAAGCTTGGTTACAATGAAACCAATATATATGAAGTAATACAAGCTGCGCTGGCAGCTGTGGATACAGGTTCGCAACACAATGCAACACTGCAGCTCACAACTAGGTACAGGCTGGATTTAGCAATACACATTTTGGCAAATGCTGAAAAGAGGTTTCAGAAAATAGAATATGATTTCCGGAGGGCAAACGATCCTCTAATATACCTCGGCAGCAAGAAAGACGAGTACTTTAACAGCTTTAAGATTCGATGTGAAGGAGCAACAAACACCACCATCTTTGCTGACACTTTGTGCATAAAACTTAAAACAGCCATGCACCAGGCAGTCTGTGACAAAGCCAGCCTTGACATTGCAAGCAAAATTAAGTCTGATTACCCGGCGTTTCATGGCAATCGATCAAAATTAGAAAACAACATCTTGATACATTTAGCGGAAAGGGACATTTTTGAGAAATTTAATGAATACATTCAGAAACCCAAACTATATTTTGAACAATACATTAAAGAACGTGTTGAAGAATACTGCTCAGCAAAAGAAAATGAAATAATTCGTGAAACACTTAAATCATGTCTTGAGTTTTACAAAAGCTATGTTTTTAATGCAATTACGAATGCAACCGCAGCTTTCCAGATAATCAATGGCGATGCATCAGCGTGGTTAGATAAATTTAGTACGGAGCTTGGTGACAAAATCAATTTCCTAAGTCACAGTCTGCCTTCAGCTGACTACAAAGGCATAAATGACATTCTCTACTTTAGTGATGAACTAACCACAGCAATGAAAACCATGGTGGCACAGTTGAGCAAGCAATATTCTACAGCATCCTTAAAGGATTTAAAAGACGTAAGGAATAAACCTCATGACATGCTATGTGAACAGATGAGAGGGTGCTGGGTGCAGTGCCCATTCTGCAAAGCCATCTGCACAAACACGATACCCAATCATGATGAGGACCACTGCGTTCCGATTCATCGGCCACAGGGAGTGAATGGAATACAGTGGTATAAAACAGATCATTTTGTCACGGATATTTGTACTAGCTTAGTTGCCAGTGACTGCCTGTTAGTGCTTTCAGAAGACCATGAAATACCATATAAGGATTATCGCACAGCAGGGCCAGTATATGAAAGTTGGAGTATCACTCCAGACTTAACTGTGCAGCCATATTGGAAATGGTTTGTCTGCAGATTTAAGTCAGACCTAGAGACGCTTTACAAAGTGCAATTTACAGGCAGGGGCACCATTCCAGAGAACTGGAAACAAATTACAAGGGATGAGGTGATTGCAGACTTGCGGAAAAAGTAATTTGAACACGATTGGAGAGTTACCAAATGGCACCAATTACTCAATTCAAACTCAGTTTGTCCTTTTCCTTATTCGTGTTTATAAAAACGTTGTATCTACAGTAGCCTATTGCATCTCTATCGTCGGTCAAATCTTTATTTCAGTTTAAATTCACAATTAATGGGAATGTTACTATTGTTGTGGTTTCCTTCGTAAAAATGTCATAAACATTGGCGTAAGACTGAACTGCACCAACTTTATCATTGGGTGTCACCATTTCGGCCAATACATTATCATAGAGAATGTCGGTTAGTCGTTAGATATCACGTTGATGAATACCGAGTTTAGTCAACATCAGAATGGGAATTTAAATCTCGGACTGATTTGTGCTTGAAATGAAACTACTTCCACTTTTACCAACTTGGGAAAAAAGCGCTTGGAAATGTCACTAAGTAGCTCGGACTTTCGTGTTTCATAACCATGATTCTCATTAACAGCATCACATGCATGAGCAAATAATCTAAATTACTTGGTTATCGAAATATGTCATCTGAACATACTGCCCTCTGCTAACCACAATACAGCCACACATCATACATCGTGGTTGATAATGTAAGCGCTCTCAACCTGCTAATTGTCTGAGATATGTTCAAAAGTTATAAGCATAGTTCTGCAAGATGCGAAGTGAACACAGGTTCCTGTACTGTGAAAATAATTTTCCTACAGTGCATTACGCATTTCAGCAATTACATAAACATATCATTGTAAACATTTAGAAGTTGTTCATGTTATAATATTAAGGTTCCAATTGCTGATTGTCCCGTACATAATCACACTGCTGTTTCCATGCGAATCTAATCGTGCGTAGCATAATATAGATGCTTTAAATGTTTTATATGCAATTATCGCATTGTGTTTTGTCATGCAGAGTGTTAACAAAACTCACCTTTCTTTTCCCCCACGATGCACATGCACCATTGTTTTGTACAGCGTCTTGAGATGCGATGGCATTTGGACAGTATTAATACAAACTGCATTGTCATAAATATATATATATTAAGGACTTGGGGTGCCAGTAAAGGATCCGACCCATTTCCTTCATTATCCAGGTTGCATACAATTTGAACTACTTCGTTACATTCAGTTACAAGCTTCTGCCATTGAAATGTAGAGTTTACAATTCTGGCTTAAGGCTGTAAAATAGATATGAGGCAATGATTGGATATAATTTCACCCTGCTCTCGTTTGAGTGAGAACTTCGTCACTTTGATTGAAAACAATCTAAATGGGTTTCCATGAAAATGGTCCTGCCACCGTGCAAGATTGTGATTGTTATCGTCATATCTGAAATAAAGTGTCTTGCATCGTGAAAAATTACATCACGGCAACCCGATTCGTTTTTGTCAGTACTGAACCTCGAACATTCCCTTGTCATGAGGTTAGTCCCGCGGTGATTGCACACATTATGTAAGTGTGGTGAATTGTGATTGTGTGTATATATAATCACTCAACTGTTGACTAGTTTGCTTGAATTGTAATGCGTTTTGATGATTTAGCGAAGTGTTTAGATGTCTGAGTTAACTTTAATTGATGATAACACGCTTCTGATTAATGGCTTCATTATGATGCTAATGTTTGGATTTATATTGATATACAGTGGTTTATTTCGTCTGTGGGGTTTTGCAGGTCTATGTAACTTGGATAATTGTGATCCTGGGGTTGTTTGTTCAATCACATGGTACTTTGACAAATATCTTATATGAATAAATTTGAGTACTATCACAATAAACATGTACGTCTCATATGTGCGAGTGTGTATGTGGAGGAGAGCGGTAGCGCAGTGGTTTGTACAGTGTGGCTCGAGTTTGATTCCCCGCCACAGCTAACGTCAGTGGCGAGTGATACCCTAACTTACCCTGGGCCTCCTGTAGGGTGCAATTCAGTCATAACTTGGTACCTGGTACGGTGTGAAAACATCAGCTCGAATGAAACCAAGGTGGCCAGGCATAGTTATTGTCACAGCACCCATCACGAGTTGTAAGAGTCTCAGTCGGCCCTTGTCAAGAGCATTGAAAAACAGGGGACAGTGATCAGTATGTGGAGAGTAAGAATAGTAGGGGAGTGGCAGTGTAGCGGTTAGCATGCTGTGCTACAAACCCAGCAAATTGAGTTTAACACGTAGGCTCCCGCGACCAATATTTTTTTTATAATAAAGGTTTTTGGGATCGATTGCGTTATTTATAAATGTGTCGTAACCCTCCAACACCAACTCGGCAAACTGAGTTCGATTCCCATTCACGGCCAACAGTAACGATTATCTGAATCGGTCCTGGGACTTCCCTAGGTCGACTCGGCCTCAAATGGGTACCTGGTGCGATGTGTAAACATCGCCACTGGGGAGACCGGACGTGGTGCTGGCCACCCACCCCCTCGTGCGTGGGGAAGAGGAGTTGTGGAACTCTACGAGATTTTCCCACTGAGTTGCATGCAGGCGCGGTTTGTCCACTAGGGGCGGTGGGGCGCCAGCCCACCAAGCAGCTGGAGATGAGATTTTTTTTTTACAAAAAGTACTTTTTAAAAATACATTATTTCGTGGTGTTTAAAAAATTCAAATATGAGTCTTTCAACGCGAATTGCCTAAATGAAGGTAACATGTTAAGTTGTTAAAATTAGAAACCGCTGCTACAGTCTGATTTGTGCCTCAGAGAAGCCTTGGTGTTTGTTAAGGCGTCCGAGTGAGAGATATCCCTTGATTCATTGCGATTAGCTTCGCATTTTTGCCACGCCGTTTGAGACCCATTCAGGACGGTGAAAAAGGCACCCATGGCTGTAATGACTATGTCACAATGCGAGGTTTTACTGCAAATAGAGCAGCAGCTCACGGCCTCCACGCTCTAGGAGGAAACAGCAACAATGACGATGTCAGCAGGTGCAGTTAACGAAGAATTAGCAACGAACACTGGAGTCACTCCTAAATATTGAATTTGAAAGGGTTTGTTGAGTCGTGTCAGCTGATCTTAAATTGTTCTTGAGGCTTTTGGCAGCGTCAAATGGGTTGTGTGGTGTGGACTTGAGAATAATGGGACAGCATTTGAGTTTTGTTGTTTTGTTTATAAATGCCCACCGTTGGTAAATAAGACAGTTATATCACTTCCACATGAAAGTCAATAACATCACGGGGTTTTGCTTAATTAGAGCACCATATTTTCAGAGGTCACTGACAACAGCACCACCTAGTGGAAATGTCACGAGCCGCCACTTGCTGCATGATAATTTATATTTGCAAAGCATCGCACATTTGTACTAATTTGCAACGAGAAAAAGAACGACTCAGAGGCTCGAGGAGGAACCACAGACGAGCAGGAAGGCAGCAGCTAGGCAGTGAACCAGCACCAAACTCCCACAGAAATGCCTTGGCCAAAGGACACTTTCTGGAGTGAACGTGAATGTTGAGGTAACCAACATTTTTAACAAGATTAAATTAAGGGCAAAGGAATGATAACAAATAAAAACAAATCATGAAGGAATGAAGTACATATTTTACTTAAGTTGATGATGAATAAGATAAAACGAGTGGGTTTGGAAGTGTCAATTTAACTGAGCATTAAACAATTTATAAGGGGTCTGTAGCAGAATTAGCGTGGTCTCGCAATAATGAATCGCTTACAAGGCGACCACCCCTGCTAAATGAACGGGACCTTGTCAACAAGATCGAAACCTGAGTCAGCGATTTGGTTCAGAAATTAGCACTCATCCTGACAATGCCCCATCTCAGTCAAGCAACGGAATTCATTTCACAGCATGCCTTACATGTTGATTCAGCTGGCCAGGATTCGGCAAAGAGATCGCCCACTTTTCATCCAGACAACCAGAGAATATAGACAACTCATCATTAAAATTACAATTACACACGTATAAGAACTCACGAGTTTAAAAATGTTCAGACGTATTACAAATGTTCAGAAGTATTACAACTTTTTAACAAATAACTAAAATCTTGCCCATGATTCCCATGTTTGTTTCGGTATCAACAGCTATTATAAAAAACACAAGAACCAACTGATCCCCGCGAGGAAATGATTGGAATTTAAAATGAGCGCCATCTATCTGGGTGTGTAGTCAAATAGAAAACAAATTCCTTAAAATTATGAAAATTGGATGAACTCAAATCTTGTGTACAAGCTGGATTCTGTCTGCGAAGGAGATTTCATTTCCATAGCTCAATAATTTGATGCGTGGAGTGAAGCACCAAGCATCTGAGATAAAACTAAGACATTGATAAAAAGTTATACGTAATAATATCAAGACTATTCATGGCTCAGATGCAAATTGATAGAGAATATGAGAGTAGTGCAGAACGAGGAGTTTTTACTGATGCGGAGAGGACTGTGGCGTGCACTCCACCGCATCTAATGAGACTTCTTTGTGCGCAACACTTCATAGTTTTAAAAGTCATTTTACCTTCATATTTTTCTTCTTATCGTATAAAGGGAGAGGGACACAGGTAGGGGAAGTTAAACGCCGTTTCAATTTTAATTTATCTTCCAATACGATGTTATATTTTTAAATCCTTTATATTAAGTTCGCTTGCTTGCTTGCTTGCGTGCTTGCTTGCGTGCTTGCTTGCTTGCTTAGGACCGTGCAAATCTTTCGGTCGTTTTTTAACCCACTTCCCGTGATCCAATCGAGCTGACATTTTCCACACAGACTCGTTGTGCCAGACAATTATTGTTCGTGAAAAAATTCCCAACATTTTACACTTTTTAGGCAAAAAAAAATGTATTTTACATATATTCAAATAGAACTCATTCATGGCTTTGGCTGAACGTCAGAGTGTAAGAGCCCAGAGCGTAACCCCTCCACAGGCCGTGGCGGAGTAGCGCAGTTGGTAGCGCCCTCGCTTCCCATGCCAAAGGTCGCGGGATCGATCCCTGTGTCCTCCACAGGCGAATATATTTTTAAATCCTTTATATTAAGTTCGCTTGCTTGCTTAGGACCGTGCAATTTTTTCGCTCGTTTTTTAACCCACTTCCCGTGATCCAATCGAGCTGACATTTTTCCACACAGACTCGTTGTGTGCGACAATTAATTTTCGTGAAAAAAAATCCAAAATTTTACACTGTTAAGGGAAAACAAATTAAATATTTAATTACCAATTGCTTAATGGTGGCAGACAATCATCTGACCCATAGGTGGCAGCCATCTCAAGCCAGAGGACGAGAGGACTCTAGCCGCCACGCATATAAAGGATTTATAGTGAAAAACTTTGTTTTTCAATCCTTTATATTAAGTTTGCTTGCTTGCTTGCTTGCGTGCTTGCTTGCGTGCTTGCTTGCTTGCTTAGGACCGTGCAAATCTTTCGGTCGTTTTTTAACCCACTTCCCGTCATCCAATCGAGCTGACATTTTCCACACAGACTCGTTGTGCCAGACAATTATTGTTCGTGAAAAAAATTCCCAACTTTTACACTTTTTAGGCAAAACATTTTTATTTTACATATATTCAAATAGAACTCATTCATGGCTTTGGCTGAACGTCAGAGTGTAAGAGGCCAGAGTGCAACCCCTTCACAGGCCGTGGCGGAGTAGCGCAGTTGGTAGCGCCCTTGCTTCCCATGCCAAAGGTCGCGGGATCGATCCCCGCGTCCTCCACAGGCGAATATATTTTTAAATTCTTTATATTAAGTTCGCTTGCTTGTGAAGTACCGTTGATGACTCTTGGACACCGTTGGTGAGGCACACGTATTTATTCCGTACAAGTAGTCACAACTGTGGACATACAATACTAGAGGGGGTATCGGCCCCCTCACCCGGCTAGCTGGGAATACACTGCTAGCTATCTCTGACCTACCTCCTAGTCCTCCACTAACGGGCTAGGGGAGGCTGTCTGGCCCGACACGGGTAAGTCGGGCTACGGTACCCAGAGTCCCAGAGCACTAGCTCTGGTTCTCGGGACCACGCCACTGGCTCGGTCCTGCATGGCCCTGACAAGGGCGGCGTCCCAGGGGAGTCCAGGGCTCTAGCTAGACGATCTTCGGTCTTCACTGGTTTAGCTTTAACATTCTGCCCCGAGCCCTCTGACACATCCCCCTTTATACTCCACCCCCGCTGAGGGGTGGGGCCCCGGGCTGCCTGGTGCGGACGTCGTTGAGAGCACCCCCCCGTGCACTCACGTAGCCCCGCCCACTGTGTTTGTTTCCCATAAGCTGCCATGCATAACGGCTCTCTCTCTAACACCCCTACATCACCCCCCCCCCCCCCCCCCCGCATAGCTTGCAGCCGTCCCGGCTGCCAACATACAAAAAAAACGACAATAAAAGCGCATTTACCCCCTGACCGCGCGTGTGCCTCACTATTTTTCAACATAACGCGAAGAGAACAACAACAGGAACCAGAAAACCCCGAAGGGAAAACAACCCGACGCACCCCCCCCCCGAATAAATACGAATTCCGTAAAAGCAACGTATATACAAATCACAAGGAACCCCCAACACACACACAACACAACACAATGTGCCAGGAGCACACCACCGACACAGCGCACAGTAACCATACACGTGAAAATAAAAAAAAATAAAAAAATTCTTCTTTTTGTGCATCACAAGAGTCTGCGCATTCTTGCGCGCGTCCTTACCGCAGGCCCGTCACACGGGGCAACCCCGGATGGCGGACCATCCGGTGGCAACTGTCCATTTCGAAGTGAGTCTGCGCTTGATGTCGCGAGACCCTCGGCATCCCCCGTAGGGGTTGTTGGGCGGGAGCCCGTCATTCCTGGTGCACCTGGGGGCGGGACAGCCGGCAACACGTCAGGCGAGAGCAGCAGAGACGGACCCTTTGAGTCGGCCGACCCCCCACATGTTTGGCCACGCGTGTGTGGAGTGGGGCCTCGCACCGCAACGAAGGGTTTCAGCCTAGAGGGGTGCACAAACCACCGGCGCTTCCCCCATTTGATGCGAACGCACTGAGGCCGCAAAACCTCGACCACCTCGACGGGGCCCCGCCACGGCCGCACCAGTTTTGAGGAGGTCGCGAGTGGTACCTGGGGACAGTGCAGCCATGCCCTGTCCCCCGGCTTCCACTGTAGCACGTGCGCGCGACCCAGTCTGAGGCGCTCATTCGCTTTCTGACGCCTGTCGGAATTTAGCATGGCAGCATCCCGTGCCTCAGTCAATTTCGCAAGGTTAAATTTAACATGGTCGGCCAATTTAGTTTTTCCCAGCGGCGCGGGGATCTGCAGCTGTGCCCGAACAGGTGGGTCAGGTTCGCGGCCATACATGAGGAAGAAGGGTGAAAATCCCGTCGCAGCATGGGGGGCCAATCTGTATGCTGCCAGGACCCTTTGAATTTGCAAGTCCCAATCGGTCTGTGAGTCCGAAACCTGCTGCGACAACATAGACGTGATGGTTCGATGCAGACGCTCGACCATCCCGTCAGTTTGCGGGTGATAGGGAGAGGTACGAATTTTTTTCGTTCCCAGGAGCTCACAGACCTGTTGGAAGAGTTTGCCGGAAAAATGTTTTCACTGGTCGGTCAGCAGCCGCTCCGGAGCACCTTTGTCCATGACGTAACCTTGGACAAAGGTCTCCACGATGGCTGCTGCCGACTGGTTGGCCAGGGGCCAGGCCATAGGCCAGCGCGTAAAGTATTCCACCCCGGTCAACAAGTATCTATTGCCCCTAGGGGTGGCGGGAAATGGCCCCAGAATATCCAGCGCGAGACTCTGATAGACTGCAAAGGCGGGTTTGACTCCCGTGCTGGTGGTTTTCGCTGCGCACACCGAGGGCATGATGCCAACAGATCTGCGACATCCCTCGTCATGCCTGGCCAAAAAAAATCAAGCTGGAGCAAGGCGAGGGTCTTTTGGGTACCCAGGTAGAGGAGGCGCTCATGAGCAGCCCACACCACCCTACCCCGTAACCCAGAAGGGACCACCAGCCGGTGTCGATGGGATTTCCCGTCCCAATGCATCAGCAACCCCGCGTGCATTTCCCATGCGTCGGCATCACCCGTCCCCCGCCCCGCCTCCCCGGCGCGACGACGCGACGCGAGGAGGGAGGTATCCTCCATCTGGAGGCGCCCCCATTCATTAACAGGCAAACCCAGCAGGGAATCTTTTCCCTGTTGTGCGATAGAATTTGGAAGCAATGTTTCGTCATCGGCGGCGGCCGCCAGGACCGGAACCGGCATGTCCCCTGCTGGCTTGCAACGTCCCGACCCCAGGAGGCATGCACATTCGGAGGTGGGTGGCATGCGCGACAGAGCGTCCGCGTTGGTGTGGCGAACGCCCTTACGGTAGGTGGTTTTGAAATCAAAATCCTGGAGGATCTCCAACCATCGGGACAATTGTCCCGATGGCTGTTGAACTCGCAGGGCGTACTGCAGTGCCGCATGATCTGTGCGGACGGTGAAATGCCGACCGTACAGATATGGGCGATACTGTTGGATGAAATAGACAATTGCCAACAGTTCCCTACGGGTGACACAATATCTTTGCTCCGCTGGAGACAACACCCGACTGCCGTACGCAAGCACCCGTTCCACGCCGTCAACCACCTGGGAAAGCACGCCCCCAATACCCGTGTTGCTCGCATCGGTGTCGAGCAAAAATGGTTCCGAAAAATCGGGGTAAATCAAGGGAGGAGCTTTTACCAGGGCGTCCCGAAGGGAGCAGAAAGCAGCCTCCTCCTCCTGACCCCAGTGGAACCGAACCCCTTTTGATGTTAAAGCGTGTAGGGGTTTGGCAATCGTCGCAAAATCAGCGACGAACCGTCGGTAATACGACGCGAAGCCAATGAAACTCCTGACCTCTCCCACCGAGGTGGGAGTCGGCCAGGAGCTGACACACTGCGTTTTGGCGGGATCGGTAGCAATACCTGAGCGCCCCACGATGTGCCCCAAATAACGCACCGAATCGCGTAACAAATGACATTTTTGGGGTTTGAATTTCAAATTAGCAGCCCGCATCTTTAGGAAAACCGCCCGCAACCTCTGGAGATGTTCGTCAAAAGTTTTACTAAAGACGATAACGTCATCCAAATAAATCAGGCACGACTCCCATTGCAATCCAGCCAAAACCAATTCCATCAAACGCTGGAAAGTTGCCGGCGCTGAGTGTAAGCCCATCGGCAACCGGTTGAATTGGAACAGGCCGTGCGGTGTACGGAAAGCAGTTTTAGGCTTTGAATCATCGTCCAGAGGAAGCTGCCAGAATCCCGAAAGTAAATCCAGTGTGGAGAAGAATCGCGCTCCCGCCAAGGCGTCCAGCGATTCGTCCATCCGTGGGAGCGGGTATGCGTCGGCAACCAAAATTTTGTTAAGGCGCCGAAAATCAACGCAAAACCGCAACGAGCCGTCCTGCTTTTTAACCAGGACGATCGGCGCTCCCCAAGGGCTGGTGGAAGGAGAAATGATGTCGGCGGCTAACATGTCATCAATAGCCGATTTGACATGGTCCTTTTCGGCGGGACTTAACCGAAACGGATTCTGGCGTATTGGCGCGCTGTCACCCGTGTCAATATGGTGACGCAGCAGATGAGTGCAACCCAAATCGTATTTGTCCCGACTGAAAACGTCGGAAAATTCCCGCAGTAGCGTTCTAAGCTGTTGGCGCTCTGAATTTGACAGGTCCGTCGATCCCGCACAAAGCGCATCGAGCCACCCTCCATCGCTGTCCGAATGTGGGTGCGGCCGGGGAGCAGTGCCGACGTGATTCGCAACAGGTTCCTCGCAGGGCACCGGCGTCGCGTGAGCAAGCACCGTCCCTTGAGGAACTACCACTGTCTGCGACCCCACATTGAGGACCGCGATGAAAGGGTCCCCGTCCCCTCTTACGACGGTCTGGGCCGGAATCAAATGAGGTCCACTAACCCCGGCCCTAGATGGTCCCAGCAGAATTCCCTGGTCCCCAATGCCCTCAGCGAAGGGCCGACGAAGTTTTAGAGGCACCAACATTTGAGCTCCCGGCGGCACACGAACTGTTTTAACGACGAACGCTGGTACTGTTACGAACGCCGTCGGAGCCGCAGTAGGGGAAGGCAGGAACGCCATGCGTCGTCCCGACGGGAGCTCAATGCATCCCTGGTCGATTAAAATACGAATCGGCATTTTGCCCAAGAAGTCCATCCCCAGCAGGCACGACACCGCCAGCGAGGAGGAAACAAAAATCGGGCCCGACAATTTGATATCCCCGATACAAATTTGCGCTCGAATCTGTCCAATGATGCCAAGAGAGCCCCCGTTAGCAGCATAGAATGGGACGTTAACCGGCAGTAAAGGACGGCTCTGGACAGGTAGAATATTGTAAATGAGTTCGGAAATGATGGTCGCCAATGCCCCCGTATTGACCAGGATGCGTACCTCCACCCCGTCAATGTGTCCCACCACGGCCGACGACCCCGACGACGCGGCCACAACGCGATGGGCCAACATGGACCACTGCCTGGGTTCGATTTGAGTCCCCATAGTGGTGCGTGTTGGCCTGTCGCAGCGCAATGTCGGCCCCCCGTTCGTTGCGGTGTGCGAGTGTGTGACGAGTGTGTGCTTGGGCCAAACATGAGGGGTGCCGCGACTCGCCGGATTATGTTGATGGAGCTTGGGAGGAGGAGGGCCGGCGTCCTGTCGAGGCGTCGTCCCGCGCTGCAGAGGAGAGCGGCACCCCGAGGCGACATGGCCCCGGACGCCGCAGTTGAAGCAACGCGGGAGCGCCGGCGGCGATGACGGACGGTCGAAGCGGCTCGACCCATCCTGGCCCGACCGTGCTCCCGTCCCCTGCTGCCGTCGACGGTCGACGGCGTAAACCTCCTCCGCCGGGAGGGTGGCTGCAGCCACCGCACGCCCGGCCGCTGCCCTGCTGGCTTTCCGACGCTGTGACAGCAGGTTGGCGTGGAGGAGCCGCGCAGCCTGGAGGGAACTCATCTCCGTGTCCTCCTGTGCAACGACGGCGATGTCCAGGTCGTCTGCCAGCAGGAGGATTTTTTCTGTGACCATGGCGTCCACGCCGTCGTCGTCCATTCGAGGGAAGGCCATCTTCGCCAGTGCCAGGAGACTCGTCCTGTACGCCAGGGGCGACTCCTTTGCACCCCGCTGGCGATCGTAAAACTGCTGCCTGCATTCCGCTGAACATCCGTAGACCCCGGCCAGCAACTGCAGCACCATCTGTAGCGTGGAGCGCTTCTCCCTCGGCGCCGATGTAAGGGCGGCGAGTGCGTCGCTGTCGAGGAGCGCCGGCAGCGCGCAGAGAGCCTCAGCATCCGACCACCGTGCCATTTCTTGGTGGGCGAGGAAGCGTCGCTGGAAGCCGCCCCAGTCGCCCTCCGCGCCAACAAACTCTTTGAGCGGAGGCAGCCGTTGGTGCAGCGCAGCGGTCGCCATGGAAGCTCGCAGGCTGCTGTCCCCGTAACTCGGCTGCGCTTCGGCGCGAACGGCAGATGGTATCGCCTGTCGCAGCCGTGATGACGCTCCCTCCGCTGGCGGTGACGCGGCAGCCCCAGCGAGAGCGATGTTGGACCCGAGGTTCAGGCCGGCCACGCCCTCAGCAGCTGCTGCGGCGATAGCGGAAGATTCAAAGTTTGAATCCGTTGAGATGGCGGGAAGGTGCATCGGACGTCGGTTCTCCTCGCCCCGTGGTGGTCCACCAGCCCCCAGCCGCGTGATGTGTTCGAGTGTGGCGGCAGCGGCGTAAAGCAGCTCCGCCAGCCTCGCGTGAGCCAGCCTCAGCCCTTCTGATGGCGGCTCCTCTTCATCCTGATGCCCCGGTAAGAATGCGTCCGGCCCCGGCTGCACGATGTCTTGTTGAGCTGTCTCGGGCTCGACAATTTCAGCGGTGTCCTCCACCTGCGGTACTCCGGCTCGAGCTGTCCGGCGCGTGTCCATGTTCGTAGTTGTTCTGACACCAGATGAAGTACCGTTGATGACTCTTGGACACCGTTGGTGAGGCACACGTATTTATTCCGTACAAGTAGTCACAACTGTGGACATACAATACTAGAGGAGGTATCGGCCCCCTCACGCGGCTAGCTGGGAATACACTGCTAGCTATCTCTGACCTACCTCCTAGTCCTCCACTAACGGGCTAGGGGAGGCTGTCTGGCGCGACACTGGTAAGTCGGGCTACGGTACCCGGAGTCCCAGAGCACTAGCTCTGGTTCTCGGGACCACGCCGCTGGCTCGGTCCTGCGCGGCCCTGACAAGGGCGACGTCCCAGGGGAGTCCTGGGCTCTAGCTAGACGATCTTCGGTCTTCACTGGTTTAGCTTTAACATTCTGCCCCGAGCCCTCTGACACATCCCCCTTTATACTCCACCCCCGCTGAGGGGTGGGGCCCCGGGCTGCCTGGTGCGGACGTCGTTGAGAGCACCCCCCCGTGCACTCACGTAGCCCCGCCCCTGTGTTTGTTTCCCATAAGCTGCCATGCATAACGGCTCTCTCTCTAACACCCCTACATCACCCCCCCCCCCCCCCCGCATAGCTTGCAGCCGTCCCGGCTGCCAACATACAAAAAAAACGACAATAAAAGCGCATTTACCCCCTGACCGCGCGTGTGCCTCACTATTTTTCAACATAACGCGAAGAGAACAACAACAAGAACCAGAAAACCCCGAAGGTAAAACAACCCGACGCACCCCCCCCCCGAATAAATACGAATTCCGTAAAAGCAACGTATATACAAATCGCAAGGAACCCCCAACACACACACAACACAACACAATGTGCCAGGAGCACACCACCGACGCAGCGCACAGTAACCATACACGTGAAAATAAAAAATAAAAAAAATGTCTTCTTTTTGTGCATCATGCCCGCATATGCGGGCATGATACTCTTATACGGCGAAGGCGACGGAAGCTCATTAATGGTAATCTCCCTCCCTAATCCCTCTCTCCCTAATCCCTCTCTCCCTAATCCCCCATTAACACAACTGAGGTGCTTGCTTCCGGGGGTGGATTTCCTTTATAGCTCAGACCCCGCTTGCTTGCCCATTGCCACATATATAGCCTTGTTGTAGCTGCTCTCTCGTTAGTTCAGCAGTTCCACTGCTGGATTATATATATTTTTTTCGCCTGAGGACGACCGCTTGTGTTGCGATCGAAATGTTGACTTATTTTATTTTATACCTACGTGACTTTACCGAAAGAACCAAAGAGTATAAATGCGTCGTTAAACCCGCCACCACTCAACACAACCAGCTTCATCGCCTGACGAGGCTGGTTGTAATAACCTGTGAAACATCACGGTACTCGAATGGTAAAGGTTATGGGTTTACGCTCCAACATACAACCGGTTAGTGCTGAACTAGTAACGAATTGGCACCACGTTTTGTTTACGTGACACAAACCCTTACTTATTGGCTGGTTTAACGACACATTTATATTTACCCGATCTAACCCAAAACACGTCTGTTATGGATAATATTGGTCGCGAAATCCCGACTAGCACTGCTACTGCGTGCTTCATCGAATAACAATTAAACTATTCAACGTTCCGTTTCTCGGTATACAGTATTCATTTTCGGACACACCCAGTACAGTGCAGTCTATTTAAAGCACCTTCTATGAAGCATGCCGAGCATGGGGGTCAATGAGTTCGTGTTTGTGTGCTGGCGTCCGTGGATTTTACATTCCCAAGCTGGTCCGACGGGGTTCGTAAGGTAAATATTTCACAGTTGCCTGGGTTAAAATGGGTTAGGTTTTTTTCCAGTCCTGCCCAGTTGGCTCAACAAATCTAATAAATGAAGTCACATAGAGAGACTCATAGAGACACCGATATATTCATAGAGGATGTGTGAAAAGTGGGCTAGTATTTTCCCAATCCTGGCCCAGTTGGATCAACTAACTTAATACATTAACTAACTAACATAGAGATACATAGCGATGTATAGAGATTCAGAGATACAGACAGAGACTCATAGAGATACATGATAGACTAATAGAGATACATAGCGATGTATAGAGATTCAGAGATACATAGAGATTGTCATAGAGATACTTAGAGACTGCTTGAAAATTGGGCTGGGTTTTTACCAATTCTCACCCAGCCGGCTCAACGAAACTTAACAAACTAACGTGCAAGTGTTTAGACGTCTGCTAAATGTTTCTTAGGTGGTGGGGTAGGGTGTAAAGGTGGGAGTGGAGGTGTTGATCTCCATATATATAAAAGGCAAAGTTGTGAATATGTGTCTGTTCAAAATGTTTAGCGTACTTCCCGACATGCAACAAACTGGAAAATTGCCATGTGGGTACTTTCCAGACTGTACACCATGCACAAATTATCAAAATTAGAAAAATACACTTTTGGGTTGTTTTTGGGGGGGGGGGGGAGCTCAATATTATTTGCACGGCAAGTGAGTTGTGACGTCAAATCTGTCACGTGACCCGCGCGTGTGGAAGCGTCACGCATTGTAGTGGAGTGGTCAGCGCGCTAAGCTGCGCTACGAACCCGGCGACCCGAGTTCGATTCCCGCTCACGGCCACCACCGGTGACGATTATTTTAACTGGTCCTGGGCCTCCCCTAGGTCGACTCAGCCTCAAACAAGTAACTGGTGTGTTGTGTGTGAACATCGCCACTGGGGAGACAAAGGCGGCCGGGCGTCGTGAATCCAAGTCCCGGTCGAAGCCGGGTAGTACAGCTCGTGTTAAAACAGGACCCTGCGGGGTTGGCTGGTAGGAATAATACTTAGTACCGGTACAGGGATATCGACCGGGTATAGAGGAGTTAAAGAAAAAATTACTGTATTCTAGTGTAACGTTAATTAAAAGTGTTTGTTTTGACAAGAAATGCTGTGAGATTTAAAGACTCGTAGTCTTTCATTTCCAAACGATCACATCTGAGATTAATTGACCTTAGATGGGGAAACTCGAATGCATTTACTAGTATAAAGGTGAAATAAAATAGAGGGAATAAACGGCACCTTGGTGCATTTTATGTCGTCTACATAGAGTTGAATAAACGGGCGTTTGGCATATTCATATAACAGTACTACATTGAGCAGTGTTTGTTTGGCACTTCGAGTTTTTATTCGCGCGCACGACATGGATACCGAAAACAACCACGACTTTGAAGACCCCAATGGTTGTCTGGACGCCCACGTTGAAAAGATGCTTGCTGAAACAGAGACCGCATTTGCTGCTGGAACCCTTTACAAACTCGCAGTGAAAAGCGTCGTTTCCATGGACCCAGAACCAACCGCAGTTGGTGCTGCTATAACGGTAGCATCGCCACCAAACATGCAGCCAGCAGCTAAATAATCAAAGATTGCAGCACAAGTAGAAATACTTGCGTGTGAATACGATGTAGTGAACACGACAGAGATGTGGTGAACACGGCAGAGATGTGGTGAACACGGCAGAGATGTGGTGAACACGGCAGAGATGTGGTGAACACGGCAGAGATGTAGTGAACACGACAGAGATGTAGAGATAATAGTGAACACGACAGAGATATAGTGAACACGACAGAGATGTAGAGATGATAGTGAACACGGCAGAGATGTAGTGAACACAGCAGATGTAGTGAACACGGCAGAGATGTGGTGAACACGGCAGAGATGTGGTGAACACGGCAGAGATGTGGTGAACACGACAGAGATGTGGTGAACACGGCAGAGATGTGGTGAACACGGCAGAGATGTAGTGAACACGACAAAGATGTAGAGATGATAGTGAACACGACAGAGATATAGTGAACACGACAGAGATGTAGAGATGATAGTGAACACGACAGAGATGTAGTGAACACGACAGAGATGTAGAGATGATAGTGAACACGACAGAGATGTAGTGAACACAGCAGATGTAGTGCACACGACAGATGTAGTGAACACGGTAGAACTATAAGCGAGTGAATAGCAGCAGCGACGAGGCCTCTCGCTGCCTCTGCTCTGCCGCTGCCGGGCTGCAGATTCAGCCGAGTCAGGTACCACTGCCAATATGCACAACAACAACAATAAACGTGCTGCGTTTCATCTCTGTGTTAATAAGCCTGCTGCACTAGGCCTCACGAAGCCTGCCGCACTAGGCCTCGTGCCGTGCTTTTCGTGCACAAATAAGGCGATTAAATGTATCTCGTCTCTGTGTTAATAAATGTTTCTTGTCTCTGTGTTATAAAAACGTGCTGCGTTTCAGTAAAATAATTGTTTTTAAATAAACGTGCTGCGTTTCATCTCTGTGTTAATAAGCCTGCCGCACTAGGCCTCACAAAGCCTGCCGCACTAGGCCTCGTGCCGTGCTTTTCGTGCACAAATAAGGCGATTAAATGTATCTCGTCTCTGTGTTAATAAATGTTTCTTGTCTCTGTGTTATAAAAACGTGCTGCGTTTCAGTAAAATAATTGTTTTTAAATAAACGTGCTGCGTTTCATCTCTGTGTTAATAAGCCTGCCGCACTAGGCCTCACGAAGCCTGCCGCACTAGGCCTCGTGCCGTGCTTTTCGTGCACAAATAAGGCGATTAAATGTATCTCGTCTCTGTGTTAATAAATGTTTCTTGTCTCTGTGTTATAAAAACGTGCTGCGTTTCAGTAAAATAATTGTTTTTAAATAAACGTGCTGCGTTTCATCTCTGTGTTAATAAGCCTGCCGCACTAGGCCTCACGAAGCCTGCCGCACTAGGCCTCGTGCCGTGCTTTTCGTGCACAAATAAGGCGATTAAATGTATCTCGTCTGTGTTAATAAATGTTTCTTGTCTCTGTGTTAAAAAAAAACGTGCTGCGTTTCAGTAAAGTAATTTTTTTAAATAAACGTGCTGCGTTTCATATCTGTGTTAATAAGCCTGCCGCACTAGGCCTCACGAAGCCTGCCGCACTAGGCCTCGTGCCGTGCTTTTCGTGCACAAATAAGGCGATTAAATGTATCTCGTCTCTGTGTTAATAAATGTTTCTTGTCTCTGTGTTAAAAAAGCATGCAGCGTTTTAGTAACGTAATTTTTTAAATAAACGTGCTGCGTTTCAGTAAAGTAATTTTGAAGCGAAGTTTAAAGTTTTGCCGTGATGCGCCGGAAGCGACGGCCATCTTGTTTAATTCACATATCGCAGGGGGAGCGGGCGGCCATCTTGTCGGACAGGGTCATGCCAAGTGTTTGCAGTAGGGGGCGATGTTGATACACGGACGGACGGACAAACGCGGACGGACGGACGGACGGACAAACGCGGACGGACGGACGGACAAACGCGGACGGACGGACGGACGGACAAACGCGGACGGACGGACAAACGCGGACGGACGGACAAACGCGGACGGACGGACGGACAAACGCGGACGGACGGACGGACGGACAAACGCGGACGGACGGACGGACAAACGCGGACGGACGGACGGACAAACGCGGACGGACGGACAAACGCGGACGGACGGACGGACGGACAAACGCGGACGGACGGATGGACAAACGCGGACGGACGGACAAACGCGGACGGACGGACGGACAAACGCGGACGGACGGACGGACACATTAATCTATTGGTGGTCTGGTCCACTTCGTTCCTACCAGTAACAGGACCCTGCGGGGTGGGCTGGTAGGAATAATACTAATACCGATACAGGGATATCGACCGCACGCACACGCGCACACACGCGCATAAACGTACACACGCACACACACACGCACACACACCGCACGCACACACACATACATGCACGCACGCACACGCACACGTAATGAAGTTGTGTTGCTACGCTTCCAGTTCGCCGTGAATAACGATCCGAAGCCCAATAGCGCCCATTCATCACGCCGCTCGAGTGGGCCGGACACGCACACACGCACGCACACACACGCACACAGTCACACATATACACACACGCACGCACACACAGACACGCACACACACGCACACACACGCGCATACACACGCACACACACGCACGCACGCAAACACACACGCATACACACACACACGCGCAGGGGGAGCGGGCGGCCATCTTGTCGGACGGACGGACGGACAAACGGACGCGGACGGACGGACGGACGGACAAACGGACGCGGACGGACGGACGGACGGACAAACGGTCGGACGATAACAGGACCCTGCGGGGTGGGCTGGTAGGAATAATACTTAGTACCGGTACAGGGATATCGACCGGGTATAGAGGAGTTAAAGAAAAAAATACTGTATTCTAGTGTAACGTTAATTAAAAGTGTTTGTTTTGACAATAAACGCTGTGAGATTTAAAGACTCGTAGTCTTTCATTTCCAAACGATCACATCTGAGATTAATTGACCTTAGATGGGGAAACTCGAATGCATTTACTAGTATAAAGGTGAAATAAAATAGAGGGAGTAAACGGCACCTTGGTGCATTTTATGTCGTCTACATAGAGTTGAATAAACGGGCGTTTGGCATATTCATATAACAGTACTACATTGAGCAGTGTTTGTTTGGCACTTCGAGTTTTTATTCGCGCGCACGACATGGATACCGAAAACAACCACGACTTTGAAGACCCCAATGGTTGTCTGGACGCCCACGTTGAAAAGATGCTTGCTGAAACAGAGACCGCATTTGCTGCTGGAACCCTTTACAAACTCGCAGTGAAAAGCGTCGTTTCCATGGACCCAGAACCAACCGCAGTTGGTGCTGCTATAACGGTAGCATCGCCACCAAACATGCAGCCAGCAGCTAAATAATCAAAGATTGCAGCACATTTGGCGTGACAATGAAAAACTTTCAACACCCAGCTTGTCTGGTAAAACTATTTTATATATGTGTGGAAAGGGAGGAATTCGCTATTAATAGTAGACACTGAATCACCGACGCCGGAGCGACGACAGTCTACGTGAGGATGGTAGATGGCCCTCCAATACTAGGTGTCTTGGCCACAGAACTAGCAAAATTTTATGATTATGTAAAAAGTCTATACTACGCGAGTGCAGCTTGGAGAATACACAATGAGTCATAACAGGCCGCACGATACGCTACGCCGTCGTCTGGTGTATACCAACAAGTATTGTCGAGGGGTCTAAGAGGTGGATGCAAACCCACAAGCCATCCAGCGTTCTGGGCGCAATGCTTGGTGTTGAGAATGGCAAAAACACCACAGTCGTATCCGTTGGGTTGCAAAGGGGCACGGCAGGCAACACTTTGGGCAATCAGCGGTGTCCCAGTGGGATTAGCCACTACTATCGCTGTGAAAACGTTGGCAAATCTGAGCAGCGTGTTAGCGTTGTCTGGCATCCCGTCTCGGCTCAACGAGTCGAAAATAGTAACCCACGACTCAGGGCGTCCAGGGTTCACAAAGCAGAGTACTTGCCAGTGGTTGTCGTCCTTGCAAACAGGCATCAGCCACAGATGGCGCGTGCAAAGGTCCGAAATGCCGTGCTGCCACCGAAGAGCACGACGGTCGTTCGCCGTTATTTGCTGTGCCCAATTTGTTGAGTCCTGGGAATAGCTCCAATAAATATCTGGTGAGATAATTGCGATTGTATCCCGGTGCCCATCAATAGCGATCTGCATGAAAAGCTCGACAGCGGCACTCGTGAGCCAAGCGCCCGGCAGCAACGAGGTTTTTGTCGATTTATACACGACCACACCATGGTGAGTGAATAGGTGTGTAGCAGCCGTGTCGGTTTCCAGAGCGTCAACGTCGACGACGCCACTGTTCGTTGCGGCAAGCGGTTCCACCGTTTTTTGGCGTTTGTTCTTGGTGGGAAAGTTTGGCTCAAAACTGGTCTTGTTAGGCAAGGATTCGACTTGGCGCTTGGTTTTTTTGTGTGGTCGAATCGGACCAATTGTTGAACATTTCGCCGACTTAGGTGTATTGGCACCGGTATACGACCGTTTGTGTTTCTCAATAGCCAAAGCCGCGTGTGGACGCTGCAGGTTTTCGAGCTCTGTTCGCATGTTGTCCCTGGATCGCCAAAAACCGTCATCTGCAATGTCCATACGCCATCGTGTCGCAAATATATTCGGACGCAACCGACGGAGGCGTTGTGCACTGAAACCAAAGGAAAGTGGCATACACCGAAAGGTAGCCGATGATTGTACCCGCGAGAACATGACGTAAAGTAGTTCGTATGTCAATGGCGGTCCGTGGGGACTGCTTTCCAGATGCGCAATGACGTGAGCACATGTTTCGCCTTGAACTTTCCATGCCGTGAGGGCAAATGCCAACGTACATGCGTGTGCTCTATACTCGACACGTTGATTTTTCGCCATTCGGACGGAATGCTTGGATTGTTGTATCAATCCAATGGGGATGTGCAGGTTGGTTTTGTCGTCGGCAAGGTTTAGGTGTGCAGGCCACAATTCGATCGACGCACTTTGGACGCCGACTATAATGTAGTCCGGTGCGAAAGGCAGGTCAATGACTTGCTTGTGAGAGCCTGCTTTTATGACACCAAGGGCCGCTTTTTCGTGCTCGGTGTCGACCCAAGCCAGCGATACGTATTCACATTTGGTCCCGTTTGCTATGCCATACCCCACGTTGGCGTTTTCGTTGCAAAGAATTTGGCCGGGCGCGCCGAGCACAAAGTAGTCAAAAAGCTCTGGGTATGCCTCCTCGTTGTACAAAAGCACCGTCAGAGCAACGGGCATTTCGAGCTTGAGATGTCGTCGCCAACGTAGCGCTGGCGTTTTCTTGAACGCCGCGAAGATAGCAGCCATTGCCCCATTGACGACACACCGATCGGTGTTGCTTGTCGTCAAGACTACTGAATCTGTTGTCCATTCAGAGTTTTGGACAACGTCAGCAGCAGTCAGCTCCCGTGTCATTGCTTGTACCATAGGGTCTGTGATCGGTTTGTATGATGACATTTATTTTGACCATCGCGGCCGCTCGGGGTAATTTTCTGGGAGTGCCCGAAAAAGCTCCAGCAGCTTTTGATGAACCGGGTCCTTCGCAGCACGCATTTGCTCGGAGATGTTGAAGAATACGGAACTGGGCAAACAGGCTCCGAGCGTGGGCAGAGTCGCTGGTTGCGTTTCCGTACATGACACGGTACAAATCCTGACCAGCTCCTGCCACTGGCAATTGGACAAAATCGCCACTGAGGAGGATGGAAATGCCGCCAAATGGCAAAGTGCGGCCGTAAATGGATTTTAGGCGGCGGTCCAGGAGAACGAGAAAATTACCCGGAAACATGCTGACTTCATCGATGCACACCAGAGCCAGTCGGTCGCCACCCAAAGACCGCGCAATGGCGTCAATGTGGGGACCTGCGGTCAAATTCGGCATATGTGCCTTGAAAACCATATGAAATGTGCGCCCGTTTGGAAGCTTTGTGGCCCCGGTTCCGGTAGGGCAGCAGTTGATCTGGACTTTGTTGTCGTGTTCGTGCTCGCGCTGTAAATGGTCGATTATAAAAGACTTCCCAGTTCCACCTCCGGCATGCATGAGACACAACTTCTGACCAGCATCATCCATGATGAATTTCACAATCTCCAGCTGCGACTTGGTGAGTGCACTGCGATCCACAGGAGCGGACGCCGAATTGGTATCCTCGCGAAATTGTCCATTTCCGCCGGGCGAGCTGTCCGATTCAATTCCAGGAGAATCTGCCACTGCCATGTCGTGAATTGACTTGCAGATCAGAGAAAGATCGGGGGCGGTACAGGTGCCCGAATGATGTTTTTGGTGCACGATAGAACAATCGGGGACATATGCATCTGGTGCGTTTTGCTGCGCGGCGTTCAAAGAGCCGTGAAGAGCGTAGCAATTGTCTCGCAGTGCTTTGTGTGCAGCTTCCATTTTCATGTCACCCGCAGAAGCTGCTATTGTGAGATCCCGTAGCTCAGTGGCGCTGAGGCGACCCGTTGCCTCTTCATCGTCTAGTACGATGTCATTAGTACCCGCGGAACAACTGTTTTTGTTAGCGCTAGGGCGACGAATTTCTGCCCACCAATCGGCGTTGCGCTCGCGCCAGCGACTCGATGCAATTTCGTTGCGACTGCTTCGATACCCCTTGCTCATAATGTTTTGCATGTATCTCAGGCGTTGGCGATTGACAAGTGACGCAGAGCTACAGTCCCAAATGTCGAACAGCTGGCAAAGTCCATCAGTGCAATGGCCGGTAGTCTCGCCGATGTTACTGACCCCCCATGGTACAAGCAGAGCCATCACGTATTTGGCTAGCCCATCCATTTCTTTGTACCACTGTAGCTGGGATGTATCCTTGTCAGGCTTGTTGCCAGGAAATGTTGGCGGGGGAACACCAGCAAGCATCGCCGTCTTCATTTTTGTGCGGATGACGCCTTCATAGTGGTCAAAGAGTTTGTGACCAGTGCCAAGGGGAAAGGTACTACGCGGGGGGCGCCCACGACCAGAGTACTCATTCCCTGAGTTCTTTTTCGGTAGTAGCTCAACGATACACTCGTATTCGAGCTGTGAAAAGGCTTCAAAATATTCGCCTCGGTGCGCGTATGATTCAGCTTGCGATAGGAAGATTCGTTTGTCTCCAGTGACGTACAACGCAGTGCCCCCGCAAAACTCAGCGCAATTCTCGTTGGAGTCAACTGATGCGATGAGCTCGTCCAAGCACGCCTCGACGTAGAGATTATCATTTCGTGGTCCAGCCGACTGAGTCGCATCCGCCAGTTCACCATCCTTTGACTTCAGGCAGTGGGCAATGTAGGAAACATTCTCGTGTGCAAAGATGTATCGGAAAGACTCACTGGTGACGTGAGATGTGTTGCCCAAGAGTGCATAAGCCATCAAAGGAAGCGACCATTGAGTGCCGCCCGAGAAAGCATTCACGGTGCGAGATGCCAGGTGTTTCCCGGTCCGCCGGTTTGTACCACTGTCGTCTGCTCGACTTGGATGGGCGTGGATTTCATCGACCGCAGCAAGTAGGAATGCAGTTGCCTGTCGCAGTTCAGCCGCTCCTTTCGTCATGTACGATGCCTCATATTCTTCCACTGCCTCGCCCGCGTCTTGGCCACTGATAATCGAGGAGTTGTTGTGGCATCCAAGCAAATTGGTAGCGATGATGTTTGTTTCAACAAACATAGCGTCCTGCTGTGGACGGTGCAGTTCCCAAACAATAGGTCCAGGCAAATGAGGCCGCATAAGGATTACGTTGAGGTGGTTCAGTGGTTGCTCCAAGAACTGAGCTGTTGCGCCGTCAATTTCGCGTCCTTCTATACCACATTTGATGCCCTTGCTGATGTCTTCTTTTTTGTGCATGGTGAGAAGGAGAGGGCAGCTTGGACGTTCGTGCACCCCACGTCCCATGCTGAGCCGGCACATATACTTACCACGCTTTCCTTTCTCGCACGTGAATCCATGATTATGCCATCCTGTGAGAATCGCTTTGTGCTCGCCAACTTCAACAAAGGCTTCATAGTGCGAAGCTGGACGTACGGCGATGTCCGCAGCGCGGGGTTTCGTGTCCGCGTCAGTTTCGAATCCATCAAACCATTCGTGGGTGGCCAAAGACACGTGCGTGCATGAAGTGCTCGCAAGGTACGCCGATGCAGCGTCCTTCAAGCTGTCTGGGGCAGCTGCAAGTCGTGTAAGCAGCGAAGGCTGTAGGCAGGAGGAATATAACGTCATATGCCAATGTAAGCGCCCACCCAACTGTGGCTCCACAATGGCATTAAAAGCCGAGACGACACCATAAGCTCCACGTTCACGTTGCGTGTAATTTCGACTGACGCGAGTTGTGGTCGTATCAGGACAACGAATAACGTCATCCAAAAGAACTTGCTGCTTTCGCAGAAAGGAAAGTGCAACTAGCATGGGGTTTAGGCCTGTCAGTCGTATTCGGCCACCAGGTCCATCCATCACATCGCGCGGTAAGTCCACACGAGAAACCCCTTCATGCTGCAACTTCCGAACAGATGCATCCCAATTCTTGTCTCGCAAGATCGCCACGCGCAATGTTGTCAGATCCTCGAACTCAGGGGGCGCCAATGTGATGAAATGGAGCCCAACCCCATACCGATAACGCATGGACAGCAGTTTTGGGCGCGTGGCGGCTCGCTCAAAGGGGCTGAACGGGACAGTAGATCCCACCATCGAGAGGACTTTGCAAATCTTTGCGTTCAGGAGCTTCGCTTCTCGAGACAAGGGGTTGTCTCGAGCCCAAACAAGTGTCTCGCGGAATGATGCCAAGTTTGCAAGCTCTCCGAGGCTTTCGAGTGCCTTTGATTTTTTTCGTGGCAATGCGAGCCGCTTTGCGAACACATGCGTGTCGTTGCTTCTGGTTGAACGCGGTAGCAATCCAAAGGGTGTCCTCAAAGCGTCCGTCGTAGTATCGGGCAAGGTGTCGATGGAGCCTCACGGGCATTGGTCCTTTGGGCACGCCTTTGCCCAGCAAAAAGAGCGTGGGAAATGCCCCCATCAATAGCTCGTCATTTTCGTCCCACTCCACAAGCGGTGTTCCACTCTGCGACACGGCGACGACAGACCGATTGCTTTCACGTGCATGTTTCGTAGAGGGGGCATCGTCAGGCTGCACAATTTCCACCAAAGCGTCCAGGGCCAGATTTTGACCCAGCGGTACTAGGGTTTGAGTCTGTAAAACCGCAGAGTGCACCAGCACCGCGGTTGCATTGTCATCAAGTCGGGTGGGTGTCGCTTCATCTTGCAGATGCAACTCGTTGCTCATATCCGCCACAGCTTTATCGTCGTACGCAATGGCCTCGTCTTCAATTAGCGGCCCAAGTTCCATTAGCTTCGTCCGTGTTGATATAGAGTCGTCCACCACGACGCCCACAAAAGATGGATGCTGGAGCTGTTTCCAAACTCGAAGCCATGTGTAGGCACCGTCGACATCGATATTGTACAAAGCACGAAATTTGCCACAAATTTTGCGCCACTGGTCACGAGGGCCCAGAAATGTAACATGGGGACGGCGCTCGTGGTCAACAAGAGGCAAGGTTTTCGCTACTTCCACCGGGCCGTCACTTGGAAAGCAAATGCTATGCCCAGTCGAGTGGTTTGGTCGCACCAAAAGGTTGATGTTAAAGTTTCGCACAGGCACAACTGCACTAAGGGTAGTCGCATTCAGCTTGGGTAGCGTGGATTTACGCCCGTAGTCATGCCCGGAAGCAATGCTGTATTCGTGAGATAATGGGTCGGCAGCACATGTCGTACATAGGGTAATCGAACGGATGTTTAGAACCAAATCGGGGTTCAGGTGGTAACAACGTTGGTCCCAGCGCAGAACAGATATATGCGCAGCAACGACATCAGCTGGTATGCTTTCCAGTTGCTCTATCTGCTCCAATGTCAATTTGAACGAATCATGCAGACTTCCAATATCGACCACAACCGCCGGGTCTTCACCCGCAAATATGATTTCATTGCACGATGCACAGGCGTCGATGGCACCACAAGGCGGATCGTGAGTCGCCGCACTCTTTTGGCAACGTATGGCTTCATCCTTGGAAACAGGTGCACCAATGGCCCTAGAGATGCGCTCGCACGTTGCACCAGACTCGTCGCCACCGAACGTTTCATCGTTGAAGACATGGCCATTCGGGTCCGCCGAGCAAATGTGATAATATGCCAGTGCCAAATTCGGGTGCTTTGTAAAATTCTGTCCATGTGCAAGCAGCTCGATGTCGGCCTGTTCGATCGTCACTTGGCGCAAAATAGTGGATGCCAACTCCATCAGGTGCTCATCAACCGCGCTGCGTACATCCAGCGCTTGTGACTTGCGAGACTGTCCTCGTTTGGAACTGTTTTGAGTGCTTTCATCCGCTTTCTCCTCCCCAGAAAGCCCTGCCCGTGCGGCACGGCGTCCCGCTGTGTTGGACTGCCGTTTTTGTTCCTTTGCCTCCACCGAGTCGGCAGCTCGGGCAGCAGCGTGGTCACTTGCATTGGTATGCCGCTGCTTGGTGTTTGTCTCCTCCGAATCAGCAGCACGTGCGGCGCGGCGTCCCGCTGTGTTGGACTGCCGTTTTTGTTCCTTTGTCTCCACCGAGTCGGCAGCTCGGGCAGCAGCGTGGTCACTTGCATTAGTATGCCGCTGCTTGGTGTTTGTCTCCTCCGAATCAGCAGCACGTGTGGCGCGGCATCCCGCTGTGTTGGACTGCCGTTTTTGTTTCTTTGACTCCACCGAGTCGGCAGCTCGGGCAGCAGCGTGGTCACTTGCATTGGTATGCCGCCGCTTGGTGTTTGTCTCCTCCGAATCAGCAGCCCGTGCGGCGCAGCGTCCCGCTGTGTTGGACTGCCGTTTTTGTTCCTTTGTCTCCACCGAGTCGGCAGCTCGGGCAGCAGCGTGGTCACTTGCATTGGTATGCCGCTGCTTGGTGTTTGTCTCCTCCGAGTCAGCAGCACGTGCGGCGCGGCGTCCCGCTGTGTTGGACTGCCGTTTTTGTTTCTTTGACTCCACCGAGTCGGCAGCTCGGGCAGCAGCGTGGTCACTTGCATTGGTATGCCGCCGCTTGGTGTTTGTCTCCTCCGAATCAGCAGCACGTGCGGCGCGGCATCCCGCTGTGTGGAACTGCCGTTTTTGTTCCTTTGTCTCCACCGAGTCGGCAGCTCGGGCAGCGCGACGCCTTTCTGTGTTGACCTGCCGTTTTTTATCTTTTGTTTTATGTGAGTCGACAACCCGGGCGATGCGGCGCCCTGCTGAGTCTGTCTGACGTTTCAGCTCATTTGTCTCATTCGAGTCGACTACTCGGAGGCTGTCGTTGTCGGCTGCGTTGGACTGCCGCTGATTGCTGTGTGTCACCTCGGAAAGCCATGCACGCGTAGCGCGTTGTTCTGTCATGTGGACATCGCGCGATTCACTTACTGGTGCATCATCAAGACTTGTCCGCAATGTTTCCTCTTTTTTTGCATCGGTTTGTGCATTGTTTTGTGATGTGCGATCGCGGCGGAGGCGTTCGGTAGTGGTCATTGCAGCCAAGTAATCCATGTAATTGAACACAGACACTGTAGGAGCTAGCTGCGATAATGTGGTACCTTGACACTGAAGGGGACGGACGAACACATTAATCTACTGCAGGCTGGTATGCACTCAGTTTACTTAGTTTCTACCAGGTGGTGGTGGTGGAGGAGCTCTGAGCGATGCGCGCCAGAGGCTCCGAGTCCCCGCCCTCTACCCCGCCCCTTAGCAACGCGCCCTGCTTAAGTGGTGAGGGCGGCGTCTGGTGATCGTGGTGATCGTGGGTGGCCGAGGAGTCGTGTGGACGCCGCTGTGTCGACTGTCCCCCGTCTTCAACTACTTGGGGGCGAAGTGGTCGTTTGCAGACTTGACGGCGACCGACTTCAGCGAGGAGGCGCTTTTACCTCAGCGACGCCATCAAATCGACGACGCCGTGACGACAAAACGCGGCGATTTTCGCGGGAGCCGACGACTTGGTGACGCGCAGGTGACAGCCCCCCCCCCCAACACCCCCCAACACCACCCTCAACACCACCCCTCCAACCAGCTCTCACCACCCCCGTGCTGCGTTTCAGTAAAGTAATTTTTTAAATAAACGTGCTGCGTTTCAATAAAGTAATTTTGAAGCGAAGTTTAAAGTTTTGCCGTGATGGCAGGGGGAGCGGGCGGTAATTTTGTCGGACAGGGTCATGCCAAGTGTTTGCAGTAGGGGGCGATGTTGATACACGTGTGAATAAGATGTAGTGAACACGGCAGAGATGTGGTGAACACGGCAGAGATGTAGTGAACACGACAGAGATGTAGAGATGATAGTGAACACGACAGAGATATAGTGAACACGACAGAGATGTAGAGATGATAGTGAACACGGCAGAGATGTAGTGAACACAGCAGATGTAGTGAACACGGCAGAGATGTGGTGAACACGGCAGAGATGTGGTGAACACGGCAGAGATGTAGAGATGATAGTGAACACGACAGAGATGTAGAGATGATAGTGAACACGGCAGAGATGTAGTGAACACAGCAGATGTAGTGAACACGACAGAGATGTAGTGAACACGGTAGAACTATAAGCGAGTGAATAGCAGCAGCGACGAGGACTCTCGCTGCCTCTGCTCTGCCGCTGCCGGGCTGCAGATTCATCCGAGTCAGGTACCACTGCCAATATGCACAACAACAACAATAAACGTGCTGCGTTTCATCTCTGTGTTAATAAGCCTGCCGCACTAGGCCTCACGAAGCCTGCCGCACTAGGCCTCGTGCCGTGCTTTTCGTGCACAAATAAGGCGATTAAATGTATCTCGTCTCTGTGTTAATAAATGTTTCTTGTCTCTGTGTTATAAAAACGTGCTGCGTTTCAGTAAAATAATTGTTTTTAAATAAACGTGCTGCGTTTCATCTCTGTGTTAATAAGCCTGCCGCACTAGGCCTCACGAAGCCTGCCGCACTAGGCCTCGTGCCGTGCTTTTCGTGCACAAATAAGGCGATTAAATGTATCTTGTCTCTGTGTTAATAAATGTTTCTTGTCTCTGTGTTATAAAAACGTGCTGCGTTTCAGTAAAATAATTGTTTTTAAATAAACGTGCTGCGTTTCATCTCTGTGTTAATAAGCCTGCCGCACTAGGCCTCACGAAGCCTGCCGCACTAGGCCTCGTGCCGTGCTTTTCGTGCACAAATAAGGCGATTAAATGTATCTCGTCTCTGTGTTAATAAATGTTTCTTGTCTCTGTGTTATAAAAACGTGCTGCGTTTCAGTAAAATAATTGTTTTTAAATAAACATGCTGCGTTTCATCTCTGTGTTAATAAGCCTGCCGCACTAGGCCTCACGAAGCCTGCCGCACTAGGCCTCGTGCCGTGCTTTTCGTGCACAAATAAGGCGATTAAATGTATCTCGTCTCTGTGTTAATAAATGTTTCTTGTCTCTGTGTTATAAAAACGTGCTGCGTTTCAGTAAAATAATTGTTTTTAAATAAACGTGCTGCGTTTCATCTCTGTGTTAATAAGCCTGCCGCACTAGGCCTCACGAAGCCTGCCGCACTAGGCCTCGTGCCGTGCTTTTCGTGCACAAATAAGGCGATTAAATGTATCTCGTCTCTGTGTTAATAAATGTTTCTTGTCTCTGTGTTATAAAAACGTGCTGCGTTTCAGTAAAATAATTGTTTTTAAATAAACATGCTGCGTTTCATCTCTGTGTTAATAAGCCTGCCGCACTAGGCCTCACGAAGCCTGCCGCACTAGGCCTCGTGCCGTGCTTTTCGTGCACAAATAAGGTGATTAAATGTATCTCGTCTCTGTGTTAATAAATGTTTCTTGTCTCTGTGTTAAAAAAACGTGCTGCGTTTCAGTAAAGTAATTGTTTTTAAATAAACGTGCTGCGTTTCATCTCTGTGTTAATAAGCCTGCCGCACTAGGCCTCACGAAGCCTGCCGCACTAGGCCTCGTGCGGTGCTTTTCGTGCACAAATAAGGCGATTAAATGTATCTCGTCTCTGTGTTAATAAATGTTTCTTGTCTCTGTGTTAAAAAGCGTGCAGCGTTTCAGTAACGTAATTTTTTAAATAAACGTGCTGCGTTTCAGTAAAGTAATTTTGAAGCGAAGTTTAAAGTTTTGCCGTGATGCACCGGAAGCGACGGCCATCTTGTTTAATTCACATATCGCAGGGGGAGCGGGCGGCCATTTTGTCAGACAGGGTCATTCCAAGTGTTTGCAGTAGGGGGCGATGTTGATACACGGACGGACGGACGGACAAACGCGGACGGACGGACGGACGGACAAACGCGGACGGACGGACGGACAAACGCGGACGGACAAACGCGGACGGACGGACGGACGGACAAACGCGGACGGACGGACGGACAAACGCGGACGGACGGACGGACAAACGCGGACGGACGGACGGACAAACGCGGACGGACGGACGGACAAACGCGGGCGGACGGACGGACGGACGGACAAACGCGGTCGGACGGACGGACAAACGCGGACGGACGGACAAACGCGGACGGACGGACGGACAAACGCGGACGGACGGACGGACAAACGCGGACGGACGGACGGACGGACAAACGCGGACGGGCGGACGGACACATTAATCTATTGGTGGTCTGGTCCACTTCGTTCCTACCAGTATAATCTATTGGTGGTCTGGTCCACTTCGTTCCTACCAGTATAAATCCGCCACCTCAAAGGACTTTGACTCCCCAGAGCAGAGTTCTGCATTCAGCAGCGAGCCTCGGGGCAGGGATCGTCGCCTGAGAGACTGCGCGTAGCGAGCAGGGTGAGGGACTCAGGTGAGTGGCGTTCTTTTACACATGGAAATGAGACGATTCTATCATAACAGTAACAACAGTAGAGATGCTCAGACACGTACATGTAACGTGGCGTTCTTTTGGTTCCGGCTGAAATCACGGGCCCACGGTTGTATTTTAGTTGACAGCCGAAATAGTTGAACGTTTCAGCTCTGTCCTGCCGACTACCATCGTGCCGTCTGTGACGAGGTGGGACTATCTGAATGGTGTACTCTGTGTGTGTACTGTACTCTGTGTGTACTGTACTCTGTGTGTACTGTACTCTGTGTGTACTGTACTCTGTGTGTACTGACTGTACACTCTATACTGTGTAGTCTACTGTGTGTATACCGTACACTGTGTATTCTGTGGTGTACTCTGTGTGTACTGTGAACTGACTGTGTGTACACTGTGTACTGTGTGGTGTACTCTGTGTATTGTGTGTACACTGTGTTTTGTACGATCTGTGTGTACTCTGTTTATACTGTGTGGTGTACTGCGTGTGTGTGTGTGTGTACGCTGTGCATACTGGGTGGTGTAATCTGTGTGTACTGACTTTACACTATTTATGTTACATGGTGTACTGTGTGAGTGTATATATACTGTGTTTACACTGTATATACTGTGTGTGTACTGACAATGTGTACACTGTGTATACTTCGTGGTGTACTCTCTGTATCTGCTGGCTGTGTATACTGTGTGGTGTACCGCGTGTGAGTACTCTGTGTACACTGTGTATACTGTGTGGTGTATTGTGTGTGTGTGTGAACTGATGTGTGCATACTGCGTGGTGTACTCTGTGTGTACTGACTGGATGTGTACTGACTGTATACTTTGTGGTGTACTCTGCGTGTGTGTGTTTACTGTGTGTACACTGTGTACTGTGTGTGTGCAATGATTGCGTATACACTATGCATATTGTGTATGTGAACTGATTGTGTGTACACTGTATAGTGTGTTGTGTACTCCGTGTGTGTACTGACCGTATATACTGTTCAGTGTAATGTTTGTGTGTACTGACTGTGTACTTTGGGTATACTTTGTTGTGTACTTTGTGTAAACTATACTGGATGGTGTACTCTGTGTGTGTACTGTGTGCACACTGTATAGTGTGTGGTGTACTCCGTGTGTGCTGATTGTACTTTGTGTATATTGTGTAGTGTACTGTGTGTATGTTGACTGTCCTGCCTGTGTGTACTGTGTATATTGTGTGGTGTACTTTGTGTGTGCTTACTGTGTATACCGTGTGTACTTCTGTGTATACTGAGTAATTATACTGTGTGTGTGCCGTGTGTATACTGTGTGGTGTACTCTGTGTATTGTGTGTACACTGTGTATACTGTGCGTGTACTGTGTACTGTGTTTGTGTACTGACTGTACACTGTGTATACTGTGTGGTGTACTGTGTGTGTATTGACTGTGTGTGTACTCTGTGTATTCTGCGTGGTATACTCTCTGTGTGTGTACTGACCGTGTGTACTAACTGAGTGTGGTATACTAACAGTATATATTATGTGTGTATTGTTGTTTTGTATTGTGTGTCGATATAATTATCTGACCCACAACTCTTTACTGGACATCTGTAACAAAGAGTTTCATATCTCTATCCGTATTACTCCTTCAGTTCATAAATACAGATCCTCATATTGTCTATAACAGCGGAGCCAAACCGGTTGGTCGCGTTAACCAGTAATCCGAACTAATCGTAACCCGGCCAACAATTACGTGGCCTTGAGGGGTGGTGGTTTGACGGCTTCTTGTTCTGTGGCAGGGTCAGATTTAGGCCTCGGCTAAGCGAGCCGAGCATTCATTAACGACGGGGCCCTCTTAAGTATGAACAAAACTTACTATTGTACACGTTCTACCTTTTTTTACATAGCCCGTTGAAAAATAGATATATCTTATGGCCCCAGCATTGTCATGAACCGCCCATGCTTGGGGCTAGGTAGATGTTAACTTCCTCGCCTGGGGTGCAGGAGGTCGTGGGTTCCATCCCGAACCTGACGATGCCTGCTGCTGTTTATTTGTAATTTTCGTCTCTCTCCCCGTCTCTATGAATCTCTAGGCATTTTGATCACTGTAAATTTGGACGTGGTAATACGCTACTTCTTTGAGCTATAATTTGTGGCCAGGTTGCTTCTAAAAAAGAAATACATAGCTCGGTGAGCCTTACCTGGTGAAATAACAAAAAAATAGTTTAGATAAAAAAATTTTAAACGGGAAATTAAATAAATAATAAATAAAGAAGCAGATACGGGGTAGACGAGTCTGACCAGGTGCGTCTTGTACAGAGCACGGGAATTGAGCGCGACGCTCGACAAGTTTTGGGTGTCGCTATTGCAGATACGCAATTGCCTTTTGGAAGAACAAATTTGAACTAAAGTTCAGCCATTTCGCAAACACCCTGGTGCTCAGCTGTTGTCGAGTAGCCCCACTTCTCCGGAGGACAGAACACAACACGGAGTTACATCTACTCAAAAATGTCTCCGAACTTTATTATTTTGTTGTTGTTGTCTATTTAGCCCACCTGTCGCACCTCGTTAGGATTTTCGGGAGCAGAGGGACAGCAGAGCGGATCGGCTCCACTTAGCATGGCAGCGGCGGCAGCAGCAGCAGGTGGCTGGGACCGGGGCCTGGAGGAGGAGCTGACTTGCTCCATTTGCCTGCAACTCTACGTCGACCCCGTGCTGCTGGGCTGCCCACACACCTTCTGCAGAGAGTGCATCGTGAGCGCGTGGCGCGACGGTGCCTGCGCCTGCCCTGAGTGCCGCAGGGTCTTGCCCTTTGGCTCCAAGGAGCAGATGCGGCAGCAGCTCGTGAAAAAACTTCAAGCTGGCCAGCATCGTGGACAGGTGCTGGTCCCGAGAAAAGATAGTTAGTTGGTTGGTGGGTTAGTCCATTGGTTTAGTGAATTACATTTGTTGAGCCAGCTGGCTCGGATTGGGAAAAATTTAACCCACTTTTCACCCAGTCTCTGTCTATCCTATGTGTCTCTATGTACCTCTGTGAGTTTCCCATGTGTCTATATGTATCTCTATGAGTCGCAATACATCTCTATGAGTCTATGTATCCCTTTCTTCTTTTGTATGGCATTTTTGGGGACAGCAACAGATTACAAATTGATTTCAGGATTTTATATTGACTCGACTTCTTCAGGAGTAGCTGCATTGATTTGTTTTAGATTACCGTTGAATGATCTGATATGTTGCACGGTCTGAGATCTTGCACCATAGTCACAAACTGGACTCTCGTAAATTTTCCATTTGTGAAGAAAGTGTCCACATTTTCTATGGAGTGTCCGGATCTGATTCAAGGAGAACCAGATCTTCTTCGGTAGATAAGATCCTGTTTGGAGGATTGCAGGGTCGCTGATGATGGATTTATGCAAGATTTTGGTGTTTTGCCCAAGTTTCCTCTCATCGTGCTTTGGTGGTCTTGTCATCATCATGTATGTTCTTTGCATATTACAAGAAAGATTTTCTTGATTTGAGCCTGTGTGAAGGGGGCATGGAGATGTCTTTGTTTATTGGGAGGTTTGGATTTATGATGGCCTTGCAATACTCCCTCACAGATGCAGCATTGCGACAGAGCTGCGGAGGATCGATATTTGCGAGGACCGAAAGCCACGGCAACGGTGTGCTCTTTAGCATCCCTGAGATGATCCTCATGGATGCATTTACCTTTGTGTCCACCAGCTTTGTGTGCATGTTTTTGTTCCAGGCTGGGGCACAATATCCTGCCGCAGAGAAGACTAGTGCTGTGGTGGCCGTCCGGAGCGATGTTGCCTTTGCTCCCAATGTTGTTCCGGCCAGTTTATGCACGAGATTAACTCGCGATTTTGTTGTTATAGCAGCATTCTGCAGGTTTTGTGGAAGGTGAAGCTGCTGGCAAGAGTTACACCGAGGTATTTGATGTGCTTGTCGTGCTGGACCTCTTCGCCACAGAATGTGACGGCCAGTTTCTGGTCGGCGCTTGCATTGTTCAGATGGAATAATGTTACAACAGTGTTCCTTGGGTTTGGGCGGAGCCTCCAGTACTTGAAGTACGTTTCGAGTTTCTTGAGGTCTTCGCACAGGTCACTTTTGACCTCAATTTTGAGTCATTCTTTGGACGGCAAGTGCTAGGTCATCGGCGTAGCCAAATTTCCGGCCGACGGTGACAGGGAAGTCAATTATATCTATGTATGTTAAAAGTGCCACAGCAAGCACTGATCCTTGTGGGAGCCCGTTACTGAGGAAGCATGCTCTGTTGACAGTGTTTTCTAGGTGGACATGGTATGGCTGGTTGGACAGTAGCGATGATAGAAGTCTGAGGGTCTGCTGGCATCGGATGACCTTAGACAGCTTTAGCACGAGGCCTTCCCACCATACTGTGTCATAGGCCAGTGATAGGTCTATGAAAGCGGCTCCTGTGATGTTTTTGTACTGGTAGCCAGCTTCAATGTGTGTGGTGAGTGCCAACACTTGATAACAAATGCTGTGGCCAGGGCGGAAGCCAGCCTGTTCAGTTGGTATAGTTTCCTCGAAGATCGGTAACATACAGGTCAGTAGCATCCTCTATAGGAATCTGTACACTGTAAAAAGCAGGGATATGGGGCAGAACTTATTTGGGTTTGCGGTTGATTTCCGGAATGGCAATGACCTTCGTTTGTCGCCATTTTTGGGAATTTGCCTAAGGAAATTGTCTGAAAACAAACTGGCCAGCCAGTGGCATCCTTTTTGGCCAAGGTGTTTAAGGAACTTGGGTTAATCCCATTTAATCTTGTGGCCTTTCCTAATCTGGTGCTTTTATGGCATCAATGACCTCTTCTTCATTGAAGGGGGATAACAAGGCTGTTGTCGGTGCACATTCTGCTATTAATTGGTGGAGGTTTCATTTCACTCGCTGTCTTTGCCGATCTGTAGAGATCTTTCAATTCAATAGCATCTGTGTGGCGATGGCATTGATGGGCACATTGGTGGTCTTGTTTCTCGGTGGTGGTGCCGCTCCTTGGTGTCTCAGGAGGCACCAAGCTTTATGGCTTGAGTGTGTTAAATCTAATGACTCCATCGCTTCTGTCCACCTTTGGCTCCTGCATTCATTTAGGGAGTCCAGGAGAGCTTTTCCACACTCTGGGTTTCCTGACTCTGTATTTCTGGAGCAGGGACTCGCTTTGTCCTTTCCAGCATGGAGTGTATTCTGCCCAGTAACCCCATGGAATTTGTGAGTGGGCTGATTGAGCACAATCTTGGTGAAACGTTCATAGTTTTCTGATTTTGGTGGATTCTGGGAGACAGTGCACACGATATCTTCAATAAAAGGTTCCCAGTTGCCCTTTCTTAAGTTGCATTGTGGCACAGGGGTGGACGTGATCATCAGAATTTTGACCCCGATATGCACCAAGCCTGGCCTGTGCTAACTGTTCGGGAATTGTCTAGAACCATTCTGGAAGCACACAGCGTTTCACCCGAACAGGAACACGACACAAAGCACGGGTAAGGGTTTGAATCCATCTTCCATCGTGCGGAATGGAAGGTGCCTTGATCTTTAGCGTCAAACAGAATGAACAGATAACTAGTTGCTGCCCAGTCGATGACCCATTCTCCACAGGTTTCATTGGTTGAATACACCAGGCCATGTGATGGCTGTTGAAGTCACCTGCGAAAACCGCAGGATGGGTCGCAGCAGGCAGCATGTTTGGGCTCCATGTGGTTCTTGGAGGTTTATATACATTTATCACAGATACATAATTGATTTTGACGATGATGATGGCTGTCGGTATGTTGTTTTCTGCGTTCGTTGTGGTGAGGTCCTTGAAATGGAATTTCACGTGACGTTGGTAGTCCCTGCTTGGGATGGTGGTAGCTGGCAGCTAACAAAAATTCAGGATTTTTTTTATTTTTGAGGCTTTTGTCAGCTGTACATGAGTTTCCTGGAGCAGGAGCGCGTCGAGCCATCTGGACTGTGAGGAAACGTCCCAGCAAGTCGCACTTCGGCCTTGATAGATACTTCTACATTTAGATAGCAGAAACGTAGTGACGGCCCTATTCTGCGGTAAGTTTGGCCATGAAAAGGATCTTTGGTGTTGTAATACTGATCAGGAGGGCCATTTTGACATTCAATCGCCGGGATGATAACATCAGTTTGTGACAAGCACGTTACAGTGCAGACCATGGGTAGATTGCCATCTTCTCCACCTATGTATCTCGTTTAGTCTCTATGTATCTCTTAGCCTCTGTATCTATTAATTTCCTATGTATCCCTAATGAGTCTCTATGTATCTCAAAATATATGTATCTCATCTCTATGAGTCTGTTTAACACGTAGGCTTTCGCGACCAATATCCTCCATAATACAGGTTTTTAGGGTTAGATCACGTAAATCTATAAATGTGTCGTTAAACCCGCCACCACCTGACACAGCCAATTTAGTAAGGTTTGTCACGTAGACAGAACATGCCAATTTGTTACTAGTCCAGCACACAACATTTACAAGCTGAGTACTCAGTTTGTAAATGTTGTGGTTTTGCTCTCCAACACACCAGTGTGCTGTGTTAGTAACAAATTGGCATATTCTTTTTACTTGACAAAACATACTAATTGGCTGTGTCGGGTGGTGACGGGTTTAACGACATATTTATGTATTTACTCTATGAGTCTATGTATCTCAAAACATCTCTATGTATCCCTGTGAGTTTCTGTGTATCTCTACGAGTATCTAAATATCTTGATCTCTATGAGTCTATACGTATCTACGTATCTGTATGAGTATCTATGTATCTCTGTGGCTCTGAATCTCTATGTATCTCTATGAGTCTGTTAGTTTATTAAGTTTGCTGAGCCAGCTGGCCAGGATGTGGCAAAACCCATCCCACTTTTCACCCAGAAAACTGAAGAGCAGCACATACTAAGCATTACTCACCTTACATTAAAACTGACAACATTTCAGAATCAGAGTTAAAATTAAACAACACTATTTCCTAGGATATGTTAATTCGAAATGGTTATTTTCTCTCTATTTCTGTATGGTGCTCTGAAGCCCTATTTTGGGTCTGCTGCGCCTTATATACACGTTCATAGTAATAATGAAGAGTGACCAATGTAAAAGTAAGAAAACGGTTGCAACAAAGAAGAGAGACAACCAAATGATGCAGGCATTGATGGGAAGGAAACTGGCACTATTTGGACACAATAGTGCCAGTTTTAGGATGGACAACAACAGAACATTTAAAAGTGTGGTGTTGTTGTTTGAGGAAAAATTAAGGAACCGGAAAGAGTGAAAGACCAAAACAGAGAATGGCTTGATGACGACTTTATAAGAGATTGGTGCTAGAAATATATGGCACTACGTGAGTCATATTGGCACTACAAGACAAAGAAAGTGGAAACTAATGACAATGTGCAGTGGACACCTACTATGGGGGCTATCAGCCCATGGATCATGATGATGATAAATAATTACAAAAGGCATCAAGCTACAGAGGTAGTCTTGTGACATTGTTCGTGATTTATAACACGTTGTGGATTTACAGAGCAGGCATGCTGCTCCCACATCTTAAGACGCTGCTGTGCAGAAACAGAGCGAGTACACAACCCACAACATGCTGTATACCATAACTAAGGTTTTTTAGGGTTAGAGCGCGTAAATATAAATGTGTCGTTAAACCTGCCACCACCCAACACAGCCAATTAGTAAGGTGTGTCACGTAAACAAAACGTGCCAATTCGTTACTAGTTCAGCACACTGGTGTTTTGGACAGTAATCCCACAACATTTACAAAATGTATGTATGTATAACCTCTTTCACACCGTACATAACCAACCGTGCTAATTGGAGGTGACGGGGGAAGGACAACAAACTAAACTCAGAAAAACTCCCGGTCTCTGGAGTTGTCATCTGGTTAAACAAAATATATTTGTAACTTGAAACTGTCTTTTGTCTCGCGACTCCCTACTCATGTTTCGTGACAGTACAATACTAAACAAAACTCTTTTACATTTTACCAGATAAGGCCCACTGAGCTATATAGCTCTTTTTCAGAAGTGACCTGTCTATAACAAATGAATGCTCAACCAATTGGATTATCATCACGTGGAAATTCATAGCAGAAGTCAAATACTCTAAGCTCATGATTGTTGATTCTAAACGTGGAGGGGGAAAAATGGAGGACCCGGAAAAAAATCCATGCAACCACCATGGGAGAGAGAGGCAGACTCCAAATATACAGAAGTAACCATTGTCAGGGTATGGGATCGAACACACGACCTCCTGCATACCAGGCAGGGTAGTTAACATCTCCGCACCGCGGTACCCCAGTGTTTGTTGTTATAAATGCAGAGGGGAAAACTGGACAACCAAGGAAAAATCCATAAGACCACAGGGAGAATGAACACCCACACTCTAAATGTATAGCAGACTTCGGGGTCTGGATCGAACCCACGACCTCCTGTGCACCAGCTGAGATAGTTAACATCTTGCCACCGTGGTGCCCCAATGTGGACAAATGAGCTACGGGAGATCTGGCCGCTATTCACGGTCGCTCAGTGAAGACAGTTTGTACCAATAGGTACTCAAGTCTCAGCCTGGAGGGGGAACGGCCGCGGAAGGAGCTCAACCCGAGCTTGGCACTAGCGAGGCCCCCGAATCTGGACCTCTGTGCTCAGCATGGCAAGGCACTTGCCATGTTCTGCCAGGAGCATGGGGCGTCTGTGTGCGCCGACTGTGTCACGAGCGGTGCACATCGGGGCCACGGGCTCACGTCAACAGAGGAGGCTGATCGGCAGGCAAAGGTGAGGTGCTCTGAGCGCGGCAACCGCGTGGTGATGATGGTGATGGTTGTGGTGGTGATAGTGGTGGTGTTGATGGTGGTGATGGTGGTGATGGTGGCGATGGTGATGGTGGTGGTCGTAATTGTAGTGGTGTTTGTGGTGATGGTGGTGGTACCGACAGTGGTGGTGGTGGTGATGTTGGTGCTGGACGGTAATGTTATGGTGAGCAGTGCCATGTGCGGAGGGCGAATTTAAATTTGCCATTCCCCTCATGGTGTTTGTAGCCACCGCAGCATCCAAAGTGGGCTCTGGACAGGTGCGAGGGGCTGGTAACCCCTCCACATTCAATTACCACTAATCCACAAAAAAATATATACAGCAAAGCTTGTGCCGGAGGCCCAGGGGGGACAGTCATCTATGATGTGTCCTGGCCAAACTTACATTTGGTGGAGCCAGGAGATTGAATCCTTACCCTCGGGGGTCCCTATAGAAACAGCAAAAAGCCACTGCGGGTGGCCACGTGGAATGTTCAAACGCTCACTGCGGAAGAGAGGCTGTCACTCTTCTGTCGGGAGCTCGACCGGTACTGGCTGGATCTCTGTGGTATTTAGGAGGTCTGGTGGACCGGCTCTGGCTCCTGCCACCATGAGGGGTAGACAGTCCTTGACTCGGGGCAGGAGACTGCCAAACAACAGGGAGTGGCTCTTCTTCTGAATAAAATAATGAAGGGGGCATGGGAGTTTGGCGATGAGGTGTGGGAAGCTGTACGCCCCAGACTACTTTGGGCTCGCCTTCCTATCAACCAGAGGCGAGGAGTGGAGGACGTGGTTACTTATGCCCCCACCGAAGATGAACATCTGTGGAGGGATGCAGGCAAGGTCGATGAGTCAAATGCGTTTTATGACCTCCTGCCACAGGTGCGAGCTAAAGTGGCCCCTCGAGATAGAGTCATCCTGTTGGGTGACTTTAATGCCCGAGTTGGTCATGATGCTGGCACCTGGTCTGGATTGATTTGAAGGCATGGGCCGGGTCAGCTCAATAACATCGGTAGGAGGCTGCTTGACTTTTGTGCAGCCCATGAGCTTCTAATTACCAACACACTGCTCAGGCATCAGCGCATCCACACAACATAATGGATGCACGTCAGGTCAAAGCAAGAACATCTGCTGGACTAGATAGTGATGGAACAGTGGATGCAGACCCATGTCCTTGGCACCAGGACCTACTTTGAAGCTAATCTGCCCACTGAGCATAAACTTGTCATCTGTAAGATGCACCTGCATTTTCCACTCCGCTTTTGGGTGTATACCCAGGACCCCATTCAAACACACAATGGCCTGATCTCAGATAGCTGATGAAACTTGCAAGCGAGATTTTCATCATTGCTTTCAGCTGAGGTTGACCTCGTCCCCCACTCCTCATGATGCCGAGGGGAAATGGGTGAGGTTAAGGACTGTGGCTCATGCAGCTGCAATGGCTGCTTTAGGTGCATTGTCCAGACCTCCCCAGAGACCCTGGCTGACAGGGGAGGTGTTCAGGCTGTCTGATAAAAAGCACCAGGCCCACTCACCATCTATAGCATCCCACATCAGAGAATGAGGAGGCTTACCGCAGCCTTCACTCGGAGGTTCGGAGAGCCGTGAGGCGCTGCAAGGATGGGTGGTGGTCGCGGATTGCTGAAGAGATGGAGTCTGCCTCAGTAGCTCGCAACCACAAATCACTCTAACTCCATCAAAAACGTCACTTGCAGTCTTACACCTATCACCATCAAGGGAAAGAACAGTGATCCAATCTCTGACCCCCAAGAACAGGTTTTCAGATTTTCTGAGCATTTCTGTGAGGTCTTGGGGGAGGGGAAATCACTCAGCTTGGAAAACATAATGGGGCAAAGTGAGGATGACCCTGCTGAGGATGCAGTGTCTTAAATATTGGAAGAAGTAGTCACCCCCTTGAGTGGCTGGCTGAGGTGCCAGTTGTTAAGGAAGCACTGAAGGCGATCCAGAGTTTTAGACCGGGAAACGCACCAGGCAGCGATAATCTCCCCAGCAAAATGCTGAGGAGGGTGGTGTTTGTGCACAGACTGCCCTACATGACATTATAATAACAGTCTGGACCACTGGACGGGTTCCACAGAATTGGAAGGATGCCCTGGTGGTTCCCCTCTTTAAGAAGGGGGACTGTTCAGACTGTAACAACTAAAGGGCATCTCACTCCTCTAAGATTATTCAACATCGCCTTGCCAGGCACGTTGAGGAGAGGCTTGCGGAGCCCCAATGTGGTTTCAGGGAAGGGCGGTCCTGCACAGATTCTATATTGTCCGTCTGCTACAGCAGAGATGCAGGGAGTTCCAACACGACCGATGTCTCTGCTTTATTGACCTGGTCAAGGCCTATGATACATTAAAAGGCATCGCTTTCCCACCTGATGATGGACGCTTGTGTTACGTCTGAAACGTCGTGATTTATTTTATTTTATACCTACGTGACTTTACCAAAAGAACCAAAGAGTATTATTAAGGACCTTAATGATGGTGAGCGAGGCCAGGGTTAAACTACGTGGCCAGGAGTCGGAGCCATTCCCTGTTCACCTTGGGTTGCGACAGGAGTGTCCTCTGGTTCCCACATTATTTAACGACTATTTCGACCACGTAGTTCATTAAGCCTTTGATGGCTTTACCGGAGAATTTTCATCTGGTACAGATATAATGGGAGGCTGATCGATGTCCAGGTGCCGTAAAGGGATGGCTCTATATTGGTCAACCACGTTATGTATGCCGATGATCCAGTGATTGTTGCTCACTCAGAGGATGAGTTGGAGGCACTGCTCCTGAAACTGGAGTGTGCCACTAAGAGGTGGGGCCTTACCATCAGCCCCACCAAAACTAAGCACCTGCCTGGGTATTTTGTACCATCAGACACTCAACCCCAACAACTCCCAATCGGTGATGGGGCAGATGTGGAGAGAGTGGAGAGTTTCCCATACATGGGCAGTGTGCTCATGACCGGCTCCAGTTTGACAGCAGAGGTCTCACTCCGAATTGGTCAAGCGGCATTAACTTTTCATCGGCTGCGTAACGCTGTATGGAAGCTACCCGGTCTGTCGCTCCACACGAAGCTTCGGGTCTTCTCGGCCACTGTCATGCCCTCCCTTCTCTATGCTTGCAAAACGTGGACCCCCCTAATGAATCATCTTTGCCAGTTAGAAACATTTAGGCTGGCCTGCCAACGATCTTTCCTGGGTTTAACCAGGCTGGATTGTGCCAGGAGCTCACAAATCCTTGAAAAATCTGGGCAATGTCCCAATGGTGAGCTCCGGCAGGCAAGGCTGTGTTGGCTGGGTCATGTAGCCCACATGCCCAGCCACCACATGCCTAAACAGCTTTTGATTATGCCAGTTAAACGGGCGCGGCACAGGCTAGAGAAGAGATGGAGTGATGTGGTACACGAGGATGTAGAGCTGATTGGACTTGCCGATGACTGGTACAAACGGTGTCAAGATCGGCCTCTGTGGTGGAGGCTCATGAAGGACGCTACTGGGCAGTTGGAGGCAGTCGCCCTCCAGCAACAACGGAGGACAGAGGAGCGATGTTCACAACAATGAGCAGAATGCCGGGTTGCTAAAACATCGCAAGTTGGCATAGTAGGGGGCACAGGTGGTGCATCAGCCAGTCATCTCAGTCAGTCGAACCATGGCACCTGGGTCTGCCCCGTGACGTACTGCTGGCGGGTGTTTGATACTTCACGTGGCCTTAACATGCCATGCACATAGCCTGGCACAAGCGCCATTGTGAGGTCACTGTCACTTAGTGGGAAATGGCGGTTGTTGGTGGTGGTGGTGGTGATGATGATGGTGGTGATAGTGGTGATGGCTGTGGTGTGGCTCAGAGGTCAGATTCGAATCTGGGTTTGGGCCAAGCATGGTTGTGACTGCCCTCCTCGATTGATGCGACTTCGTGAGATGAGTGCAGTCACGAAGCAAAAAAACGTTGGAGTTTTGCACTTGAACATTGTTTTAAACTCGACTCGTGGTGCCCACTGGCACACGCAAAACTAAAACTAAAAAATCCACATTGAAAATAGATAAACTTGCCAAAGTCAACAGCGTTGCATTGAACATGCCTCGTAACGTTTCAGGACTGTGGTGCATTTAGTAAACAATAATCTAACAAAAAATTACAAGCTTTTTGTTTTACCAGGAAAGGCCCACTTAGCTTATGCAGCTATTTTTCAGAAGCTACCTGGCAATCACAAATCGTAGCTGAAGCAAGTTGCATATCATTTCAATATTTATAGTAGCAGTGAAACACTCTAAACACGTGATGTTTATTCTAAATGTGGAGGGAAAATTGGAGGACCCAGATACAAATCCACACGACTGTGGGAAGAGAAAGAGGGAGAGACACGCAAACTCCACATATACAACAGACATCAGGGTTGGGATCAGACCCCCCACCTCGTGTATACCAGGTGAGGGAGATTAGATCTCTTAGCCACCGTGAGTAGGCTGTGTGAATCCTGGTCTCCTCCCGCTCCTCAATGAACCACTCAATGAGGGCTTTGTCGATCGCTCATAACTCAAGACCTTCGGGAGAAAGCCTTGGGAAATCAGCGAAGGGCTTCCCATGGGTAAATCATCATCACGATCGATGGGGCGAGAGGCTCAACGTCTTTCAATTTGTCAGCCAGAGAGTGTCAAAGGTCGTTCCGGACCACAGCATTTCCGAGCCGGGCACAGTCTAGTCGCTTCTTTCCTGACTTCTGGAGACAGACAGGAGGGCGTACTCTCACCTGTAGTTTGGTCGTGATAAGTCTGTGATGTGTCCAGCACTCAGCACCTCTCATTACACGGGTGAGTAAGACGTTTTTTTTTATCGGAACGTCTCACAATGATGTCATCTATTAAGTGCCAATGTTTGGAACGTGGGTGCATCCAGGATGTCTTATATTTGTCTTTTATCCATAATAGAGCTTTTTTGGGTTGTCTTTTAGTTGAAATATGGTGTTCGTGATGGACAAGCTATGTTCAGCGCAAAGGGTCAATAACCTCATGCCATTTTGCATTAGCTTGCCCAATGCCATGCTTATCAATAACTCCACTCCACACCTCATTGTCCTTTCCCACTCCAGCATTGATGTCACCCAGCAAAAAAATATCATTGCTGTGGATGCGACGATGGGCCTCATCTAGTGCTTGGTAGAAGCGATTCCTAACCTCGCTCTCTGATGGTAAAGTCGGTGCATAGCCACTTATAAGTGTGGCATGGTGCTTTGCTAGCGAGATGCATATAGTAATGAGTCTCTAATTTATGTCAATCGGTGTCTCTGTGAGATTGGGTAGGAGGCTGTTTTTTTATTGCAAATCCCAAACCATGTAGTTGTTGTCCTCCTTGGAGGTATCCCTTCCAGAAGTAGGAATAACCCTGGCCTTCCTCCTTCAGGGAGCCTTCATCCAGGAGTCTGGTTTGGCTAACAATGTCAATGTTTTATTGCTTTATTTCCGCTGCAACTACGGCAGTTCTTCGATGGGGTCTCTCAGTGTCCCGGTCAGCGTCCAATAGGGTTTTTACACTCCATGTTGCCAGTTTAAGGGAGATTAGTTTATATTATATTCTTAGGTCTTTCGGTAATGTCACGTCGATAGGTTCAAAGAAAATAACCTATCTACGTGACTTTACCGATTTACCCAAGAATATGAATTCCTGTAGTCATGAAAGCTTTAATTCAAGATGTATTTTCTTATTGTTTTTTCGACCGCAGACTGGAACAACCCTATAGGTGCAGTTACCTATCCATGTTAGTTTGAGTTTGCAATGTTTAGGCCACCTTTTCAAGGCCCCTTTCCATTTGGGGTGATCAGTGTGGATCCTAAATAGGACTACTCAGTCACACAGGGGTCTGCCGAGAGCAGCTGCAACTCAGTCCCAGCTGCTACTGACCAAATGCCCTGTGCCGCTGGCATGCAGGGCTCTGACTAGGAGCTTTTGGATATGTTCGTACCTGCTCCCGTCACCACACCACTCAACGCCGCCAGACATGTGTAAAGTTTTTCCATATGCGCGATTCACAGAGGCAGAAGTGGTTACCTGTGCAAAGTATATATTTAGAGTGCGGTTGGGGGTGCGCAAGTCCCAACAGCACTTCTTCACTGTGTAATGCGGGCGTAAACGACCTCCCGGAAGTGACGTCATGGGGGGAGGAGTTACGTCACGTGGGGGAGAGGGTTCAGGTCTATAAGGGGGGAAACCGGAAGCAGTAGGGGAGTGATCGGAGACTGGGAAGTTGTGAGGCCACGCAGGGCGAAGGGTGAGAGAGAGAGTGGCGAGATCGCCACACACGGGCCACGAGGATCGGCACCGTCGGCCAACGGTGACCGACCCCGGGGCAGCAGGAGCAGCAAGGAGGCTGCAGAGGGAGAGCAGCGGGTCTGCAAGAGGGGAGTCGGGCAGCGGGGGTCCGCGCGACGAGAACAGCAGCGGGTCTGCAAGAGGGGAGTCGGGCAGTGGGGGTCTGCGCGACGAGACAGCAGCGGTTCTGCTAGGAGGGAGTTGGGCTACGTGAGCGACAGCAGCCTAGGGCTGCAGAGTGAAGAGTATATAGGGGAGTGCCGTGAGGGAAAAGAGATGGAACCCAAATAAAGGACACAGGACAGAGAGAAGCGTCCGAGTCTTTTATTACACTGGTGTCAAAAGTGTAACGGCATGGCTAAACAACTGAGAAAAAAGAACATTCCATCTCCGGCATCTTCCGACGACGATGACCTTCCTCCTGCGGTCGGCCTGACTCCGGCAGAGGAGGAGATCCGTGCTGGGACGAGTGCGGGTCCGGGGGTCCAAGAGGTCGCCGTGTCGGTGGACCCGTCTGCACCACAGGACGCGGACTTAAGATGGAGCCAGATGGCGGAGCAACTTGAAACTCTCAAGAACGTAATTGCACAGTTGTGTGGTCCGCAGGAGTCCGGGTTGTCTTCGCTGTCGCAGCCATCGGCCACGCGGCACGAAGACGCCATCTTGGGCGTGGCGCACGACGAAAGGCGGGAAGCCGCCATTTTGGGCCCTCCGCGACGGACGGCCGCCATCTTGTCGACACCACGTTGCGACGCCATGTTGAATTTGCCACCGGATGAGTCAGCGGCTGGAGGGAGCACGCCAAGGAGTCGCAGTCGTCACCTAACAACTGTCAAGGAATTCTCCATCGGGGGCGATTGGAGTGCGTTCGCCTGCAGATTTCTGGCAGCGGTACGCTCGGCGAGGTGGACTGACGCCGAGGCACTAGAAGTTCTTCCGACTCTTCTTGATGACGAGCCCGTTAGATTTTTTCGCTCTATAAAGCCGCGAAGAAGAAAACATTGCGAGGTGTGTTCGACGAAATGGCAGACGCTTACGAGCCGCCGGATGATGCTCATCGCCGGTTTGTGCAACGACAACACGCACCCGAGGAGTCTCCGGTGGCGTATAGGGGCGCGGTACTAGAGCTGGCTATGGCCACATACCCGGAGACGGAGCCTGACCTGCTGGAACCTCTCATCCTGGGGAAGATGCTGGAGTTGTCCCGGGATCTCGGCATTCCTATGCCGGTGTGCGGTCACGAGAAGCTCACGTCCCGGGCCGCGGCCAAATGTCTGGACGCCCAGTTCAACCTGCGCCGGTGAAAGCAAGTTACGGCGTGGACGGGGGGGCCCATCGTCGAAGGGGGAGCCTTGGGTTGGGACCCCAAGAAGGCGGTTTATGTGCCGGACGACAGGGGCCCGCAGGAGCTGTCGGCTGCCGCTGCTCCGTGGCCGGGCCGCGGTGGGCCGGGGCCGCGGGCTGCGCCGCCGACACGGCCGCGTCGGGACGGGGCGCCCGCAGCGAGGCGCAACGACATCGACTGTTTCCGCTGCGGGCGTAAGGGCCACTACGCCAGGGACTGCTGGGCCCGCGTCCCGGGTCCACCCCAGCAGGAGGCCTCGACAGCGGCCGCTCCAAAAAAGGATTCGCCAGCACAGGCAATTCGGTGCACACCAGACACCCGGCAAGGCTTGACACCTCACTCATCGCCGTTGTCATTCGATCCGGGTGTTGTTAATAACGGGAGGCCATTGACTGCGCCTTGTCGCTCGGTAACGCAGTGGCGTAAGTTGGCTCGGCGGGTCGTCGCGGCCGCTACCGGTTCGTCCACCGTACCTGGGTCGATACAAGGGGTGGACGTACGGATTTTGGTAGATTTCGGAGCGTCCGCGACCATTATTTCGGATGTAATATTCCATCTCTTGAACATCCCACCAGAGGCCGTGAATCCTGCTTATGCTTCCTGCGTCGCCGCGAACGGGGGTAGCATGGGCATTGTGGGCCAGGTGGACGCTAATATCGCTATCGGGGGAGTGTCGGCCTCGGGAATTGTGTTAATTTCGAGGTCTCTTGCGGTTCCTTGTTTATTAGGGACAGATTTTCTGGCGAAAATGCCCATTCTAATTAGAATTAATGAGAACTGAATTGAATTACCGGAAGGCCGTAAAATTCCGTTTTTGCCGTCGCCCTGGGGGCGACCTGCTCCTGTCGCCCAGGTGCAGGCGTTGTCCGAAGTGTCTGTTGATATTCCACCTGGCTCACAGATGCTCATTCCCTTGCGTTATCGGAAGCCTGTACCTGGTCGTCAAGGAGCGATTGGGGTTTTGTTGTCGCCGTCCGCCACCATCACGGGTGGATCGGCGCTGGTTGGTGCACAAACTATTGTCCGGCCAGACCAGCAGCCGTTTTTGCAGGTGCTTAACGCGAGTGCCGAAAGCGTGTGTGTGCCGGCGGGTACCGTTGTGGCACATGCCACTACTGTGTTTACAGCTCATGATGATCTGTCCAGCCGGGGGGTTGTTGGAGGTGTTTTGGGGTCTGGAGCTGCAGATGATCGCTGGATTGCTGAATTGTGTGGGGAAAATTCAGCTCTTTCCGGGGAACAACGTTGTGCGATTCGTAAATTATTATTGAGCTATTCTGATGTGTTTAGCTCCGACGATTTGGACTTAGGACGCACCTCGTTGCTTTACCATCATATTGACACAGGGGACGCTGCCCCTATTCGGTTGAACTCGCATCGGATGAGTCCGGCTGAGCGAGAGCATGTTCGAGGGGCAGTGGATGACATGTTGGCTGCGGACATAATATCTCCGTCTAACAGCCCATGGGGCGCACCTGTTGTTTTGGTTAAGAAGAAAGATGGCAAATTGCGATTTTGTGTAGACTTTCGTAAATTAAATAAAGTGTCGGTGGCAGATGCGTATCCCCTGCCGCGTATGGACGACTCTCTCGATGGATGCCTTGTCGGGGGCGAAGTTCTTTTCAACGCTGGATTTCTCTTCGGGCTTCTGGCAGCTTCCCCTTGACGAGCCCTCGCGAGAAAAGACTGCTTTCCGTACGCCGCAGGGGTTATTCCAATTTAACTGTCTTCCGATGGGGCTGAATGCGGCCCCTGCCACTTTTCAGAGGTTGATGGAGTTGGTATTAATGGGGTTGCAGTGGGAGACATGTCTTATATATTTAGACGATATTATCGTCTTCAGCCGCACATTTGACGAGCATTTATCGCGGTTGGAGGCTGTGTTCACCAGGATGCGTTCTGCTAATTTGAAATTTAGGCCTAAGAAATGTCACCTACTGCAACACTCCGTGCGTTATTTGGGGCACATCGTCAGTGCGGACGGGGTGGCCACAGATCCGGACAAAACTGCGTGCGTCCGTGACTCACCAACCCCTGCCACGGTGGGGGATGTGCGTTGGTTTTTGGGGTTCGCCTCATATTATCGGAGGTTTGTTCCAAATTTTGCTATGATCGCGAGGCCCTTGCATCTCCTTACGGGTAAAGGACACAAATTTGCTTGGGGACCTGCCAGAGGAGGCGGCGTTTCGAGGCCTACGCGATCTATTGGCTACGGCACCGACGTTGGATTATCCGGATTTTGCACATCCCTTCATTCTGGATACGGATGCGAGTGACACGGGCATTGGGGCGGTGTTATCTCAGTCCAAAGGTGGTGTGGAACGCGTGGTGGCGTATGGTAGCCGGGTTTTGTCTCCCGCTGAAACCCGCTACTGCGTCACTCGCAGGGAACTTTTGGCTATTGTTTTTTTTCTCCGCCAATTTCGACCGTATCTGTACGGTCGTTCGTTTATTGTTCGCACGGATCATGCGGCCTTGCAGTATGCTCTTAAAATGGACCAACCATCCGGCCAGCTGGCGCGGTGGTTGGACACGCTGCAAGAATTTTCCTTCCAAATTCACCATCGGAAGGGCGTGCGTCACGCTAATGCGGACGCACTTTCCAGGCTGCCGCAGCGATCCCCTTGCGCGTGTGCGTCGGGGACGCATAGGTGTGGCCCGATTCAGCACCCCCCTCAGCCTGTCGCGCTGGCAGTCAATGTGCCTGAAGCTCCGCTTGAGCCGGGGCCGGCTGATGGGGGACCGGCTGACGGCATTCTACATCTCCCGAGGTCTGTGTGGATTCGGGAACAAATGTTGGATGATTCTTTGGTAACGTTACGTAAGCGGCCTGTGAAGGGGAGTGGGGGACTCTGTGCGGGAGGCGTGCCGGAAACCGCTCTCCGTGATGGCTTGTTGATGTGGAGGGAAGGGATGCAGGAACGCTGGCGTCTTGTTGTACCGGCATCATTGCGGTACGAATTGATTAGGACTCTGCATTGTGACGCGCTTTTACATCTGGGGGTGCAGAAGACGCTATTGACGCTGCAGCGAGACTACTATTGGCACGGCATGACGACGGATGTCGTCGGGCACGTTCGCGCGTGTCCCGATTGTGCCCGCCGTAAGCCACCTAAACATCCATATGTGCCGCCGATACAATCTATTCAGGTGTCTCGAGTTAATGAGTTGGTGGCGTTGGATATTTTGGGACCCTTTCCGCCATCCGCTAGGGGAAATAAATATTTGCTGGTAGGGGTGGAGTACCTCTCCCGCTGGCCGATGGCCTGGCCTTTGCCTGACCAGTCAGCGGCGTCTATCACAGACGCCTTTCTATTTGGGTATGTTATGGACAAAGGGGCGCCAGAGAGGCTCCTTACAGACCAAGGCCGGAATTTTTCGTCTAAATTGTTGGGGGAGGTGTGTGCGGCTCTGGGAACAAGAAAAATACGGACATCTCCCTACCACCCACAAACAGATGGTATGGTGGAACGGCTTAATTGGACCCTGTCCGCCATGTTGTGCCACACGGTTAGTGAAAAACAATTGGATTGGGATTTGCATATCCCTGGGGTGCTTTCAGCGTACCGGATGACGCCGCATGCGGCTACAGGATATTCGCCGTTTTTTTCTAATGTACGGTCGTGAAAACGTGCCGCCGATTAATGAACAGTTGGGAACCGGAGCGAGGGGACCTGCTAAGCCTCTTCCTGATTATATTCAGGACACCGTTCGCCGAGTCACTGAGGCGCGGGAAGGGGCCCGCATGGCTACGGCCAGAGCCCAGGCTCGGAATGAGCGGTGTGCGCGACGTTCAAAAGGGGAATGCCCCTGGAAAACGGGGGACCTGGCCTGGCTCCATTGTCCACAGGTGCGGCCAGGTACCTCTCCTAAGTTACATAAACCATGGCACAGGCCGGTTCGCCTCATCGAGGTTCCCAACCCACAGTCGGCGCGTGTTCGGTTTGGTTCTCGGCGTTGGTTTGTCCATACATCTCGGTTGAAACCATACGTGGCCCCTCGACCGGATGCGTCATCTCCTGAGGTTGCCTTGCCGGGGTCTGTTGCTGCCGACTCGCCCTTGCCTGTGCCTGCTGACCTTGCAAGAGCGCCTGTCGTGCCTTTCACAGACGAGCCGGCCGTGACGCGGCAAGGGGAAGAAGACTCAGCTCGGGGTGCGCCTGCCACGGCTGCGGAACCTTTGAGGCCTGCAGCCCTTCCAACCCCGCCGCGGACGCGATTGCGGGACGCCTCTGATGCTGCACCTTCGAGAGTAGGGGACCGGGACGTTGCCAGGCCTCCATTTGCGACAGACGAACTTCAGCCTGTCGCTCTTAAAACCCTGCCACGTTCCCGCTCGGCGGGAGGGCCACCGACCGTCCGGGACGGCCCGGCGACCCGCACCCGCTCGAAATCCCTTACATTTCGTTAATTATTGTGTTGTGTTCTTGTTTTTTCGGTATATTATTGCATGTTCTGTGTCCTTTTTCGTATTCGGTCGTGTTCGCTCGCATTGCTTGTTGGAGTTGTGTTCAGCCGAGGTCGGCTGGATTTTCTCTACGGGGGAGGGTGGTGTAATGCGGGCGTAAACGACCTCCCGGAAGTGACGTCATGGGGGGAGGAGTTACGTCACGTGGGGGAGAGGGTTCAGGTCTATAAGGGGGGAAACCGGAAGCAGTAGGGGAGTGATCGGAGACTGGGAAGTTGTGAGGCCACGCAGGGCGAAGGGTGAGAGAGAGAGTGGCGAGATCGCCACACACGGGCCACGAGGATCGGCACCGTCGGCCAACGGTGACCGACCCCGGGGCAGCAGGAGCAGCAAGGAGGCTGCAGAGAGAGCAGCGGGTCTGCAAGAGGGGAGTCGGGCAGCGGGGGTCCGCGCGACGAGAACAGCAGCGGGTCTGCAAGAGGGGAGTCGGGCAGCGGGGGTCTGCGCGACGAGACAGCAGCGGTTCTGCTAGGAGGGAGTTGGACTACGTGAGCGACAGCAGCCTAGGGCTGCAGAGTGAAGAGTATATAGGGGAGTGCCGTGAGGGAAAAGAGATCGAACCCAAATAAAGGACACAGGACAGAGAGAAGCGTCCGAGTCTTTTATTACAACTGCAATAGGGTGGAATCCAGTGCAAAGGGAGAACCCAGGACGACTGGAACTTTTCCACAGTTGCAGGAGGCTGCCGGAGCTCCAGTCTATCAGAGGACCACCTTTCGCACACCACCAAGCACGTTGCTTTAATCTTAGGGTGTGCTCCCCTAGCTTTTGTCTTCCCAGACTTTTCCACAAGGCAGCGGGAGCACGGCTATAGACACAAAGACAGACACAACATTTTTTTATAATAATAATGTTAATAAATACAGAAGTTTGATGAAATAAAGTAGTAAATAAAGTAGTGGTGCTTGCATGCATGTGCTTAATTAGTGTTCAACGATTTTGCTTCTAAAAACATCTGGAATGTCTCACACCCCCAGAAAGGGCATCTCGCACCCCCAGGGGGTGCGTGCACCCCAGGTTTAAAACCACTGGTGTAGTGTATAGCGTAGTGTATAGTGTAGCTTATAGTCGTGTCATGAATAGTGGTGTAGTGTATCATCGTTACGATCCATGAGGCAAGATAGCCCGGAGTAGGTGCCTACTGCACTTTTCTTCACTTGTTTCCACTTTCTCTTTTGCAGTGCTAATATGGCTCAATTTAGTGGCTACATCTTTCTGGCACCAATCCCCTTATGACGCCTTCTTCAAGCCATCGTTTTCTGTGTTTGGTCTTCCTCTATTTCTGGTTCCTTACATTTTTTCTGAACAACAACAACCCGTTTCATTTAATTGGTAAATATCGTGTATGATTTAAATCGTTTTGCTATAGGCTTTTTTGTTTGGTTTGTTTTCTTTTTTTTTAAAACAGGAATCCCTTTCGTGTTCACTCCAAAAACTTATGACACATAATGGGAAAGTTTCAGCAAGATTGAATATACTGAAGAACACGGAAGCCAATGTAGAGGTGAGACCCAATAACACAATAACACAAATTCCCATGAAATGAAGATGACTGATGATACAAATACTCGCCTTTATTAACCTTCCAGGCAATAATAATAATAGAGTAGGTGTTTACGATGTTCAAACAGCAAATAGACACCGATTATATAATTCACTGTGTAACAAAAAAAAAATGTTCCTGGGTAGTAAGTAAGCAAAGTTTGTGGGGAATAATAGCCATTTTCTATACTTTTGAGGCATAAGCAATTAGAAAATAACACTTACTACCCAGGAACAAAAATTGTGTTACATCGTGAATTATCACGACAAGGCATGATCAAGTCTGCACCAACCACAACATCACACTTGTGGTAAAACGTAAAACAAACGTGCTTTGATAGTAACATATGCACTAGCTTGGAAACAGAAAAAAGTCAGTTATATTGGCCAAAAAGGGTACCATAGATGTAACTGCTCAACCCGGGCTATTGATACTTTGATATTTGCATTGTCATCGTGCTGTTCGCCTTTTGGCGTTATACCGTTATACTCTGGTATAATACTGGGACTCCTTTTTTACCAGTATCACTGATTGTCATACACCACTATCAGGATGATCACCTTGATACATCTGATGGTTATCTTGAAACATCTTGATACTGTTTGCAGGCCAATTAGTTCCAAGGAGAATGCCTACATTATAATCAAAGCAGTTTTGTTTGCATATTTTACCACAAGCATGGTGTGTGGTTAATAGACTCATTCCTGGCAGCGATTTCAGCCGCACCACCTCTACATAACAAAAGGCTCAGTCCCATTTACACGCACCTTTACATCATCCGCACCTAGTTTACACAACAAAGGCTCATTCCTAACAGCGTGCTTCAGCCACACCGAACCTCAAAAAAATAATATTCAGGGCCTACCTTGGCTCCTCCCACCCTCAACCAGTATATATACAAGGACTGTTTTATTGGAATTTCTCTCACTTGATACAGTTATCTTGCTGTGACGGTTCCACCTGAAGATGGAGGCTTGTGTTGCCTCCGAAACGTCATTTTTATTTTATTTTTTATTTTACTTTTATTCATTTTAATTTTTTTCCTACGTGACTTTACCGAAAAAACTAAGAATATGAATCCTTGCAGTCACGAAAGCTTCAAATCTAGAAAAAAACAGTAAAGCCTATTCTTACGTAATGTTTTCCTTCCTCCACGAATTCCTTTGTTTAGATCAATACCTCACATGCTCATTTTCGTGCTGCCCTTTGATTCAGAACATTAATACCCATTCCACTTAATGCCGATATCAAACCGGCCACCACACGACATAGCCAATTAGTATGGTGGTTTGTCACGCCAATAAAACGTGCCAATTCGTTACTTATTGGAGAGTAAAATCCCCCACAACATTTGCAATCCATATACTGACGTTTCGCCAGTAATTATAAACAACCAGCCATATCAGGTGACAGCCAGAATTGTGGAGAAATTCTCCTGTTTCGGTCTTAAATGTAGGAGAAATAAATGCGATGCCAATTGTGAATCAATCAGAAGAGAAGAGGGGGGGTTAATATATTAATATAAATTGCATTAGACATCTACTATTGGTTGGGTTATTGAAAGCTGCTGTCATGCTGGTGTGGCGCGTTGCTGATGCTCCTACCAGCGAATTGAGCGGCAGCTCCGTCAATTGTTCTTTCTCGCATGCCACTGTGTCCAATGCCCATTCGCCTCTGCCAACCCACACTCTCACCCACGTGGCAAACTTTGGACGAATGACAGCTCGCAACTCACGTGGGTCATGCTTATCCATGCAGCGGTGGTACTTGTAGCTACAACTGTAATCTTTTCACGCTAACATTATATACTCGTCCCCTTTCAGGGAACGTCGGCAGCTTTTGACAAATCCATAGACGACGCTTTTAACGCTGCAATCAAGTCCCTCGAGGAAGAAAGGGCCACGCTCAAGCAGTTGGCGCATGCAGAACAGAGTAAACTATTGGCCCTAATCCGTGGCCAGATTGCGCCCCGAGAGATGATGGTCGCTGAGACGGTGGTTGTCACCAAAGAGGTGCAGGCGGCTTTGCAGGTGTAATGTAGTAACTCGGCGGGAGACGACTTCACGGGTAACACACTCTTTATTTTATCAAACTCGTTTACAGGTGACTAACACCTACTTTGTATCTCGGGTGACAAACACCCACTTAGCTACTTGGCGACTAACGCCCACTGAGCTACTCGGATGACCAACATCCACTTAGTACTCGGGTGACAAACACCCACTTAGCTACTTGGCGACTAACGCCCACTGAGCTACTCGGATGACCAACATCCACTTAGCTACTCGGCGACTAACGCCACTGAGCTACTCGGATGACCAACATCCACTTAGTACTCGGGTGACAACCACCCACTTAGCTACTTGGCGACTAACGCCCACTGAGCTACTCGGATGACCAACATCCACTTAGCTACTCGGCGACTAACGCCACTGAGCTACTCGGATGACCAACATCCACTTAGCTACTCGGCGACTAAGTCTTCAGCTCCGTCTTCAGGTCTTCAACTGGGTAACTCTCCCCGAGTGCTCTCGCGCGTCCCCCTTTATACCCCACCTGCGGACGTCGCTGCGAGCACCCACTTATTCGACCAATCGCCGGGCGCTGGCTACGATCCTCTTTTCCCACATCTCATCGTGCCTCACCACTCACTCCGCGCCGCCCCGTCATCTGTCACTCCCGGCGCGCGCGTCCACACCACGCCCACAACGCGTGCCCAACCCCGCACCCCGCGCCGCCCCGTGATCCATCACTGTCACAGTCGGCGCACGTCAATACCACCACTACATCACCCCCTACCACATAGCTCGCAGCCGCCCCGGCTGCTATAAAAATATACAAACCCCCCCTGTGTGCCCCGTAACACAACACAACAACAAGAACAACAACTAAGCTAACAACACAACACGACGCGAACACTACCATCCGCAACCCTCAACCAATGCCACCGCGACAATAGAACAATATATACAAACCGGCGAGTGACAATAGCAATGTGTATGCAAAAAAAAGAAAATAAATGGAAAAATTTTTTTTTTCTTTCGACTCGTGCAGTGTCCCCTTTTCTTCCGAGCGTCCCTACAACGGGACATTACCCCGGCAGAGGGGAACACCGGGCGAGCTTGGTGTAGAGCAAAAAACGTCTTCATGAAAATTGTTGAGACCTAGCCCGAGTCCGCCTTGCCGGTCCGTCGTACGGCACCAGACGCGGTTGAACGTCCGGTGGTGCCGGCGGTTCCGGAAGACATCGGCCAGGCATCGAGGACTCGTGCGTGCCCCGGGGTTCAGGCTCTCGACGGTCAGCAGCCGTCAAGCCCGAGGCACCTGGGGGTGGGTCAGGTGGAGACACGTGAGGATCAGCCTGCGACACCTCCCTCCCCGAGTCGACGGTCACATCACACGCGCGGTCGTCACGGCACAGAACGGGGTCACACGGTGCCGCATAGGGCTTCAGTCGGGAGGGGTGCACATACCAACGGCGTTTCCCCCATTTAATCTGTATACTCTGGGGTCGTGCAACCCGCACAATTTCCACCGGTCCCCTCCAAGGTCTCAACAACTTGGGGGACGTAGCCAACGGTGCATGTGGACAATGCAGCCAGGCCTTATCGCCTGGTTTCCAATCATGCGTATGCACCCTCCGCTCGTGCAATTTCTCGTTTGCAATTTGCCGCGACCGCGAATTCAACCTTGCCGCCTCCCGCGCTTCAGTCAATTTGGCGATATTAAATTTGATGTGGTCTGCCAATTTAGATTTTGCACGTGGCTGGGAAATCCCCAGTTGGACGTCCATGGCCGGATCGGCCTCCCGCCCATACATAAGAAAAAATGGGGAAAACCCCGTCGCCGCATGAGGGGCCATTCGATAGGCCGCGAGTACCCCCGGCACCTGTAAGTCCCAATCAACCTGATCGTCGCAGACCTGTTGGCACAACATAGACGTAATCGTCCTGTTCAGACGCTCAACCATCCCGTCAGTCTGCGGGTGGTAGGGGGAAGTACGCACTTTCTTTGTACCCAACAGGTCGCACACCTCGCGCAACAAAACGCTCGAAAAATTCTTCCCTTGATCCGTCAGCAAGCGTTCGGGGGCGCCCTTGTCCAACACATAACCCTGGACAAAGGCGTCCGCCACCGCCGCAGCCGACTGGTTGGCGAGCGGCCATGCCATAGGCCATCGGGTGAAGTATTCCACGCCAACCAGCAGGAACCTATTTCCCCTTGGTGTAACCGGAAAGGGCCCCAAGATGTCCAACGCTACCAATTCGTTTATACGCGAAACCTGAATGGATTGCAGCGGTGGATTAGCTGCCAATGGTGGCGGTTTCCTTTTGGCGCACCCTACGCATCCCTTAAGAATATTAGCCACGTCATTACCCATCCCCGGCCAATAATAGTCTCGCTGGATTAGGGCGAGCGTTTTGTGAAAACCCAGATGCATGAGCCGTTCATGAGCTGCCAGAACAACCCTACCCCGCATAGCAACAGGCACAACGAGCACGTGACGCCGGGACATGTTGTCCCACCTCATCAAAAGGCCCTGTCTGCACACCCAGGAACCGACCCGCGCCTCCCCTTCTTCGGGAGCGCCAACTTTCCGACGTAGCGTAAGTAGGGAGCTGTCGGACATCTGGAGGCGGCCCCACTCAATGAGGGGCAACGACAACAGCGAATCCCTCCCCGTGGGGGCGTCCTCTCCCGGGGTGTCAGTGGCGGCGAGCGCAACTCCCGGGGTGCCGGCGACCGGGGGTTTGCACCGCGCTGATCCCAACAAACATGTGCAGTCCGTGCACGGCGGCAACCGCGACAAGGCGTCCGCGTTTGAGTGTCGCAACCCCTTGCGGTAAATCGTCGTGAATTGGTAGTCTTGAAGGACCTCCACCCATCGGGACAATTGGCCCGATGGCTGTGCCACGCGCATAGCGTATTGTAGAGCCGCATGGTCCGTCCGGACCGTAAAATGACGGCCGTAAAGATACGGCCTGAATTGCTGTGTAAAAAACACAATGGCTAACAATTCACGACGAGTTGCGCAATAGCGTTGTTCTGCGGGGGAAAGAACCCTACTACCGTAGGCGACCACCCGTTCAACCCCCCCGACCACCTGTGAGAGCACCCCCCCGATACCCGTATTGCTGGCGTCCGTGTCAAGCAAAAACGGTTGTGTGAAATCGGGGTAACACAAGGGGGGAGCCTGCACCAAGGCGTCACGGAGGGAGCAGAACGCAGCCTCCTCTTCCGCCCCCCAGTGAAACCTCACACCCTTAGCCGTCAGCGCGTGCAGGGGCTTGGCTATGGTGGCAAATTGCTTGACAAAACGACGGTAATAGGAGGCAAAACCAATAAAACTACGAACCTCCGTGACCGAGGTTGGCGTTGGCCATGAGCTGACGCAATGCGTCTTAGCAGGGTCCGTCGAGATCCCTGAACGACTCACGATATGGCCCAAATACCTGACCGATTCCCGAAGCAGAAAACATTTAGCCGGTTTAAATTTAAGCTTAGCGGAACGCATCCTGAGGAACACCGCTCTCAGTCGCTGGAGGTGCTCCTCGAAAGTCCGACTAAAGACGATGATATCGTCAAGATAAATCAAACAGGTATCCCATTGGAGGCCCGACAAAACCAATTCCATGAGTCTCTGGAACGTGGCGGGAGCGGAATGTAAGCCCATGGGCAAACGGTTGAATTCAAATAGGCCCCCAGGTGTCCGGAAAGCAGTTTTAGGTTTAGACTCGTTATCGAGTGGCAATTGCCAAAATCCAGAAAGCAGATCGAGTGTGGAAAAAAACTGCGCTCCCGCCAAGGCATCCAGCGACTCATCCATCCTGGGGAGCGGATACGCATCCGCCATCGAGATTTTGTTTAAGCGGCGGAAATCGACACAAAACCGCAAGGACCCGTCCTGTTTCTTTACTAGGACAATAGGAGCACCCCACGGACTAGAAGAGGGCGAAATGATATCGGCCGCCAACATATCATTAACCGCCGATTGCACATGTTCCTTCTCGGCTGGGCTGAGCCGGAAGGGATTCTGACGAATAGGGGCCGCGTCCCCTGTAGCTATGTGGTGGCGCAACAGGTCAGTGCAGCCGATATCGTACTTATGTTTGCTGAACACGTCAGCAAACTCGATGAGCAAACCCCTCAATGCTCCCAATTGCACCCCGGACAAGTTAGCAGAACCCGCACACAGCGAGTCCAACCACTCAGTCCCCTCATCACTTTGAGGATGCGACTTGACAGTGAAATCTGCTTGAGCCACGAGCCGTTCCTCAACGGGTAGCGGCGCGGCGTGAGCCAGCACCGTTCCCTGCGCAATTACGGCCGGCCGCGACCCCGTATTCAGGACCATTACGAACGGCTCACTGTCCCCTCTCACCATGGTTTGAGCAACCGCTAAGTCGAGGCCCTTACTGGCTCTGTTTGACGGCCCCAACAGCACCCCCTGTGCCTCCGCACCCACCTCGAGTGGCTTCCTGAACCGAAGGGGCACTAACATTTGCGATCCCGGGGGCACCCGTACAGTGTGAGTCGCCAGCGCCTGCACCGTCGCACAAACCGTGCGCACTTTGGTAGGGCTCGACAAGAAGGCAACCCGCCGACCTGACGGAAGCTCTATGCAGGCCTGATCTATAAGAATTTTGATGGGCATTTTTGACAAAAAGTCCGTACCTAGCAAACAGGGAACGGCCAGCGATGATGATACAAAAATAGGGCCCGCTAATTTAATGTCACCAATGCAAATAGTCGCCCGAATCTGGCCGATGATCCCCAGGGATCCCCCATTCGCCGCATAAAATGGCACGTCTACTGGCAGAAGGGGTCTACTTTGGACGGGAAGAATGTTATAAATAAGGTCCGAGATAATGGTGGCCGACGCACCCGTGTCAACAAGCACCCGGACCTCAACCCCGTCAATGAACCCCGTTACCACGGACGACCCGGCTGACGCAGCCACGATCCTGTGGGCCAATTCGGACCACTCGACTGCTTGCGGGCCGCGTACGGACCCCCCTCGCCGAATTGAACCCCCGGCACCCAGCCGCGAACCCCCCACCGCGAAGCGGCGACCCGAATGTGCCGTGTTTGTGGACCGAACGTGTGAGGTGCCGCGACTTGCCGGGTTTTGTTGGGATGACTTGTGGCCCTGGTCGTCGTCCCGACGTGGTCCTGCGGCGCGCTGACGCGGGGCCCGGCACCCGGCTGCGACGTGACCCCGAAGGCCGCAGTTGTAGCAGACGACGGACGTCGTAGGTTTCGGTTGCTCCAGCTTGCGGGGCGAACGTGTGGGCAAACGACCTCCCGTTCTCCACTCCCCCGGACGCGATGCAGCGAAGGCCTGCTCCTGCACCGCAGCTGGCTGAGGTTCGGCGATCGTGGCGGCCAGTGCCGCGTTCCCCGGCCATTTGCAGACGACCCCCGGCTTGCGTTTGAGGACCTCGTACGCGTGAATGCTCGTGGCGATCGCCAGGGAGCAGATCTCCATCTCGTCTGCCACGTTGATGGGGACCCCCAACTCGTGGGCCAACACCAGCAGCTGCTCCGTCACCATGGCGTCCTTCCCCTCCTTATCCATGCGGGGAAAAGCTGCGTCCGCCAAGGCGAGTAGTGCCGTGCGGTAGGCTAGCGTCGTTTCCCCAGCCACCTTCCGCCGATCGTAGAACTGGTGGCGACACGTGGAGGGCGGCCCGAACACCTTCGCCATCAGGTGTAGTGCGGCCTGGAGCGTAGAGCGGGACGACCTTGCAGCAGATGTGAAGGCTGCAAGCGCGTCGTCGTCAAGCATCGCTGGCAACGCACGCAGGGCAGTGGTGTCGGACCACCCCGACATCTCCTGATGAGCGAGGAACCTTCGTTGGAAGGCTCCCCAGTCGCCCCCATCCGCCTTGAACGCCGACAGCGCGGGCAATCTTTGCTGGAGGACCCGATTGTCGTCGACGTCGGAGAGATTTTCCCGCGCTCCGCTGGAGTTGTGTAAAATGTCGGCTCGGTTGTCAGGCGCAAAATGGAGGGCTCCGGCGCGCGCTGATGACGTGGGCTGCGCTGCGCGGAGGTGTCCGGCCACGTGGCGTCCGTCTTTCCCGCCAATCGGTGGCGGCCCCCCAAAAACGGCGGCAACTTCCAGACTTTTGGCGCGAAGCACCTTTTGGCGGGAATCCTCCAACGTCGCTTCCTCCACGACCCCCGCAGCCGTTTTTCCGCTCGCCGGAACGGAGATGTCGGCCAAGACAGCGGCGGCGCCGAGTAGCAACTCCGCCAACCGGGAGTGCGCGTCCTGGAGGCTGGTGTCGGAGGCAAGCGGAGCGTCGGCCATCACCGCGAAGTGCTGCATCGGCGGCAACTCCTCGTCCTCTACTCCCGAGGTCGGTGTCCCCGGTACGCCGTCGTCATCCCGACCTCGCTCGTGGGTACGGGTAGTCTTCCTTGTGTCCATACTTCTTGAAGACAGGTTTACTTCTGACGCCAGTTGTAATGTAGTAACTCGGCGGGAGACGACTTCACGGGTAACACACTCTTTATTTTATCAAACTCGTTTACAGGTGACTAACACCTACTTTGTATCTCGGGTGACAAACACCCACTTAGCTACTTGGCGACTAACGCCCACTGAGCTACTCGGATGACCAACATCCACTTAGTACTCGGGTGACAAACACCCACTTAGCTACTTGGCGACTAACGCCCACTGAGCTACTCGGATGACCAACATCCACTTAGCTACTCGGCGACTAACGCCACTGAGCTACTCGGATGACCAACATCCACTTAGTACTCGGGTGACAACCACCCACTTAGCTACTTGGCGACTAACGCCCACTGAGCTACTCGGATGACCAACATCCACTTAGCTACTCGGCGACTAAGTCTTCAGCTCCGTCTTCAGGTCTTCAACTGGGTAACTCTCCCCGAGTGCTCTCGCGCGTCCCCCTTTATACCCCACCTGCGGACGTCGCTGCGAGCACCCACTTATTCGACCAATCGCCGGGCGCTGGCTACGATCCTCTTTTCCCACATCTCATCGTGCCTCACCACTCACTCCGCGCCGCCCCGTCATCTGTCACTCCCGGCGCGCGCGTCCACACCACGCCCACAACGCGTGCCCAACCCCGCACCCCGCGCCGCCCCGTGATCCATCACTGTCACAGTCGGCGCACGTCAATACCACCACTACACAGGAAACGAATCACGTGCGGGCTATCCACGTACGCGGGGAACAGAGGACACCAGTAGTGTGGAAATGGTCAATAGCACCTTCTGCTACTGCTGCTGCATTGGCTTCCAGTTGCTGACCGAATACAGTGTAATAAGGTCGCGCTCATGACACAAACACAAAGTGCCTTCCACGAATGAACCACACAATACTTTTGGTGATCTCGTCACGGAGCTGTATACCACCATCACGCGAACTCCTGTCATCCTCGCAGCAGCAGGTTGCAGTGGCGGCTATTGGCTCAGCCATCGAAAAAAACGGTCACCACTTCATTGCGTGGCATTTTCAAAACGCTGTTTCTGCGGCCATCTGGAATAATTTTCTTTCTGATATTAGGAAGCCACTGAGAGCTACGATGCACCTTTACATCATCTAGATTGACAAACTCATTTCTTTAGTCTACCACGTAGGCTTTCTTTTTGTTTAAGGAGAAACCCTATTTTCGACTTAAAACCATTATATTTGTATTTCAGTTTTTTAAGTAAAGTTTTAGACTCGCAAACCAACTGACCTGGAATAACTTAAACATGGTAGTGTGAATGCTGAGTCATCATGCATGCCTACAGCTGTCTTTTAAAATGTGTTTTTTTATGAATGATGGGCGACATATACACATTTATTATTAATTCGAGCATATCTAATCAATACCATAACAAATTAAATAAACTAAAACGTAAACGTCTATTACTTGCAGCATTCAAATGAAATTCATATCAGCATCTCGAATGACAATACAGATATTAAACGGTTTTTTTGGTGTAGCATTCATTTTGGGACACCCCGTATATCAACATGAGATGAGGTTACCCTGAGATGGTGACCAGCTTACCAATGGATGTCTTACGCGTGCGCCCCCTGTCCCTCTGTCGCAGGTGAGCGGTGAATTGGAGAAAAGGTAGGTCGCGCACCTTCACGTCACTCCACGGCCACTCAACTTCCCAATCCCAGTTTAATTGAACATTCAAGATCCATGTTTTACTGGTGTAATAATGGTCGTTGAGGTGACTTCTGGAATCCGGTCTTTTATTCAACTTTGCATTACAGCTTTCCTTCACGCTGCTGACAGGCAGCGTGAGAGGGACAGATAGAGAGAGAGACACACTGCCACGTGGCAACCCGGAGCCCCGCTCCCGCGTGGCCCCCTTCCTCTGTTCGTTCCCGTTCTGACCACGTGTCGTCCGTCTCCACCCCTATTTAATACCCGGGTCACGTGGTACGTTTACACCAATCCTGGTTAGCCTCTATGGAATATTCCAGATGCTCCCGGGACCACGCCCCTGACTCGTCTCCCCATTGGCTGTGGCTAAAACCAGCAGAACCAATCCTCTACAACCAGCTGTCACCTTTCCATTACGTCAGGGCCACACCCCTAGGCTTCCCCCCATTGGCTATGAACCAGGACCGGCAGAGCCAATTGTTGTGACGAGTTGTAATCCGTCAACGACCCGGATATAACCTCATATTACACTGGTACTACGATGGTGAATAAATAATATGCTCGTTTTACCCTTCCCCGCAATGATAACACCAGAGTTGTGTTAAGATGTCGAGACACCTACGATCATAAGTCCATCATCAAGTTTGTGTTCACCCACACATCATGATTGTATTGAAACATGCAAACATGCTCCGATAATAATCTACGCATTGTCCTTGGAACTGATTGGCCTACACCAGAGCTACAGTCTCCTTTATGGCATTGTCCTGAAGGAGACTGTATTATTGCCATATTTTATTTATCATCATCGTGATAGTACCGACCCTGCCACCTGCCGCTGTATATTAGGAGTCTGCATGTCTCTCTCTGTCCTGGTGGTTGCGTGGATTTTTTTCTCCGGCTCCTCTGGGTTTTTCCTCCACATTTAGAAACATGCATCTAGGCTATTTCGATTATTTTTCTGCAATAACCGTCACATTTCTAAGCCACTTTGTTGAGTTATCATGTGTGTCCAGGTAGCTTTAAAAAAATAAGTTATTACCTCAGTGCGATTTGTCTGGTAAAAGCGAGTTGCTTTTGTGTTATTTGTATCGCCTTTTGACGTCATCTGGTCCAACACCAATGGAGACTAGGCTCTAAGAAAAGCTGTCTCGGGTGTGGACCAATCAACTTCAAGGACAGTGCATATCATTATCATCATCAGAGTTGTTTCTTTTTGTTTGCATTTTGACTGCTTGTGTTGTGGTTATTGCAAACATGATGCCTTGTATAAAGGTGTCAGTTTTTGTACCAATTGAAAGGGTAAAAAGCTATTACTATATTTTGCCACTGGTAAAGGATGTCTCATAGTGTAAATGCATCATTGTTATTATTATCAGTGAACGTTTGTTTTCATGTTTTACAACACACGTGATGTGTGGTTCACGCAGACGTGATGATGCCTTGCAATAATGGATGTGTTTGAACATCTTAACACAACTCCTGTCATTATTCTTACCGGGAAGGGTATTGCAAGCCTATTCTTTGTAATCATGATACTGGCCAACAAAGGTTTTCCCATAGATCTACGATATTCTCATTCCTTATTTGTTTTTTCCACGTTCAGGATAACGGCCGCGGTGATGAAGAACCCACCAAATGACAACATCGTGACTAGAGACCTCTTCTCATCCTTGCGTGGCCTGCTGGAGAGTCTCTCCTCCAGAATCTCCAATTGGAAGACAGAAAACGCGATGCTCAGAAGTAAGTATGTGTGATGCGTGCAGTGGCGCAGTGGTTAACGAGTGGCTGCGTTGAGAACCAGGCCACTCAAGTTCAATTCCCGCTCATTGCCACTAACACCAGTGATGATTATATGAACCGGTCCTGGGCCCCCAGCCCCCACCCCAGCTCAATTCATCCTCAAATGAGTACCTGGTGTGGTGTGTAGTAAACATCGCCACTGGGGAGACAAATGTGCCTGGGTCTGGTGATGGCTAACAACCCCCTCAGCGCTGCTCGATAACAACACTGGCCCCTGCAGACTGCTACAGGCTATACAAGGGATATTTTTATTTGGCGTCAAAGTTGTGGAATAGAGAACACACTTAATAATAATATAATTAATAATAATTTACAATTCTAAAGTTCTGCATTTAATCCGTAGATTCCACCAATGCACCGCTGTGTATGGAAAGCCAGGAAATTAACAGAACCTGCAGACGGCAAAAGGCCATAACTAGGCGGATGGTACAGGCCAAGTTACCCATTCACTCACCCACCTCACCCACTCATTCACTCACCCACCCACTCACTCACCCACTCACTCACCTACTCATTCCCTTACCCACTAAATAACTCTCTCACCCACTCACAGAATCACTCACCCACAGTTCCTGCTATATATTTTGATAACAATGAAAACGCTAATAAGTGGTACATCTGATGATTGAATCTAATTGCACACATATATTTATATAGCACCTTCACGCCAGGCGCTTGATGAACATGGCTTACAACACGGTGACACAGAATGGAATGGTGTAGTAGCGGGCTACCAGGTATTGAGGAAAGAGTGACAGCAACTACAGAGGGTCTATTTAGGGGATCACGAAAGGGGCTACAGGGGAGGCACAGGAAGGAGTGGAGGGGTGAGGAGGAGGAAAGAGGACAAGAATGGGCAATGGAGATGAGCTGTTGAGGCTGTAACCACCCTCCTGCTATTCGAAGGCTCACTGACATGTGGGGGAAGTGGGATGCCCATATCACGTGCTGACTGAACACGGCAGGTGCAATCAGCTATTCCGCAAATGGAAATATAAATGAAGAGAATTACCAGATGCGTAAAACACGAATCTCACATTAATGAATGTGACTACGTCTGTGTGGCCACGCCATCCAAAAACAAAGGAAAGCCGCTGCCGCCTACGAATTCAGAGTTTTGGGAACGCATGACTGCGACGAAGTGAAGAGGCGCAAGAGAACGGGCGGCAGCGGTCCAGACGAGCTACAGGAGAGAGAGATGTGTTCCGTCAGCACGCACACAATCTGCTGTGGCACACACCGAATCACTAGTGGGGGGTGGGTGGGGACGCTGGTAGACAACCCGAATGGACACTCAAATGGGGCGTAAATGAGCGTGGGGAGGTAGCATGCCTAGAATTACACTGAGAGACAGAAAGAGTGCCGTACGCATTACAGAGAATAAATGCAAAGGTTAGTGGTTTCATCTTGACTTGGCAGGGGAGCTTTAAGTGGGTTTAGGCTTTGGGCAGTTTCGTCTACTAGCTGGACCGATGGGTGATGTTGCAGACTAAGAGACAGAATGGCAGCCAAAGGTGGAAATGCACCTAAATGGACACTCTCCCTTGGAGATGGAGTGATAAGTTATCAGTTTGTGTGATGAAAAAAGTACATGCATTATTACCCTTTCTGTAAAAATAATAATAATAATATAGGAGGTGTTAAGATTTTCAAACACCAAATAGACACACCTTTTGCAAGGAATCATCGAGTCTGCATGACACATCCTGTTTGTGGTAAAACAAACAAACAAACACGCTTTGATGATGTACACGCTGTCCTTATGTATATAGTTAAGAGACAACCCAACCCAACGGTTATGTTTTTTGGCGATCGCACTTTGACCATAGTCATGAATCCCTGAGTACCCAGTTTAACCACCGGCAGCTGAAACCTCTACTTAAACCCAAGATCTGGACGGTGGCAGCGCAGCTGTTTGGGAGCCTCCAGCACCGTTGTTTGTCATTGTGTCAACAACAGCAAGAGCAGTCCACCAGCTAAGGGAGCCGATGACTAACCACTGTTTTTTTCCCTGTGCGTTCTACGTCCGAGAAGATTTCAGGAGCCCAACCCTTGATGAAGATTCGCTCCACTACCAACTGGACGCCGATGACAGTGGCAAAGCCCTGAGCCTGTCTCGGCCCCTCAGGAGGCGGCGGGATGTGACGGAGGGCTGTGAGGCGTTCTCCTACTGGAGGCAGGCGCTGTGCGAGGAGAGCTACTTCTCTGGGTTACACTACTGGGAGGTGGACGTGAGCGAGTGCGACGAGTGGTGTGTGGGTGTCTGCTGCGGGTCGATGGAGCGGAGCGGCAATACCAGCGATGCGGAGCTGGGTGAAAATGCCGAGTCGTGGTGCATAAAATACAGAGACGATGATGATGACGACGACGATGGCAACCTGAGTGCCTTTCATGATGCAGAGCAAACCGACATTGAAATCAGCTGCGATGGTGGCCGTAGCGGCTGCCACATCGACAGGGTGGGCATTCTGCTGGACTGTGACATGGACCGACTGTCATTCTATGATGTTTCACAGACACGGGTCCACTTGCACACCTACTATTGCATGCAGTACGGTGTTGCACTCTTCCCTGCGTTCAAAGTGCTAGACGGCAGCGTCACAATAGCCACGTGTCCACGCTCCTGTGCCGGCCTCTGCTAGGCTTCTCAGGAGAGGTGACGTGGACCCAGCATGAGAGCGCTCTGTGAGCCTTGCTGTGTAGGTTAATCGTTCAGGCACTGTTGCTCTCCTGGTTGATTACTGTCATAGATGTGCACTGTTCACTTCACCGTGGACATAGATTTCTATAGACTCGCATAACTATCCACAGACTCAGTTAAACATAAATAGACTCAAATATCGACCTATCGATACCCACAGATGCACATAGATACCCATAGACTCGCATATATACTCATAGACTTGTATACGTACCCACAGATTCACTTACAAATCTACAGACTAATATAGATAACCAGAGATTTACATAAACCCATATACTCACATAGATACCCACAGAGTCACATATAAATACAATATACTCAAATATAGACCCATATGCTCGCATAAATAACCACAGATTCATGTAGAAATCAATTGACTCACATAGATACCGATATATTCATATAGATACCCATAGAATCGCATATATACCCATATACTCGTATAGAAAACAATAAAAAGGTTCAGTTTTGTTGCCAGAAAAAAGGGGAAAACCCCTATTATTATATTTTGGTACTGGCAAAGGAGGTCTAATGATGTAGATGTTAATTGGTTATTAATAGGGTTAATTAAATAATTGTTTTGGGGATTATCATTGAGGGATGAGTGATACAGTTTGATTGAAGAGGTTGTTGATGTTTCATTGCTATAATACACGATCAATTGATTTAATCTAAAATGGCTGGAGTTATTTGTTCCCATTGTGAATTTAGTGCTGAGTACTCTCGCGGTTTCGTGCCAAGTTTATCAAGGTACAGAGGTCGGCCGATCGCGCCCCCTGTGGCAGCTTGACCATTGACGGTTGACCGCGAGATTTCTGTATGCACTGTAAAATCACTGGCCACTGTTATGCCGTTATGTTACTTACGTTACGCTCTTGAAAATGGCCGCAATTGGCGAATTCGCGATCCGCAAACTCAAAAGAAAATGGGAAAACTGGGGTTTAGTTCCATGGTTCGTAATACAGCACCCAGCCCTTTATATACAGCAGAGCCCCATTCTCATAAATATATACAGTGCATTTATAGAAAGCATTGCCTATTTTGATATCTCGGAGTAGGGGTGGAACGGGGAGCGAAGGGCAAGAGGGTAGGAATAGGGGTTAGCACAGCGTCAGGGCTGGACGTGGCTGTGCTCCTCGGTCGGCCGTGTTGGCGGATCCCACGGCCGGCGCAGAGGAGACAGCACAGGGCAGCCGGCTGTGTCAGGACCCAGTGGGAGCTAGCCAGCGACCTCTAACCCCTGGGAAGTGATTCACCCCCCTGTAATCCCAATCCCTTAATAAACTTACGACGGAAGCCCTTAACTCACCTCCGTCTCCGAGTGAGTCGTTGCCAAGTTTTCTACATATAGCAGAGCCTTATTCGCATATCTTACGTAGATTTATATATATCAGTGCCTTATTCTCATATCGTTTATAAATTTACATATATCACTGCCTTATTGTGATAGCTTTTAAGGGTTTATATATAGCAGTGCCTTATTGTTATACCCTATACTGTCCAGCAAATTTTGCTTTTAAGGCTTATAGCAGAGAAAGAACAGAGAAAAAAAATAGGCTGGTTTACAACTGTTTCAGAGATTTCCAGAAAGCATTCGATATGACTAAATAAGATATAACGTGGGCAACACTTGTATGCATTGGAGTTTATCAACCAGATATGATATCAATAGACGAATAACCCTTGATATGGTATCGTGAATTTGAGTTTTTAATTATACAAAGTGTGTAATGCTTCATTGGACTAAGACTTATTTTTACTCCCCCCCCCCCCCTTTGACAATTTTCCATTGTAGAACCTATTCACCGTTACTGTTATTTAGCGCTATGGTAAATGGCCTCCACAAATTGATGATTCAGAAAAGTATCCATTTTAAAAAAAGTGAAAGAAGAATTTATTCACATGGAAGGTTATTCAAAGGTTTATAAAAAATCTCTGGGAAATGTTTGGGCATTAATGGATTAAATAAGTGAGCACGTATAGTGTATGAGGCATAAGTGTGGTGAAGAATAAGTCAATAGCATAGTTTCCCCCAAACACAGTCCCGCAGATCTCACAAAGAAGACTTTGATCTCAACACAGTGATCTAACATACACGCACATACACATACTTGTTAAACTTTATAGTCTCACGAGTTTTGATAAGGTTTGTGGGGTTATTTTTTCATATATATACTGTATATAGCTATCTGAATCTATTGAGATGGCACATTCATCCAGCAGTGAATAGTGTGATTCTAATTATAATGCGATTCTATTCTCGCATTCCCCAGACTTGTGTGAAGGAGATGCTTCACCTGAAACACGACTCCACAAGTGTTTGCTATAAACATTGTACAAATGAAGGATGATCAGTCAACGTTTAAAAAATAGGTTTTATTTGATCTACAAGAATGATAACGTTGCAACTCTTAGACATTTTTATTCATTCACATTATTAATCAAGCGCATATGTGATGCCGCTGCCACGAAGCCGTTCGGCAGGCGCCCCATCCCCGACCTCGCCACCACCAAGCAACGGAGCCAACCCCTCGTCCCCCTCACCTCACCTCACATGAACACACCCGCACGCATCCCCCCCCCCCCCCCATAGAGCTGGAAGGGGAGGTCACCTGATCGACCGGTTTTTATCCGAGAAGCCCTTATCGGGATTGACTTTCACGGTTTCCGGCGACCAGGGAATTGGACGACCTCCCCCGACGCTACGTTGCACCGCGGCGCTGCGACCGGCCTTAAGATGGTATGGTCGCGGCGAGGGGCATTCGGCCACCGCGGTTGAAGCGCATCCCCCACACACACCCCCCACGTATCGACGGGGCAGGCAGGGGAGGGACGGGACGGCATGATTAGCAGGACCGCAGGGGCTCTTGCGCAGAGTCGCGGATGGCTAGGATAATTACGCTTGAGCGCGCAGCCACCATTGTTAGGGAAGGTAAAGGATTAAGCTGAAAGTATGAATAGATCGGGAGAGGGGAGGTATGCAGGGAGCCCGTGCACAAATTCCCACGGCGAGCCTTTGTGATGGACGCCGCCGCATAATCTGCAATAATAAAGGCCTGCGTGAGAAAGGGATTAATTAGAATTTACGCCGCGCACGCCGCACATTGATTAGCATATCAAAGGCGCCCGGAACCGCCGTGCGTGTGCTAGCGGGCGCGAGCCCATTGTTAAGGAAAGACTGAGAGCTGCATCCCTTCGATGTAGGGAGGATAAAAAGGGGGCGCAAAGGGGAAATCGCGCTCTTACTCCAGCGCCAGGCGACCAGACGCAGCTCCAGCCAGCGACCCGGACGTCCGTGCGACGCACCGAGGTACGCTGTTAGCACAGGGATCAGCGGACCGCCGTGGACACTTAACGGTGAGTAAGGAGGGAAAAGTAGGATCATAGCCGATAAATAGGGAATAGGTGCGAGGGTGTTAGAATAGGCCAGCCTCGTCGACCCATACTGACTCCACAACCAATCCCAGGTAGCAAGCAATACATCCTTAATAGCTGACCGGGTCTCCGTGTGATCTCGCTGAGAGGTGGGAACGCGTGTGGTGCGGTGTACACAGCGGCTCGCTGCGTGGGAGCGTTGCGTAGAGCGGCGCACGAGTGGGTGTCGCGTGTGTGCAGGTGTGTGCGCTCGTAGTGTGGGGGAAGGGGTCGGTGCGTCCGCAGGTCCCCGCTCCGTCTATCGCCGCAGGGACTCGCGCAGTGTGAGGGCAGCGTCATTCGCCCTTCGACCCCTGATCCCCGTTTAATAGCGCGTGATTCGTGGAGAGACAACGCAGCGTTTGTAGGTGAACGAGAGCGGGCGGCGAGCTATGCCTCTCACATGAGCTCGCGGAGGGACGGACCAGGGAGGAGAGCCGTCGGGCGATGAGCCCAGCGACGGCAGCAGCTGCTCGCAGAGCAGCGAGGGGTCGGCGCACGGCGGAGCCCCTGCCATAGGCACGGAGCAGGGAGGGACTTCGGGGACCAGCGGCCCCAACACATAACCAACGAATGCGCCTTCCATGTACATCCTGAAATTGATCATCTGAAGTAAACTTAAACATTAAAGAAAATGTTTAAAATATTCTGACAACAGATGCTTTCCAATTTTAGCTCAAAGGACCACTTAACCACGATAGTAAAATCAGGAATTGAACCCTCAACCACTGTGCATCATACCACTTCAGCAATTAGTCCGATAAGATGACCACGTTTATGTGACAGTCTCAATAAAAACACAAGTAAACTTATGACAAGAATAGACATCTTAAAACAAAGCAGGACACCCACTTTGGTAGGTGTGCGATGAAGACAAAACGTAGTACTTTCCATCATACACACCACACAATATACAGCTCCAATGAACCAACTGCCGTACTAAGCAGAGAGGACTCTTAGTTTCCCCTAAACACAGTCTAAGCAGAAGTCACAAGGAAAATGACGATGTCAACATGGTGTACAGCATTCAAAAATCACGCTTGCTTGGACATAATTGTTACATATTACTTGATCTAACAGACACGAACATACACATTCTAGAAATTCATCTGTTAACATATGCACTTAATATGGCTTAATAGGTATAACCACACGCAACATTATTTGTTCCAATTCCCCCATACTTTATGTTTCAGCCACTACATTACATCCAGCCATTTCTTGGGATCCAACTGCATGGGATCAAAAGTGGAATTTTCTTCAGCAGTAATTACAGCACTTTGAATTTCCTATTTTTATTTAACATCCCTATCATTCTGTACCTTATGATGCATGTGAAGATGCAATGACGGTGCTAATGCCTTCCAACGCACAGAACGATGTAACGGCTTATCACCCATGTGTTCTCTGGTGCCTGTGAAGATGGAATAAAATGACTTGGGAGAATTCAATGACAATCAGAGAAGCAAGCAAATCAGCTACAAAACCAAACTGAACATCTTAAGAATTTGTGTATTCAGTACAGCTTTGTATGCCTGCGAGATTTGGACATTAAAACATATTAGCAGAGATAAGATATTGACACCCGAAATATATTGCTACAGAATGATACTGCATCTAAACTGGAACCAAGAGTGACAAACGCTTATACTTATACCATACATAAACCGGCACAGTGTGATTCTAATACGACCACAATGTGATTCTAATAATTATAATGCAATCCTAATCCCTCAGCCCCTAATTCACATATCCATCTCCAGATTCGCATATACATATGTAGTGCTCATACTTACGTGATCCGAGGGTATAAATACTTACATGCTCCAAGGTTAGGGTGGGATGATGACGTCACGAGGGAAAGAGAGAGGGCGGGGAAAGAGAGGGAGAGAGAACACCCAGAGAGAGAAGGAGATGTCACCGGAAGAGGCGCGGTGAACGGGGTACTTCTTGGTGGGAATCAGGGTAGGGTGGACAGGTATGAAATTAAGTATAGTGTGGCCCGATTGACTTCGAGTGATGGACTCACTACAACTGTTGGCAGCGGTGGGATCGTGCGATGCCTCGATGCGGTAACAGGAAGGACCCCAACAGAGACCCCAGCGAAGAAGAGGAGGAACTTGTCTCTACTCCAAGCGCCCCGGACGATCGTGATCCAAAGACAGCACGGTCTGTCGATGTTGTTGGAATGGACCCCCCGAACCGTGAGAAGATGGTGGTGAGCGAGGAGCGACACATCCGAGAGCCCTCGACCCCATGACGGGAGGGAGCCCTGGGTGGACTGGGTTGATCAGCTCACAGAGGCGGTCATGCTACTCCTGTAACAACGCCATGGGTGGCGTTGCCATGGGTGGCAACGCCACTCATGGCGTCCGCCTGAGAAAACCTACTGCGGGGATGTCGTGGGCAGCAGTGACGGTGGGGTTGGTCACCGCCCAAGACAGACCGCAGAAGGTCCATCAGAGGCTCCACGTTTGAAATTGGCAGCATCAGAACCACAGAGAGATGTTGAAGAGTCCCCTCAGGAGGATTTAGAGTCACCCTTAGTGGGGCTGACACCGCTAGCTGCCATCGGAGGAGCAGCGACAAAACACCCCCTTGGCCCAGTGGTAATGACCACTACAAGCTTTAGGGGTGGAGCATTAGAGCCATGTAGCGAGGTGCTGGTACCAATGGTAAGAGGTGCTTGGCATCCGTAGCCCAGGCGCAGAATTTATTCAGCCTGGGGGGTCGGAACGGTGATGAGGGGAGGGCGCCAATCGACCATGCAAGTTAGGCCATGTACAGAAGTTTGTGGTTAAAGGAGGGGAGGGAGTAGCATTTGTTCGCCGATTTGAGGCCAGCTTAATAACCATTGCTAAAGTCTACATCATAGACTAACAGTTCACTTACTCCGATTAAGAACCATGCTACAATCTACATGAGCGTTTTTTTGTTTTAGAATGGATGGAGCACGAGGCACTGAAGGCTCTCCCTATGGCCCTTAGTGACAATGCTTTAATTATAATATACTCCTCCATACCAGCGAAGAAAAAGAACACCCTGCAAGCAGCTTACTGAGAAGTTGCAGTGATTTTTGATCCACCATCCAGTGCTAAAAGATAATTCCAGACTCCCTTGGCGGGAGGAAGGAGAATTGGCTTTAGCCTACAGAAGCTCACTCATGGCCCTAGCACAAGCTGCTTTTCCGGGGCTAAACATGGGGGCCCTGCCTGCCACTGATGTACGTGGCACATCCACCCGCAAGACCACCCATTACATGTGTAGAGGTGTAATTGTGTATGGGAGCGGATGGCCAACAAACACAAGGGGCGTGGTTAGGGCCGTACACATAGGAGGTGCTCGCACCGACGTCCGCACCTGCATCCCCCACGGGCCCCTCCCGGGGGGCCGAGTACTATAAAAGGTGGTGAGCCGGAGGACTCGAGGTCGAGGTATCAGCTTTAACCAGCGAAGACGGAAGACCAGCTAGAATAGGCCCCGGAGCTCCCCTGGCTCGCTGTCCTTGTAAGGGCCGACCAGGGCAAGCCGGTGGCGTGGCCCCGAGAGCCCAGACTGACGAGCAGGTCTGGGGACTCAGGGTGCCGGATCCCAGCTTGACCAGGGCTGGGACAGGTAGCCTCCCTTAGCTCCGTAGTGGAGGACTTGGGCTTAGGTTAGCGGGGCTTAGATGTTGTGTCTCCCTGTTAGCCGAGTAAGGGGACGTTACCCCTTAGGTCCTGTGTATACTCGCTAACTGTATACAAGTTGTGTTAATAAATAAGTGTGCCTCCGATCCCGTCGTCAAGCCTCCTGAGTACTTACTACAACTGGTGTCAGAAGTAAAACGTCCAAAGATGGACACACGAGGGACGACACGTACCAGGGAGTCGGAGATGGAGGACACCGCGGCCGAATCACCACCAGAGATGGCCGAGGTCGGATCGGAGCAGCCGGGGCCGAGTACACCCGCGCCGCTACGACAGGAGGGGGGGGATGCGTCGGCCGAGGGACTTCGGCTGGCTCACTCCCGCCTGGCGGAGCTGCTCTACGCCGCGGCCGCCGCGTTGGAGGAGATCACGCGGCTGGGAGCTGGAGGGGCTGCGCGGGAAGACGACAGCAGCCGACGCACGCCGGCATTTCCCGCCACCCCGACGCGGCTCGCGGTTAAATTTCCCGCCATCACTACAGTGCGAGCAGAGGGCGGGGCCGGCCTGCGTCAGGTGACTGCTGAGGGCCAAGCACGAGCCGTGACATCATCAACGCCGGCCAGCGCGTCAACAACAGAGCGACCGGCGATGCCATGCTCTCAGCCCGCCCACACTGTAACGTCGGCTGGGAACGAGGGAGCGAGATCCGCAGCCACGGACGTCACCTTACAACAGCGACTGCCGCCTCTCAAGGAATTCGTGGGCGCGGATGGAGATTGGGGCGGCTTCAAAAGGCGGTTCATCACTCATCAAGAGATGGCGAACTGGACGGACGCCGAGGCACTACGCGCGCTGCCGGCGATGCTGGACAACGACGCCCTGGCTACCCTCACCTCGGCGCCTAAGGAAAAGCGCGCCACGCTGCACCTGGCGCTGCAGCTGCTGTCAGCCGTCTATGGGCCGCCTTCGGACTGCAGGCAGCTGTTCCACGATCGGCATCGGGGCGCCAACGAATCGCCCCTGGCCTTCCGTACGGCTCTCCTGGCCCTGGCAAAGGCAGCTTTTTCGCGGATGGACGAGGAGGGAGTGGACGCCATGGTGGCTGAAAAGCTGCTGCTACTCGCCGATGAGCTGGACATCGCCGTCTTGGCTCAAGACGATGCAGAGATGTCGTCCCTGCTGGTCGCACGCCACATCCACGGGGGCTTGCGGTCCCTGCGTCGCAAGGCTGCCAAGGGGGTGGCCAGCCATGCCATGGCGGCTACCGCCTTCCCATCAGAGGAGGTCTGCGGGGTGGAGCGGCGGGGGGAATGGAGATCGGCGGCACCACAGGCTCGGAATGGACCGAGCCGCCAGGAGCAGCCCAGGCCATCTGGGGCGCTCACACGCTGCTACAACTGTGGCCTGCAAGGCCACGTTGCGTCAGGATGCCGGGCTCCCCGTCAGCGCGGGGCGACACCTCGTCAGGATGCCACGCCGTCTCCACCCAAGCTCCAGCAGAGAAATACGGCGAGTCGTGGCACCTCACACGTTTGGCCCATGCACACATCCGACACACACTCACGCGCTCAACTGAACAGGGCTCGAAAATCGCCGCCCGTTGCGCGCGATTGTTCTGAAATGCGGCGAGCGCTCCAACCGGGTCAGTGGTCGGAGCTCGCCCATCGTGTCGTTGCTGCGTCGGCGGGATCATCGGTTGTGGTCGGTCATATTGATGGGGTAGAGGTGCGGATTTTAATTGACACAGGGGCATCGGCGACCATTATATCTGATTTGATTTATAACATCCTTCCCGTTCAAAGTCATCCCTTGCTCCCTGTTGACGTGCCATGCTATGCTGCTAACGGGGGCTCGCTGGGCATTATTGGGCAAATCCGCGCCAAAATTTGCATTGGGGACATTAAATTATCCGGGCCTGTTTTGGTTTCCTCCTCACTCGCGGTTCCGTGCCTGTTGGGGACGGATTTCTTGGCCAAAATGCCCATCCGTATCTTGATTGACCAGGGGTGCATCGAGCTCCCATCGGGCCGACGTGTTACATTTTTGTCTTCCCCCACCACGGAGCGTCGGGCGTTTGCCACCGTGCAGGCGTTCGTGACAAAAACTGTGCGCGTACCCCCGGGGGCTCAGATGCTCGTCCCTCTTAGGTTGCGTCGGCCGTTTGCTGAAGGGGTTGCGGATCGGGGGGTCTTGTTGGGACCATCTCGAGCCGGGGTCAATGGACCCGATTTGCTAGCGGCTCAGACCATGGTGAAAGGGGATGGGGATCCCTTCATTGCAGTCCTTAATGTAGGATCGCGAACGGCCGTGGTTCCTCAAGGGACCGTGCTTGCACACGCAACGCCGGTACCCTATGAGGAACCACTCGTGGGTCAGGTAACCACCGATCCTCCGTCGCGACCGCATTCGGACTGTGATGACGGATGGCTGGATGCGCTTTGCGCGGGATCAGTGGACCTGTCCAACTCGCAGCGTGCGCAGCTGCGAGTTCTCCTGAACGAATTTGCTGACGTTTTTAGTCAACACAAATTTGATATTGGTTGTACTAAATTGCTGCGACACCATATTGACACGGGTGACAGCGCGCCAATCCGCCAAAATCCCTTTCGGTTGAGTCCCGCCGAAAAGGATCATGTCAAATCGGCTGTTGATGACATGCTAGCCGCCGATATCATTTCCCCTTCCAACAGCCCGTGGGGCGCGCCGATCGTTTTGGTGAAAAAACACGACGGCTCACTGCGGTTTTGTGTCGACTTTCGGCGATTGAACAAAATTTCTGTGGCAGATGCATACCCGCTTCCTCGAATGGATGAGTCGCTCGATGCCTTGGCGGGGGCGCAATTCTTTTCCACCCTCGATTTACTATCTGGATTCTGGCAGCTTCCTCTGGATGACGAATCAAAACCTAAGACTGCTTTTCGTACACCGCAAGGTCTCTTCCAATTTAACCGCTTGCCGATGGGCTTACACTCTGCGCCGGCAACTTTTCAGCAGTTAATGGAACTGGTCTTGGCAGGCTTGCAATGGGATTCGTGTTTAATTTACTTGGACGATGTCATCGTCTTTAGCAAATCCTTCGAGGAACACCTCCAGAGGCTGCGTGCTGTTTTTCTCAAAATGCGGGCTGCCAATTTAAAATTTAAACCGCAGAAGTGCCATTTGCTCCGCGAATCGGTGCGGTATTTGGGTCACATTGTTGGGCGCTCGGGGATATCCACTGATCCCGCCAAAACGGAATGCGTCAGCTCCTGGCCGACTCCCACCTCGGTGGGAGAGGTCAGGAGTTTCATTGGGTTCGCGTCGTACTATCGACGGTTTGTGGCTGACTTCGCTACGATCGCGAAACCATTGCATGCCTTGACGTCCAATGGAGTCAGGTTTCATTGGGGGCCGGAGGAGGAGGCTGCTTTTCGCGCCCTCCGGAAAGCCCTGGTGGGGGCTCCGCCGTTGAATTACCCCGATTTCTCACAACCCTTCTTGCTCGATACAGATGCAAGTAAAACGGGCATCGGGGGCGTGCTGTCCCAGCTCATTGGGGGCGTAGAGCATGTGGTGGCTTACGGTAGTCGGGTACTGTCTCCAGCGGAACAACGGTACTGCGTTACCCGTCGGGAATTATTGGCAATTGTTTATTTCATTCAGCAGTACCGCCCGTATCTGTACGGTCGGCGTTTCACCGTCCGTACAGATCATGCGGCCCTACAGTACGCTCTGCGGGTTCAACAACCATCGGGCCAGTTGTCTCGATGGTTGGAGATTCTCCAAGACTACGACTTTGTCACCACATATCGTAAGGGCGTCCGCCACACGAACGCTGACGCCCTGTCGCGGTTGCCACCCACTTCGGAGTGCGCTTGCCTCCTGGGTTCGGGGCGTTGTAGGCCCCCGAACGTCACCACCGATTCGGTCCTCGTGGCCGCCGCCGATGCGCCTTTGGCTTCGGGTCCTATCGAGCAAGAAGGGAGGGATTCGTTGCTGGGGTTGTCGGTCGCGGAATGGGGACGCCTCCAAATGGAGGACACCTCCCTCCTCGCTCTGCGCCGTCGCGCCGGGGGGGTTGGGCAGGGGGTGGCGAACGTTGACTCGTGGGGGTTGTTCCAGGGTCTTTTAATGCACTGGGATGGAAAAACCCGCCGCCAGCGGCTCATGGTGCCTGCAGCATTGAGGGGTAAGGTGGTATGGGCTGTTCATGAGCGGCTTCTGCACTTGGGGGTTCACAAGACCTTTGCCACGCTCCAGCTCGATTTCTTCTGGCCGGGCATGGCAAAGGACGTGGGGGATCTCCTGGGGTCGTGCACGCAATGCGCGCAGCGGAAGCCACCAGCTAGGGGGTCCAACCCTCCGCTGCAGTCCATAAAGGTTTCCCGGGTTAACGAGCTCGTTGCTCTAGACATACTCGGGCCATTTCCCGCTACACCAAGGGGGAATAGGTATTTATTGACAGGGGTCGAATACTTCACGAGATGGCCTATGGCCTGGCCCCTGGCCAACCAGTCGGCAGCAGCCATCGCGGAGGCCTTTGTCCAGGGCTATGTCCTCGACAAAGGTGCTCCAGAACGGCTGCTTACTGACCAGGGTAAGAATTTTTCGGGAAAACTCCTCCGCGAGGTGTGCGACCTCTTGGGTACGGAGAAAATTCGGACCTCCCCGTATCACCCACAAACTGACGGGATGGTGGAACGGCTGCATCGGACCATCACGTCTATGCTGTCCCAGCAGGTGTCGGAATCCCAGACAGATTGGGACCTTCGCATAGCCGGTGTGTTGCAGGCCTACAGGATGGCTCCCCATGCGGCCACCGGATTTTCCCCTTTCTTTTTAATGTATGGCGCGAGGCTAACCCCCCTGTGACGACCCAGCTGAAGCTCTCGGCGCCTCAGGCGAAGTCTACCTTGTCCGAACACGTTAAATTTAACATCAGCAAATTATCTGAGGCGCGGGAAGCGGCCGTGCAAAATTCTGAACTCCGCCAGAGGGCGAACGAGAGGCTTCGGCTGGGGCGGGTACATGTGTTCAAATGGAAACCAGGGGACAGGGCATGGTTGCACTGTCCCCAGGTGCCGCTGGCAACCTCGTCAAAGTTGGTACGGCTGTGGCGGGGGCCAGTGGAGGTCGTACAGGTCTTACGGCCGCAATGTGTTCGCGTCAAATGGGGGAGGCGTCGGTGGTACGTGCACCCCTCAAGGTTGAAACCGTTCATTGCGCCGGCCCGTGGTTCACACACACACACGCATGGCCAAACGTGTGAGGGGTCCGCCAACTCCCCGACGTCGCTGCTCTCGCCTAACCTGACATCAACTGTTCCATCTCCAGGTGCAACAGGAGTGACGGGTCCACGCCCGCCAACCCCTCCCGGAGGGGTCGGGGGTCACTCGGCAGCGACGCCAGACTCTCTTGCACCCGGACCGTCAAAAACCGCCACTGAGCGTGCCAGGACGGGCCCTTGTGACGGGCCCGCCGCGAGAACGCGCGCCAAAACGCGCAGACTATTGTGAGGTCGGCCGTTGGGGGGCCCTTGCGGACAGTGGGGGGGAGGCGTCCGGAGAGTGTGTATATATGTTGGGTTTGCAGAATGGGGTATTTATTCGGGAGGGTGCGCCGGGTTATTTTTTTTTCTCTTTCTTCTTCTACCTTGTTCCTGTTGTTGTTGTTAGGGTTGTCATTGTTATTGTTAAAATTACGCGAGGCACACACGGTTTTGGGGAGGGATGCACCTTTATTCTGTTTTTGTTGCAGCCGGGGATGGCTGCAAGCTGTACGAGGGGGGGTGATGTAGAGGTGTAATTGTGTATGGGAGCGGATGGCCAACAAACACAAGGTGCGTGGTTAGGGCCGTACACATAGGAGGTGCTCGCACCGACGTCCGCACCTGCATCCCCCACGGGCCCCTCCCGGGGGGCCGAGTATCAGCTTTAACCAGCGAAGACAGAAGACCAGCTAGAATAGGCCCCGGAGCTCCCCTGGCTCGCTGTCCTTGTAAGGGCCGACCAGGGCAAGCCGGTGGCGTGGCCCCGAGAGCCCAGACTGACGAGCAGGTCTGGGGACTCAGAGTGCCGGATCCCAGCTTGACCAGGGCTGGGACAGGTAGCCTCCCTTAGCTCCGTAGTGGAGGACTTGGGCTTAGGTTAGCGGGGCTTAGATGTTGTGTCTCCCTGTTAGCCGAGTAAGGGGACGTTACCCCTTAGGTCCTGTGTATACTCGCTAACTGTATACAAGTTGTGTTAATAAATAAGTGTGCCTCCGATCCCGTCGTCAAGCCTCCTGAGTACTTACTACACATGCACCATAAACCGGGTCACCGCAAACATCGAAACCTATACCTTCACAACAACTGCCATTCGCTGCTATGTGGCGGTGACATCACCATAATGCTTGTGCCAGGCTATGTGCACATTGAGGCCGCATGGAGTGTCGAATGCCCACTGACATGAGGTCACGAGGCAGACCCAGATGCCGCGAGTCGACTGACTGAGATGACCAAGATGACTGGCTGATGCACCACCTGTGCCCCCTACTGTGCCAACTTGCTGGGCTTTAACCACCCGGCACTCCGCTCGTTGTTGTCAGCGTCGCTCCTCCACCCTCCATTGTTATTGGAGGGCAGCTGCCTCTATTGTTGGAGGGCAGCTGACTCCAACTGCCCAGTAGCGTCCTTCACGAGCCTCCTCCACAGAGGCCGATCTTGACACCGCTGGTACCAGCCATCGGCAAGTCCACTCAGCTCCACATCCTCCTGTACCACATCACTTAATCTCTTCTCTAGCCCATGCGGCACCTGTTTAGCCCCCTCGATCCAGCCAAACAAAAGCTGTTTAGGCATGCGGTGGCTGGGCATGCCGGCTACATGACCTAGCCAACGCAGCCTTGCCTGCCGGAGGAGCTCACCGATGGGACTTTGTCCAGATCTTTCAAGTATTTGTGAGCTCCTCACACAATCCAGCCTGGTTAAACCCAGGATGGATCGTCGGCAGGCCAGCCTAAATGTTTCTAACCGGCGAAGATGTTCCATTAGGGAGGTCCACGTTTTGCACGCATAGAGAAGGGAGAGAATGATTGTGGCAGAGAAGACCTGAAGCTTCGTGTGGAGCGACAGAATGAATCAGAGTGAGACCTTTGCTGTCAAACCAGAGCCGGTCATGAGCACACTGCCCAGTTATGGGAAACTCTCCACTCTCTCCACAACTGCCCTATTACCAATTGGGAGTTGTGGGGGTGGAGTGTCGGATGGTACAAAATACCCAGACAGGTGCTTAGTTTTGGGTGGGCTGACCGTAAAGCCCCACCTCTTTGTGGCAAGCTCCAGGTTCAGCAGCATCGCCTCCAATTCCTCTGAGTGAGCAGCAATTACCAGATCATCGGCATACATGATATGTTTGAGCAATAGTGAGCCATCCCTTGACCGCACCCAGGCAACATTCAGCCTCCCATTGTATCTGTACCAGATGGAAATTCATCCGGTACAGCTATTGAAGGCTTCACGAACTACGTGGTCGATATAGATGTTAAATAACGTGGGAGCCAGAGGACATTCCTGTCGCACCCCAAGGTGATCAGGGAATGGCTCCGACTCCTGCCTACGTAGTTTTACCCAGGCCCGCTCACCACCATGAAGGTCCTTGATGATCGTGACCAGAGGGTCAGCGACTCCAAAAGCCCGAAGGACAACCCAGATCCCAGGCCTATTGATGGTATCATAGGCATTGTCCAGGTCAATAAAGCAAAGATATAGGTCTTTTTTGGAATTCCCAAAACCTCTGCTGTAGCAGACGGACAGGAAATATGGCATCTGTGCAGGACCGCCTATTCCTGAAACTGCATCTGGGCTCCACAAGCCTCTCCTCAGTGTGCCTGGCAAGGCGATGTTGAATAATCCTTTCCAGGACCTTTGACGGCACACTGATGAGTGAGATGCCCCTGTAGTTGGTACAGTCTGTGCGGTCCCCCTTCTTAAAAATGGGCATCTTTCCCATCCTGCGGAACCCATCCAGTTCAAGTTCAAGTTCCTTTATTAGGAATAGCCATGTGAGCCATGCGGCTCTTGAATAGGGAACAACCGCAACAAACAAAACACATCTTAAAGTGAATATGTGACTAAGTGCAAACAGAAAATCCAAGAAAAGACAGCAAAATATAGGACAGCCTGTGCACAAACGCCAACCTCCCTCAGCATTTCGCTTGGGAGATCATCTCTGTCCGGTTCCTTTCCTGGTCTCAGGCTCTGGATCGCCTTCAGTACTTCCTCACCAGATGGCACCTCAGCCAGCCGCTCTCAGGCGGTGACTTCTTCCAATATTTGAGGCACTGCAGCCTCAGCAGGGTCATCCCCACTTTGTCCCACGATGTTTTCCAGGATGAGGAATTTTCCCTCCCCCAGGACCTCAGAAATGCTCAGCAAATCTGCAAATCTGTTCCTGGGAGATGGAGCCTGGCTCACCGTCCTTTCCTCTAATGATGGTAATAGGTGTGGTGCTGCAGGTTACTTTTTTGATGGCGTCAAAGAGTGATTTGTGATCGCGGGCCATTGAGGCAGACTCCATCTCCTCAGCAACCTGCGAAAAACACCCATCCTTGCAGTGCCTTGCGACTCTCCGAACCTCTGAGCGAAGGCTGCAGTAAGCTTCCTCATTCTCTGACGTGGGATGCTGTAGACGATGAGAGTGATCCTGTCGCTTTTTCTCAGCCAGCCTGAACACCTCTGTCAGCCAGAGTCCCTGGGGAGGTCTGGACCGTGTACCCAAAGCACCCATTGCAGCTGCATGAGCCACAGTCCTTAACCTCGTCCATTTCCCCTCGACATCAGGATGAGTGGGGGATGATGCCAACCTCAGCCGCAAGTGATGATGAAATTCTGGCTTGAAACTTTCATCAGCTAGCGGAGACCATGCCACTATGGGTTTGAATGGGGTCCTGGTTGTACACCCACCACTGGAGTAGAAGAATGGCAGCAGCATCTTACAGATGACAAGTCGATGGTCAGTGGGCAGATCAGCTCCAAGGTAGGTCCTTGTGTCAAGGACATGGCCCCGCATCTGCTGTTCCGTCATTATGTAGTCCTGCAGATGTTCATGCTTGGACCTGGCATGCATTCATGATGTTGTGTAAATGTGCCGATGCCGGAACAGCGTGTTGGTAATTACACAACAATCTAGCAGCCTCCTGCCGTTGTTATTGAGCTGATCTGGCCCATTACTTCAAATCACTCCAGATCAGGTGCCAGCATCATGACCAATTTTTGGGCATTGAAGTCACCCAACAAGATGACTATCCCGAGGGGCTACTTTAGCTAGCACCTGTGACAGGAGGTCATAGAAGGCATCTGACTCATAGGTATTGCCTGCATCGCTCGCAAATCCTCGAAAGATCTCGGCCGGGCCGAGCTTGGACCAGTGGTCAGGACCCGTACCTTAGCTGGGTCGGGTCAGAATAGCCTTCCTAGCTAGGACTCTGGGACCTCGAGCCTGACATCCTTGTGAGGGCCGGGCCGAGCTTGGACCAGTGGTCGGGACCCTTGGCTGGGTCAGGTCAGTTTGTCTCCCCTAGGGCACAGATAGCCGGAGGGCTGAGAGCCAGTGAGGGCACGCTAGCCTGGAGGCTGTACCTCCCTAGATAGGGGAAGTTGAGAGAGGTCTGTAATAAGTTGCAATAAACCATGTTGCCTCTAAAAAGACAATGTCTCAAGTCTCCAAAATAACTCACTACATATGTGTAGTGACTGACTCAGAGATACTAAGAGTAGGGGACACTTTATTAAAACTGCCTTAACAGTTAAGACTTGGTAACTATGGTTCTCAGTCAGGACAGCTGGTAGACTGCCTGACTGGTGACGCCGAGATGACGGTGAAGACTCCAGCAGGATGACGGGAATCCACTCCAAACGACAGCCCCGAGGTCCCCTCCCGGTGCCCCTTTATACTGTCAGCATGGCCTGGCTCCGCCCCCGGCTACGCCCCCTTCTGGAACCTACTAGCGGGTTCTTGATGTGTGTTGTATATATGAGCCTTTTTCCAAAATTCATATTAAGAATAATTTGGCCAATATATTTTTTAATCAACTGCGGTGTAGCACGAGGCACACACAAAAATTGTAACAACCACCCTCACAACAGCTGTCTTTCACACTCGAGGCCAGAGAGCAAGAGGTGAGCCATACAAGGGTAATAAAAAAACAGCACAAAGAGAAGAGGTCGGGGGTGTTGCTCGGGAGGACTCCCACAACTTCAAACACCCGCCACCCAAACAAGGCGGCGAAAAGCAAACAGACAAGTTTTGTAGGTTAACGAAAAATCCGAAAATTAGAGACCAGAATAAGTGAACATTATAGATCCTCACACTCACTCAAATTAAGAACCAGACTACAATCTACATCAATGGATTAATATTTCTCATTCATTATTTGAATACTAATGTAATTAATTTTTTATCTTTATCTACGCGACCTGACCAAAACATCAAAGAAGAGTTCTTACAGTCAGGGATGTTCTTAAGCCAAAGCGAATTATCCAACCTCGGGATATCAGATAATAATAATAATAACTCGAGAACAAACAGCACAAACCCAGAATACAGGCGGTGGAACGAAGGTTAGTAAACCCTATGAAAATACGTGGTAATAACAATGCTGAATCACAAATCTTAAATAAACACAAACCAAATAATAATTATGACGTATTAAACCAAGGGTCATCCAGAAGAATAAAGGCGAAATAAGTCAATCATACCTAACCAATATGTAATGTAGTCCATAGGAAAAGAGCCTTCCAACCGCCTTTGTCTTCCCGCCGCACGTGATAGCAAGATTTGCACACACAGGCAAAGAAGGTCACACCCACTGCGAGGGAAGGAGGGGAGCGGGGGAAGAAAGGGAACCCCCCCCCCTTCCAGGTTAATTATTGCCGGGGCTGAAAGGACACACGTGGGGGCAATCTGCGAAAGCTGCTTCCATTGATGAACTTATATTACCTCAATAAAATCAGAACACACACACACGGACACACGTGCAGCTGTTTTATAGGTGGGGAGCGAACACAAAGAATGGTTCTGGTTCTTTGTAAGAAGGCGTGCCAAGAGGAGAGATTTTTTAGATATAATCAGAGACCCGGTCCATACATTTCAAAAGCTTGCCAGCAGAAGAAGAATCCAGCAGAAGCTTGCCAGCAGAAGAAGAATCCAGAGGAAGAAGACTCCAGCAACAAAGATGGCAAGGCTCGCTGAGTAGCGATGTGTTGCCCAGCGCGAATTCGGCATTGACCGACGAGGTATCGCTCGAATGCCACCCTGCCCTGAGTACCCGCTCCACCGAGCCGCTGCGGTGCGAGTGGAGCTGACGAGTATTCCAGCCTTCGCCCTCGAGAAAGGGCGGAAAGCGCCAAACATCTACCGAGCCAGCATCACAGAGAACCAGCTCCATCAGACATTGGTGCCTGCTCAGCGAACGAGAGCATCGTTCATCGCCAGAGAACCCGGAGCCGGAGAGAACGCAGAGCCGCGCCGCCAGGGCCACCAAGCACAGGCGTCAGCTGACCAGCGAACGAGTGACCCGAGCGACTGAGCATCTTCAAGGACAAGCATCGTGCCGACGCAACTCCTCCCCAACGGGGAGAGCCGGCAGCTAACATCAGACACGCCACGTGTGTGAGAGGGAGCTCCGAAGCCGTTCGTATGATATGCCTGCATTCACACGCCAACACTCACGGCTGGCGTCTGCTCGACGCAAAGGATTGACCTAGGGAATCAAAACAACACACGCACACCTATACATCCCCAGACTCGCACAATAATTTACCAAGGAGACAATCCAACACACCCACCCAATGGTACCATCCCTAGCCAATTATAGGAAGACTAATTATAAGAGTGCATGAACCATCAGCCGGCCCTGAAGACAGTGGTGCTCATTCAGTGATAAGAATACGATCGTTTACAAGTACATTAGTCGTGATATTATTTTATTATAAAAAACATTAATCGAATAAAGTACCAATAGATTCATCGATGCAAACTAAACTTTGGAAACCTTCGTTACGAATCTACACGCTCACAGGGAGAATATTGTGTTAAACCTTTCTTTTGAACACCGAATCTTGCCCACGAATTAATTAAAGCTTAGCCGAAATATAAGCATCTCGCGTAAGCTTAACACACCGCCGCACACCATTGTCTCAACACGTTTCGTTAATTATATAATCTTGCCGATTAATGTATTGATGTATACTTTTGCCTTTGGGGTATAATAATTTGCTTTAATTGCATTTCGTATGAATATCGTTGCATGCATGTTTTAAGGACTTTACCTATCGCCGTATATGCTCGTGTTACGCGGTGGAATTAATCAAATGTTCGGTTGCCCAGTGAAACAATGCAACCATTGATGGTTAAATGTACTGCTCAATGAGGGAAATTTCCCCGATGATACCGTGGATAATTCCAGGCATGAGAGTTCACATATTAGAGTGTTACGTTTTTGTTTAGAATAAAAATTGTTTAACACAGTCTGAGTGCTCCCTTCCTGATTTCATGTGTACTTATCTTATTTATAAGAACTGTATCCTGTGTTGAGATTTGAATTTGGAGACCTGACATGAACACACTAAGATATAATCAGTAAATGTTTAAGCAAGAAAAATTGCATTATCCCGATTTAATAACACGACCCTCGACAACGAAGTTAAGCCTAATTATCATAACTACCCACATTAGCATAAGCACATACATTCGCGTAAATTAATACGAGTAGCTCCACACAAATTAGCATAATTTCAGATAATTACGCAATTTTCCCAATCTTAATTACATTTTTATTCTTTCTATTAATTTTTCAAAACCCGACATATACAACATGTGCCCCTCCCGTAACCTTTCCCCTAGATCACTGCTACGTTACCGATTCTATGTCACTACACATGCATGACGGCCATCACAAAGGCACGAAGTTTCAGACACAGGCTGCAATAGTTTCACAGCAGGGGGCGATGTTGCTGTGCAATTTGTGGGTACATTTTTACACTTGGAAAATGTGGACAATGTAGCCGGCACATAATGATCTGGTCCAGGATGATGCCAGGGATCTTTATTGTCCACTGTGAAGCAGACGGCACAGAGCCGTATTTTATGATTGACTAGCGATATGTGTAGTAGGTTCCAGGAGACTTGGACGACGTAGTCGGAGGCACACTTATTTATTAACCACAGCTGTATATTACAGGCCAAGATATACAACACTCGAAGGGGTATCGGCCCCTTCACCCTTCTAACAGGGAGATCCCTCAATCTCTATCCCGGCTAGCCTACTCCCAGGTCCTCCACTACAGGGCTAGAGGAGGCTAGCTGACCCAGCTCTGGTTAAGCTGGGATCACGGCACCCTGAGTCCCCAGACCGGCTCTTACAAGAACATCGGCTCTGGGCTCTCGGGGCCACGCCACTGGCTTGCCCTGGTCGGTCCTGAGAAGGACAGCGATCCAGGGGAGTCCCAGGGCCTATCTAGCCGGTCTTCTTGCTTCGCTGGTTTAAGCTGAACACTAAACCCCGAGCCCTCCAGCTCACCGCCTTATATAGCAACTTCCCCACTGAGGGGTGGGGCCGTGGGGGATCCCAGCGTCGTGTTAGCCCCCCAGGCTAAACGGTGCGGACGTGGATGTAAGCATCTCCTCGCGTACGGGCGTAACCCTGTGCGGCTCAGGCGAGGCTGTGGGACCCGTGACCTGGCGTCCATGTGCAACCTGGTTGTGGGACCCAGGGTCGAGATTAATAACCCAACCGGGTGGGTTCCGAGAAGCTACGGGGCGTAAGAGCCCGTGTGGGTGTAGCCAGGGGAACCTCGTGGGTTATGTGGCAGTTAGCCACCCGTGTAATATAAGTTGGTGTTAATAAAATGTGTGCTACCCGTCAGAGTCGTCTCCCGCCAAGTTACTACTTTACAACTGGCGTCAGAAGTAAACCTGTCTTCAAAACGATGGATACTAGGAAGACTACCCGTACCCACGAGCGAGATCGGGAAGACGACGGCGTACCGGAGACACAAGCCTCGGGAGGCGAGGACGATGAGATGCCACCGATGCAGCACCTCGCGGCGATGGCCGACGCTCTGCTCGCCTCCAACACCGGCCTTCAGGATGCACACTCCCGCCTGGCGGAGCTGCTGCTCGCCGCCGCTTCGATTTTGTCAGAAATCACTGCTTCAGGAGGCGGGAGGACGACTACGAGGTTGGAGGAGGGAACGCGGCCGGCGGGATCCCGCCAGAACGCGCTTTGCGCCGAAAATTTTGAAATTGGCGCCATTTTCGAGGGCCCACCATTGATTGGCGGGAAGCGTGGACACCACGTGGTCGGGGACCTCCACTCTACACAGCCCGCGTCATTGGCGCGCGCCGAAACCTTCCACCATGCGCCTGCCGACGGAGCCGACATTTTCGTTAACCACAGCGGTGCGCGGGAAAAGCATTCATCGGGGGACGACGACCAGGTCTTCCAACAAAGACTGCCCGCGCTGACGGCGTTCAAGGCGGACGGGAGCGACTGGGGGGCCTTCCAACGAAGGTTCCTCGCGCATCAGGAGATGTCGGGGTGGTCCGACACCACTGCCCTACGCGCGCTGCCGGCGACGCTCGACGACGACGCACTTGCGGCCTTCACATCCGCCCCAAGGTCGTCCCGCTCAACGCTCCAGGCCGCGCTACATCTCATGGCTAAGGTGTTCGGACCGCCCTCGACCTGTCGCCACCAGTTTTACGAACGGCGTAAGGTGGATGGAGAAACTACGCTCGCCTATTGCACGTCGCTGCTCGCCCTGGCGGACGCCGCTTTTCCCCGCATGGACAAGGAGGGGAAGGACGCTATGGTGACAGAGCAGCTGCTGGCGTTGGCTCACGGTCTGGGAGTGCCCATCAATACCGCGGACGAGATGGACATCTGCTCCTTGGGGGTTGCGACAAGTATTCACGCACACGAGGTCCTCAAGCGCAAGCGGACAGCCATCTGTGCATCGGCGGGGATCGCGACACCAGCCGCGACGGTCGCCGAGCCTCAGACTGCTACGGCTCGGGAGGAGGCCTTCACCGTGTCAAGACCGGGGGAGTGGAGATCGGGAGGTCGTTCGCCCGTACGATCCCGCAAGCTGGAGCAACCGAAATCTACGACGTCCCTCGTCTTGTGTTATAACTGCGGCCTCCGGGGTCACGTTCCGTCCGGGTGCCGGGCTCCGCGTCAGCGCGCCACGGGACCTTGTCTGGACGACGACCAAAGCCGCAAGTCATCCCAGCAAACCCCGGCAAGTCGCGGCACCCCACACGCTCGGTCCACATACACGGAACACTCGGGTCGCCGCTTCGCAGTGGGGGGATTGTGTATGGGTACCAGGGATTCGGTTCGGCGAGGGGGGTTCGTACACGGCCCGGGCGCAGTCAAATGGTCCGAGTTGGCCCACAGGATAGTGGCTGCGTCGGCCGGGTCGTCCGTAGTAACGGGGTTTATTAATGGGGTCGAGGTCCGGGTGCTGGTGGACACGGGTGCGTCGGCCACTATCATTTCGGACCTTATTTATAACATCCTTCCCGTCCAATGCCGACCCCTTCTTCCGGTGGACGTTCCGTTTTACGCGGCGAACGGGGGATCTTTGGGAATCATCGGACAGATTCGGGCGACTATTTGTATTGGTGATATCAAATTGGCGGGTCCCATTTTTGTGTCACCGTCTCTGGCAGTCCCTTGTTTACTGGGTACGGACTTTTTGGCTAAAATGACCATTAAAATTCTCATTGATCAGGCCTGCATTGATCTTCCATCGGGTCGGCGGGTTGCATTTTTAACGAGTCCTACCAAAATACGCACGGTTTGTGCAACGGTTCAGGCGCTGGCAACTCAGACTGTGCGGGTGCTCCCGGGATCGCAAATGTTGGTACCCCTTCGGTTGCGAAAACCCCTCGGGATCGACGCGGGGGAACAAGGTGTTCTGTTGGGGCCGTCAAACAGAGCTGTTGGGGGCCTCGACTTAGCGGTAGCTCAGACCATGGTGCGGGCGGACAGGGATCCGTTCGTTATGGTTCTGAATACGGGGTCACGTCCAGCTGTAATTACACAGGGCACGGTGCTGGCTCACGCGGCACCGCTACCCGTCGACGAACAGCTTGCTGCGCATGCCGACTCTAGCCTCGATACGCATCCCTCATTGGAGGAGGGGACGGAATGGTTGAACTCGTTGTGTGCTGGGTCTAGTAACTTGTCTAGTATGCAGTTGGGAGCGTTGAGGGGCCTGCTACTCAAATTCGCTGACGTCTTTAGCAGACACAAGTACGATATTGGCTGCACGGACTTGTTGCGCCACCACATAGCGACCGGTGATGCGGCCCCTATTCGGCAAAATCCCTTCCGGCTCAGCCCAGCCGAGAAGGAGCATGTGAGATCGGCTGTTAATGACATGTTGGCTGCCGACATCATTTCGCCCTCTTCCAGTCCGTGAGGTGCTCCCATCGTCCTTGTTAAAAAACAGGACGGGTCCTTGCGGTTTTGTGTGGATTTTCGCCGCCTAAATAAAATCTCAATGGCCGACGCGTATCCACTCGCCAGGATGGATGAGTCGCTGGATGCCTTGGCGGGAGCACAGTATTTTTCAACGCTTGACCTGCTTTCGGGATTTTGGCAATTGCCCCTCGATGAGGAATCAAAACCTAAGACCGCTTTCCAGACACCAGGAGGTCTATTTGAATTCAATCGATTGCCCATGGGCTTACATTCCGCTCCCACCACGTTCCAGAGGCTCATGGAATTGGTTTTGTCAGGACTCCAATGGGACACCTGTTTGATCTACCTCGATGATATCATCGTTTTCAGCCGGACTTTGCGAGGAGCACCTCCAGCGATTGAGAGGGGTGTTCCTCAGGATGCGTTCCGCAAAATTAAAGTTTAAACCGGCTAAATGTCACCTGCTTCGGGAATCGGTCAGGTACTTGGGGCATATTGTTGGCCGTTCAGGGATCTCCACAGACCCTGCTAAGACGCACTGCGTCAGCTCATGGCCAACACCAACCTCAGTCACTGAAGTCCGCAGCTTCATAGGATTCGCCTCCTACTACCGCCGTTTTGTCGAACATTTTGCCACCATAGCCAGGCCCCTACACGCTTTGACGGCTAAAGGGGTAAGGTTTCACTGGGGCTCAGAAGAGGAGGCTTCGTTCTGCTCCCTTCGGGACGCCTTGGTGCGGGCTCCTCCCTTGTGTTACCCCGATTTCACGCAACCGTTTCTGCTTGACACGGATGCCAGTAACACGGGTATCGGGGGAGTGCTCTCACAGGTGGTCGGGGGGGTCGAACGAGTGGTCGCCTACGGTAGTAGAGTTCTGTCACCCGCGGAACAACGCTACTGTGTGACACGTCGTGAATTGCTAGCGATCGTTTTTTTTATACAGCAATTCAGGCCGTTTCTCTACGGACGTCATTTTACTGTTCGTACGGACCACGCGGCCCTCCAATACGCAATGCGGGTGGCGCAACCCTCCGGCCATTTGTCCCGATGGCTGGAGGTCCTCCAAGACTACCAGTTCACGACGATTTACCGGAAGGGATTGCGGCACTCGAATGCGGATGCCTTGTTGCGGTTGTCGCCTCGCTCGGAATGCGCATGTCTTCTGGGATCGGCGCGGTGTAAACCCCCTGTCGCCGTCCCCGCAGAAGTTTTGCTCGCCACCACTGACGCTCCGGAGGTCGATGCGCCCGCCGCTCCTACGGGGGGGGGACTCGTTACTCGCGTTGCCTCTTATCGAGTGGGGCCGTCTCCAAATGGCCGACAACTCCTTACTCACACTGCGTCGGAAGGCAGAGGCTCCCGGGGGGGGGGGGAGACGCGGGTCTGTTCGTGGGTGGTCAGACAAGGCCTCCTGATGAAGTGGGACAATATGTCCCGGCGCCATACGCTGGTTGTGCCATCTGCTATGCGGGGTAGGGTCGTTCTGGCTGCTCACGAACGCCTCATGCATTTGGGATTTCATAAAACGCTCGCCCTACTCCAACGGGACTATTATTGGCCGGGTATGGGGAGCGACGTGGCAAACATCCTCAAGGGATGTGTGGGGTGCGCTCAAAGTAAACCGCCACAAATAGCGGCTAATCCACCGCTACAATCCATTCAGGTTTCGCGCACGAACGAACTGGTTGTGCTCGACATTTTGGGGCCCTTTCCCGCTACACCTAGGAGTAACAAATACCTGCTGGTTGGCGTAGAATACTTCACCCGATGGCCCATGGCGTGGCCACTCGCCAACCAGTCGGCTGCGGCAGTGGCGGACGCCTTTGTCCAGGGCTATGTTTTGGACAAAGGCGCCCCCGAACGCTTGCTGACGGACCAAGGAAAGAATTTTTCGAGCGTTTTGTTGCGGGAGGTGTGCGACCTGTTGGGTACGAAAAAAGTGCGTACCTCCCCGTACCACCCGCAGACTGATGGAATGGTTGAACGTCTAAACAGGACGATTACTTCTATGCTGTGCCAACAGGTCTGCAACGATCAGGTTGATTGGGACTTGCAGGTACCTGGGGTACTCGCGGCCTATCGAATGGCACCCCATGCGGCAACGGGGTTTTCCCCATTTTTTCTCATGTATGGGCGGGAGGCTGATCCGCCTATGGATGTCCAACTGGGGATTTCCCAGCCACGTGCGAAATTCAAATTGGCCGACCACATCAAATTTAATATCGCCAAACTGGCTGAAGCACGAGAGGCTGCGAGGTTGAATTCAAGGTCGCGCCAGGTCGCTAACGAGAGGTTGCATGAACGAAAAGTGTATACGCACGATTGGAAACCAGGCGATAAGGCCTGGCTGCATTGCCCACATGCACCGTTGGCTACGTCCCCTAAATTGTTGAGACCATGGAGGGGACCTGTGGAAATCGTGCGTATTGCGCGACCCCAGTGTATCCAGATTAAATGGGGAAAACGCCGTTGGTACGTACACCCCTCCCGGCTGAAACCTTTCGCGGCAACCCATGACCTCCCTTTGTGCCGTAACGACCGAGCGTGTGATGGGGCCGTCGGCTCGGGGTGGGAGGTGTCGCAGTCTGATCCTCACGTGTCTCCGCCTGACCTACTCCCAGGTGTCGCGGACCTGACGGCTGCTGACCGCCGAGAGCCAGAACCCCGAGGCGCGCGCGGAGCTACAATGCCTGCCCCGTGCCTCCCTGGACTGCCGGCGCCACCGGACGGTCAACCACGTCTGGTGCCGTACGACGGACCGGCCAGGTGGACTCGTGCTAAGACACGACACTTTTCCTGAAAGAAAAAAAAAAAAAAAGGGGGGGGGCCCGAGATTGCGGCTCGGCGCCACGTTCCCCTTCTGCCCGGTACATTGCCCCGTTCAAGGGGTGGTCGGAAGTGAAGGGACGCTGCACGAGTCATTTTTGCATACACGTTTATTGTTGTCGCTCGCCGCTTGTACATATTGTTCTTGTTGTTGCGGTGGTATGCTCTACTTACGGATGGCGGAGTTCTTATTGTGCTGGGTTGTTGTGATTGTTGCTGGTGTTACGGGGCACACACTAAAGGGGGGAGGGAAATAAAAAAAATGTAGCAGCCGAGTCGGCTGCGAGCTATGTGGTAGGGGGTGATGTAGTGGCGGTGCGCGCTGACAAGGTGGGGGCGTGTGTGTGCGCGCGCCGAGCGTGGCTACATCGAGTGTGGGTGTGTTGACGCACGCCGACAGTGATGGATCACGGGGCGGCGCTGGGTGCGTGGTTGTGCGCGCAGACACGATATGGGAAACAGGATCGTGGGCAGCGCGCTGAGTGATTGGTCAACTGGGGTGGGTGCTCTCAGCGACGTCCGCATGGAGGACTATAAAGGGGGACGCGCGGGAGCACTCGGAGAGTTATTACCAGCTGAAGATCGAAGACGGAGTTGAAGAGATAGGGCCCTGAGACCCCTAGCCCCGCTGTCCTTGTAAGGGCCGGGACCCTGTGCGGCTCAGATGCGAGGCTGTGGGACCCGTGACCTGGCGTCCATGTGGAACCAGGTTGTGGGACCCAGGGTCGAGATTAATAACCCAACCGGGTGGGTTCCGAGAAGCTACGGGGCATAAGAGCCCGTGTGGGTGTAGCCAGGGGAACCTCGTGGGTTATGTGGCAGTTAGCCACCCGTGTAATATAAGTTGGTGTTAATAAAAGGTGTGCTACCCGTCAGAGTCGTATCCCGCCAAGTTACTACTTTACATTTACATTTTATTGTTTTTTAGAACAATTAATACAACATCACCATCGCCATCACCCCCGTCACCACCACCATCACCCAAGACCTCTGGCATACCAGGCGAGGCAAATAACATATTTGTATATCGAGGTGTCTCTGTAAAGGCTGCTGAATGACTCTCCATTGACGTTTTTCCGTTAAACCTCAAAACACAAAAAAAATAAAAAGACTCACCACCACCACGTATCTATCACCTGGGTGGGTAAGCGGGTGAATGGGTGAGTGATTGAGTGGATAAGTGAGGGAGTGGGCAGGTGAGTGTGTGAGTGAGTGGGTGGGTAAGTAGGTGGGTGAGTGGGTGGGTGAATGGCGTGAGTGGTTGAGAGAGTGGGTGGATGAGTGGATAGGTGAGCGGGTGAGATAGTGGGTCGGTGAAAGAGTGGGTGGGTGTATGAGTGGGTGGTTCAGTGAGTGGGTGGGTGAGTTGGTTGGTAAGGGAGCGAACAGGTGAGTGAGCGAATAATGGTGTCACAGTTTGCATATCTTCATGGTCCCGTCGGCGTCGATGACGATAAGGTTAGGTTCGTGTATAGTGAAGGTCAGGAAGTGTCCATTGGGCATTGGCTGAGTCCACTCCGTTTCATTCACAGCCCTGCGAGAAGAACAGAGACAACATAAACTCATCATTGCACCATAGACTCAGCACTGCCAAGCATAGTTTCAACACTGCCACCCATATGCTCAGCACTGCCACCCATACACCCAGCACTGCCACTCATACACTCAACACTGCCACCCATAGAGTCAGCATTGCCACCCATGCACTCAGCACTGCCACCCATAGACTCAGCACTGCCACCCATACACTCAACACTGCCGCCCATAGACTCAGCACTGCCACCCATACACTAAAAACTGCTACCCATAGAGTCAGCACAGACACCCATAGACTTAACACTGCCACCCATAGAGTCAGCACAGACACCCATAGACTTAACACTGCCACCCATAGACTCAGCACTGTCACCAATAGACTCAGCACTGCTACCCATAGACTCAGCACTGTCACCCATAGACTCAGTACTGTCACCCAAATAATCAACACTGCCACCCAAAGAATCAACACTGCCACCCATAGAATCAACACTGCCACCCATAGACTCAGCAATGTCACCCATAGACTCAGCACTGCTACCCTTAGACTCAGCATTGCATCATAGACTCAGCACTGCCACCCAGAGACTCAAGACTGCCACCCATAGACTAAACACTGCCACCCGTAGAGTCAGCACTGCCACCCATAGACTAAAAATTGACACCCATAGACTCAACACTGCCACCCATAAACTCAACACTGCCACCCATACACTGAACACTGCCACCCATAGAGTCAGCATTGCCACTCATGAGACTTAACACTGCCACCCATAGACTCAACTCGACCACCCTTAGACTCAACACGGCCACCCATATTCTCAACACTGCACCATAGAATCAGTATTGCCACCCAACACTGCCACCTATAGACTCATCACTTCCACCCATAGGCTCAACACTGCCGATAGACTCAACAATACCAATAGACCTCCTTTACCAGTGGCAAAATATAGTAGTAAGTTTTTACCCTTTAAACTGGTACAAAACTGACACCTTTATACAAGGCATCATGTTTGCAATAACCGCAACACAAGCAGTCAAAATGCAAACAAAAAGAAACAACTCTGATAATGGTAATGATATGCACTGTCCTTGAAGTTGATTGATCCACACCCGAAACAGCTTTCCTTATAGCCTAGCCACTGGTAAAGGAGGTATCCTAGTGTAAATGCTTACCCCGAGCTCTCAATACTCTGATAGTGCACTGTTTTTGAGTTGTACGCCTTTTGGCGTCATCTGGTCCAACACCAATAGAGACTAGGCTCTAAGGAAAGCTGACTCGGGTGTGGACCAATCAACTTCATTATCAGAGTTATTTATTCATTATCAGAGTTATTTATTTTTGTTTGCATTTTGACTGCTTGTGTTGCGGTTATTGCAAACATGATGCCTTGTATAAAGGTGTCAGTTTTGTACCAGTTTAAAGGGTAAAACCCTACTACTATATTTTGCCACTGGTAAAGGAGGTCTCATAGTGTAAATGCTTACCCCGAGCTCTCAATACTCTGATAGTGCACTGTGTTTGAGTAGTACGCCTTTTGGTGTCATCTGGTCCAACACCAATGGAGACTAGGCTCTAAGGAAAGTTGTCTCGGGTGTGGACCAATCAACTTCAAGGATAATGCATATCATTACCATTATCAGAGTTTGTTTTTGTTTGCATTTTGACTGCTTGTGTTGCGGTTATTGCAGTTTTGTACCAGTTTAAAGGGTAAAATCCGACTACTATTTTCTTGGTTTTTCGGTAAAGTCACGTAGAAGGGAAGTAATTAAATAATAAAAATAAAACATAATAAAATAATTCTCACGACGTTTCGGCCACAACGCAAGCAGCCGTCCTCAGGTGAAAACCAGGTCTGTCGGGGAGACAGCGTCTGAATGAAACAGCACACGAGCTTGGAGCATATATATAAGCTGGGTTGGGAGGGGGGGGGAAGGGCGCTTCGACAAAAGAATTTGCATATCAAGAGGAATTTAGCATATTTATGGGAAATGCAGGAATGTGATTAGTACTCCATATGCCCGTGCATTATGCAGGATTAGCAGCATCAAAGGGAGGGGATATGGGAAATGCAGGTGTAGTATTCTTGAATGAGACAGAGACTTCGTAGAGGCCACACGCTTTTATTCCAATAACACTAGTCCTCCGGACTCACTGGGGGAACAGTCCAACCACACAACCTAGGGAGGTACAGCCTCCGGCTCTATTCTCATTACTTTCCTTCCCTAGCCTACAGCTACTCTGTTACTCTCCTTCCCTAGCCTACAGCTACTCAGTTACTCTCCTTCCCTAGCCTACAGCTACTCAGCCCACTCAGTCCCAGCGGGGCGGCATCCTCGAGGCTTGGGGGTCCAGGATCTCTGGCCGCACCTCCTTCAGCTTCTCGTGAGATCAACCCCCTCCGCTCTCCGGGAGCCGTCTTATATTCCCCCTCTCTGAGGGGCGGGGGTGTCTCGGGGCCCTGGCTCTCGCCAGCCCCCTCCCCTCAGAGCGGTTCCAACCACCTCTCGTCCCTGACGGTCCGGACCGGTCCAGACCGGTACGTACCTCTCCCCTAGCTTGTGTGACCTGTGTGACCTGTGTCAACCTTGGTGTCAACCTTGACCACCACATCACCCCCCCCCCCCTATACAGCACGCAGCCGTCCCGGCTGCATCACTATCCACATCCCAACCCTAACTCACGAACCAGGAATTCTGAACACGACAAGAACAATGCGTGAGCCTCAACACAACAATAACAACAACAGAACAACAAACACAACTATCCCCAATAATTTACCCCAACCCCCCTGTACACAAGAACACCGCGGACACACCACACCAACGAACAAGGTGACTCGAACACCCAGGCCCCGCGAGGAGGCAGTGTATCTGCGACAGGTCTCAGGAGAACCTGAGGCCCTTCGAACGAGTCCGTGTGGCGGGTCCATCGCCAGAGGCCAGCATTCCTTGCGGAGGGTCAGGAGGGGCCAGATGACGGGCATCCGGCACGTCCCGAGGCCCCGGGGACAAAGCCCGCGAGCCGTCTTCCTGCTGGACAGGCGGTCGGCTCGCTTCCCGCTCTTCTGGTGAGACCACCCTAGGTGGACTCACACCTGCAGCATCCGAAAGAGTGGCAGGGGGTTTCGGAACAACAAGGGGGTCACGAGGCCCCTCCCCCAACCTGCCGGACACGTCACGCGGCCGGCCCCTGCGAGATGAAGGTGTGTGAGTGCGTGGTGCGACATAGGGCTTCAGGCGCGAGGGGTGCACGTACCAAGAACGCCGTCCGCACGCGACCCTAACACACTGGTCCCGAACGACCCGAACAATGTCGACCGGCCCCCGCCAGGGCCGCAGCAATTTCGATGACGTTGACAGCGGCACCTGCGAGCAGTGCAGCCACGCCTTATCCCCTACGGCCCATTTATACACCGTAACCCGGCGATCATACAGACGCTCATTGGCCCGTTGCCTTGCCCTGGAATTTTCCTGCGCGGCCACCCTCGCCTCGACCAACTTCCGAATATTGAACTGAGCGTGTTCGGACAGTTTCGAGCGAGACGCCGCAGACTGGACCCGCAATTGCACCTCCATGGGAGGGGGTCGACATCCCTGCCGTGCATTAAGTAGAAGGGCGAATAGCCCGTGGCCGCGTGAGGCGCCAACCTATATGCGGCCAGAACTCCGGGAATCCTCAGCTCCCAATCCAACTGTGTGTCGTCTACCTGATGACACAACATAGAGGTAATGATCCGGTGTAGACGTTCGACCATACCATCGGTCTGCGGGTGGTAGGGGGAAGTCCGGACCTTCTGCGTGCACAAAAGGTCACAAACCTCCCGCAGAAGATTGGACGAAAAGTTCTTTCCCTAGTCGGTTAGCAGCCGTTCCGGGGCGCCCTTATCCAGGACGTAGCCCTGGAGAAACGCCTCCGCAATGGCTGCCGCCGACTGGTTGGGGAGGGGCCAGGCCATAGGCCAACGGGTGAAATATTCAACCCCAACCAGCAGGTACTTATTTCCCCGAGCGGTGACAGGGGAAGGGACCCAGAATGTCAAGAGCCACCAACTCATTAACCCGGGACACCTGAATGGACTGAAGGGGTGGGCAAGCCGCCCTAGCCGGGTGTTTCCGCCGCGCACACTGCGTGCAACTATTCAAAAGGTCGGCACCATCGCGCGCCATTTCCGGCCAGAAAAAATCCAATTGCAGTGTAGCGAGCGTTTTGTGAATACCCAAATGCAGGATGCGTTCGTGCGCCGCCCACACGGCCCTGCCCCGCAGAGCGGTGGGGACGACGATTTTGTAACGCCCCGAGCTGGCGTCCCATGACATAAGGAGACCCTCCCGCAACCTGACAGTACCTACCCTTTCCTGACAATCTCCCCCTCTCTCCACACGATGGCGTAACCTGAGGAGGGAATTGTCTTCCATCTGGAACCGTCCCCATTCGTCCAGAGGCAGATCGAGGAGCGAGTCACGAGCGACCAACACCTGCGAGTCCCCCTCGGCGACAGGTTCCCTATTGACCACCCCTGCTGCCGCCGCCAAGGGAGAAGCCGGAGCGGTACTCGTGGCCGATTTGCATCTCCCCGAGCCCATAAAACACGCGCACCCATCACCCGGAGGAAGGCGTGACAAGCCATCTGCGTTTAAATGTTGTGTCCCTTTCCGGTACACCACCGTGAACGTGTAGTCCTGTAGGACCTCAAGCCAACGTGACAGCTGGCCGAACGGCTGGTCTATTTTCAACGCATACTGTAGCGCGGCATGATCGGAACGAACCGTAAAATGCCTACCGTACAGGTACGGTCGATATTGTTGAACAAACACGACAATAGCGAGCAGTTCACGGCGGGTGACGCAATAACGTTGTTCTGCCGGAGACAGGACTCTACTGCCGTAGGCAACGACCCGTTCGACCCCGTTGACAACCTGCGAAAGCACCGCGCCGATGCCGGTATTGCTGGCATCGGTGTCCAGGATGAAGGGCAACGTGAAATCGGGATAGCATAAGGGAGGAGCTCGGAGAAGGGCATCGCGAAGCGCCCTGAACGCCCTGTCTTCCTCTTCCCCCCAATAAAATTTAGCCCCCTTAGCTGTCAGAGCATGAAGGGGTTTGGCGATCATCGCAAACCCCTCAACAAACCGGCGGTAATAGGATGCAAAGCCTATAAAGCTGCGGACTTCCCCCACAGACGTGGGCGTGGGCCACGTTCTTACACAGTCAGTTTTAGCAGGATCGGTGGCTATACCCATAGAACTGACAACGTGGTCGAGGTACCGCACCGATTCACGCAACAGGAAACATTTCTGAGGCTTAAATTTAAGGTTAGCCGATCGCACTCTGAGAAATACAGCCCGCAGTCTGTCCAGATGTTCCTCAAACGTACGGCTGAAAATAATCACGTCGTCCAGATATATAAGACAAGAGTCCCACTGCAGGCCAGCGAGGACCAGTTCCATCAATCTCTGGAATGTCGCTGGAGCTGAGTGCAATCCCATGGGCAACCGATTGAACTGATAAAGGCCCTGTGGTGTACGGAACGCGGTCTTAGGTTTGGAAGCGTCATCCAAGGGCAGTTGCCAAAACCCCGACAAAAGGTCCAAGGTTGAAAAATACCGTGCCCCCGCCAAGGCATCGAGCGACTCGTCCATGCAAGGGAGCGGATACGCGTCCGCCAGCGAAACCTTGTTAAGCTTCCGAAAATCCACACAAAACCTCAAACTGCCATCATGTTTTTTAACAAGCACAATCGGCGCACCCCGTGGGCTGTTGGAGGGAGCCACAATGTCTGCGGCAAGCATGTCATTCACTGCCAACCGACATGTTCCTTCTCTGCCGGACTCAATCGGAACGGATTTTGCCGAATGGGAGCGGAATCCCCCGTATCAATGTGGTGTTTCAATAGATTAGTGCACCCAACATCGAATTTGTGTTTTCTAAAAACATTGGGAAATTCACGAAGCAACATGCGCAGCTTTAATCTTTGTGACTCTGAAAGATTTTCAGCCCCTGAACAGAGAGAATCCATACATGCCTCATCGACACCCACCTGCGTCCCGAACGCCGGCGCCTCACCGACATGAGCCGCGACGGAGTCAGTGTGCAGCGGCAGCGACGCATGTGCAATGACAGCCCCTGGTGCACGACCTTCGTCCGCAACCCCGCATTCAGCACCTGAATGAAGGGCTGTCCATCTCTAGGCACAAGCGTTTGTGCACCCACCAGGTCCAACCCTCGGTCATATTGGAAGGAGACAACAAAACCCCCGACGTAGCGTCTGCCTCCAGTGGTTTGCGTAACTGAAGCGGTATTAGCATCTGCGCACCCGGCGGAATCCGCACGGTTTCAGGCGCCATAGCCGGAACAGTCGTGCAAGCTGTGCGCAGCCGGTTTGGTGAGGGCAGAAACGCCATCCGGCGGCCCAAAGGAAGCTCGATGCAGCCTTTGTCAATTAAAATTTTGATGGGCATCCTCCCCAAGAAGTCCGTACCCAACAAACAGGGAACGGCCAAAGCATCGGAAACCAAAACGGGACCAGATAATTTAATGTCGCCAATACAAATTTGTGCAGTTATTTGGCCAATAATCCCCAGGGAACCCCCATTTGCCGCAAAGCAAGGAACGGAGAACGGGGTGAGTGCCTGACATCTCTTTGGTAACACGTTGTATATGAGGTCGGAAATTATAGTAGCCGAAGCCCCCGTATCAACCAACAATCAAAATTGAATTCCCTCAATATCCCCGAGAATAACCGACGAGCCCGTCGCCGCGGCCACGACCCTGTGGGCCAACTCGGACCACTGAACCGCGCGAAGTGGCCCCCGAACATCAGCCCCGTTCTGCTCCCCACCCCTCAACGCAACGCGATTTAGTGGCGCGCCGATTCACGGTGTATGCGGTGTATGCGGTGTATGCGGTGTATGAGATGCGGGCAGGGACCGTGTGCGTGAGGTGTCGCGACATGCCTGGGGTTCTTGTGGAGCGGCCGGCGGACGGGCGGACGATGGTGGACGACCCGGAGCCCGGCGCCGGGGTGCTGGGCAACCCGATGCCAGGTGACCCAGCTGGCGGGAATGGCGCGTTTCTCGGCGGGAACCCGTCCCATCCTCCGGCCTGGTCCTCCACCCGGTGCTCCCACTCCCCCCAGCGTGAGCTCGTCGAGGATGGAGGCAGCGGCATGGAGGAGATCGGCCAGCCGGGCATGGGCCGACTGGATCGCCCATCCCGACGTCGGCGGACTCCTGGAGGGCCCCGGAGAACCCGAGCCCGCCCCCGCAGACCCGTCCCCCGGAAATGGCGCTCCTGCCTCCGGCTCAGCGTCTCCCTCGACGTCCTTATCCTGGCCCCTGGTGAGCGCTTTCTGTCTTGTTTCCATGTTGGCGAGGTTCTTTGGCCGCTTCTAACACCAGTTGTAGTATTCTTGAATGAGACAGAGACTTCGTAGAGGCCACACGCTTTTATTCCAATAACACTAGTCCTCCAGACTCACTGGGGGAACAGTCCAACCACACAACCTAGGGAGGTACAGCCTCCGGCTCTATTCTCATTACTCTCCTTCCCTAGCCTACAGCTACTCAGCCCACTCAGTCCCAGCGGGGCGGTATCCTCGAGGCTTGGGGGTCCAGGATCTCCGGCCGCACCTCCTTCAACTTCTCGTGAGATCAACCCCCTCCGCTCTCCGGGAGCCGTCTTATATCCCCTCTCTCTGAGGGGCGGGGGTGTCTCGGGGCCCTGGCTCTCGCCAGCCCCCTCCCCTCAGAGCGGTTCCAACCACCTCTCGTCCCTACCGGTCCGGACCGGTCCAGACCGGTACGTACCTCTCCCCTAGCTTGTGTGACCTGTGTGACCTGTGTCAACGTTGGTGTCAACCTTGACCACCACACAGGTATGTGAATAGTACTAATTATGCCCGTGCATTATGCAGGATTAGCAGCATCAAAGGGAGGGGTAGCATTAATAAAGTGAAGGAGTGTTAATAGTATGTAGCTGCAGAAACTAAAACCAACACGTAAACAACTAAAGTATAAACTACATAGTATCATCAGTATACTAACTATATTCTACAATAAGCTGAGTTTCTAACAGTAAGTAATACATTACAATTCTACATCGTAAAAATTATATAATATGCTTCCATCTAAACTTTATTCTCTTACATTACACGAGTCTACACCGTACTATATACTGCCATAGACAAACCCAACATTAAACTATATACTGTATTGCTATAAACCACCTTATACATTGTAATATAACACTATGTATTATTCTACCCACCCTTATGTATATCACACTGCTATATATTCACTATACAATTACGATACTATATATTACTTTGAACATTGTATTAAGCATATAAATGTTATACTATTTGTTATTATACAATGTACCATTGACCGTCGTGTCAATGGGTGAGTAGTGAGGGGAAACTTGCAGCGGAGCAAAGAATCCATTCCCTGCGGAGAATGCAATGCCAGTGAGTGGAACGCGGTCTGAAAGTCAACGTAAACGTGAATACAATCAGTTAAGATCCGAAATGGTTTATTAAGTCCTTCCAATGATTGCTAAGCCAGAATCCATCTTCTCGGTTGAAATTGTCTCCGTATTTGTATATGTGGATCGCCTCATGAACGAATCTATCATGGTAGCCAGATGGCTTGCAGAGAACCTCTGTCTTGGAGAAGTCAATGTCATGTGAGCCCACTGCATTGTAACAGTGATCTGCCACGGCTCAGGAGTTTGTCCTACCGTGTTTCAAGTCTGCTTTATGTTCACAGATGCGGTCCGAGACATATCGTTTGGTTTCTCCAATGTAACTGCTGCCACAGAGGCAACTTAGTTTGTAGACGCCAGGGTACTGTATGTCTGGAACCACATCTTTTACAGACGGGACCAGATCACGGATTTTATGTACTGTGTTGAATCGGACCTGGATCTTGTGTTTAATCAGGATTTTGGAGATATTTTTTGTGACCCCAGCAATGTAGGGTAAGGTGATGGTCTTGAAAGGCTCCTCAAGAGGATCCTTCTTGATGGTTGGAGTGATGGCCTAGCGGATTGTGTAGTCGGAATAACCATTAGCCTTAAAAGCTTGGCGTATGTGTTTGAGTTCACTGGCAATGTGTTCCTGGTCGGAAATGCATTGGGCTCTATGGTATAGAGTCTTGATGAGGGAATTCTTCTGGGATGGATAGTGGTGTGAATCCGGTTTCAGGTAAGCATCCATATGGGTGGCTTTCCTGTAGACAGAGTGGCTCATTGAACCATCAGGTCTCCTTTTAATTAGGACATCCAAAAAGGGTAGCTTGCCATCTTTTTCGACTTCCATGGTGAATCTGATGGCTGGATGTATAGAATTGATGTGGTCGAGAAATTGGTCTAGAGCAGGCCGGCCATGTGGCCAGATGACAAAAGTGTCATCTACGTACCTCTTCTACGTAGATGACACTTTTGTCATCTGCCTGTGAATTCATGTACGCCATCTGCACACATCCGTTCATATATATACATTTGTTTAGAAAATTCAAGTATATATAGAGTGTACATCATTGGACCTCCTTTGCCAGTGTAATGGGTTCCGGAGACACTTGTAGAGGTAACTTCTTTATTACAATACAACACTCCAACAGTCCAACTCTCCAACAGTCCAACTCTCCAACAGTCCTGATACTCTGTTACAGCCTAGGTACACAGCCTAGCTACACAGCCTAGATACTCTACTCTGGCTACGCTCCGGAACTCGCCCTCACAAGGTCGTAGAGTCGGGAGTTCCAGAGTCCCACCACTGGCTCTCACAGCATCCCAGGGTCTTCAGGTGGCTGGTCGTGGGTCTTGGGTCTTGAGTTACAACTGGGCCCTGATCGTCCAGGGAGCTCTCCTTTTATGCCTGGTCCAACGAGGGGTGGGGCCGTGTGCGCCACCAGACATCCCACAGAGCACACACAGCCCCCCCCCCCCCCCCCCCCCGTTGGCGGCGCCAAAAAGGCTTAAGCGCCTGGGAACCCAACGCCTGGCTCCCAGAGGCTTAAAAGCGTCTGGACCCCCTGGGAACCCAGCGCCTGGCGCCCAGAGGCTTAAGCGTCTGGACTCGCCTGGGATCCCAGAGCCCCCAGCAGCCCCTCCCTTCTTATGTCACTACATTACCCCCCTCTACGTAGCCTCCAGCCGTCCCGGCTGTCAATAATTAGAAAGTTTAAATTAACGAAAGGGAGAGAGAGACAAAAAAATACGCGAGCCTCAACAGGAAAAGAAAAGAGAACAAGAAAGCAACCATAAATACCATAACCAACCTGTACAACTCTACACTATATACAAGTGTAGTAGGTTCGAATTAGGTGCACACACACGCAGCTTGGAGGCAACACTTTATTAAACGGTAAGTAATATAACACTGTACATAAGGTGGTGACCACCTTCCTCAACTCACTAACACTCTGGAACACGACACAGACTGGACCAGGCAGGCAACGGCCTGCCTGGCCCAGGACGACGACTCGGGACTTGACGACCAATGATGTCTTCACTTTGGAGTACAGTACAACAGCCTCGCTCTGCGTTCACACCACGCTTATATCTGGTTTGGCGTGGCTGGCTCCGCCCCGGCGTGGCTGGCTCTCTTCAGGCCACGCCTCCCTTCCCAGAACACGCCTCACTTCCCCCACCTCTGGGAAGGTCCGGATCCCTCCAGCACGTGACCCCCCAGGCACCCCCTTGGGGCCCCCAGCCCTCGTACAGGCCGACACAGTAGTGACCATTCTATGTCACTACACAAGCATCAATCAACAAAAAGGTGAAGCAATGACATGTGAACAAACGACCCGCGGCACACCTAGCCCTCCTCGGGATCCGCATAGAAAACGGGGAATTAACAACAACAAATATACAGATTCCGACGCGTTGGATGCACAACCAACACCGGTAATCGAACCGAAATCACAACCACGCATGGATGGCAGGGATCCACACCACTCTGCCAGCCTCCCATCCATCAGGTGGAGAGAAGGCGAAGACCAACATGTCGAGCATCCCTCTACACACACTTATCCGGACGTCTGTCTACGTCCCGGGTCGAGAAGTCGTACTTCAGGGCCGACCCATGTACTGGGTAAAGAAGTCGCACTTCAGGGCTGCTCCAGTATCTACATTTTAAAATATATATATAAAATTTACATGACACAAACAAAATAAATATGCCTGCTCCTGTCCATAAATGGTGGCCGCACGCACGAACCACATCTCCAAGGCATCCCGTGCTTGCGTCCCAGCAGCCCTCAATGAGGACCACCACTGACATTACATGTCAACCGTTTGCACCCCCCGCCTTTCCAACGTGGCGTCTCCATCCTAAAACCGCGCACGTCGGCCATATCGGGGGGGACTTCAACCCAGTCTCTCTCCAAGACTCGCATCGCAACATATAGCTGTACCGACTGATCTGAGACCCAATCTCTCTCCAAGACTCGCATCGCAGCATATAGTTGTACCGACCGTCTGAGACCCAATCTCTCTCCAAGACTCGCAATGCAGCATATAGCTGTACCAACCGATCTGAGACCCAACCTCTCTCCAAAACTCGCATCGCAGCATATAGCTGTACCGACCGAGCTGAGACCCAATCTCTCTCCAAGACTCGCATCGCAGCATATAGCTGTACCGACCGATCTGAGACCCAATCTCTCTCCAAGACTCGCATCGCAGCATATAGCTGTACCGACCGAGCTGAGACCCAATCTCTCTCCAAGACTCGCATCGCAGCATATAGCTGTACCGACCAATCTGAGACGACCCATCGTTCACTCCCTGCACAACATGCACCCTAACAACTGAGGGATACAGTCCCAACGTAATGGGACAACTACACCTGAACACCACGAATCTCTATCCCACTGTTTCAACGCGCCTCGGAGTGTTTCAATCTCTGGGCCGTCAGGGCGAGCCTACTGCTCCAGACGTACCACGGAGGGTCTCAACCTCCGGGCCGTCAGGTCAAGCCGTCAGCTATTCCATGAGGGGACCACACTCTCCGAGCCCTGTGAGCGCACAGCCCACTAGGCTAGACATGCCACGGAGTGTTTCAATCTCCGGGCTGTCAGGTCAAGCCGTCAGCCATAGCATGACGGGACCACACTCTCCGAGCCATGTGAGCACACAGCCCACTAGGCTAGACATGCCACGGAGTGTCTCTATCTCCGGGCTGTCAGGTTAAGCCGTCAGCCATAGCATGACGGGACCATAACTCTCGTGTCAGACACGCAACACCCGCTGGGCCATTGTCACCATCTCAAGATAAATGCCCCATACAGTATATACATCGTTAACAATGACAGCACAAGCTATACATTAACAATCACGAACAAAGATCAATACAAACCATACATTGTTAACAATCACAAGCAAAGTTTCGCACACACATTGACAACACTCACGAGCGAAGCTCCACACAGTTTACCCAACAACAGTCACGACTCCCCGACGACAACGAAGAAAATGTCAAAAAAAAAATCATTAATCCAGAGCGCGTAAATGTACGAAATATCAGGGGCCTGGTCTCCCGACCTCCAACCTTTGGCCAGAGCAGCAAAGGCGGCGACCTGCGTGTCGGTCCATGTGCCCGCCCCGGCGCTGGTTACAGTAAGAATGGCGCCCTCACTGTCCGGTCGCAGCGCTGATGACGCGGTGTGCTAGGTTGAAGCCAGCTGTCGTCCGGCAGTGAAGGTCGCAGCGCTGATGACGCGACGTCGTCGGGAAGGCCCACGCTGGGCCCAAAAGTGACGTCGCTCTCAGCGGTCATTGCTCCCCCGGCAGAAGTGACGACACACCCGGATGTATTTGCGGCGGGAACGGCTGCCATCTTTGTGTGGGAACTGGCGGGATGGCGCGGCCGCTGCGCCGCCTCTCTCCCTGCTGCCTCCGCCTGTGAGCGACGCATGTCGTCCAGGATGGAGACGGTGGCGTAGAGCAGCTCGGTGAGGCGAAGCAGCGTTTCCTCCATTGCTGCTCCCGACGCTGGAGAGGGGACGGTCGGCGGAGCAGACAGCTGCTCAGCCGGCGGTGTTGCGTCGCTGTCGGCCGGCGTTGGCCGCCCCATCGCTGCTTGCTCGTCTTCATCGCCGTCAGGACTGAAGGTACGTGGCTTACTTCTTGTCTCCATTGCTACTTCTGACGCCAAATGTAACGGGTTCCGGAGACACTTGTAGAGGTAACTTCTTTATTACAATACAACACTCCAACAGTCCAACTCTCCAACAGTCCAACTCTCCAACAGTCCTGATACTCTGTTACAGCCTAGGTACACAGCCTAGCTACACAGCCTAGATACTCTACTCTGGCTACGCTCCGGAACTCGCCCTCACAAGGTCGTAGAGTCGGGAGTTCCAGAGTCCCACCACTGGCTCTCACAGCATCCCAGGGTCTTCAGATGGCTGGTCGTGGGTCTTGGGTCTTGAGTTACAACTGGGCCCTGATCGTCCAGGGAGCTCTCCTTTTATGCCTGGTCCAACGAGGGGTGGGGCCGTGTGCGCCACCAGACATCCCACAGAGCACACACAGCCCCCCCCCCCCCGTTGGCGGCGCCAAAAAGGCTTAAGCGCCTGGGAACCCAACGCCTGGCGCCCAGAGGCTTAAAAGCGTCTGGACCCCCTGGGAACCCAGCGCCTGGCGCCCAGAGGCTTAAGCGTCTGGACTTGCCTGGGATCCCAGAGCCCCCAGCAGCCCCTCCCTTCTGATGTCACTACACCAGTACCAAAATATGATAATAGGTTTTTCTCCTTTTTTCTGGCAACAAAACAGGTGTTAATTTTCGATTTAAAGCTTTCGTGACTGCAGGGATTCATCTTCTTGGTTCTTTCGGTAAAGTCACGTAGAAGGAAATTAATACAATAATAAAAATAAAACATAATAAAATAATTCTCACGACGTTTCGGCCACAACGCAAGCAGCCGTCCTCAGGTGAAAACCAGGTCCGTCGAGGCGACAGAGTCTGAATGAAACAGCACACGAGCTTGGAGCATATATATATAAGCTGGGCGCCTAGACAAAGGAATTTGCATATCAAGAGGAATTTAGCATATTTATGGGAAATGCAGGAATGTGATTAGTACTACATATGCATGTCCATTTGATGCTGTTAATCCTGCATAATGCACATGCATATGTAGTACTAATCACATTCCTGCATTTCCAATAAATATGCTAAATTCCTCTTGATATGCAAATTACTTTGTCTAGGCGCCCAGCTTATATATATGCTCCAAGCTCGTGTGCTGTTTCATTCAGACTCTGTCGCCTCGACGGACCTGGTTTTCACCTGAGGACGGCTGCTTGCGTTGTGGCCGAAACGTCGTGAGAATTATTTTATTATGTTTTATTTGTATTATTGTATTACTTCCCTTCTACGTGACTTTACCGAAAGAACCAAGAAGGTGTTAATTTGTTAAAAGACCAAAACTGAAACCTTTTACAAGGAATCATGTCTGCATTAACCGCAATGCTTGTGGTCAGAATGCAAACACCGTTTGAGACGAGGCTCAAAAGAAAGCCGTCTCTGATGTGGACCAATCAGTTTCAAGGACAATGCATATATTATCAGAGTATGTTTTTTTTGTTTGCATTCTGACCACAAGCATTGTGGTTCCATGCACAAGGTTTCAGTTTGGTGTTTTAACATCTTAAACACCTGTTTTGTTACCAGAAAAAGGGGAAAAAGTATTTTCATATATATGTATATAGGGTGGTTCATATGTTAAGAAAATTTTTGTACGTACTTAATTGTGGTAGAATATTACCCCAGGAACGTACCTCCCCCATTAACATTTATTCCTATGGGAAAGTGGGTTTCACTTAGCGCTGCTTCACTTAAAGTCGCATTTTCAGGTTCATATACAAGGTGCAGCTCTGCCTGTGCATTGCTCCACTCCACTTGCACACATTCATTAATGTGTATATGTACAATGTGGTTCAATGTATGTACACAAATATATAAAAAAAACATTCGATCGTAAATTTCCCCAGGAATGTAACCTGCCCTATTAACATTGTTTCCTAATAGAAAGTGGGTTTGCATTAGTAATAAAGGATTCGACCACGATCTCTGGCTCAGTGTCCTTTATTTGGTCCGTACTGTATTACCCACACGGCTGTCTCCTCTCTGCTTAGTCCCCACCGTGCTGGCTCCGATGTCTCTCTCTTCTCCACCAGCAGCCCCTCTGTTGGCCTCTGTCGCTCCTGTAGCCCCCACAGCAGCTCCGCTGCTGTTACTCACTCTCAGCCCCCTTGGCTGTAATCGCTGCTGCTCTTCTCGCTCTTGCTTACTCCGCAGCTCTGACAGCCTCGTGCTGTCTCGCCTCCTCGTCGCTCCTGCGACTCTTGGCAGCCACACCGCTGCCTCTCACACACAGCCTTACTGCCTATTTCTATCTGCAGCTTTACACCTCCCAGTAGCTCCCTACTGTTCCCGGGGTTGGCTCCCGCTCCGACGGTGCCCCCTCGGCTCATACGCCCGCGTGGCCCCACACCTTTCCATTCACACCCCGACTGACTTCTCTTTCCGGTTTACCCGCTTAAGGACCCCAACCTTTCACCCACGTCACCTGGCTCCGCCTCCTCGTGACGTCACATCCGGAAGGTCGCTTTCGCCCGCATTACACCACCCTCCCCCATAGAAAAAACCCAGCCGACCTCGGCTGAACAATACCAAAGCGTAATGCGGTGAACCGACCTTCCCCCTCAAAGGACACTAAGCATGCAATATAACAACAAGAACAACAACACAAGTAACATCGACGAACGTACGAAAGCATGCGATAAATACGACGGCAAGAACAAGAACAATAACAACATACAATCAACGAAACGTAAGTGATTTGGAACGAGTGCGGGTCGCCGGCCCGTCCCGGACGGTCGGCGGCCCACTTGTAGAATGGGGACGCGATGGAACACGAGGAATGACAGGGGGTAAATCCCCTGCTGCGATTGGAAGTCCACCGACGTCTCGTGTCCCTGACGAATCAGTCTTGGTCGTGTTCCGCGAATGCGCCTGCAGCGGGGTCGGAAGGGTTGCAGGGCTCGAAGGTCCCGCAGCCCTGGCAGGCGCCCTCCGAACAGGCCCACTCCTCCCCCTCGGTGTCACGGCCGACCTGTCTGGAACAGGTACGACAGGCGCTCGAGCAAGATCAGTGGACGCAGGCAGGGGAGAGTCGGCAGCAACAGACCCCGGCTACCATACGCCACGACGCGTTCTACGCCCCCTCTAGACTGTGATAATACCGCCCCAATACCTGTGTCACTCGCGTCCGTATCAAGAATGAAAGGGCGATCAAAATCGGGATAATCCAATGTCGGGGCCGCAGCCAATAGATCACGCAGACTCCGAAAGGCCGCCTCTTCCGGCTCTCCCCAACCAAATTTCCGTCCTTTACCCGTAAGGAAATGCAAGGGCCTCGCAATCGTCGCAAACCCCGGCACAAATCTTCGGTAATACGAAGCAAATCCCAAAAACCGCCGAACATCCCCCACGGAGGCCGGAGTCGGCCAATCCCGGACACACGCCGTCTTTTCCGGGTCCGTGGACACCCCCTCTGCACTCACAATGTGCCCCAAATAACGGACGGACCGTTGCAGTAGGTGGCATTTCTTTGGTTTGAATTTCAAATTGGCAGAGCGCATCCTCGTGAACACTGTCTCCAGCCGCGTTAAATGTTCCTCAAATGTGCGGCTGAACACAATAATATCGTCCAAATATATAAGGCACGTCTCCCACTGCAACCCCGTCAAAACGAGCTCCATCAATCTTTGAAATGTAGCAGGGGCCGCATTCAATCCCATCGGGAGGCAGTTGAATTGAAATAACCCTTGCGGCGTACGGAATGCGGTTTTCTCCCGTGAGGACTCGTCAAGGGGAAGCTGCCAAAATCCCGAAGAGAGGTCCAGTGTGGAAAAGAACTTAGCCCCCGACAATGCGTCAAGGGAGTCGTCCATACGCGGCAGGGGATACGCATCTGCCACCGATATCTTATTCAATTTTCGGAAATCAACACAAAATCGCAAGTTGCCATCCTTTTTCTTAACCAAGACCACAGGAGCGCCCCATGGGCTGTTAGATGGCGATATAATGTCCGCAGCCAACATGTCTTCCACCGCCCCCCGAACGTGTTCTCGCTCCGCTGGACTCATCCGATGCGAATTTAATCGAATAGGGGCAGCGTCGCCCGTCTCAATGTGATGGGAAAGCAACGATGTGCGTCCCAAATCCAAATCATCGGAGCTGAACACATCCGAATACGTCAGCAACAATTTACGCAGCGCATCACGTTGCCCCACGGACAGGGAAGAATTTTCGTCACATAAGGTAGCGATCCAACGATTATCCGAACCCCTTGGCTCGGAAACACCAGCGACCACTCCTCGGCGATGCGGACAATCGCGCGTCGCAAACGCCGTAGTGGCATGTGCCACAACCGTACCGGCCGGAACACGGATGTTTTCCACCCCCGCATTAAGCACCTGTAAAAACGGTAATTGATCCGGCCGGACGATGGTCTGTGCCCCAACTAACGCCAACCCTGTTGTTATCGTGGCGGATGGCGACAACAAGACCCCTACTGCTCCTAGCCGATTGGGCAGGGGCTTCCGATACCGCAAGGGTATAAGCATCTGTGAACCAGGTGAGATGTCCACAGATGCGACGGACAGCGCCTGCACCTGTACGGCCGAAGCAGGTCGCCCCCAGGGCGACGGCAGAAACGAGATTCGACGGCCCCCCGGCAATTCAATACAATTTTCATTGATTTTAATCAAAATGGGCATCTTAGCCAAAAAATCCGTGCCTAGTAAGCAAGGAACCGCCAAAGATCTCGATATTAACACAACGCCCGAAGCCGACACATCCCCAATAGATATCTTAGCATCCACCTGGCCCACGATACCCATACTACCCCCGTTCGCAGCGACGCACGACCCATAAACCGGACGCACAGCCCCCGGCGGAATGCCCAACAGATGGAAAATGACATCCGATATAATAGTCGCAGACGCTCCCGAGTCGACCAAAATGCGCACGTCCACACCTTGTATAGACCCCGGTACAGTGGACGAACCCGTAGCGGCCGCGACAACTCTCCGTGCCAATTTGCGCCACTGCGTAACTGAACGACAAGGCCCCGTTGATGGCCTTTCTTTAACAACAACAATAGGATCGCGCAACACAGGTGGTGGGTGAGGTGTAAAGCCTTGCCGGGTGTCTGGTGCGTGCCGACATGCCTGTTTCGGAGGTTCCTTGGTCGGCTTGTCCGGTGTTGTGGCCTCCTGCTGCGGCGGACCCGGGAAGCGGGCCCAGCAATCCCTGGCGTAATGGCCCCTACGGCCGCAGCGGAAGCAATCGGCATCGTTGCGCCGAAGCGCAGGTCTTGCATCCCGACGGCCCCGTTCCGATGGCGTAGCGCGCGGCCCCGGCCTTCCGCGTCCCGACCATGGAGAGGAGGCGGCCGTCAGCTCCCGAGGACCCCGCTCATCCGGCACATAGATCGCCTTTGTGGGGTCCCACCCCATCGCACCTCCTTCCTTGACGAGCCCACCCGTCCATGCCGCCACTTGCTTCCAGCGACGGAGATTAAACTGCGCATCCAGACACTTTGCTGCCGCCCTGGACGTGAGCTTCTCATGCCCACACACAGGCATGGGGATCCCCAGATCCCGAGACAGCTCCAGCATTTTTCCCAATATGAGAGGCTCGAGCAGATCCTGTTGCGTCTCAGGATATGCTGCCATGGCCAGCTCCAACACCGCACCCCTGAACGCCACGGGCGATTCTTCGGGTGCTCGTTGTCGTTGAGCGAATCGCCGATGCGCGTCGTCAGGTGGCTCATAGGCGTCGGCCATTTCCTCAAAAACTCCACATAAAGTCTTCTTCTTATCGGCCGTTATGGAACGGAAAAAGCGAACAGATTCGTCGTCCAGTAGAGTCGGCAACACTTCCAAAGCCTCCGCATCGGTCCATCTTGCTGAACGAACCGCCGCCAAAAATCGGCAGGCGAAAGCGCTCCAATCGCCCCCGATAGAGAATTCCTTAACTGTAGTAAGGTGGCGACTCCGACTCCTCTTTACGCCGTCTTCCAATGATGGTTGTTCTGGAGGCAAATTCAAAATGGCGTCGGCCCGCGGCGTGGCCAAGATGGCGGTTTGGCGCCGCGGAGCGCGCAAGATGGCGTCTTCTTGCCGCGTGGCTAATGGCGGCGGCAGGGCAGGCAACGTGGCGGCCCGTGGAGCACCTTCTCCTTCCGCCGTCGTCCTTGGCGTAACGAGGTGACATAGATGCGCCAGGACGTCCCTGAGTGTCTCCAGTTGTTCTGCCACCTGTTGCCATCTTTGATCAGCGTCCGATGTTGTTGACGGACCCGCCATCGCGCCGACATCTTCCACGCCCGTCCCCGTGCTCGCCTCAGCAGGGCTCTCCTCCACCACCCCAGCAGAATCCGTGGTCGGAGGGAATTCGTCGTCGTCGGACAAAGAAGCCGATGCTGGCGCCGGAGGAATTTTCTTCCTTACTTGCTTAGACATGCCGTTTCACTTCTGACACCAGTGTAATAAAGGATTCGACCACGATCTCTGGCTCAGTGTCCTTTATTTGGTCCGTACTGTATTACCCACACGGCTGTCTCCTCTCTGCTTAGTCCCCACCGTGCTGGCTCCGATGTCTCTCTCTTCTCCACCAGCAGCCCCTCTGTTGGCCTCTGTCGCTCCTGTAGCCCCCACAGCAGCTCCGCTGCTGTTACTCACTCTCAGCCCCCTTGGCTGTAATCGCTGCTGCTCTTCTCGCTCTTGCTTACTCCGCAGCTCTGACAGCCTCGTGCTGTCTCGCCTCCTCGTCGCTCCTGCGACTCTTGGCAGCCACACCGCTGCCTCTCACACACAGCCTTACTGCCTATTTCTATCTGCAGCTTTACACCTCCCAGTAGCTCCCTACTGTTCCCGGGGTTGGCTCCCGCTCCGACGGTGCCCCCTCGGCTCGTACGCCCGCGTGGCCCCACACCTTTCCATTCACACCCCGACTGACTTCTCTTTCCGGTTTACCCGCTTAAGGACCCCAACCTTTCACCCACGTCACCTGGCTCCGCCTCCTCGTGACGTCACATCCGGAAGGTCGCTTTCGCCCGCATTACACATTTATAAAGGGTGGTTCGCATATAGGGTCGCGTAAAGTCAGGACGCATAGGAACTCTATGCATCTCTATTAATTCCATGAGTCTCTATGGATCTATATTCATCTCTAAGAGTCTCTATGTATCTCTATGAGTGGTTATGTATCTCTATGAGTGTTCATGTATATCTATGGATCTGAATGTATCTCTATTTATCTATATGAGTCTCTGAGTATCTCTATGGGTCTCTGAGTATTTATATCAGTCTCTCTATGGGTATCTGTGTATATCTGTGTATCTGTATGGGTCTATGTGTATCTCTATGCGTATTTGTGTATCTTAATGAGTCCCTGTGTATCTTTGTGTATCTATATGGATCTCTGTGTATCTCTGTGTCTCTATGGGTCTCTGAGTATCTCTATGTAACTCTAAGGGTATCTGTTTATCTATATGGGTCTCTGAGTATATATATATGGGCCTCTGTGTATCTCTATGTGTTTCTGTATATCTCTGTGTATATATGTATCCCTGTGTATGTCTATGGCTATCTATGCATCTCTGTCTATCTCTATGGGTATCTGTGTATCTACGTGCATTTTAACGGGTCTCTGAGTATCTCTATGGGTCTTTTGGTATGTCTGTGTATCTTATTGGGTATCTGTGTGTCTCTATGGGTATATGAGTATCCCTGAGGTTATCTGTGTATCTGCGTATCTTTTTTGTTCTCTGTGTATCTATATTTATCTCTGAGTAACTATATGGGTATCTGTGTTTCTCTGTGTATCTCTATGGATATCTTTGTATCACCATGGGTATCTGTGTATCTCTATGGGTCTCTGTGCTTCTCTGTGGATCTCTGTGTATCACCATGGGTATCTGTATCTCTATTGGTTCTCTATGTATCTCTATTAATCTCTAAGAGTATATGTCTACTTTTATGTGTCTACTAGTGGTGAATACCCGGCGTTGCCCAGGCGAAAAAGGCAGACACACATGTAGTTACACACACAAATCGACTGACACACACACGTAGAGTTACACACACATATCGACTCACACATACATACATAGACTGAACAACAACAACAACCGCCATTCGCCAGTAAGTGGCGGTGACATCACCACAACGCTTGTACCAGGCTATGTGCACCTGAGGCCACGTAAAGTGTCGAACGCCCGCTGGCAGGAAGTCACGGGGCAGACCCAGATGGCACAGGTCGACTGAATGAGACGACTGGCTGATGCACCATCTGTGCCCCCTACTGTGGCAACTTGCTGTGCTTTAGGCACCCGGCGCTCTGCTCGTTGTTGTGAGCGACGCTCCTCCACCCTCCGTTGTTGTTGGAGGGCGAATGCCTCCAACTGCAGCAGTAACGTCCTTCAGGAGGCTCCTCCACAGAGGCCGATCTTGACACGGTTGGTTCCAGTCATCGGCAAGTCGACTCAGCTCCATGTCCTCCTGTACCACATCACTCCATGTGTTGTCTAGCCCGTGCCGGGCCGTTTAGCCCCCTCGATTCAGCCGAACAAAAGATGTTTTGGCATGCGGTGTCTGGCCATGCAGGCTACATGGTTCTGGCAATGCAGACTTACCTGGCGGAGGAGCTCACCGATGGGACTTTGTCCACATCTTTCAAGGATTTGTGAGCTCCTCACCACACAATGCAGCCTGGTAAAAGCCAGGATGGATCGGAAACAGGCCATCCTAAATGTTTCTAACCGGCGAAGATGTTCTATTAGGGGGGCTCAAGCGTAGAGAAGGGAGGGAATGACCATGGCCGAGAAGACGTGAAGCTTCATGCGGAGTGATAGATCAGGTAGCTTCCACACAGTGTTACGCAACCGATGAAAAGATAATGTGGCTCGACTGTTTCGGAGTGAGACCTCTGCTGCTAAACCGGAGCCGGTCATTAGCACACTGGCAAGGTATGGGAAACTCTCCACTGTCTCCACAACTGCCCCATCACCAATTGGAAGTTGTGGGGGTGGAGTGTCCGATGGTAGAAAATATCCAGGCAGGTGCTTAGTTTTGGTGGGGCTGATGGTAAGGCGCCACCTCTTGGTGGCAAGCTCCAGGTTCAGCAACGGCACCTCGAACTCCTCCTCCGAGTGAGCAGCAATTAGCATATCATCGGCATACGTAACGTGGTTGAACAATAGGGAGCCATCCCTTGACCGCACCTGGGCATCGATCAGCCTCTCATTGTATCTGTACCAGATGGAAATTCTAGCGGTACAGCCATTGATGTCTTCACGAACTACGTGGTCCAAATATATGTAAAATAATGTGGGAGCCAGAGGACATCCCTGTTGCACCCCAAGGTGTATAGGGAATGGCTCTGACTCACGGCCACGTAGTTTGATGCGGGGCCGCTCACCATCATGAAGGTCCTTAAAGATGGTGAGCAGTGGGTGAGGGACTCGGAAAGCACGAAGAACAACCCAGAGGCCAGGCCTACTGATGGTATCATAGGCCTTGAGCAGGTCAATAAAGCACACACATGGACTGAGACGCACACATGGGCCTACAGACACGCAAAGAAATGGACTTACACTGACTAACATGGAAGCATGCACACACAGCAATTAACACACACGCACATGGACTCAGACACACACACACATATGGAATCAGATACACAAACACATCGACTTACACACACACACACATATGGACTGACACACACACTTGAGATACACACACATAGAGTTACACACACATATGGACGTACACACATACAGCGACTCACACACATATATACATCGAGTGACACACACATTGCCGTACACACACATACAAACTGTCACACATAGACATCTACTTGAGATATACACACATGGAGTTACACACACATATATCGACGTACACACATACAGCGACTCACACACAGACATACGTGGACTCACACACACATTGACGTAAACACACATATGTACTTACACACATATGGACTAAGACACACACACATGGACTTAGACACACATAGATAGACTGACACACAGCCCTACACACATACACATGTGACACACAGACATCTACTTGAGATACACAGACATGGATGAACACACACATATGGACTCACACAAACGCATTGACTTACACACACACATCGAGTGACACACACATGTATAGACTTACATACACATGTGGACTAACACACACACATATGGACTGACACACACATACACATGGACGTACATGGCCACATCACAGACTGGCAGACCGTCGCAGCATCATAAAAGTGCAGCAACAAAAGGGAAAATTTAGCAAGCTAAAAAGAAAGAGTTTTGTGCACACAAACATTATTATAGTAATGTTTGTCAACTAATGTGTTTAATAATAGAAAACATTGGACTTGATTTGTTAGTGTAAGAAGCTTGGAAATTTGTACTTACCAAAGGCGTGTTGAGGCTTTGTGCCATGCGTAGCCCCCCTCCTGGCATATGTAGTGGCGGTGCGCGCTGACAAGGTGGGGGCGTGTGTGTGCACGCGCCGGGCGTGGCTACATCGAGTGTGGGTGTGTTGACGCACGCCGACAGTGATGGATCACGGGGCGGCGATGGGTGCATGGTTGTGCGCGCAGACACGATATGGGAAACAGGATCGTGGGCAGCGCGCTGAGTGATTGGTCAACTGGGGTGGGTGCTCTCAGCGACGTCCGCATGGAGGACTATAAAGGGGGACGCGCGGGAGCACTCGGGGAGTTATTACCAGCTGAAGATCGAAGACGGAGTTGAAGAGATAGGGCCCTGAGACCCCTAGCCCCGCTGTCCTTGTAAGGACCGGGACCCTGTGCGGCTCAGAGGCGAGGCTGTGGGACCCGTGACCTGGCGTCCATGTGGGACCAGGCTGTGGGACCCAGGGTCGAGATTAATAACCCAGCCGGGTGGGTTCCGAGAAGCTACGGGGCGTAAGAGCCCGTGTGGGTGTAGCCAGGGGAACCTCGTGTTTTATGTGGCAGTTAGCCACCCGTGTAATATAAGTTGGTGTTAATAAAAGGTGTGCTACCCGTCAGAGTCGTCTCCCGCCAAGTTACTACTTTACACATATGAAGTATGGGAAATGACGGCAGGAAACTTCTTGACGGGTAACACACTTTTTATTAAATCTTAACTTGTCACGATACAACGTGTGGTCTCTCTTCTTCCGACTATGGTCTCGACACAACGTGTGGTCTCTCTTCTTCTGACTACGGTCTCGACACAACGTGTGGTCTCTCTTCTTCTGACTACGGTCTCGACACAACGTGTGGTCTCTCTTCTTCTGACTACGGTCTCAACACAACGTGTGGTCTCTCTTCTTCTGACTACACACTTCCCTTAACTCGTGTAGACGCTATGCCTCTGGCTACACACACACTTCGCTTAGCTCGTGTAGACACTATGCCTCTGGCTACACACACTTCACTTAGCTCGTGTAGACCCTATGCCTCTGGCTACACACTCTTCACTTAGCTCGTGTAGACCCTATGTCCCTGGCTACACACTCTTCACTTAGCTCGTGTAGACCCTATGTCCTTGGCTACACACTCGGCATGCTCACACTGCCTGCTCACACTGCACTACGCCTCGGGCTACACAGAGTCCCGGTCCCTATAGGACAGCGGGACTAGGTACCGCAGGCCCTATCTCTTCCTCTCCGTCTTCAGTCTTCGCTGGTTACATCTCTCCCTGTCTTCCTGTGTGCATCCCCTTATATAGTCCCGGCTCCCCGGGAGACGGAGTGGATGCGGACTTCGACGTGAGCATCGCTCCTTAGCTAACCAATCACGACGCGCTGTGTCCTACGATCCCTTTCCCCCCAGCGCGTGTTTCCACCCCACAACCAATCACGCCGCGCTGCCACACGATCACTCCCTCTCCAGCGCGTCACCCGCACACAGCCAATCACCACGCGCTGGCACACGATCCCTATCCCAGCGCGTATCGCCACTACATCACCCCCTCCCACATAGCTCGCAGCCGGCCCGGCTGCTAAACAACAACACAACGTTAACACAGCAAACCCCCCCCCCCCCCCCCCCCCAGTGTGCCCCGTAACGCAACAATAACACAACAACAACAACCTATGTACAATCGACAACCAACACAATAAAAATCAACAACAACACACACCACCTAGATAAGAAGCTATGTACAGCCCGACGAACAACACAATACAAGCGAATTCCAGAAAACGAACGCGCCAAGTGTCTCTGACTAAACGCAGTGACGAGGCGCTCCGGCTGCCTCGACTCCTCACGTGGTAGGTCATAAAAAGTAGCGCGGCCTAGCGCGAGTCCGTCTGGCCGGTCCGTCGTATGGGACGGGACGCTGACGACCGTCCGGTGGCTCCGACTGCTCTAGACGGCGCGGATCGGGCCTGGAAGGACCGGCCCCGCCGTGAAGATCCGGCCGCCGGTGGTCGGCAGCTGTCAGTTCCGTGACACCTGGGAGCGGATCAGGCGGAGATATGTGAGGATCAGGCAGAGACATTTCCCCCTCCGGGTCGTCGGACACGTCACATGCTCGGCCCTCATAACACAAGGAGAGGCCATATGGAGGCGAGAACGGTTTCAGTCGGGAGGGGTGGACGTACCAACGGCGCTTTCCCCACTTTATATGAACGCACTGGGGGCGTGCAACCCGCACGACCTCCACGGGTCCCCGCCACGGCTTCAACAATTTAGGCGACGTAGCCAAAGGTGCCTGAGGGCAATGCAGCCAGGCCCTGTCACCTGGTTTCCAGTTGTACATGGACACCTTCCGTGCACGCAACCGCTCGTTTGCAATTTGGCGAGCCCGTGAATTAAGACGTGCGGCTTCCCTTGCCTCCGTCAGCTTACAAATATTAAATTTAATATGCTCTGCCAATTTCGAATTAGTTCGTGGTGCGGACAGGCCCAGCTGCGTTTCCATGGGCGGGTCAGCTTCCCGACCGTACATCAGATAGAATGGGGCAAACCCCGTTGCTGCATGGGGAGCCATCCTATACGCGGCGAGGACTCCCGGGACCTGCAGGTCCCAATCAACATGTGCCTCACACACCTGCTGGCACAGCATAGAAGTCAAAGTTCTTTGGAGTCTCTCCACCATCCCGTCCGTCTGCGGGTGGTACGGGGAAGTACGCACCTTCTTAGTGCCCAACAGGGCGCATACCTCTTGCAGCAACTTACTAGAAAATTTTTTCCCTGGTCGGTCAGCAGGCGTTCGGGAGCCCCCTTGTCCAGGACGTAGCCCTGGACAAAGGCGTCCGTCACAGCCGCCGCCGACTGGTTGGCGAGTGGCCACGCCATAGGCCACCGGGTAAAATATTCGACCCCCACCAACAGGTACTTGTTACCCCTAGGCGTGACTGGAAAAGGCCCCAGAATATCGAGCGCAACGAGCTCGTTAGTGCGCGAGACTTGAATAGATTGCAGCGGTGGATTAGCTGCCAAGGCCGGTGGTTTTCGTCTGGCGCACTCAACACATCCCTTAAGAATATTCACCACGTCACTCCCCATCCCCGGCCAATAATAGTCACGCTGAAGCAGGGCAAGCGTTTTGTTAACTCCCAAATGCAAGAGGCGTTCGTGTGCGGCCAAGACAACTTTCCCCCTCACAGCGGAGGGCACCACAAGTGCGTGCCGCCGGGAAAAACTGTCCCATCGCATCAACAGGCCTTGCTTAAGTACATAGGATCCAGTCCGCTCCTGGGCCTCTTCGGAACCCCCCACCCTGTGACACAATGCTAGCAGGGAACTGTCCGCCATTTGGAGGCGGCCCCACTCAATCAGCGACAGCGAGAGCAGCGCGTCCTCAACCCCCTGGGGTAGCGGGAACATCCCCAATCGGCGCCCCCGCGGTCGCGACCAATGCCCCCATACCTTCCGCACCCGGCGGTTTACAGCGAGCCGCTCCCGACAAGCACGCACATTTGTGACAAGGCAACAATCGCGACAGTGCATCGGCATTAGTGTGTCGCAACCCTTTACGGTATGTAGTCGTGAACTGATAGTCCTGAAGGACTTCCAACCACCGTGACAATTGACCCGAGGGTTGGGCGACCCTCAATGAATACTGGAGCGCCGCGTGATCCGTCCGGACCGTAAAGTGACGACCATAGAGATAGGGTCTGAATTGTTGTACAAAAAAAACAATGGCAAGCAGCTCCCGACGGGTGACGCAGTAGCGCTGCTCTGCCGGCGACAACACCCTGCTACCGTAGGCGACCACCCTTTCGACTCCCCCAACAACCTGGGATAGCACCCCCCCAATGCCCGTGTTGCTAGCATCCGTGTCCAGCAAAAAGGGACTCGCAAAATCAGGATAGCGCAAGGGTGGAGCACCCACCAAGGCATCCCGGAGGGAGTAGAACGCGGCCTCCTCCTCCGGTCCCCATCGGAACTTCACTCCTTTTGCCGTTAGAGCGTGCAAGGGTTTTGCAATGGTGGCAAAATGCTCAACGAATCGGCGATAATACGAAGCAAACCCGATGAAACTGCGCACGTCCGAAACTGACGTGGGCGTCGGCCATGAACTGACACAGTCCGTTTTTGCGGGATCGGTAGAAATTCCCGAAGAGTCGACAATGTGGCCCAAGTATCTAACGGACTTACGAAGAAGGTGGCATTTGGCCGGTTTAAACTTCAATTTAGCCGATCGCATGCGCAAGAACACCCCTCTCAATCGCTGGAGGTGTTCCTCAAACGTTCTACTGAACACAATGACATCGTCCAGGTAAATTAAGCACGTATCCCATTGCAAGCCCGATAAAACTAACTCCATAAGGCGCTGAAACGTCGTGGGAGAGGAGTGAAGTCCCATGGATAACTGGTTAAACTGAAACAGGCCGCCTGGAGTCCGAAATGCTGTCTTAGGTTTAGACTCTTCGTCGAGTGGCAACTGCCAGAATCCCGATAATAAATCAAGAGTCGAAAAATATCGCGCCCCCGACAAAGCATCGAGGGACTCGTCCATCCTGGGGAGCGGATACGCGTCAGCCACAGAGATCTTATTCAGGCGACGGAAATCAACGCAAAATCGCAGGGAGCCGTCCTGCTTTTTAACCAGCACAATAGGTGCTCCCCAAGGACTGGAAGAAGGCGAAATAATGTCATCTTCAAGCATATCGTTGACAGCCGACTGAACATGTTCCTTCTCAGCAGGACTCAGTCGGAAGGGGTTTTGCCTGACCGGTGCCGCATCGCCCGTTTCAATGTGGTGGCGCAACAGGTCCGTGCACCCAATGTCATACTTATGTTTACTGAATACATCAGAAAATTCTATCAGCAACTCGCGCAGCGCACCCAACTGCACCCCTGACAACTCGTCCGATTCGGCGCACAGCGACTCGACCCATTCAAGGTCCTCCTTTGGTTTGATGTTCTGCGTGGGGCTCGGATCAACCCGCGCAACCAGCCGCTCTTCCGCAGGGACCCGTGCCGCGTGAGCCAGCACGGTGCCCTGCTGAATGACAGCCGGCCGCGAACCCGCGTTTAAAACCATCACAAACGGATCCTTGTCAGCCCTAACCAAAGTGTGCGCCACCGACAAATCGAGACCCCCAACAGCCCTATTCGAAGGACCCAACAGCATGCCTTGTTCCGAGGTCTCCCCTACCCACGGTTTCCGCAACCGGAGGGGAATTAGCATCTGTGAACCCGGGGGTACGTGCACGGTCTGTGTCGCCAACGCTTGTATGGTAGCGCACGCCGTCCGAATTTCAGTAGGGTTCGTCAAAAATGAAATGCGGCGACCCGATGGTAGTTCAATGCAACGCTGGTCAATGAGAATTTTAATGGGCATTTTTGCCAAAAAATCAGTGCCCAATAGGCAAGGACCCGCCAAAGAGGACGAAACGAAAACGGGTCCCGACAATTTGATGTCTCCAATGCAAATGGACGCCCTAATCTGACCGATAATGCCCAATGATCCCCCATTAGCGGCGTAAAATGGCACATCCACAGGAAGCAGCGGACGACATTGGCCTGGTAGGATGTTGTAAATTAGGTCCGATATAATAGTCGCCGACGCCCCCGTGTCCACTAACACCCTGACCTCGACCCCGTCAATAGATCCCGTAACAACGGATGAACCCGCTGAGGCAGCCACTATTCTGTGCCCCAACTCCGACCATTCAATGTCTCCCCGGTCCCGGCCGAACCCCCCTCGCCGAACTGAATCCCCGAACCCTACTCGGCTCTCCTCCGCCGTAACGCGACGGCCCCTGTGTGTCGAACATGCGAGCCGAGCGTGTGAGGTGCCGCGACTCGCCGGGGTAAATGGGGATGACTTGGGGCCGTGGTCGTCGTCCAGCCGAGGTCCCATGGCGCGTTGACGTGGGGCGCGGCAACCGGACGCCACGTGGCCCCGGAGGCCGCAGTTATAACACGTGATGAGGGTCGTCGGAGATCTCGGTCGCTCCAGCTTGCGGGCCGATCGCAGAGGCGAACGACCCCCCGACCTCCAGTCCCCTGGTCGTCCCGCGGTGAACGCCTCCTCTCGTGGGCTGACGACTTTGGGTTCGGTGACTACCGGGCCCGGAGCTGGGGCCACGGCAGCGTTGCATACGACCCCCTGTTTACGTTGAAGAACCTCGTGCGCTTGTATACTTGTAGCGACCCGCAGGGAAGAAATATCGATCTCGTCGGCCGTGTTGATAGGGACCCCCAGGTCCTGCGCCAACTTGAGCAATTGCTCCAAAACCATCGCATCTTGGCCCTCCTCGTCCATACGAGGGAACGCGGCGTCGGCGAGAGCCAGCAACGCCGTGCGATAGGCGAGCGCGGTCTCCTTGTCCGCCAAGGGAGATCTGTAGACCTTGGCCATGAGACCCAGCGCAGCCTTCAGCGTGGAGCGGTCCGACTTCCGTGCGGACATGAAGGCCGCGAGCGCGTTGTCGTCCAACATGGCAGGCAGTGCCCGCAGCGCTGTAGCGTCGGACCAGGCGGACATCTCCTGATGCGCCAAAAACCTGCGCTGAAATTGGCCCCAATCCCCACCTTCCGCCTTGAAGGTTGACAATGTAGGCAGGCGCTGTTGAAAGATGAAGTCGTCTTCTGCCTCGTGGTTCCTTCCCGCCGCCCCGTCGGTGTGTAAAATGGCGGCCCCAGTGGCGGGTGTGAGATGGCGGTCCGCAGCGCGCGTTGATGACGTAAGCGGCCGCGCTTGGAGAACCGCCGCCACGTGGTGGTCTCCGTTCCCGCCAAAAGTCGTCGCAGATGAAATGGCGGGAACCGCCATGTCATTTTGGCGGGAATCTGCGGGGCGACCCTGTAGAATGTCCGCCGCCGTCCCCGCTCCTCCCGACGAGCTGATTTCCGCCAGGATGGACGCGGCGGCGAGCAGCAGCTCCGCCAGACGGGAGTGTGCCTCACGGAGCACGGCATCGGTCCCCAGTCGCTCGCCCAGCGCCGTCGGCGGATCTTGCAGCGTAGGCAATTCTTCATCCTCACCCCCCGATGCCAGCTGGCCCGAGTCGTCAAGGTTATCCCCGCGGTCAATTCCGTGGGAACGATGAGTCCTCCTTGTATCCATGCTTGGAAGACTGTTTCACTTCTGACGCCAGTTGAAGTATGGGAAATGACGGCAGGAAACTTCTTGACGGGTAACACACTTTTTATTAAATCTTAACTTGTCACGATACAACGTGTGGTTTCTCTTCTTCCGACTACGGTCTCGACACAACGTGTGGTCTCTCTTCTTCTGACTACGGTCTCGACACAACGTGTGGTCTCTCTTCTTCTGACTACGGTCTCGACACAACGTGTGGTCTCTCTTCTTCTGACTACACACTTCCCTTAACTCGTGTAGACGCTATGCCTCTGGCTACACACACACTTCGCTTAGCTCGTGTAGACACTATGCCTCTGGCTACACACACTTCACTTAGCTCGTGTAGACCCTATGCCTCTGTCTACACACTCTTCACTTAGCTCGTGTAGACCCTATGTCCTTGGCTACACACTCGGCATGCTCACACCGCATGCTCACACTGCCTGCTCACACTGCACTACGCCTCGGGCTACACAGAGTCCCGGTCCCTATAGGACAGCGGGACTAGGTACCGCAGGCCCTATCTCTTCCTCTCCGTCTTCAGTCTTCGCTGGTTACATCTCTCCCTGTCTTCTGTGTGCATCCCCTTATATAGTCCCGGCTCCCCGGGAGACGGAGCGGATGCGGACTTCGACGTGAGCATCGCTCCTTAGCTAACCAATCACGACGCGCTGTGTCCTACGATCCCTTTCCCCCCAGCGCGTGTTTCCACCCCACAACCAATCACGCCGCGCTGCCACACGATCACTCCCTCTCCAGCGCGTCACCCGCACACAGCCAATCACCATGCGCTGGCACACGATCCCTATCCCAGCGCGTATCACCACTACACATACATTGGCGAGGCGGCGGAGTTGGCACGTTGCCAGGCTAGGGGCTGGGCCGCTATCCCCACCAGCATCCCCCGCCCGTGCAAGAATGTTATGTAAGCAGTAAAATATTATTATCTAGAGAGTCTGTAGTATAACTGGACACATCGTGTTGGGGGGGAGGGGGGCGAAGAGGACGTGACACTGTGAAGAAATATCTGCTGCGTTATGTGTGTATGTGTTGGCTTTAAACGCGTAAAAGGAATGTCCCCGTGAGATGGAGCCAAGGCGCATCACTTGGCAGGGTCTGCCCACCCCCCCACGCAATTGGCGTCAGTTGTTACGGTCGATGTCGCACAATAAGTAAATAATTTATAATGGAAACGGCACAAATGTGTTAATTAAACTACTTTAAAGTTTAGGGATGGGAAAACGAAATAGCCTATTCCCACCACAGGGCTTAGAGCGTGCCGCCTGGCAAATTCTTTTCTACATATAGCCCACCGTCCGAGAGCCAAATCCCCCGCAAGTGCGAGCGTGCGGAGACTTTTATATATAAGAAAAAAAAAGAAAGATCAGTCCAATTGGAGCCCAGCAAGAACCAGTTCCATCAACAGCTGGAATGTTGCTGGGGCCGAGTGGAGACCCATGGGCAGCAGGTTAAATTAAAAAAGGCCCTGTGGCTTACGGAAAGCGGTCTTAAGTTTTGGTGCCTCGTCGAGGGGAAATTGCCATAAACCGGACAAAAGGTCCAGTGTTGAAAAGTAAGGCATCCAGCGACTCGTTCATATGAGGAAGTGGATATGCGTCAGCCACCAAAATTGTATTGAGCGTACGGAAATCGACACAAAACCTTAAGCTGCCATCATGCTTCTTTACGAGGACAATTGGAGTCCCCCATGGGCTGGTGGATGGGGAAATGATGTCCGCAGCTAACATGTCATTGACGACCAACCTGAAATTTATTTCTCAGCCAGGCTCAAGCAAAACGGGTTCTGCCAGATTGGAGCGGCGTCACCCGTATTGATATGATGGTTCAGCAATTTAGTACACCCAATGTCAAATTTAGTTTTACTAAAAACATCGGAAAATTCCCGTAATAGTGCGCGCAATTTACCTCTCTGGGAATCAGATGGGTTGCCAGCCGCCGAGCAAAGTGAGTCCAACCATCATTCATCGAGGTCAGAGTGCGGTTGCGATTAAGGTACAGCTCCAACGTGGCCTGCAACCGAATCTGCATGGAGTGCCGGTGTCTCATGGGTGAGCATGGTACTTTGCGGAGTGACGGTCGTTTGCAACCTGGCATTCTCAACCTGGATGAAGGGATCCTGGTCCCCAGATACCAGAGTCTGTGCACCGATAAGCTCTAACCCCCGAACTGCAGTGTTTGAAGGACCAAGCAGGACACCCCCCGCCGTTGCCCCTGAATCAAGAGGTTTCCGTAGCTGAAGGGGAACCAGCATCTGCGCACCCGGCGGAATCCGCACTGTTCGGGATGCCAACACCTGGATGGTAGCGCAGGCCGTACGCTACCGAGTCAGGGAATGCAGGAATGCCATACGTCGAGCAGAGGGCAGTTCGATACAGCCCTGGTCGATAAGAATTTTGATAGCCATTTTGCCAAGGAAATCTGTTCCCAGTAAGCACGGAACGGCGAAGGACGAGAAAACTAGAATGGGGCCCGCCAATTACACATAGCCTATACAAATCTGGGCATTAATCTGGCCAATTATGCCCAGCGACCCTCCATTAGCGGCTATACATGGGACATCAATTGGATACAGGGAACGACATTTCTTAGGTAAAATATTATAAATAAGGTCTGAAATTATATTTGCAAAAGCCCCTGTGTCGATCAGCATTCGAAAAGCAACCCCCTCGATGGATCCAATAATGACAGAGGACCCTGTGGACGCGGCAACAACTCTATGGGCCAACTCCGACCACTGAACTGGTCGAAGCGCCCTGTTGGCTTTAGGACATTCCGACCCCTCTACACCCGATGCACTATGAACACGTGACGCGACGTGATGAGGTGTACGGGGTGAAAGCGGGGGCCGAGCGAGTGTGGTGCCGCGACTCACCTGAGGCCGCCGCAGAGCTGAGGGTGATCGAGGAGCTGAAGACAGTGGTCCGGAGATGCGCCGTCGAAGTTCCAACCGCCGGCATGAGTCAACGCAAAGGCTTGGTTGGGTTGAGGCTCCTCTGATGAACTGCAGGAATTGGCCGACACAGTACAGGCCACAAGACCCGTCTCCCATTGGAGGAGCAAGTGTGCCTGCATGCATTTTTCGGTGCATAGGGAGCATAGGTCTTCGTCGTCAATGGCGTGTATAACCACACGCAAGTCCCGTGCCAGCGCCAGCATTTTTTCCAAAACAAGCACATTGATGCCCTCTTAGTCCAGGAAAGATGGCCGTCGCCAGGGCAAGCAACGCCCTGCAGAAGGCGAGGGGAGTTTCCGACTCACCCTTCCTCCGAGCAGCAAATCGGTGTCGCGTGTCCGATGGTGGGCCGTAGATGTCGACCATTTGTTGCAGCGCCTGTTGCAGCGTAGATCGATCCTCCCGTGGAATCGTGATGAGAGCGGCAAGGGCGTCGTCGTCCAGGGCGGCCGGGAGCGCCCGTAGCGCCTTTTCCTCCATCCACCCGCCATCTCGCGATGTGAGAGGAAGCGGCACTGAAAGTTCACCCAGTCGCCGCCCGCCACAGAGAACTCTTTGAGGACGGGCAGGCGTTGGTGGATGGCCGGCACGCGTCCTACGAGCAGATGCTCTTCATCACTTTTGGCGGGAACTGCGCCGCCATCAGTCAACAAGATGGCGGCCTCCTGCGCAGGTCTCGCAGCTGATGGCGCGGCGATCGCTGATTGGCGCGGACCACGACCGGAAGTGACGCATGTCCCATGATGCTCTCGGCTTCTGGCGGAAACTCCCCCAACTTCACAGGGAGATTCAAAATCTTGGGCGGGAATTCCAGAACCGGCGGAGGAAATGGCCGTCGCCTGCAGGCCCGCTCTGCCCTCCACTGTCGGCTCCCCGTGATGAATCTCTTGGAGGCTGGAGGCCGCGGTGTGCAGGAGTTCGGCGAGGCGGGAGTGCTCTCCCCGACGGTGGTGACCCGCCGGGTGGCCGGGCAGACTGCAGCTCGGCCGGAAACGCTTTATCCCCTTCTGCCGGAGTTGCATATACTGTCAGTGCATGTTTTTTGTTTGCATTTTCACCACAAGTATATGCGGATAATGAATACATGATTCCTTGCACAAGGTTTCAGTTTGGTGGTTTAACATCTTCACACCTGTTTTGTTGACAGAAAAAAGGGGAAACCCAATTTTTATTTGTGGAGAATAATATCCATTTTCTATTATTTTGAGGCATAAGCAATTAGGAAATAACACTACCCAGGAACAATTTTTTTTTATTGCACAGTTTTATCTGAACCTGGACCGGGCCTCCCCTAGGTAGACTCAGCCTCAAATGAGTACTCCCCCCCCCCGTCCCCGTGCAATGGTGGTGTAGTAAACATCGCCACTGGGGAGACAAAGGCAGCCGGACGTGCGTGGTGCTGGCCGCCCACCCCCTCTGTGTGTGCCACAGTGCAGGTAACCTTCAGAGGCTACTCGCTAATAGCAATTAACCCTTTAGTCTGTGAAGGCAATACGGGGGATATTTGTCTTTGTTTGTGTACGTACGTGTGTGTGTATAGGTTCAAATGTCTATGTATTCGTGCGCTATTGGACACCGTGGTTCAATTGTTAATATTTACTCAGTATGAATGGAAACAGTTAACATATTTTTCCATGCATTGCAATAATCTATATAAGTCTGGATATTATCTAGCCCTTCTAGAACATCGATGACATTCTCAACCCTCAGCTGTCTAGCCCCTTCTGGAACATCATCTTGAGGTCGTGATGATGGTGGCGATGGTGGTGGTCATGATGATGATGGTGGGATCTCTCTTCAGCTTTACAACAGAGGTTGATGGTGAGTGTGCTGGTGGTGGTAGTGTCGATTATGGTGGTAGTGGCGATGGTGGTGGTAGTGATGGAGGTGAAGGTGCCACCCACTCATCCACTCACCCACCCACCCCATCACCCACCAACCCCATCACCCCCCCACCCCATCACCCCCCCACCCACCCCATCACCCACCCACCCACCCCATCACCCACCCACCCACCCCATCACCCACTCACTCACCCACTCACCCACTTACTCATCCACCCACCCACCCACAGGGTTTGGCTACTTCCCTCCGATATCTGAGGCTAGGCAATCGCCACGCTCACACACATCTCTCTCTTAGCCACTCACTCACCCACCCGCCCACCCATCTTTGTATCCCCACAGCCGCTTTCGTCTGCTCCTCTCCATTCAGCGAAACGTTCAAGGACGTTTCGGCGTCCCCCGGAGGGATCCTCATCGGCGTTGGGAGCAACAGAGACGTCAGCATCTGGTCCAGTTGCTCATGGCGATCGATGGGAGCGATGTTTGATCAGATATCGACCGGTGGCCGAGGTCGGGGTGCCGCAACGTCGAGCGGAGACCTCTACGCGTGGGCGAAAACCGACGACGACAAGTTGTACTACTGTAATAAACGACTGGACCACGATGTCTGGCTCAGTGTCCTTTATTATTCGGTTCGTGCTGTACACCCACACGGCTGTCTTTACTCTGTAGCTTCTCCACGGTGCTGACTCCAATGTCGGCCCGATCCACAACAGCAGCTCCGCTGCTGTTCTCTCACACAGCCCCCCTTGGCTGTACTCTCTGCTGCTCTTCTCCCTCCGCAGCTCTCACAGCTTCTTGCTCTCTCTCTCTCTCTCTCCGCAGCTCCTCCTGGCAGCCACACCGCTGCCTCTAACAAGCAGCCCCCTCTCTCTCTCTCTCCGCAGCTCCTCCTGGCAGCCACACCGCTGCCTCTAACACGCAGCCCTCCTGGCTGTCTCCTCCCCAGCTGCACACCACTCCGCAGCTTCCTCTTATCTTCGGGGTTGGCTCCCGATCGCCGTCGGCGCCCCCCCCTCTCCACACTTGCCCGCGTGGCCTCACTCTTTTCCGCTCACACCCCGACTCCCTTCCCCTTCCGGTTTACCCGCTTAAAGCCCCGAACCTTACCCCCACGTCACATGACTCCACCCCCCGTGACGTCACCTCCGGAAGGTCGCTTACGCCCGCATTACACCACCCTCCCCCGTAGAAAAATCCCAGCCGACCTCGGCTGACCAATAGCAAATCGTAATGCGGCGAACCGAGCTTCCCCCCCTAAAGGACACTAAGCATATAATGTAACAACAAGAACAACAACAACGCAATGAACATCAACGATCGTACAAAAGCATGCAATAAATACAACTGTAAGAAAAAAATAACAAGACAGCAACAATCAACGAAACGTAAGCGATTTGGAACGTGTGCGGGTCGCCGGCCCGTCCCGGACGGTCGGCGGCCCACTCGCAGAACGGGAACGCGATGAAAGTCGAGGAATGACAGGGGGTAATCCCCCTGTCGCAGCTGGAAGTCCACCGACGTCCCGTGTCCCTAAAGAGTTAGTCTTGGGCTTGTCCTGTGACCGTGCCCGCAGCTGGGTCGGAAGGGCTGCAGGGCTCGAAGGTCCCGCAGACCTGGCAGGCGTCCTCCGAGCAGGGCCCCTCGTCCCCCGCAATGTCACGGCCGGCCTGTCTGGAACAGGTACGACAGGCGCTCCAGCGAGATCAATGGACGCAGGCAGGGGAGAGTCAGCAGCAACAGACCCCGGCAAGGCAACATTGGGGGATGACGCATCATGTAAGGGAGCAACATATGGTTTCAAGCGCGACGTATGCACAACCCAGCGACGAGACCCAATCTGGACGCGTGCTGTCTGTGGGTTGGGAACCGCAATGAGGCGTACGGGACCATGCCAGGGTTTGTGCAATTTTGGCGAGGTCCCCGGACGTACCTGTGGACAATGAAGCCAGGCTAGGTCCCCAACCTTCCAAGGGCACTCCCCCTCAGACCGTCGCGCATATCGCTCGTTCCGGGCCTGGGCTTTGGCCGTAGCCACGCGGGCATTCTCCCGCGCCTCCGTGACTCGGCGAACCGTGTCCTGAATGTATTCAGGAAGTGGTTTACGAGGTCCCTTCACCCCAGTTCCCAATTGCACATCCACCGGCGGCACGTTTTCCCGACCATACATAAGGTAAAACGGCGAATATCCTGTAGCCGCATGAGGCGTCATCCTGTACGCCGAAAGCACCCCGGGGATGTGCAGATCCCAATCTGATTGTTGTTCACTCACGGTATGGCAAAGCATGGCAGACAACGTCCTGTTCAGCCGTTCAACCATACCATCCGTCTGCGGATGGTATGGGGATGTCCGTACTTTCTTAGTCCCAAGGCCCGCGCACACTTCCGCCAATAATTTAGAAGAGAAATTCCTGCCCTGGTCCGTGAGGAGTCTCTCAGGCGCCCCCTTATCCATAATATACCCAAACAAAAAGGCGTCGGTAATGGCCGCGGCCGACTGATCGGGCAACGGCCAGGCCATCGGCCAACGGGAGAGGTACTCAACCCCTACCAGCAAATATTTATTACCCCTCGCCGATGGTGGAAAAGGTCCCAATATGTCCAGCGCCACCAATTCATTGACTCGAGACACCTGAATCGACTGGAGAGGCGGCACGTAAGGATGTTTCGGCGGCTTACGTTGTGCACACGCAGGGCACGCGCGCACGTGCCCTACGACATCTGTCGCCATGCCGTGCCAAAAATAATGACGTTGCAACGTCAACAAGGTCTTCTGCACCCCTAAATGTAAGAGAGTGTCACAATGGAGGGTTCTAATCAACTCGAACCGCAAGGACGTTGGTACCACCAGGCGCCAACGTTCCTGGAACCCCTCCCGCCACATAAGCAGACCATCTCGGAGAGCGGTTTGCGGCCCCACAGCCGTACTCGGACTCCCATTGTCCTTAGCAGACCGCTTCCGCAAGGACACCAATGACTCATCCATCATCTGTTCCCGGATCCAGACAGACCGCGGCAGATTCAAAACCCCGTCAGCCGGTCCCGGTTCCATCGGAGTGTCCGACTTCTCGACGGCCAACGTGAGCGGCTGAGGGGGGTTTGGAATCGGCGAACACCTATGCGTCCCCGACTCACATTTACAAGGGGCGCGCCGCGGTAATCTGGAAAGTGCGTCAGCGTTCGCATGGCGCACTCCCTTCCGATGTTGAATTTGGAAGGAAAATTCCTGTAGCGTGTCCAACCAACGTGCCAACTGCTCTCTCTCTCTCTCTCTCCGCAGCTCCTCCTGGCAGCCACACCGCTGCCTCTAACAAGCAGCCCCCTCTCTCTCTCTCTCCGCAGCTCCTCCTGGCAGCCACACCGCTGCCTCTAACACGCAGCCCTCCTGGCTGTCTCCTCCCCAGCTGCACACCACTCCGCAGCTTCCTCTTATCTTCGGGGTTGGCTCCCGATCGCCGTCGGCGCCCCCCCCTCTCCACACTTGCCCGCGTGGCCTCACTCTTTTCCGCTCACACCCCGACTCCCTTCCCCTTCCGGTTTACCCGCTTAAAGCCCCGAACCTTACCCCCACGTCACATGACTCCACCCCCCGTGACGTCACCTCCGGAAGGTCGCTTACGCCCGCATTACACTACTACCACGGATACGCGTGGTACAACGTGATGGGTGAGATGATGATTTCCTTCTGCCGCCAACCACTCACTCACCCCTCACTCACCCACTCACCCTCCCACCCACCCACTCACCCACTCACCCTCCCACCCACCTACTCACCCACCCACCCACTCACCCACCCAGTCAACCACCTTACCCACCCACTCACCCACTCACTCTACCAACCTTCTAACTGCTCACTCACTCACTCACCCACCGACTTACTCACCCACTCACCCACTCACTCACCTACTCGCCCAACCATCCACCCGCTCACTCACTCAACCATCGACCCATTCACCCTCCCACCCACCCACTCACCCATCCACCTACAAAAAAAGACAAAGATCACCCGTATAACCTTAGCAGACTGTAGGGGCAAGTGCTGTTAGCGAGCACCTATGAAGGCCGGAATAGTACATGAGGGGTGGGTGACCAGCACCACGCCCGACCGCCTTTGCATTTCCAGTGGCGATGTTTACACACCGCACCAGGCACTCATTTGAGGATGAGTCGACCTAGGGGAGGCCCAGGACCGGATCAAATAATCGTCACCGGTGATGGCCGTGAGCGGGCATCGAACCCGGGTTGCCAGGTTCATAACGCAGCACGCTAACCGCTACACTAACGCTCCCCACGACCTATTCAACCACTCACTGACCCACTCAATCAACCACATACTCCACCACTCACCCACCCACCCATCCACCCACTCACCCACCCACCCACTCAATCATTGACCAATTCACTCACTCATTTACCACCCACACAAAATCACTCACCTACTCACTCACTAACCCAATCATCCACTTACCCACCCACTCACTCATCCACTCACTCACCCACCCACTCCCCGACTCACTCTCTGTTGAATGTACTCAGCGGTGCCAATGATATTCTACACAGCAACTCCCACACCCACTCAATCACTCCTTCACACATCCATTCACTCACTCACCCACTCACTCACTTAACCACTCACTCAATCACTCACCCACCCACCCAACCATTCATCCATTCACTCACTCACCCACTCAGTCACTCACCTACTCACCCACCTACCCACGCACCCACCCACTCACTCACTCACTCCCACACTCACCCACTCACCCATTAATCCGCCAACTCACTCACCCACTCACCCACTCACTCACTCACTCACCTACTCACCCACCCACTCAAACACTCACCCACTCACTTAACCAGTAATCCATCCATTCATCTACCAATTCACCCATCAACCCACCCACTCACTCATTCACCCACCCACTCACCCATTCATCCACTCACTCACTTACCCACTCACTCACTCACCAACTCACTCTCTCATCCACTAACTCACTCAATCACCCACTCACTCACTCACCCACCCACCCACTCACTCACCCACTCACCCATTCATCCACTCACTCAATCACTCACTCACTCATTCACTCACTCACTCACTCACCTAATCACCCACCCACTCAAACACTCACCCACTCACTTAACCAGTCATCCATCCATTCATCTACCAATTCACCCATTAACCCACCCACTCACTCATTCACCTACCCACTCACCCATTCATCCACTCACTCACTCACCGACTCACTCACTCATCAACTCACTCTCTCATCCACTAACTCACTCAATCACCCACTCACCCACGTACTCACTCACTCACCCACTTACTCATCCACTCACTCATCCGCTCACCCACTCACCCACTCACCTATTCACCCATTCACTCACTCACCCACTCACTCACTCGTCCACTCACCCACACCCATTCACCCACCCACTCACTAACCCACTTGCTCACTCACCCACTTACCAACCCATCCATCCACTCACTCATTCATCCACTCACCCACCGACCCACTCACCCATTCACTCACTCACCCACTCAGTCACTCATCGACTCACCCACCCACCCACTCACTCACTCACCCACCCACCCATCCACCAACTCACTCACCCACTCACTCACTCACTCACTCACCTACTCACCCACTCACTCACCAACTCACTCACTCATCCACTCACCCACACTCTCACTTAACCACTCATCCATCCATTCATCTACCCATTCATCCACCCATTCACCCACCCACTCACGCATTCATCCACCCACTCACTCACTCACTCACTCATCCACTCACCCACCGACCCACTCACCCATTCAACCATTCACTCACTCACCCACTCAGTCACTCACCTACTCACCAACCCACCCACTCACTCACCCACTCACCCATTCATCCACTCACTCACTCACTCACCTAATCATCCACTCAAACACCCACCCACTCACTTAACCACTCATCCATCCATTCATCCACCAATTCACCCATCCACCCACCCACTCACTCATTCATCCACCCACTCACTCACTCACTCATCCACTCACCCCCCGACCCACTCACCCATTCACTCACTCACCCACTCAGTCACTCACCGACTCACCCACCCGCTCACTCACTCACCCACCCACCCATTCACCCATTCATCCACCCACTCACTCACTCACCTACTCACCCACACACTCACCAACTCACTTTCTCACCCACTCAGTCACTCACCTACTCACCCACCCACCCACTCACTCACCCACTCACCCATTCATCCACCCACTCACTCACCCACTCACTCACTCACTCACCTACTCACCCACTCACTCACCAACTCACTCTCTCATCGACTCACTCAATCACCCACCCACTCACCCACCCACCCACTCTTCCACCTACCCACTCACCCATTCACCCACTCAGTCACTCACCTACTCACCCATCCACCTACTCACCCACCCACCCACTCACCTACCCAACCACTCACCCAACCACTCACTCACTCACTTATCCACTTACTCACTCACCCACTTACTCATCCACTCACTCACTCATCTGCTCACCCACCCACCCACCCACTCACCTATTCACACATTCACTCCTCACCCACTCACTCGTCCACTCACCCAATAACTCATCAACTTACCTACCCACCCACACACCCATTCATCTACCCATTCACTCACCCACTCGTTCACTCACTCACCCACTTACCCAACCATTCACCCAATCACCCTTTCATCCACCCACTCACTCACTAACTCAATCACTCACCTACCTACCCACTCACCCACTCACTCACTCACTCACTCAACCACTCACCCACCCAATCACCCACTCACCAATTCACCCACCCACTCTCTCACCCACTCACTCACTCTCCTACTCACCCCCCACTCATTCACTCATCCACTCACTCATCCACTCACCCACCCACCCACTCACCCACTCACCCACCCACCCACTCACCCACTCACCCATTCACCAATTCACTCACTCACCCACCCACTCACTCCTTCATCCACTCACTCATCCACTCACCCACCCACCCACTCACCCACTCACACATTCACCTATTCATTCACTCAACCACTCACTCACTCACCCACCCACTCACCCACTCACCCATTCCCCCATTCACTCACTCAACCATTTATCACTCACTCACCCACCCACTCATCCACTCACCCACCCACTCACCCTCTCACCCATTCCATCACTAACCCACTTATCCACACACTCACCCACTCACCCACTCGCTTACCAACTCACTCACCCATTCACCCACCCACTCACTAACCGGCCTGCTCACACTTAATTGAATTAACACAGCTGGACCAATTAAATTTTATCTGCGCCTTAACATCCCACTGCTATTGTTAGTGTGGGAGTCAAATTCCGTGTTTATTTGGTTAGCCTGGCTGTATCATCATACTCATTGACACATTGAGACCCATAGATCTACATAGAGACCCATAACGACTGATAGAGATACATGCACGTCGATATATATACATACAGGCACGTAAATGTACATAGATACTCTTGGAGATTAATAGAGATACGTAGAGACCCATAGAGATACACAGAGATACATAGAGAAACACAGAGACCCATAGAGATACACAGAGACACACAGATAACCTTAGGGATCCTTATATACCCATAGAGACACACAGATAGCCACAAAGATACACAGACATACACAAATACCCTTATAGATACTCAGAGATCCATTAAAATGCACATATATATATGCAGATACCCGTAGAGATAGACAGAGATGCATAGATACCCATAGACATACACAGGTATACATATACACATAGATATACAGAAACCCATTAAGATACACAGAGGCCTATATAGATGTAATGGGTTCTGGAGACACTTGTAGAGGTAACTTATTTATTACGATACACCACTCCAACAATATTGTGTTACAGCCTAGGGACACAGCCTATGGACACAGCCTAGAGCAGGGGTCGGCAACCTACGGCTCCAGAGCCGCATGCGGCTCTTTACGGGCTGCTTCTTGACGATATGTACGTATGTACAGTATGTACTCAGATGCATTGCGGCTCTTGAAATACTGAATTTTGTACCGAATTGGAAAGAAATGGCTCTTCTTGTTATTTTGGTTGCCGACCCCTGGCCTAGAGACACAGCCTACTCCTAGCGTGCCTGACTCTGGCTACGCTCTCGGCTCCTCCGTCTACAATTACCCTAGGGGAGGCTACCTGACCCGACCCAGCCAAGGTGCGGGTCTAGACTCTGGCTTCCTCAGAACTCGCCCTTACAAGGACGTCGAGCCGGGAGTCCCAGAGTCCCACCACTGGCCCGAACAGCGTCCCTGCCCTTACAAGTGTAATAAATGGACTCGACCACGATATCTGGCTTGGTGTCCTTTATTCGGTTCGGTTTCTGTTTCCCACACGGCTGTCCTTTATTTGGTTCCGTCCACACGGTGCCGACTCCGCTGTCGCTCCCGTCACCGCCAACAGCCCCGCTGTTGGTCTCCGTCGCTCCCGTAGCTCCTTAGCAGCCTCGCTGCTGTTACCCTCACGCAGCCCCTCCGGCTGTACTCGCTGCAGCCTCCTCTCTGGGTCACTCCCGTAGACTCCTGGCAGCCTCACCGCTGCCTCCCTTACACAGCCTCCCTGGCTGTACTCGCTGCAGCTTCACTCCCTCCAGTAGCCCACTACCGTCTCCGGGGTTGGCCACCGCTGGCCGACGGTGCCACCCCTCCTTGGTTCGCCCTGCGTGGCCTCACCCTTTTCCAGTCTCCCACCAACTCCCTTCTCCTTCCGGTTTCACAGCTTAAGGACCCGAACCTTCCTCCCACGTCACATGACTCCACCTCCCCGTGACGTCACATCCGGAAGGTCGCTTACGCCCGCATTACACCACCTTCCCCCGTAGAGAAAAACCCAGCCGACCTCGGCTGAACAATACCAAACCGTAATGCGGCGAACCGACCTTCCACACCAAAGGACACAAAGCATGCAATATAACAGTAAGAACAACAACACAAAGTAACATCAACGAACGTACGAGAAGCATGCAATAAATACAACAGTAAGAACAAGAACAACAACACAACATAACAATCAACGAAACGTAAGAGATTTAGAACGTGTGCGGGTCGCCGGCCCGTCCCGGACGGTCGGCGGCCCACCCGCAGAACGGGAACGTGATGGAGTTTGAGGAGTGACAGGGCGTAATCCTCCTGTCACTGTTGGAAGTCCACCAACGTCCCGTGTCCCTGAAGGATTAGTCTCGGGCGTGTCCCGCGAATGTGCTTGCAGCGGGGTCGGAAGGGCTGCAGGGCTCGAAGTTCCCGCAGACCTGGCAGGCGCCCTCCGAGCAGGGCCCCTCGTCACCCGCGGTGTCACGGCCGGTCTGCCTGGAACAGGTACGACAGGCGCTCTAGCAAGATCAATGGACGCAGGCAGGGGAGAGTCGGCAGCAACAGACCCCGGCAAGGCAACATTGGGAGATGACGCATCATGTAGGGGAGCAACATATGGTTTCAAGCGCGACGTATGAACAAACCAGCGGCGAGATCCAATCTGAACGCGCGCTGACTGTGGGTTGGGAACCTCGATGAGGCGGACGGGCCCTCGCCAAGGTTTGTGCAATTTAGGAGAGGTTCCCGGCCGTACCTGCGGACAATGGAGCCAGGCCAGGTCCCCAACCTTCCAGGGGCACTCCCCCTTGGAACGTCGAGCATTCCGCTCGTTCCGGGCCTGGGCTTTGGCCGTAGCCACGCGGGCATTCTCCCGCGCCTCCGTGACCCGGCGAACCGTGTCATGAATGTACTCAGGGAGTGGTTTACGAGGTCCTCTCACCCCGGTTCCCAATTGCACATCCATCGGCGGCACGTTTTCCCGACCATACATAAGGTAAAACGGCGAATAACCTGTAGCCGCATGAGGCGTCATCCGGTACGCCGAAAGCACCCCAGGGATGTGCAGATCCCAATCTGATTGTTGTTCACGCACAGTATGGCAAAGCATGGCAGACAATGTCCTGTTTAGCCGCTCAACCATACCATCCGTCTGCGGATGGTATGGGGATGTCCGTACTTTCTTAGTCCCAAGGCCCGCGCACACTTCCGCCAATAATTTAGAAGAGAAATTTCGGCCCTGGTCCGTGAGGAGTCTCTCAGGCGCCCCCTTGTCCATAATGTACCCAAACAAAAAGGCGTCGGTAATGGCCGCGGCCGACTGGTCGGGCAACAGCCAGGCCATCGGCCAACGGGAGAGGTACTCAACCCCAACCAGCAAATATTTATTACCCCTCGCCGATGGTGGGAAAGGTCCCAATATGTCCAGTGCCACCAATTCATTAACCCGAGACACCTGAATTGACTGGATAGGCGGCATGTAAGGATGTTTAGGCGGCTTACGTCGGGCGCAATCAGGGCACGCGCGCACGTGCCCTACGACATCTGTCGCCATGCCGTGCCAAAAATAATGACGTTGCAACGTCAACAAGGTCTTCTGCACACCTAGATGTAAGAGCGTGTCACAATGGAGAGTTCTAATCAACTCGTATCGCAGGGACGTTGGTACCACCAGACGCCAGCGTTCCTGGAACCCTTCCCTCCACATAAGCAGACCATCTCGGAGAGCGGTTTCCGGCCCCACAGCCGTACTCGGACTCCCATTATCCCCCGCAGACCGCTTCCGCAAGGACAACAACGACTCATCTATCATCTGTTCCCGAATCCACACAGACCGCGGCAGATTCAAAACCCCGTCAGTCGGTCCCAGTTCTATCGGAGCATCCGACTTCTCGACGGCCAACGCAAACGGCTGAGAGGGGGGGTAGAATCGGCGAACACCTATGCATCCCCGACGCACATTTGCAAGGGGCGCGCCGCGGCAATCTGGAAAGTGCGTCTGCGTTCGCATGGCGCACCCCCTTCCGATGGTGAATTTGGAAGGAAAATTCCTGCAGCGTGTCCAACCAACGCGCCAACTGGCCGGATGGCTGGTCCATTTTAAGTGCATATTGCAAGGCCGCATGATCCGTACGCACAATAAAGGAACGACCGTAAAGGTACGGTCGAAATTGCCGTAGGAAAAAAACAACAGCCAGAAGTTCTCTGCGAGTGACACAGTAGCGGGTTTCCGCGGGAGACAAGACTCGGCTACCATACGCCACGACGCGCTCTACACCCCCTTTAGACTGAGATAATACCGCACCAATACCTGTGTCACTCGCGTCCGTATCAAGAATGAATGGGTGATCGAAATCGGGATAATCCAATGTTGGGGCTGTAGCCAATAGATCGCGCAGACTCCGAAAGGCCGCCTCTTCCGGCTGTCCCCAAGCAAACTTTCGTCCTTTACCCGTAAGGAGATGCAAGGGCCTCGCGATTGTCGCAAAATTCGGCACAAATCTTCGATAATACGAGGAAAATCCCAAAAACCGACGAACATCCCCCACGGTGGCCGGAGCCGGCCAATCCCGGACGCACGCCGTCTTTTCCGGATCCTTGGACACCCCCTCAGCACTCACAATGTGCCCCAAATAACGGACGGACCGTTGCAGTAGGTGGCATTTCTTTGGTTTGAATTTCAAATTCGCAGAGCGCATCCTCGTGAACACTGTCTCCAGCCGCCTTAAATGTTCATCAAATGTGCGGCTGAAGACAATAATATCGTCCAAATATGTAAGACATGTTTCCCACTGCAACCCCGTCAAAACGAGCTCCATCAACCTTTGAAATGTAGCAGGGGCCGCATTCAATCCCATCGGAAGGCAGTTAAATTGAAATAACCCTTGCGGCGTACGGAATGCGGTTTTCTCCCGTGAGGACTCGTCAAGGGGAAGCTGCCAAAATCCCGAAGAGAGGTCCAGTGTAGAAAATAACTTAGCCCCCGACAATGCATCAAGGGAGTCGTCCATACGCGGCAGGGGGTACGCATCTGCCACCGATATCTTATTCAATTTCCGGAAATCAACACAAAATCGCAATTTGCCATCCTTTTTCTTAACCAAAACTACAGGAGCGCCCCATGGGCTGTTAGATGGCGATATAATGTCCGCAGCCAACATCTTCTTAGCCAACATGTCTTCCACTGCCCCCCGAACGTGTTCTCGCTCAGCAGGACTCATCCAATGCGAATTCAATCGAATAGGGGCAGCGTCGCCCGTATCAATATGATGGTAAAGCAACGAGGTGCGCCCCAAATCCAAATCATCGGAGCTGAACACATCCGAATACGTCAATAACAATTTACGAACCGCACCACGTTGATCCATGGACAGGGAAGAATTTCTGTCACATAAGTCAGCAATCCATCGATTATCCGAACCCCTTGGCTCGGAAACACCAGCAACCACTCCCTGGCTATGCAGACAATCCTTAGTCGCAAATGCCGTAGTGGCATGTGCCACAACCGTACCAGCCGGAACACGGACGTTTTCCACACCCGCATTAAGCACCTGTAAAAACGGTAATTGATCCGGCCGGACGATGGTCTGTGCCCCAACTAACGCCAACCCGGTTGTTATCGTGGCGGACGGTGACAACAAGACCCCAACTGCTCCTAGCCGATCAGGCAGGGGCTTCCGATACCGCAAGGGAATAAGCATCTGTGAGCCAGGTGGGATGTCCACAGATGCGACGGACAGCGCCTGCACTTGTGCGGCCGAAGCAGGTCGCCCCCAGGGCGACGGCAGAAACGAGATTTGACGGCCACCCGGCAATTCAATACAATTCTCATTAATTTTGATCAAAATGGGCATCTTAGCCAAAAAATCGGTGCCTAATAAACAAGGAACCGCCAAAGATCTTGAGATTAACACAATGCCCGAGGCCGACACATCCCCGATAGATATTTTAGCGTCCACCTGGCCCACGATACCCATGCTACCCCCGTTCGCAGCGACGCACGACCCGTAAACCGGACGCACGGCCCCCGGTGGGATGCCCAACAGATGGAAAATGACATCCGATATAATAGTCGCGGACGCTCCGGAGTCGACCAAAATGCGCATGTCCACCCCTTGTATAGACCCCGGTACAGTGGACGAACCCGTAGCGGCCGCGACGACTCTCCGTGCCAATTTGCGCCACTGCGTCACCGAGCGACAAGGCCCCGTCGATGGCCTTTCTTTAACAACAACATTAGGATCACACAACGAAGGTGATGGGTGAGGTGCAAAGCCTTGCCGGGTGTCTGGTGCGTGCCGACTTGCCTGTTTCGGAGGTTCTTTGGTCGGCTTGTCTGTTGATGAGGCCTCCTGCTGCGGCGGACCCGGGACGCGGGCCCAGCAGTCCTTGGCGTAGTGGCCCCTACGCCCGCAGCGGAAGCAGTCGACATCGTTTGAGCCGAAGCGCAGGCCTTGCATCCCGACGGCCCCGTACCGGTAGTGTAGCGCGCAGGCCCGGCCTACCGCGTCCCGACCATGGAGCAGAGGTGGCCGTCAGCTCCTGAGGGCCCCTCTCATCTGGCACGTAGACCGCCTTCGTAGGGTCCCAACCCAGAGCGCCACCCTCTGCGACGGGCCCCCCCGTCCACGCCGCAACTTGCTTCCACCGACGGAGGTTAAACTGCGCATCCAGACATTTAGCTGCCGCCCGGGAAGTGAGCTTCTCATGCCCACACACAGGCATGGGGATCCCCAGATCCCGAGACAGCTCAAGCATTTTACCTAAGATGAGAGGCTCGAGCAGGTCCGGTGGCGTCTCTGGATATGCTGCCATGGCCAGCTCCAGCACCGCACCCCTGAATGCCACGGGCGATTCCTCGGGCGCTCGTTGTCGTTGAGCAAATCGCCGATGCGCATCGTCAGGTGGCTCGTAAGCGTCGGCCATTTCTTCAAAAACTCCACGTAAAGTCTTCTTCTTTTCGGCCGTTATGGAACGGAAAAATCGAACTGATTCGTCATCCAGTAGAGTTGGCAACACTTCTAAGGCCTCAGCATCGGTCCATCTTGCAGAACGTACCGCCGCCAAGAATCTGCAGGCGAAAGCGCTCCAATCGCCCCCGATGGAGAATTCTTTAACTGTGGTAAGATGGCGACTCCGACTCCTCTTCACGCCATCCTCCAACGATGGTTCCTCTGGTGGTAAATTCAAAATGGCGTCGGCCCGCGGCGTGGCCAAGATGGCGGTTTCGCACTGCGAAGCGCGCAAGATGGCGGCTTCGTGCCGCGTGGCTAATGGCGGCGGCAGGGCAGACAACGTGGCGGCCCGTGGACCACCTTCTGCTTCCTCCGTCGTCGTCCTTGGCGTGACGAGATGACACAGCTGCGCCAGGACGTCCTTGAGTGCCTCCAGTTGCTCCGCCATCTGCTGCCATCGTGGATCAGCGTCCGATGATGTTGGCGGCCCCGCCACCGTGGCGACATCTTCAACTCCAGTCCCCGTGCTCGCTTCAGCAGGGCTCTCCTCCACCACCCCAGCAGAATCCATGGTTGGAGGGAGGTCGTCGTCGTCGGACGAAGAAGCCGATGCTGGCGCCGGAATAATTTTCTTTCTTACTTGCTTCGACATGCCGTTGCACTTCTAACACCAATGTAATAAATGGACTCGACCACGATATCTGGTTTGGTGTCCTTTATTCGGTTCGGTTTCTGTTTCCCACATGGCTGTCCTTTATTTGGTTCCGTCCACACGGTGCCGACTCCGCTGTCGCTCCCGTCACCGCCAACAGCCCCGCTGTTGGTCTCCGTCGCTCCCGTAGCTCCTTAGCAGCCTCGCTGCTGTTACCCTCACGCAGCCCCTCCGGCTGTACTCGCTGCAGCCTCCTCTCTGGGTCACTCCCGTAGACTCCTGGCAGCCTCACCGCTGCCTCCCTTACACAGCCTCCCTGGCTGTACTCGCTGCAGCTTCACTCCCTCCAGTAGCCCACTACCGTCTCCGGGGTTGGCCACCGCTGGCCGACGGTGCCACCCCTCCTTGGTTCGCCCTGCGTGGCCTCACCCTTTTCCAGTCTCCCACCAACTCCCTTCTCCTTCCGGTTTCACCGCTTAAGGACCCGAACCTTCCTCCCACGTCACATGACTCCACCTCCCCGTGACGTCACATCCGGAAGGTCGCTTACGCCCGTATTACACAAGGACAAGCGGGATGAGGGGGTCCAGGGTCCTAAGCTGGCTGGTCTTGAGTCTTGAGCTGCGACTGGCCCCGATCGGCTGGGGAGGTTCCCTTTTATGCCCCTTTGCCCATCGAGGGGAGGCGTTGCGTGGGATCGTAGATCCCCCGCAGCCCCCCCCCCCCCCCTTGGCGGTATGGGGCACCCTTGCAGATGGACCTCGTCTACCACTGCCAGTAAGTGTGGCCCATCTACGGCACCACATAGATACACAGAGACCCATAGCAATATACAGATATACACAGAGACCCATAGAGAGACCGATATAAATACTCAAAGAACCATAGACATACTCAGAGAGTCATAGAGATAAGTAGAGATACATTGAGATCCATAGATATACATAAACACTCATAGAGATACATAAAGGCCCATGGAGATACTTAGAGATTAATAGAGATCCATAGAGACTCATGGAATTAATAGAGTTGCATAGAGTTCCTACACATCCTGACTTTAGGCGACCCTATATATGAACCACCCTTTATAAGTAGAAACCCACTTTCTATTAGGAAACAATGTTAATAGGGCAGGTTACATTCCTACGGAAATTTACAATCGAATGTTTTTTTTAATATTTGTGTACATATGTAGGACTCGTACTGACACGACAGCTTCTTTGTCTTTCTCGTCTCTTTTATTAACGCATATAGTTCACATCTCCTCCATCATCATCACTCCATGTCTCTCCGTTCGCTCCAATGCACAACTCCCCATCAACATCACTCCATGTCTCTCCGTTCGCTCGCTCCGCTGGCTCCGCTCGCTCTCTCTCTCCAGCTCGATCGCTCTCTATCTCCCTGCCGTCTCACTCCGTTGTGGCTTCTCTATCAAGGTCCGTTACTCCGCTGCTATCCTGTACTGCATTCTCTTTATCCACTGCTATCGTATCTATACTCTGCTGTCTGCTGTCCCAGGCAGCAACTCCGCCACGCTCTCTGCCTTTATCCCCGAACCAATTATCCCCAATTGATTATGTCATCCCCCGCCAGCCTCACGTGATGTTGTTGTCGTAGACACCCCGTCGCCTGTCTCAACTACTCACCCTCTCGACCAATCACCGGCCTGCATCTTCAGTTACCCTTAACACCTGTGGCATCTCTTAATTACCTCACCCCTTAATTGGCGCAACAACAACTGTATGGGTGCTCCTACTGTCCGTGTCCCCGATTGCCCCCACTGTTCACTGCATGTTCGTGTCACAACCAAACGTGTGGCGCGTGTTATCTCAAATCCTATACATACATTGAACCACACCCTATATATACACATTAATGAATGCGTGAAGTTGGAGTGCAGCAATGCACAGGCAGAGCTGCACCTTGTATATGCACCTGGAAATGCGACTTTAAGTGAAGCAGCGCTAAGTGAAACCCACTTTCCCATAAGAAGAAATGTTAGTGGGGGAGGTACGTTCCTGGGGTAATATTCTACCACAATTAAGTAGGTACAAAAACTTTCTTAACATCATAATAGGTTTTTCCCCTTTTTCTGGCAACAAAACATGTGTTAAGATGTCAAAACACCAAACTGAAACCTTTTACAAGGAACCATGTCTGCATTAACCACAATGTTTGTGGTCAGAATGTAGCATCGGATCATGTACGCGCATGTGTAGAGCTGTAGATGGGCTGCACTAACCCGCAATGGCGGACAATGCTCATTAGGGGCGGTACCGCGAGCCTGGAGGGGCTCCGGGGGATCCCGGGATCCCTCAGGACCCCCAACCCTCCTGGAACTCAAGGGGCGTGGCCAGAGGATGAGGTGTATAAAAGCCGGACCTCAACACAAGTTGAGGGCAAAATTACGAAGACTGAAGACTGAAAACCAGCGAGACTAGGACCCTGGGACCTCGAGCCCGCTGCCATTGTAAGGGCCGGGTTGAGCTTGGACCAGAGGTCGGACCCGTCCCTTGGCTGGGTCAGGTCAGGAAAGCCTCCCTAGTCAGGATCCTGGGACCTCGAGCCTGACGTCCATCTAAGGGCCAGGCTGAGCTGGACCAGGGTCGGGACCCGCACCTTGGCTGGGTCGCGAGAGCCTCCCCTAGGACACAGATAGCCGGAGGGCTGGGAGCCAGCAGGGGGCAGTGTTTAGGTCACTATAGCCCGGATGCCTCACTAGATAGAACCCACTACAAGAATGCAAACAAAAAACAAAATACTCTGATAATATATGCATTGTCCTTGAAACTGATTGGTCCATACCAGAGACAGCTTTCTTTTGAGTCTCGTCTCAAACGGTGTTTGTATTCTGACCACAAAAATTGTGGTTATTGCAGACATGATTCCTTGTAAAAGGTTTCAGTTTTCGTCTTTTAACATCTTAACACCTCTTTTGTTGCCAGAAAAAATGGGAAAAACCTATTATCATATTTTTGAACTGGCAAAGGAGGTCCCATGATGTAAACCCTATATATACTTGAATTTTCTAAACAAATGTATGAATATGAACGGATGTGTGCAGATGGTGTATTCACATTCACTGGCAGAGCCCCGGGCTACATCTACGCCACCAGCTCCAAGGGCGTCGTCTGCGCCAGGACGTCTGCGCCCGGCGAGCGCCCGTCCTGGTTGACGACCTCGATAAGTCTCCAGATCAATGATGCCAACATGTATCTCGTAGGTTGCTCGCCCAAGGAATGTTGGGCCTGCGACACCTTATACCGGCTGTGGCATAAGCCCAACGTTGACTGCGCCAACACGACGTGGGTGAAGGCGAGCGGTACAAACTGTCCGGCTTTGCCCAAGAAAATAGAGATGGACTCTGCGGGTGGAGTCTACCTCCTCGGAAACAATGGGCTACTCTTCCACAGGTTGGAGTTGTGTTGTTTATTCTATGGGTGGAAATGTTGAGTCTATGGGTCTCAGTGCTGAGTCTATGGTACAGTGCCAAGTCTATGAGCAATAGTGCTGAGTCTATGAGTGAGCACTGAGTCGATAATGCAGTGTTGAGTCTATGGGCAGTGCTGTGAAGGCTATGGTGCAGTGTTGAGTGTATGGGTCTCAGTGCTGAATCTATGGGCAGTGCTCAGTCTATGGCTATTTTTGAGTCTATGGTGCAGTGTTTAGTCTATGGGCAGTGTTGAGTATATGGGAGGCAGTGTTGAGTCTATAGGTGGCAGTGCTGAGTCTATGGGTGGCAGTTCTGAATATGAGTGGCAGTGCTTACTCTATGGATGGCAGTGTTAATTCTTTGGGTGGCAGTGCTGACTCTATGGGTGGCAGTGTTGAGTGTGTGGGTGGCAGTACTGACTCTATGGTTGGCATTATTGAGTCTATGGGTGGCAGTGCTGAGTTTATGGGTGGCAGTGTTGAGTGTATGGGTGGCAGTGCTGACTTTATGGGTGGCAGTGCTGAGTCTATGGGTGGCAGTGTTGAGTGTGTGGGTGGCAGTACTGACTCTATGGTTGGCATTATTGAGTCTATGGGTGGCAGTGCTGAGTTTATGGGTGGCAGTGTTGAGTGTATGGGTGGCAGTGCTGACTTTATGGGTGGCAGTGCTGAGTCTATGGGTGGCAGTGCTGAGTTTATGGGTGACAGTGATGAGTCTATGGATGACAGTGTTGAGTGCATGGGTGACAGTGCTGACTCTATGGGTGACAGTGTTGAGTGTATGGGTGACAGTGCTGACTCTATGGGTGGCAGTGCTGAGTCTATGGGTGACAGTGCTGAGTCTATGGGGAGCAGTGCTGAGGCTATATACTCTTAGGTTTTTTCGGTAAAGTCACGTAGGTAAAAAATAAATAATAAATAATAAAAATAATAAAAATAAAATAATAAATCACGACGTTCCGGAGGCAACACACGTCTCCGTCATCAGGTGGGACCGTCACAGCTGAATTTATTGTATTAAGTGAGTAAATTTAGCTGTGACAGTCCCACCTGATGACGGAGACTTGTGTTGCCTCCAAAACGTCGTAGTTTATTATTTTATTTCTATCATTTTTTATTTTTTATTATTATTTATTTTTCACCTACGTGACTTTACCAAAAAAACCTAAGAGTATGAATCCTTGCAGTCACGAAAGCTTCAAATCTAGAAGTGCTGAGTCTATGGTGCAGTCCTGCGTCTATGGTGTCTCTGTTCTTCTCGCAGGGCTGTGAATGAAATGGCGTGGACTCAGCCAAGGCCCGATGGATACTTCCTGTCCTTCACTGTACACGAATCTAAACTTATCGTCATATACGCCGCCGGGGCCATAAATATATGCGAACTGTGACACCCTTAGGCCATTGGCATACTCTTCCACTCACATGGTTATTCGCTCACCCACCCACTCACTCACCTATTCGTCCCCTTACCCACCAACTCACCCACCCACTCACCCACCCTCTCACTCAACCACCTACTCATACACCCACCTATGCACCCACCGACTCACTCAACCGCCCACTCATACACCCACCCACTCTTTCACCGACCCACTCACTCACCCACCCACCCATACACCAACTCTGTCACCCACCCACTCTCTCACCCATCCAATCTCTCACCCAAACACTAATCCAGCCACTCACTCACCCATTCACCCACCTACTCTCTCACCCACTCTCTCACCCACCCACTCTCTCACCCATCCATGATCTCACCCACTCACCTATCTACTCATCAACCCACTCTCTCAACCACTCACTCATTCACCCACCCACTCACCAACCTATTTACCCACCCACTCACTCACACACTCACCTGCCCATTCACCCACTTACCCACTCACTTATTCACCCGCTCACCCACTCACTCACCCACCCACTAACTCGCCCTCCCACTTACTCACTCACTCAGTCACTCACCGACTCACCCACCCGCTCACTCACTCACTCACCTACTCACCCACACACTCACTCACCAACTCACTCTCTCACCCACTCAGTCACTCACCTACTCACCCACCCACCCACTCACTCACCCACTCACTCACTCACCTACTCACTCACTCACCAACTCACTCTCTCATCCACTCACTCAATCACCCACCCACTAACCCACCCACACACCTACCCACTCACCCATTCACCCACTCAGTCACTCACCTACTCACCCATCCACCTACTAACCCACCCACCCACTCATCTACCCACCCACTCACCCAACCACTCACTCACTCACTCACTCACCCACTTACTCACTCACCCACATACTCATCCACTCACTCACCCACCCACTCACCCACCCACTCACCTATTCACACATTCACTCACTCACCCACTTACTCGTCCACTTACCCACTAACTCATCAACTTACCCACCCACTCACACACCCATTCATCCACCCACTCACTCACCCACTCGCTCACTCACTCACCCACTTACCCAACCATTCACCCAATCACCCTTTCATCCACCCACTCACTCACTAACTCAATCACTCGCCTACTCACCCACTCACTCACTCAACCACTTACCCACCCACTCACTCACTCTCCGACTCACCCCCCCACTCATTCACTCATCCACTCACTCATCCACTCACCCACTCACCCACTCACCCACTCACCAATTCATTCACCCACCCACTCACTCCCTCCTCCACTCACTCATCCACTCACCCACCCACCCACTCACCCACTCACACATTCACCCATTCACTCACTCAACCACTCACTCACTCACCCACCCACTCACCCATTCCCCCATTCACTCACTCAACCATTTCTCACTCACTCACCCACCCACCTACTCATCCACTCACCCACCCACTCACCCTCTCACCCATTCACCCATTCCATCACTCACCCACGTATCCACACACTCACCCACTCACCCATTCACCCACCAACTCACTCACCGGCCCGCTCACACTTAATTGAATAAACACAGCTGGACCAATTAAATTTTATCTGCGTGTTAACATCCCACTTCTATTGTTAGTGTGGGAGTCAAATTCCGTGTTTATTTGGTTAACCTGGCTGTATCATCATACTCATTGACACATTGAGACCCATTGCTCTACATAGAGACTCATAAACACCGATAGAGATACATGCACGTCGATAGATATATATGCAGGCACGTAAAGGTACATAGATACTGTTGGAGATTAATAGAGATACGTAGCGGCCCATAGAGATACAGAGATCCATAGCGAAACACAGAGACCCATAGAGATACACAGAGATACACAGATACCCATATAGTTACTCAGAGATCAATATAGATACACAGAGACCCATAGAGATACACAGATATACACAGATAACCTCAGGTATACTCATATACCCATGGAGACACACAAATACCCATAAAGATACACAGACATACACAAAGACCCATGGAGATACTCAGAGACCCACTCACTCACCCACCCACCCACCCATATGTAATATAGCAATTATGGCGGGAGACCAGTTGACGGTGCAGCACACTTTTATTAACACTTGATAACACGGTAACACGTGCAGCCGAGCTACAGCCTACGCTACGCGTTCTAACCCGGCTACATACTCGGGCCCTCCGGCCCCGTAGCTCCTAAGGGGAACTCTCAAACCCACCCTAGCCGGGGTATGGGTCTCGACCACTGGGTCCCACAGCCCGGCCCTTACAAGGACGTCAGGCCGTGAGTCCCAAGGTCTCGCCTCCGAGCCACACAGGGTCCCGGCCCTTACAAGGGCAGCGGGGCTAGGGGTCTCAGGGCCCTGTCTCTTCCTCCGTCTTCTGTCTTCACTGGTTGACAACTCCCCGAGTGCTGCTGCGCATCGCCTTACATAGCCCCCCGCTCCAGGGGGCGGGGCCTATGCGGACCGCGATGTAGCCACCCACCACGCGCTGTCACACGATCCCCCCCTGCCAGCACGTACCGCCTCTACACATACACCAATTCTGTCACCCACCCACTCTCTCACCCATCCAATCTCTCACCCAAACACTAATCCAGCCACTCTCTCAACCACTCACCCATTCACCCACCTACTCTCTCACCCACTCTCTCACCCACCCACTATCTCACCCATCCATGATCTCACCCACTCACCTATCCACTCATCAACCCACTCTCTCAACCACTCACTCATTCACCCACCCACTCACCAACCTATTTACCCACCCACTCACTCACACTCACCTGCCCATTCACCCACTTACCCACTCACTTACTCACCCATTCACCCGCTCACCCACTCACTCACCCACCCACTCACTCGCCCGCACACCCACTCACCCACCCAAGCAGGGGCGGTTTCATCATTAGGGCGATTGGGCGACGCACCACCAATGTCATTCAACCACAGAGTCACGCTAGCCATCACTGTGCCTCTGGATATAGTCCAATCAGCGTCATGTCACGTTCTGTGGAGTACCGCCTCTTTTTGGGCGATTTCACTCCGGCTGAGAATCGCCCCGAGTGGCCCCATAGACTTACATTCAAAGATGTTTTTTTTCGAACGGCGGGTGCTCCAATGCATTCTCTATGGCTTCCGGGAGGGCTCGTCCTAACGTGCTTACGTCATCATACGTAAGCACGTTTCATCCAACAATATAATTTGTCGCCACCTCGTGGAATCTTTAATAAAAGAAACTTGAGTGGATTTTATTAATAGTGAGTATAGAAACAAACAATATGTATTGTAAGAGTCACTTTATTTTTCATTAATATTAAAGAAGTGAAGTTGCCTTTACATGCTTAAGCTGTTAATTTATCCATTGCATGGGTGGACCTTATCCTTATCAATCATCCAGACATTTGCCCCCCCCTGAGAGATTTTGCAGGAGCCGCCATTGCACCCAGGTGATAGATACGTGGTGGTGGTAAGTCTTTTTTATTGTTGTTGCGTTTTGAGGTTAAATTTAACGAAATTAGAACATTCAACAAAGAGTGAAATCTGCAGAACTTCAATGGAGAGTCATTAAGCAGCCTTTACAGAGACACCTCGATATACAAACATGTTATCTGCCCCGCCTGGTATGTCGGAGGTCTTGGGTGATCGTGGTGATGGTGGTGGTGATGGGGGTGATGGCGATGGTGGTTGTGATGGTGGTGGTTATGGTGGTGGTCGTAGTCATGGTGGTGGTGGTGATGTGGATGGTGGTGGTGATGGTGGCGGGGATGGTGGTGATGGCAATGGTGGTGGTTATGGCGATGGTGGTGATGGTGGTGATGGGGGTGATGGGGATGGTGGTGGTGTTGTATTTATTGTTCTAAAAAACAAATTCAATGTAAAACTGAAATATGAGAAAATTAAAACAATTGTGAAAATTACGTAAAATATGTTAATGTAGGTAATTAAGTGTGATTAACTAAAAATAGGCGTTGTCATTAAGAATGTGTTAAAAATGTGTTATATGATTAATGTATGTGTAGTGCTCGAACCGACACGACAGCTTTTTGTCTTTCCTCGTTACTTTATTCCACGTATATTGTTCCACATCTCTCCTGTCAACACCGCTCAATGTTCCTCCGCTCGCTCGCCGCGCTCCGCTGGCCTCGCTCGCTCCCCTCTACTCCTCCGTCGACTCTTCTCTCCGCTCTCTCTCCAGCTCGGCTGCTCTTTATCAGCTCCGCCGTCCCACTTCGTCGTAACTAACCCCGTTCTCCTTCCGCGCTCCAGCCGCTTCCTACTCTCCGTCGTCTCTCTGATGCTCTATGCTACTCCGCTGCTACCCTACGCTATACTCACTCTCTCCACTGCTACCCTACGCTATACTCACTGTCTCCACTGCTACCCTACGCTATACTCACTCTCTCCACTGCTACCCTATGCTATACTCACTCTCTCCACTGCTACCCTACGCTATACTCACTCTGCTGCTCCGTCTCTCCATCTGTCTCTCCTCCCAGGCACGAACTCCCGTCTCACTCCACAACCCCTGATTTTATCCCCGAACCAATTAACCCCTAATTAATGAGGCCGTCCCCCGCGACGCCACTCGCCCCCAGCCCCTGCTGCCACGTGGCGTTGTTTTCCAGACACACCGGCGCCAATCTCCGACAACAGCCCCTCTCGTCCAATCAACGCCCTGCGTCCTCAATTACCCCCGGCCACCTGCGACCATCCTTAACCATCACGCCACCTTAATTTGGACAACAACAAGGCCAGCCAATCAGCGCCCTGTGTCCTCATTTGCCTTCACTGTCCCCCGCGTGCGCGCACACCGACCCAGCGCGTGACGCGTATCTCAAGCACTACATCACCCCCCCCCCCCCCCCCCATTTTTAAAGAATTAGCCGTCCCGGCTAAGCATAACGCGTCACACGGCAACACAAAACAACCCTTACACAATCCCCCCCTTGACAAGGCAACACAATTTCTACGCTACACAATGTTATGAAAAAGTCACTCTTTGGGAGCGGGTTCCCGCAGCCGGCCCATCACCCCGGCCTGGGTGAACAGGGGACAAGGGCGGGGAGCATCTCTCCGTGGGCGCGGGGCAGCGTCCTGCCCGAAACGTGCGCCTCTCCTCGTCGCACCGGCCGCTCCCCGGCAAGACGGCATTTCGTTCCCATGCGTCCCGGGGCGGCCCCTGACTCAAAAATGGTGATCATGCAAACACACGGGGGGTAAACTGCTGAGGTGCGTTCTGCCATCGTCGCACAGTACGCTCGTCGGACACATTCAATACAGGCCGCTCTGGGATGGGAGATGACGCATCATAAGGCAATACATATTTCTTCAACCGCGACGGGTGAATATGCCACAATCGGCGACCGCACCGACTCCGTACACTCTGGTCCCTTCGAACCTCCACAATATCAACGGGACCCCGCCAGGGCCGATGGAATTTCGGTGATGTGCCCACTGGCACCATAGGACAATGCAACCAAGCCCTGTCTCCCACTTGCCATGGCTCCCGCGGAGGCTGTGTACCGTGCAGGCGCTCATTAGCCGCCTGCCTCCGCTCCGTATTTCCCAGTGAGGCCTCCCTAGCCTCTATAAGACGGTCAAATGCCACTTGCATGGGAACAGGCACCGCTGATAACTTTCCTTTAGTTTTTACCCCCAGCTTGACCAGGGCCGGGGCCTCCGGTTCACGACCATTCATCAAATAGAAGGGTGAATACCCCGTTGAGGCGTGCGGGGCTAATCTAAAAGCGGCCAGGGCCGCCGGAACATGTAGATCCCAATCTGTTTGAGCTGAATTAACCTGCTGGCACAACATAGACGTCAACGTCCTATGAAGACGTTCAACCATCCCGTCGGTTTGCGGGTGGTATGGGGACGTCTGAATTTTCCTCATACCCAATGCGTCACACACTTCCTTCAACAGGCGGGAATAATTTTTGTTGCCCTGATCAGTGAGCAGGTGCTCCGGAGCACACTTATCAAAAACGTAACTCTGCAGGAAGGCCTCCGCGATCGATCCTGCCGATTGGTCTACCAGTGGCCACGCCATAGGCCACCGAGTGAAGTACTCAACCCCCACCAGCAAATATTTGTGACCCCGCGGGGTAACGGGGAATGGTCCCAACATATCGAGGGCGACAATTTTGTTTACCCGTGAAACCCGTATCGATTGCAACGGTAGTCGATATGGTTGCGCCGGCACCTTCCACCGTGCGCACTCGTGACAGGCCTTAATGTACAAATGAACATCGTTCTGCAACCCCGGCCAGTACAAATCGTTACTCAAAGTCGACGTGGTTTTCTTCTCACCCAAGTGCATCAACCGCTCGTGCGCATCGCGAATAAGTTCCCCCCTCAAGCACAGTGGCACAACAATACAAAATTTCTGCAACACGACATCCCACCTCACTAGGAGGTCATCTATGAGCCGAAAGAAGGCCCGATCCTCCGACTCTTTGGAACGGGAGGCCCGAAGCCTCATTCTGGTAAGCGAAGAATCGTTCGCCTGTAAGCGCGCCCAACAATCCCGTGACAATCCAAGCAGCCTGGGCTCTTTAGCAGGGGCCCCGGCAACTGGGCCTAAATCGGCTGCAGCGGCCATGGCCGGAATGCCCTGCAGCGGTGGACCGCAGCGCAGCGATCCTTCGGTACATCTACACGAGCCTGACGGCTGAGGCAATCGGGACAGAGCGTCCGCATTGACATGACGTGTCCCTTTCCTGTGCTGGACCGTAAAGGAGTATCTCTGCAGGACCTCAAGCCACCGGGCCATTTGACCTGAGGGTTGATCGATCCGCAAGGAGTACTGTAGTGCCGCGTGGTCAGTGCGGACCAAGAATTCCCTTCCGTACAAATACGGCCGATACAACTGCACGAAGTGTACAATCGCCAACAATTCCCTGCCCGCTACACAATATCTCTGCTCCGCCGGGGACAGCACATGGCTGCCGTATGCAACGACCCTTTCTACCCCCTCAATTTTCTGTGACAACACAGCACCTATGCCCGTGTCGCTGGCATCAGTGTCCAGAATAAACATTTCTCCAAAATTCGGATATCCGAGCGGCGGTGCGTCTGCTAAAGCATCCCGAAGCGTTTCAAATGAACGCTGTTCCTCGTCACCCCATAAGAACTTTTTACCCTTCGCGGTCAGTGTATGCAGCAGCCTCGCAATCGTGGCAAAATCCTTAACAAATCGACGGTAATACGACGCAAATCCCGCGAAGCTACGCACTTCCGACATTGTTTTCGGCACTGGACACGTGCGTACACAACTCGTTTTCTCCGGGTCAGTGGCGACCCCCGCCTCGCTGACTACATGACCCAAATATTTGACAGACGTTCTCAACAATTGGCATTTTTGGGGTTTAAATTTCAAATTGGTGTCCCGTACCCAGCCAAACACAGCTCGTAGTCATTGCAAGTGTCCTTCAAAATCCTTACTGAGCACAATGACGTCGTCAAGGTATATCAAACATGACTCCCACTGCAATCCGGACAATACGAGTTCCATTAATCATTGAAAGGTGGCTGGCGCAGAGTGCAGCCTCATCGGAAGCATGTTAAATTGGAACAACCCCTGCGGCGAACGGAATGCCGTCTTCGGTTTAGATTCCTCGTCCAAGGGCAATTGCCAAAAGCCTGATAAGAGGTCAAGAGTGGAAAAAAATTCGCGCCGGACAAGGCGTCCAACGAGTCATCAATGCGCGGAAGCGGGTATGCATCCGCCACCAAAATCTTATTTAGTTTACGATAATCAACACAAAATCGCAGGGAACCATCTCGTTTCTTATCCAATACAATTGGAGCCCCCCACGGGCTGTAAGAAGGAAAGACGATCTTCTGTTGCAACATTTCGTCCACCGTGTTCCGAATGCAATCCTTCTCCAGCGGGCTCACACGGTGAGAGTTTAAGCGAATCAGAGGTGCATTCTTTAGTGTCAATGTGATGCCTCAACAGGGACGTGCGACCAACATCATATTTCCCCGAGCTAAAAACGTCCTTGAATTCCCAAAGCAGACAACGAAGACGTGACCGCTGCTCGGGTGTCAAATCATCATTACAATCATACAAATCCCGGAACCAGCCCAGTTCCTCATCATCCCGTGGCAGTACATTTCCTTCCCCTGCTGCCAAGCACGCATCCCCATTTGAGTTCCGCGCTGCCGGCGCGTGCGCTAACGTAGTCCCTTCCTGAATAACAACCGACTCGTGCCCCGTATTAACAATCTGAATAAATGGTTCGCAATTTGCCAGCACCATCGTAACAGCTCCGACCAAGGAGGGCGTCCGTGCCACGGCATTCGACGGTGTCGAATGCCGTGGCACGGACGCAGGCCCTTTTTTAAGCATAACGGCACAAGCATCTGCGTCGCAGGCGGAATGCACACCATGCGACTAACCACCGCCTGCACAACAGCGTTTACATGAGCAAATTTAGATAGAGTTCCCAGAAATTTAAGGCACTTCCCCGATGGCAATTCCAAATGTCCTCTCTCAATTGAGATCTTAATGGGCATCTTTTGCAAAAATCTGTGCCCAACAAACATGGCACGGCCAGAACAGTCGAAACCAAAATGTATCCCGTTACACACACCTCCCCAACTTGAATCGTTGCAAGCACGCGACCCAAAATTCCCAAACTGCCCCCATTTGCCGCTATACACGGGCCATCCACTGGTTCCAAAGCCTGGGGCGAGGTTGGCAAAAAACCGAAAAGTTTGCAAGGAAATGAGGGGCGCAGAAGCCCCTGTATCGACAATAACTCTAACCTGTATCCCTTGAACAAGCACCATTACATCCGACGAACCCGGCGCAGCTCCCAAAACACAATGAGCCAACGCACCCCGTACGAATCATACGAAGGGGGATTTACAGTGTGTGGTGTCGTGGATGGGTGAGGTGAAGGATACGGCCATGTATTAAATGTGTCATGACTCGCCTGTTGGTCCTGGAATGGGGAGAATCCGCGGTTGTAGTCTCCCGACGTCCTCGGGAAGACGCCTCTCCGTCTCCAGCAGTCCCGTGCGAAGTGTCCTCGATGCCCGCACTCGTAGCATGTCAGCGGGGCGCCACATCCATACATCCCGGGGCGGCGAGGCAAGCTTACGAGCGGCCGTGCGGGCGCTGCTGCCAGCGACCCCGGTTCCACCAACTCCAACGGGCCCCCGGCCGCGCCGGTGCATACCACCAGAGGCTGTGCCGTCACCGCCACTGGTTCGTCGCGAAGATCCAGGTTGGCTTGGATGTTCCTGGCGATCTGCAAAGACGACCCGTCATCGTCGCTGTTGCTGGGAAGTGAAAGGACGACCCGTAGCTCCTTCGCCATCAGCAACAGCTTCTCCTGGGCCAAGGAGTCAAGGGCGGCATGGTCCATCACCGGGTAAGCCGCTTGGCTGAGGGTCAACAACGCACTGCGGTACGCGAGGGGAGATCCGTCTCCGCCCGCTGTCTCAACTGAAACTTGCGCTTGGCAACCGATCGCGGCTCGTAAATGTCCTGCATTGCCGCGAATATCGTAGAACGCCGCCAGAGCATCGTCGTCCAGGGCCATCGGCAGGGCCCGTAACGCGTCACCTTCCATCCACCCGAGCGACTCGTACGCTGCCCGAAACCGTCATGTAAATGCCGTCCAGTTGCCAACTTTCGCATCAAAACGTTCCACATGCAGCCGGTGTCGTGAGCTCGGAGTCGGCGACCCTGGTGCCTTATCGGCGTCCAGCTCCGCTCCTGGTGTATCGGGAGACACAGCAGCGCCGCTGGCCTACGCAGGTGTGGCGAGCTCGTGCGGCGGCTGGTCCGATCCCGTCGGCGCCTCCCGTATCGTTAGCATGAATCGTTAGAACTCCTTCGCAAGCGCCGTCATCCTGGCCTCCCACTCAGCCATCGCAGCCCTCCATACATGAGGCGGGCTTGGTTCGTCATCGTCGTCCGGGTCACCCTCCTCCCGCGGAGGCGCCCCATCAGCTAGGTCCGTCGGGGGAGCGGGAGCCTCCAGCCCCAACGGGGGTATCACGTCTGCATCGCTGCTGTCGGCCGACGAGCCCGCCGGTACGTTCTTCCTCTTTGTGACTTTCTTTGACATGTCGGCGTCCGTCAACATCGCTCAATGTTCCTCCGCTCACACCGACCCACAACTCTTCTCCATGCTCGCTCGCCGCGTTCCGCCGGCCTCACTCGCTCCCCTCTACTCCTCCGCCGACTCTCTCACTGTTACTCTACACTTATCCACTGCTACCCTACACTTCTCCACTGCTACCCTACACTTCTCCACTGCTACCCTACGCTGTACTCACTCTGCTGCTTCGTCTCTCCATCCGTTGTCTCCTCCCAGGCGCGAACTCCCGTCTCCCCCACAAACCCCTGACTTTATCCCGAACCAATTAATCCCTAATTAATCAGGGCATCCCCCGCGACGCCACTCGCCCCCAGCCCCCGCTGCCACGTGGCATGTTTTTCCAAACACACTGGCGCCGTTCTCCGACAACAACCCCTCTCGGCCGATCAGCGCCCTGCACCCTTAATTACCCCCTGCCACCTGCTACCACCCTTAGACATCACGCCACCTTAATTTGGACAACAACAACGACCAGCCAATCAGCGCCCTGTGTCCTCATTTGCTCTCACTGTCCGCCGCGTGCGCGCACACCGACCCCAGCGCATGACACGTATCTCAAGCACTACACATGTAGTAGATCTGCAGGAATGTAGGTTGGTCATTTGGTAGTGGCAGCAGACTAGCAATGCCATGATATACCTGGCCATGCGCTTCAAATGTTGTCATGTAGGAAGATGTTGGGATGAGTTGAGTGGTGCTAAAATATGTCATTGGGAAGCATGCGTTGTATTTTCTAAAGTTGTTTCGGAAATGGTTTGCATAGATAATGTTGACAGTTCTTCTGGGAGGCATGTTAGTGGCAGGTGAACAATGTAATGAAGTCGTGTCTTGTAATGAAAGAGTGTAAAACTAAGTTTGTAATTATGTTGCAGGGATGCTGTCACTATATGCAAGATTGTGAGGGGGAAAGAGAGCTATGAACAGTATTAATAATAATAAAGGTTTTTAGGGTAAGATCGCGTAAGTATTGGTGTGTCGTAACCTTCCACCACCCGACACAGCCAATTAGTAAGGGATCTGTCACGTAAACAAATGCCAAATAGTTACTACTTCAGCCCACCGGTCTGTTGGAGAGTAAATCTACATAATTTACAATTTGAGTAGTACGACGTTTCGTTGGTAATTACATCCAGCACCATCGGGCGATTTGCCAGAATAGTGAAGTCCACGGCTACTGAGTGAGGAGCCCTGCTGAGGGCGAGGCTGCAGTGCGTCGTGGTTCACCTCATGGAGATGTCTCGCGTTGGAGTAAATTGCCTATATCATTTAAATGTACATCGAGTTCCTCAGAGTAAAAAGGTAAATGTGTAAAATATTCGTCTGAGTTTGATTTCCCTCCTGATTGAAGCACGGGTTAGGAACACTGGCTTGGCGCATGTGGCATAACGTAATAGTCACGTAAACATCAATCAAGGGATGTCACAGTGGATCATCGTTAAGGTGTTTGGGCCCCGCAGCAGCGCGTTCACCACTTGTTGGGGAGGTTGGCGGTTTGAATCCGGGCAGGCCGTCCTGGTCATTACTGCAGGTTTATGCAATATTACTCTCCGTCTCATTCAGAGTGAATGTCAAAGATACCCTGGCGTCATTAGAAACGAGCCAGCCATTGTTGGCCAGTGTCATGCTCCAAATTTGCACAATTATCGGTTATCATCATCATTATTATACGTTGAACTTTATCACTGGGCAGGTGTAGTGGCAGCCAACCAGGATAACGGTTCTCATAATAATGTTCCACCAAGCACCAATGATAAAATGTATCCCGTGTAATTCGAGAACAATTTAATAGATGTTAAGGCATTTCCATGGCCTTAACACAATAAAATATAAATTTGCAGCTCTACAATTTCTTGCAAAAGAACCTCCACGAGAGGGAAATATTCAGAGCCGCAGCTTGGGCGTATTGTTCACAAATTCTTCCATGTTGGCCAGATGTCCTGGAAGATGTGGAAGTATCCACATTAACCATGCAAAAAAGATTTAACTACGCATTTTTGGACCATCTTATTTGACAAGCACTATTTTACGAGTGTTAACATCCCCAGCGTTTAACAGTACTCTCCTTTTTCGTATTTGATTGTCACCCAACACTGGTAAACACAACATGGGCATTTTCGTTCTCTTCTATCATGTGCACCAACAGGTGCGTGTGCACAAACAGGTCCACGTACACGTACACCTCGTGTTCTCTTTTAGCCCCCCCCTCTTCCAATACGTTATCATGTGCACCAACAGGGGCTTGCGCACAAACACGTCCACGTACACGTACACCTCGTGTTCTCTTTTAGCCCCCCCCCCTCCCAATACGTTCCATTCATTGGCTACCACATTCTGATAAGCTCCCCCCCCTCCTCCCCCTTAACTTGTATTTAAGAACTTGCATCTTGGAATCCCTGCCTCATTTGATACAGCAAATCTAGCTGTGACGGTCCCACCTGATGACGGAGACTTGTGTTGCCTCCGAAACGTCGTGATTTTAATTATTTTATTTCTATTATAACTTTTATTAATTTTAATTAAATTTTTTACCTACGTGACTTTACCGAAAAAACAAAGAGTAAGATGGATTCTGGCTCAGCAATCATTGGAAGGACGTAATAATCATTGGAAGGACGTAATAATTTCGGATCTTAACTGATTGTGTTCACGTTTACGGTGACTTTCAGACCACAGTCCACTCACTGGCATTGACTATATATCTTTTGTATTCTCCGCAGGGAATGGAGTCTTTGCTCCGCTGCAAGTCTGCTTTCACCACTCTCCCATTGACATATTTCGTTGCTTCCTCTTAGTACCTTTCACGCGACAGTCAATGGTATAGTGTATAGCAGATTGTACAATAATAAATAGTATAAAAGTGTAATGTTTAATATAATGTATAACGTAATATATAGTATCGTAATTGTATAGTGAATATACAGCAGTGTGGTATACAGTAGGGTGGGTAGAATAATACATAGTGTAATATTACAATGTATAGTCTAAGGTATAGGGTGTGTATAATAATGCAGTATATAATTTAATGTTGGGTTTGTCTCTGGCAGTATATATAGTGAGGGGAAAACGTATTTGATCCCCTGCTGATTTTGTACGTTTGCCCACTGACTAAGAAATGATCAGTCTATAATTTTAATGGTAGGTTTATTTGAACAGTGAGAGACAGAATACCAACAAAAAAATCCAGAAAAACGCATGTCAAAAATGTTATAAATTGATTTGCATTTTAATGAGGGAAATAAGTATTGACCCCCTCTCAATCAGAAAGATTTCTGGTTCCCAGGTGTCTTTTATACAGGTAACGAGCTGAGATTAGGAGCACACTCTTAAAGGGAGTGCTCCTAATCTCAGCTTGTTACCTGTAAAAAAGACACATGTTCACAGAAGCAATCAATCAGATTCCAAACTCTCCACCATGGCCAAGACCAAAGAGCTCTCCAAGGATGTCAGGGACAAGATTGTAAATCTACACAAGGCTGGATTGGGCTACAAGACCATCGCCAAGCAGCTTGGTGAGAAGGTGACAACAGTTGGTGCGATTATTCGCAAATGGAAGAAACACAAAAGAACTCGGGCTCCATGCAAGATCTCACCTCGTGGAGTTACAATGATCATGAGAACGGTGAGGAATCAGCCCAGAACTACACGGGAGGATCCTGTCAATGATCTCAAGGCAGCTGGGACCATAGTCACCAAGAAAACAGTTGGTAACACACTACGCCGTGAAGGACTGGAATCCTGCAGCGCCCGCAAGGTCCCCCTGCTCAAGAAAGCACATATACATGCTCGTCTGAAGTTTGCCAATGCACATCTGAATGATTCAGAGGACAACTGGGTGAAAGTGTTGTGGTCAGATGAGACCAAAATGGAGCTCTTTGGCATCAACTCAACTCGCCATTAAATTTCGATTTAAAGCTTTCGTGACTGCAGGGATTCATCTTCTTGGTTCTTTCGGTGCTAATCCTGCATAATGCACGGGCATAAGTAGTACTAATCACATACCTGCATTTTCCATATCCCCTCCCTTTGATGCTGCTAATCCTGCGGAATGCACGGGCATAAGTAGTACTAATCACATACCTGCATTTCCCATATCCCCTCCCTTTGATGCTGCTAATCCTGCATAATGCACGGGCATAAGTAGTACTAATCACATACCTGCATTTCCCATAAATATGCTAAATTTCTCTTGATATGCAAATTCTTTTGTCAAGGCGCCCTTTCCCCCCCCTTCCAACCCAGCTTAAATATATGCTCCAAGCATGGTGCTGTTTCATTCAGACGCTGTCGCCTCGACAGACCTGGTTTTCACCTGATGACGGCTGCTTGCGTTGTGGCGAAACGTCGTGAGAATTATTTTATTATGTGTTATTTTTATTATTTTAATACTTCCCTTCTACGTGACTTTACCGAAAGAACCAAGAAGATCAACTCGCCGTGTTTGGAGGAGGAGGAATGCTGCCTATGACCCCAAGAACACCATCCCCACCGTCAAACATGGAGGTGGAAACGTGCTTTGGAGGTGTTTTTCTGCTAAGGGGACAAGACAACTTCACCGCATCAAAGGGACGATGGACGGGACCATGTACCGTCAAATCTTGGGTGAGAACCTCCTTCCCTCAGCCAAGGGCATTTAAAATGGGTCGTGGATGGGTATTCCAGCATGACAATGACCCAAAACGCACGGCCAAGGCAACAAAGGAGTGGCTTAAGAAGCACATTAAGGTCCTGGAGTGGCCTAGCCAGTCTCCAGACCTTAATCCCATAGAAAATCTGTGAAGGGAGCTGAAGGCTCGAGTTGCCAAACGTAAGCCTCGAAACCTTAATGACTTGGAGAAGATTTGCAAAGAGGAGTGGGACAAAATCCCTCCTGAGATGTGTGCAAACATGGTGGCCAACTTCAAGAAACGTCTGACCTCTGTGATTGCCAACAAGGGTTTTGCCACCAAGTACTAAGTCATGTTTTGCAGAGGGGTCAAATACTTATTTCCCTCATTAAAATGCCAATCAATTTATAACATTTTTGACATGCGTTTTTCTGGATTTTGTTGTTGTTATTCTGTCTCTCACTGTTCAAATAAACCTACCATTAAAATTACAGACTGATTATTTCTTTGTCAGTGGGCAAACGTACAAAATCAGCAGGGGATCAAATACTTTTTTCCCTCACTGTAGTTCGGGGTAGAACCTTGTGATGTAAGGAAAAAGTTTAGCTGGAGGCAAATTATATTTTTTGCGACGTAGAATTGTAATGTATGAGTTACTGTTAGTAGCTCAGCTTATTAGAGGATATATTTAGTATATTGATATTGAAGTAGTTTATATTTTAGTTTTTTTACGTGGTTTGGCTGCTGCAGCTCCTTACTATTAAAATTGCTTCCCTTTATTACTGCTAACCCTACCTCCTCCCTTTGTTGCTGCTAATCCTACATAATGCACGGGCATAATGACTTTGAACCCCCCCCCAACCTCCTACGCATTCCACAAGTAGTGACTAATCCCATATCTGCGTTTCCCATAAATATGCTAAATGTCTCTTTTGATATGCAAATTCCGTTGCCAAGGCGCCCTTCCTCCTCTAACCCAGCTTAAATATACGCTGCCAAGCTTGGTGGTGTTCATTCAAACGCTGTCTTATGGACAGACCTGTTCTTCACCTGAGGACGGCTGCTTGCGTTGTGGCCGAAACGTCGTGAGAATTGTATTTTATTATGTTTTGTTTTTATTATTTTATTATTTCCCTTCTACGTGACTTTACCGAACGAACCAAGAAGATGAATCCCTGCAGTCACGAAAGCTTTAAATCGAAATTTAAGTGGATCCAGTTGAACCACTCCCGCTGTGATCAGGGTGTGTGTGCAGCTTTTAACATTGATGGGTCCTACTTCGTGACAGTCCGCAGTGCGAATGTGGGCAGCAGGAGACTGTGGCACAAAACGTCTCTGGACGTGAAGTGCAACAGGGCGAGAAGGGTGTACCGGCTCCCCTGCACGGATTGGAGGAGGCTGTCGATTTGCTCTGTCGCTGTGTCAGCTGACGTCCACTTCAAGGATGATTCTCCATTTATTTTTCTAACGCTGTGTCACGTAGAGTCACCTGTAACAGAATTCACTCAATAACAGTACATTGTGACTATGAATAACGTAGGGCCCCTAATCAATCTTACGTCTTATAGGTCTCTCCACTGTCTCAGTCATTGGGATTATTTGACTGTACTGCATCACAATGGTTGGTGCTTGATGGTGACGGGAGGGTGGGGACAGAGGACTGTTTCAGAAATTTCCCACCATTGATGGTACCCATGGCTGGATATCTAACTCAGGTAAAACACGAAATAATCAGTTATTTACGTCATGTAGTATTAATAATTAAATAATCCGTTTTGGGGATGGGTTTATTACGTTATAATCATTAAACCTCTGCAGTTCAGAGACCTCACCAACAGGAAACCTCAGAAATGTTGATCGATACATTGACTAATAAACCACACAAGACCTACGCAGGTCGTAATAAAAAAGTGATTTTATAACGTGACATTTTCATTAAGTGCTGCAAATTAGCATTCAGAACTGCACTTGTTAAAAGTCAAATGATAACAAAGACAACTGGCTGACGAATATGTATGAATAGACGTGTAACCAAGACAATCCAGCCTACCATGACCACCTCCACGTGTCTCTTCGTGAAAATACCTTTGGTGCCCAAGAAGAGATGTCTCGGTGTACTACGCAGTCTCTCTGCTGCCCCCACCTGTGCTGATGGGTGACTGTCATTCTCACGCAGTGAATTCCTGTGTCGCACCCAGTGTGACTCAGCATTGTTATTAGCATGGCCAATAGTAATGTTGCAATTCACAGAAACAAAAAAATCTATTCTCTAAAGTGTGCTCGAAATATGACTGCATATGTATCAAAGTAGATTATCAGATAATCTGTGATATATATCCCAGAAGATCGTGTGGCATGCGTTCAGCACAAAACACTCTCGATCCGGATTCCACATTAAATGTCTGATCAGCATTCAGGCTTGCTTGAACCAATGCTGGTGAACTGACAATTCTTATCGGCAAGGACCCTCTCTTTAAGAAATGGGTCCTAGTAAAGTAATCATTAGTTTATTTTGGGAAATTCTAAGTAGAACAATACAGAAGTGGACAATGTCTGATTTATATATCGGTGTCGTTATACAAATAATAATGTGTTTTACGTAATGTAAAAAGTACATTTACCAACTGTATAGCAGCAAGCTTTCGATAATGTTGTATAGACTCGTATTCCGTAAAGCCACGTTGACTTTGAGCTGCCCTGCTCAGCACGTCTTGATGTAATGGCCATCTTACCGAGTAATTTGTGTGCTCGGGAGCTATTCTTTAAGCATAAGCTCGACAAAGTCTTCGTTTACGAGCAGAGCTTTACTTGAAATTAAAATCAGAATCAGAATATGTATTTATACTGGAGGAATCCGATGAGCTATGAAGCTCTTTTTTTAAACAAACAATACAAAACCACGATAGGACTGCAAAGTATAGTAAAGATAAACAAATCACTTAAAATATATATATACACAAATAAAACTATTTAATTGTTTTATTGCCAACTAAAGCTCACTGAGCTATTAGCTTTTTTTCAAAAGCGACCTGGCCACAAATGATAGCATTTATACGAGCAAAATAATCTATATAATCTAAACGCATGTTTCTACGAGGAGGAAATGCTCAGAGCCTGCTCACAGCAAAAGCTGAGGCGTGTTCTGTGTTGAAGCTTTAAAGGACTCAGAATGAGTTACACCCAAATAAAGCTGGTTTCAACCACTACATATTCAACAACCCGGGACTTTTACACCTCGCACGCCTCCACGCCATGCACCATCACCATAAGCACGGCGATGTGGGGTATAGCCCGCCCTCCCACAAACGATCTAGAATTGTTTAACATGAATGGTTGATATGGTGAGGACAAAGGCGTTTTGTGATTTTTTTCCAAGGACTGTTACAATCATTAAGTCGCAATAGTTCTAGAAGCAGTTGTGAACCAGATTTAATAGTCACTTCCTCCCACCATGAATAATCAGAAGATCAAAGTCAAAGGTGCCCCACAACACCGAAGTTAAACATATGACAAAAATGTAATGCCCTAAATTTGTGGAATTACTAATAATATGGATTTTTCAAATAGCAGCATTTATGCAACTACATCCCACAATGCTGTATAGTTCACAAACACAGGCACAGAGATGAATGTTTTCAGAGAATGAATGAGTGTCCATGCATGTGGCGGGAAACTGGAGAAAATTTACATGTGCACGGGGCAACACTCCATCCCATACATATAGGACAAATAATATTAGTCAATGTTATGAATTCCACTGCTTCAAAATGTAATTGGTTATTTGTCTATCTCAAGCACAATTTGATTTGGAGCTGTCGATTCTGTATGAAAACTTCACTTGTAAATATAATTGATACAGATCTGATTACATCCTAAATACATTTTTTGTAACTTAATATTACTACAATTGGTTTTAAAAAGTAATTTGTCCGAGCAAAGTTTCTTATCGGAAATGTATTTAATTTAATATCAATTTATATTTATGCACTTTAATTTTTCTCTAACACATTTATTTTTGCACGAATTTATGTTGGTTTCACTGTTGTGATTGTTTCATTTTAATGTGGTTGCCATTTTGGTTACTGAGGTCACTCTTGCAAATGAGACTCATTCTGGTCTCTTGAGTTCTCACCTGGTTAAACAAAATGCATTGGAAATGCAAAGCTGAACATTCCAAATGTGCAATGTTAACTTATGTTCCATCTTACCTAATGCACCATTTGATCAAACATCAAATTGACAACCATCATTTTAAAATTACAACACAACACAAAAGGCACAAAACGATAAGAATTCCCTGAAAAGACAATTGGCCAACAACACACTGCACTGCTGAAGGTGCAATAGATTGGAGTTAATAAGATGTGATGGGTCTTTTTGTAATGTGGGGGCACAAAAACTCTCATGATGGATCGATCAAGGTTTTTAAAAGAACTTGAGAAAATAGAAGATGGTGGGGAATTCCACAGACAGGTAGTGCGAGGGAAAAAAGATTTACTGCACCACATTTTTCCTGCTCCCCATTTAGAATTGCTTAAAAATGTTCTCCAGGTGTGAGCAGGTTGTCCTGATTTCCCACAGCACCATCCAGAACTGCTTGACCTTTTGTTGTCTTATCACCAATACCAGCTCCAGCAGGTATTCAGTCGCCTTCTCGCTGCCTTTCCACTGCTCCCTTTCTTTCACTTCCTGCACCGACACAGGCACATAGCGTGTTGCTTCGAACAGAGCAATGTTCCAGGCATTGGAAAATTTTCAGACTCACTGCCAGGCTACTCTGCGTGTGTTTCAGTTAAATGGCAGTGCTAATGGCAAAGGTTTGACTTCACTTGATGTTTGTGCATCGATAACACAATCTGTTGATGATGTTTACATTATCCAACTAAAGGTGTAAAGCTTTAACTTATTGTCTTGTAAAGTGGAGGCACAAAAACTATCATCAAGATGACTCAATGTGAACAAGAGTTTAGTACAAAGTTTTGCTGCTATTAGGGACTCGTCTTTAAGGATGTTGGCCAAATTGATTAAAGAGTCACCATAGATTAGGAGGCAGCTAGTGCCAAAAGGCTTAACTTTGCATCTGGCTTCGTGGCCAATGCGCGTGCACCTCCCCATGTGCTCTCAATGACGTTATCATGCATGAGGTTATCTCAGGACGTTACACATCATGTGCTATGTGAGGTATTTTTATTTTGCAGATAGGAATGTGATGTTATTTTTTATATTGAAATACTTCCGAGGACAAAAGTTAGACATTTTCATAGAATACTTGGATCACCAACATGGAACATGTTAATGAGGTCCGTCGTATCTTCATGTTAAGGACAGACTGCACACCATCCTACTCTCTCGCACCTTGTAATTTAACATTTTCAATTTGATCCTGATCCCCCTTCAATTACTACACCAGACCATGGACATACCTGCACATTGATGTCAGTGAATATATTTCGGCTCAGTAGTTGGGACAGCAGGGGTACCACGTTGGAGTGCAGTGCCTGTGTAGTGGTGGTGTTGACGCGCGCCGACAGTGATAGATCACGGGGCAGCGCGGGGTGCGTGGTTGTGCGCGCTGACACAAGGTGGGAAATAGGATCGTGGGCAGCGCGCAGTGATTGGTCAACTGGGGTGGGTGCTCTCAGCGACGTCCGCATGGAGGACTATAAAGGGGGACGCGCGGGAGCACTCGGGGAGTTGTTAACCAGTTGAAGATCGAAGACGGAGTTGAAGAGGTAGGGCCCTGAGACCCCTAGTCCCGCTGTCCTTGTAAGGGCCAGGACCCTGTGCGGCTCGGAGGCGAGACTGTGGGACCCGTGGTCTGACGTCCATGTGGGACGAGGCTGTGGGACCCAGAGTCGAGACTGACACCCCAGCCGGGTGGGTTCCGAGAAGCTACGGGGCGTAAGAGCCCGTGTGGGTGTAGCCAGGGGAACCCCGTGGGTTAGGCTGCAGTTAGCCACCCGTGTAATATAAGTTGGTGTTAATAAAGAGTGTGCTACCCGCAAGGTCGTCTCCCGCCAAGTTACTACATTACAACTGGCGTCAGAAGTAAACCTGTCTTCAAAAGGATGGATACTAGGAAGACTACCCGTACCCACGAGCGAGATCGGGAAGAAGACGGCGTACTGGAACCACAAGCCTCGGGAGGCGAGGACGAAGAGATGCCGCCGATGCAGCACTTCGCGGCGATGGCCGACGCTCCGCTCGCCTCCGACACCGGCCTCCAGGATGCACACTCCCGCCTGGCGGAGTTGCTGCTCGCCGCCGCTTCAATTTTGGCAGAAATCACCACTTCTGGAGGCGGGAGGACGACAACGAGGTTGGAGGAGGGAGCGTGGCCGGAGGGATCCCGCCAGAACGCGCTCCGCGCCGAAAGTTTTGAAATTGGCGCCAACTTTGAGGGTCCACCATCGATTGGCGGAAAGCGTGGACACCACATGTTCGGGGACCTCCACTCTACACAGCCCGTGTCATCGGCGCGCCAAAACTCTCCACCATGCACCTGCCGACGGAGCCGCCATTTTCGTCAACCACAGCGGCGCGCGGGAAAAGCATTCATCGGAGGACGACGACCAGGTCTTCCAACAAAGACTGCCCGCGCTGACGGCGTTCAAGGCGGACGGGGGCGACTGGGGGGCCTTCAAACGAAGGTTCCTCGCACATCAAGAGATGTCGGGGTGGTCCGACACCACTGCCTTACGCGCGCTGCCGGCGACGCTCGACGACGACGCACTCGCGGCCTTCACATCTGCCCCAAGGTCGTCCCGCTCAACGCTCCAGGCCGCGCTACACCTCATGGCTAAGGTGTTCGGACCGCCCTCGACCTGTCGCCACCAGTTCTACGAACGGCGTAAGATGGATGGAGAAACTACGCTCGCCTATCGCACGTCGCTGCTCACCCTGGCGGACGCCGCCTTTCCCCGCATGGACAAGGAGGGGAAGGACGCCATGGTGACAGAGCAGCTGCTGGCGTTGGCTCACGACCTGGGAGTCCCAATCAATACGGCGGACGAAATGGACATCTGCTCCTTGGGGGTTGCTACAAGTATCCACGCACACGAGGTCCTCAAGCGCAAGTGGACGGTCGTCTGTGCATCGGCGGGGATCGCGACACCTGCCGCGACGGTCGCCGAGCCTCAGACTGCTACGGCTCCGGAGGAAGCCTTCACCGTGTCGAGACCGGGGGAGTGGAGATCGGGAGGTCGTTCTCCCATACGATCGTCCCGCAAGCTGGAGCAACCGAAACCTACGACGTCCCTCGTCATGTGTTACAACTGCGGCCTTCGGGGTCACGTCGCGTCCGGGTGCCGGGCTCCGCGTCAGCGCACCACGGGACCACGTCCGGACGACGACCAAGGCCCCAAGTCGTCCCAGCTAACCCCGGCAAGTCGCGGCACCCCACACGCTCGGTCCACATACACGGCACACTCGGGTCGCCGCTTCGCGGTGGGGGTACCGCGTATGGGGGCCGGGGATTCGGTTCGGTGAGGGGGGTTCGTACACGGCCCGGGAGCAGTCAAATGGTCCGAGTTGGCCCACAGGATAGTGGCTGCGTCGGCCGGGTCGTCCGTAGTAACGGGTTTTATTGACGGGGTTGAGGTCCAGGTGATGGTGGACACGGGTGCGTCGGCCACTATCATTTCGGACCTTATTTATAACATCCTCCCCGTCCAATGTCGACCCCTTCTTCCGGTGGACGTACCGTTTTACGCGGCGAACGGGGGATCTTTGGGAATTATCGGACAGATTCCGGCGACTTTGTATTGGCGATATCAAATTGGCGGGTCCTATTTTTGTGTCATCATCCCTGGCAGTTCCTTGTTTACTGGGTACGGACTTTCTGGCTAAAATGCCCATTAAAATTCTCGTCGATCAGGCCTGTATTGAGCTTCCATCGGGTCGGCGTGTTGCATTTTTGACAAGTCCTACCAAAATACGCACAGTTTGTGCAACGGTTCAGGCGCTGGCAACTCAGACTGTGCGGGTGCCCCCGGGATCGCAAATGTTGGTACCCCTTCGATTGCGAAAACCCCTCGGGGTGGATGCGGCAGAACAAGGTGTTCTGTTGGGGCCGTCAAACAGAGCTGTTGGGGGCCTCGACTTAGCGGTAGCTCAGACCATGGTGCGGGCGGACAGGGATCCGTTCGTTATGGTTCTGAATACGGGGTCGCGGCCAGCTGTTATTACACAGGGCACGGTGCTGCCTCACGCGGCGCCGCTACCCGTCGATTAACAGCTCATTGCACATGCGGATTCTAGCCTCGATACGCATCCTCCATTGGAGGAGGAGACAGAATGGTTGGACTCGTTGTGTGCTGGGTCTAGTAACTTGTCTAGTATGCAGTTGGGAGCGTTGAGGGGCCTGCTACTCGAATTCGCTGATGTGTTTAGCAGACACAAGTACGATATTGGCTGCACGGACCTGTTGCGCCACCACATAGCGACGGGTGACGCGGCCCCAATTCGGCAGAATCCCTTCCGCCTCAGCCCTGCCGAGAAGGAGCATGTGCAGTCGGGTGTTAATGACATGTTGGCTGCCGACATCATTTCGCCCTCTTCCAGTCCGTGGGGTGCTCCCATCGTCCTTGTTAAAAAACAGGACATGTCCTTGCGGTTTTGTGTGGATTTCCGCCGCCTAAATAAAATCTCGATGGCCGACGCGTATCCACTCCCCAGGATGGATGAGTCGCTGGATGCCTTGGCGGTAGCACAGTTTTTTTCGACGCTTGACCTGCTTTCGGGATTTTGGCAATTGCCCCTCGATGAGGAATCGAAACCGAAGACCGCTTTCCGGACACCAGGAGGCCTATTTGAATTCAATCGATTGCCCATGGGGTTACATTCCGCTCCCGCCACGTTCCAGAGGCTCATGGAATTGGTTTTGTCAGGACTCCAATGGGACACCTGTTTGATTTACCTCGATGATATCATCGTTTTCAGCCGGACTTTCGAGGAGCACCTCCAACGATTGAGAGGGGTGTTCCTCAGGATGCGTTCCGCTAAATTAAAATTTAAACCGGCTAAATGTCACCTGCTTCGGGAATCGGTCAGGTACTTGGGGCATATCGTTGGCCGTTCAGGGATCTCTACAGACCCTGCTAAGACGCACTGCGTCAGCTCATGGCCAACGCCAACCTCAGTCACTGAGGTCCTCAGCTTCATAGGATTCGCCTCCTACTTCCGCCGTTTTGTCGAACATTTTGCCACCATAGCCAGGCCCCTACACGCTTTGACGGCTAAAGGGGTAAGGTTTCACTGGGGGCCGGAAGAGGAGGCTGCATTCTGCTCCCTTCGGGACGCCTTAGTGCGGGCTCCTCCCTTGTGTTACCCCGATTTCACGCAACCGTTCCTGCTTGACACGGATGCCAGTAACACGGGTATCGGGGGAGTGCTCTCACAGGTGGTCGGGGGGGTCGAACGGGTGGCCGCCTACGGTAGCAAAGTTTTGGCACCTGCGGAACAACGCTACTGTGTGACACGTCGTGAATTGCTAGCGATCGTTTTTTTTATCCAGCAATTCAGGCCATATCTCTACGGCCGTCATTTTACTGTTCGTACGGACCACACGGCTCTCCAATACGCAATGCGGGTGGCGCAACCCTCCGGTCAGTTGTCCCGATGGCTGGAGGTCCTCTAAGACTACCAATTCATGACAATTTACCGTAAGGGATTGCGGCACTCGAATGCGGATGCCTTGTCACGGTTGTCGCCTCGCTCGGAATGCGCATGTCTTCTGGGATCGGCGCAGTGTAAACCCCCTGTCGCCGTCCCCGCGGAAGTTTTGCTCGCCGCCACTGACACTCCGCGGGTCGACGCGCCCGCCGCCCCCACGGGCGGGGACTCGTTACTCGCGTTGCCTCTTATTGAGTGGGGCCGTATCCAAATGGCCGACAGCTCCCTACTCACGTTGCGTCGAAAGGCAGAGGCTCCCGGGGGGGGGGAGACGCGGGTCGGTTCCTGGGTGGTCAGACAGGGCCTCCTGATGAAGTGGGACAATATGTCCCGGCGTCATACGCTCGTTGTGCCATCTGCTCTGCGGGGTAGAGTCGTTCTGGCTGCTCACGAACGACTCATGCATTTGGGATTTCATAAAACGCTCGCCCTACTCCAACGGGACTATTATTGGCCGGGTATGGGGAGCGACTTGGCAAACATCCTCAAGGGATGTGTGGGGTGCGCTCAGAGAAAACCGCCACCAATAGCGGCTAATCCACCGCTACAATCCATTCAGGCTTCGCGCACGAACGAACTGGTTGCGCTCGACATCTTGGGGCCCTTTCCCGCTACACCTAGGGGTAACAAGTACCTGCTGGTTGGCGTAGAATACTTCACCCGATGGCCCATGGCGTGGCCACTCGCCAACCAGTCGGCTGCGGCAGTGGCGGACGCCTTTATCCAGGGCTATGTTTTGGACAAGGGCGCCCCCGAATGCTTGCTGACGGACCAGGGAAAGAATTTTTCGAGCGTTTTGTTGCGCGAGGTGTGCGACCTGTTGGGTACGAAGAAAGTGCGTACCTCCCCGTACCACCCGCAGACTGATGGAATGGTTGAACGTCTAAACAGGACGATTACTTTTATGCTGTGCCAACAGGTCTGCAACGATCAGGTTGATTGGGACTTACAGGTACCTGGGGTACTCGCGGCCTATCGAATGGCCCCCCATGCGGCGACGGGGTTTTCCCCATTTTTTCTCATGTATGGGCGGAAGGCCGATCTGCCCATGGATGTCCAACTGGGGATTTCCCAGCCACGTGCGAAGTCTAAATTGGCCGACCACATCAAATTTAATATCGCCAAACTGGCTGAAGCGCGAGAGGCTGCGAGGTTGAATTCAAGGTCTCGCCAGATCGCTAACGAAAGATTGCATGCACAAAAGGTGTATACACACGATTGGAAACCAGGCGATAAGGCCTGGCTGCACTGCCTACATGAACCGTTGGCTACGTCCCCTAAATTGTTGAGACCATGGAGGGGACCTGTGGAAATCGTGCGTATTGCGCGACCCAAGAGTATCCAGATTAAATGGGAAAAACGCCGTTGGTACGTATGTAGTGGTGATACGCGCTGGGTGTATATGTCGTGTGCCAGCGCGTATGTACGGGTGTGTGTGTGGTGACGCGCGCTGACGGGGAGGAGCAGGCGTCAGTGCGCGGGTGGGGGTAGTGCTGCTGATTGGCTGTGTGCCGGTGACGCGCCCAGAGGGAGTGATCGGGTAGCAGCGCGGTGTGATTGGTCGGGGAGTGGAAACACGCGCTGAGCGGAACCGGATCGTAGGGATAGCGCGTGGGGATTGGGTAACTGAGGAGCGGTGCCGACGTTGAGGTCCGCATCCGCTCCGTCTCCCGGGAAGAAGGGGTATATAAGGTGATGCACAGAGGAGCAGGGGGGAAGTGGAACCATCTAAGAATGAATACGAAGGTGCAGAGATAGAGCCCGGAGAGGAGAGTAATGGAGAGTAGAGGAGAGTAAGGTATAAGTGTGTAGCCAGCGAGAGAGAACGGTCTACACGAGCTGAGTAATGTATAGTGTGTAGCCAGCGAGAGAGAACGGTCTACACGAGCTGAGTAATGTAGGGTGTGTAGCCAGCGAGAGAGAACGGTCTACACGAGCTGAGTAATGTATAGTGTGTAGCCAGCGAGAGAGAACGGTCTACACGAGCTGAGTAATGTATAGTGTGTAGCCAGCGAGAGAGAACGGTCTACACGAGCCGAGTATGCATACGGTGTAGCCAGCGAGAGAGGAAGGTCTACACGAGCCGAGTATGCATACGGTGTAGCCAGAGAGAGAGATGCAAAGTCTACACGAGGCGAGTGGAGAGTGTAGCAGAGGCACAGAGTCTACACGAGGCGAGAGAGGAGTGTAGCCGAGGCGCGGAGTCTACACGAGGCACAGAGAGCCGGCAGCACAGAATCCAGAGTCAAGAGAAGCGCATTGTGAAGAAGAGAGGCCACGCGTTGTATTGTTACAAGTCAAGATTTAATAAAAGAAGTGTGTTCCCGTCAAGGAGTTTCCTGCCGTCATTTTCCAATACTTCATCTGGCGTCAGAAGTGAAACGGGCTTCCAAGTATGGAGACGAGGAAGACCCGTAGGACCCACGGGATTGACCGCGAGGAAGACCTGGACGACTCGGGGCCGCTGGTGGCGGGGGGTGAGGAAGAGGACTTGCCCACGCTGCAGGGTCCGTCGACGGCGCCGGCCGAGCGACCGGGGACAGACGCCGGGCTTCGTGAGGCGCACTCCCGACTGGCGGAGCTGCTGCTCGCCGCCGCGTCCATCTTGGCGGAGATCAGCTCGTCGGGAGGAGCGGGGACGGTGGGGGACATTTTACAAGGTCGCCCCGCAGATTCCCGCCAAAACGAATGGGGGATTCCCGCCATTGCGCCTGGGCCTACTTTTGGCGGGAACGGCGAGCGCCACGTGGTGGTGGGTTCCCAAGCGCGCGCATCGACGTCATCAGCGCGCGAGGGGGTCCGCCATCTTACGTCTGCTGCTGGAGCCGCCATCTTAGACACCGACGGACAGGCGGAGAGGAACCACGAGGCGGATGACTTCATTTTTCAGCAGCGCCTGCCCACGTTGTCAGCCTTCAAGGCGGAAGGCGGAGACTGGGGCCAATTTCAGCGAAGGTTTTTGGCGCATCAAGAGATGTCAGCGTGGTCCGATGCTACGGCGCTGCGGGCATTGCCCGCCATGCTGGACGACGATGCGCTCGCGGCCTTCAGGGCTGCACGGAAGTCGGACCGCTCCACGCTGAAGGATGCGCTGGGGTTGTTGGCCAGGGTCTACGGGCCTCCCTCTACGTGCCGCCATCAGTTCTACGCAAGACGGAAAGCGGCCACGGAGACCGCGCTGGCCTATCGCACGGCGTTGCTGGCTCTTGCTGATGCTGCGTTCCCTCGGATGGACGAGGAGGGCCAAGACGCGATGGTTTTGGAGCAGCTGCTCAAGTTGGCGCAGGACCTGGGGGTCCCTATCAACACAGCTGACGAGATTGATATTTCTTCTTTGAGAGTCGCCACGAGTATTCAAGCGCACGAGGCCCTGCAACGGAAGCAAGGCGTTGGTTGCAACGCTGCTGTCGTCGCAGCCCCGGGTTTGGTGGTCGCCGAACCCCAAGTCGTCAGCCCACGAGAGGAGGCGTTCGCCACGGGACGACCAGGGGACTGGAGGCCGGGGGCCCGGTCGCCTCTGCGATCGGGCCGAAAGTCGGAGCAACCAAGATCTACTCCGACCCTCGTCACGTGCTATAACTGCGGCCTCCGGGGCCACGTGGCGTCCGGGTGCCGCGCTCCGCGGCAGCGCGCCATGGGAGCTCGGCTGGACGACGACCGAGAGCCCAAGTCATCTCTACAATCCCCGGCAAGTCGCGGCACCTCACACGCTCGGCCTGTTTATTCGGCACACATGGGACGCCGCGTTGCGGCGGAGGAGGGCCGGTTAAGGTTCGGGGATTCGGTTCGGCGAGGGGGGTTCGGCCGGGACCAGGGAGACATTGAATGGGCGGAATTGGGGCATAGAATTGTGGCTGCTTCGGCGGGTTCGTCCGTTGTTACGGGATCTATTGATGGGGTTGAGATTAGGGTGTTAGTGGACACGGGGGCATCGGCAACTATTATATCGGACCTCATTTATAATATTCTTCCGGTCCAATGTCGTCCGCTGCTTCCAGTGGATGTGCCATTTTACGCCGCTAATGGGGGATCGTTGGGCATTATCGGTCAGGTTAGGGCGTCCATTTGCATTGGAGATATCAAATTGTCGGGACCCGTTTTCGTTTCGTCTTCTTTGGCAGTTCCGTGTCTTTTGGGCACTGACTTTTTGGCTAAAATGCCCATTAAAATTCTTATCGATCAACGATGCATTGAACTGCCATCGGGTCGCCGGATTTCATTTTTGACGGGCCCTACTGACATTCGGACGGCGTGCGCTACGATACAAGCGGTGGCGACGCAGACAGTGCAAGTGCCCCCGGGTTCACAGATGTTGATTCCCCTCCGGTTGCGGAAACCATGGGTGAGGGAGGCTTCGGGACAGAGTATGCTTTTGGGTCCTTCTAACAAGGCTGTCGGGGGTCTTGATTTATCGGTGGCTCACACTTTGGTGCGGGCTGACAGGGATCCGTTTGTGATGGTTTTGAACGCGGGGTCGCGACCAGCTGTCATTCCGCAGGGCACCGTGCTGGCTCACGCGGCGCAGGTCCCTGGGGATGATGGGTTGGTTGCGCAGGTGGGCTCGAGCCCCGCGCGGAACGTTGAGCCAAGGGAAGACCTTGAGTGGGTCCATTCGTTATGTGCCGCCTCGGACGATTTGTCGGCGGCGCAGTTGGGTGCGCTGCGCGAGTTGCTCATTGAATTCTCTGATGTATTCAGTAAACATAAGTATGACATTGGGTGCACGGATTTGTTGCACCATCACATTGAAACGGGCGATGCGGCGCCGGTCAGGCTAAATCCCTTCCGACTGAGTCCCGTGGAGAAGGAACATGTTCAGTCGGCTGTTAACGATATGCTAGAAGCCGATATTATTTCGCCCTCCTCTAGCCCGTGGGGAGCGCCTATTGTGCTGGTTAAGAAGCAGGACGGGTCCCTGCGATTCTGCGTTGATTTCCGTCGCCTGAATAAGATCTCTGTGGCTGACGCGTATCCGCTCCCCAGGATGGATGAGTCCCTCGATGCATTGTCTGGTGCGCGATATTTTTCGACTCTTGATTTGTTATCGGGGTTTTGGCAGTTGCCGCTCGACGAAGAGTCGAAACCTAAGACAGCATTTCGGACTCCAGGGGGGCTGTTCCAGTTTAACCGGTTACCCATGGGACTTCACTCCTCTCCAGCGACGTTTCAGCGACTTATGGAGCTGGTTTTGTCGGGCTTGCAGTGGGATACATGCTTGATTTATATGGACGATGTCATTGTTTTCAGTAAAACGTTTGAGGAACACCTCCGGCGATTGAGAGGGGTGTTCTTGCGAATGCGATCGGCTAAGTTGAAATTTAAACCGGCCAAATGTCACCTCCTTCGTAGGTCCGTTAGATACTTGGGTCACATTGTCGATTCTTCGGGGATCTCCACCGATCCTGCGAAGACGGATTGTGTCGGTTCGTGGCCGACACCTACGTCCGTTTCCGACGTGCGTAGTTTCATCGGGTTTGCTTCTTATTATCGGCGGTTCGTTGAGCACTTCGCCACTATTGCAAAACCCTTGCACGCTCTAACGGCGAAGGGAGTGAAGTTCAAATGGGGACCGGAGGAGGAGGCCGCGTTTCGCTCCCTCCGGGACGCCTTGGTGGGTGCCCCACCCTTGTGTTATCCCGATTTTGCCAGTCCCTTTTTGCTGGACACGGATGCTAGCAACACGGGCATTGGGGGGGGTGCTATCCCAAGTCGTTGGGGGTGTCGAAAGAGTTGTCGCCTACGGTAGTAGGGTGTTGTCTCCGGCGGAGCAGCGCTACTGTGTCACCCGTCGTGAGCTGCTTGCCATTGTTTTTTTTGTGCAGCAGTTTAGGCCATATCTTTATGGTCGTCACTTTACAGTCAGAACGGACCACGCGGCGCTACAGTATTCATTGAGGGTCGCCCAGCCCTCGGGCCAGTTGTCGCGTTGG